>NC_088979.1:197380433-197980433 GCF_963932015.1 Anas acuta | reverse complement strand
CACTAATACTCACATCCTGAGCATGAGGCTTTCACATGGCTCTTCTTGCTCCAGGTTGCCCAAACCGAAGGAGGGGACGGAGGCAGTCCCAGACCTCGCTGGGATTTCCCAGCAGAAGCCTCTAACGTAAATGTTCTGACTAACTCTTGCTGACAGTGGGGGCAGACACGTCCTGATGGGTTGACAGAGCCTCACAGGCTGCCTGGGTTGTCGCTGCTTTCCTGTATACAGATGCTATCACAGGCAGCCGAAATAAAGCCTACGTGGGCACTTTAGTAAGACCTCACTCTGTGTCAGTGCTGGAGAGTCTGATTTGCCTTCTTCCCTGTCTGTGGTTCCTCTGGTGCTGGCTTTTAGCTTGAGCTACCTGCCTGTCAGTCACACCAGGCCACAGATCTGGCTGGAAATGGACTGGTTTTTAGCGTATTTGTGATTTGGGAAGTATTAGTATGTGAAAAAATGAAGGAGATGCTCAAAAGAGGGAGATCATTCTGCCTCCAGACTGTGGTGATCCACATCTTCTGTATAAATGTCCCTCATCTCAGCCTGGCTGTCTCCTGATGTGCTCAGAAGATGATTGGGACCTCACAGACTGGTTTGTCTGTGGCCTGACACTAGGTACAGCTAAGTCTGCTGTTGTAGCCACGCTATGAAAAGTGAACGGAATTCCTGGCAAAGTAAGAACAGAACCATCTTCCCCTGCCATCCTCAGATTACCAAGATGCAGGAATTAAAAGAGGAGCAGATAACGAAGTTCACTCCCACCCTCAGGCTCAGAGCCTAATGCTTTAAAGACAAACATGAAAGGGGAACAAACAGAAAAATCAAGTGAAAGCATCTCACTCTTAATGAAGAGTGTTTCCCCAAATTCTTTCCTATTTGCACAGATTAAAGGGCTGGGCGGGGTGGTACAGAAGCTATCTGTGGGGCATACAAACTTTAATTATGGCCTTTCTCCTACCCTGCATTCTATTCTCAGTGCAATAAAAACTAAAGTTACAAGGCTCTACCTCTGACCATCACCTAGGTCACTAAGAGGAGGAATAATTTCCTTTTAGTTCAGCTGTGCCACACAGGAAGGGCTTGCAAGATGAAGCTCAGTCACTCAAAACCAATAAAGAGCAGAGCAAAACATTGACATGACAAGCTGTGGTCACGCTTTCTTTGCACAGATATAAAGTGCAGGAAAAGGGAACGGCACATTAGGTCCCCTGCTTTCCTTTTGCATGCTTATGGTGAATTTTCTGGCCAGGCATTAGGGCAGACATTTGGCACATGGGGAAACTGAGGCCCAGGGTGGTAGATTGATGTGGGCTGAATCACACGGTGAGTTGGTGGCAGACCCAGAGCTAGGAGATGGGAATTCCTGCATCCCTGCTTCACCCTCAGATCACTAATTGCTGTGGCCAGGCCCTGGATGAGACACTCTAAAGCAGTGATACGTTAAACAAAACAGAGAGATACGTTACCAGTAAGCAAGGGAAGGATGCTCCTTCAGCGCCGGTGTTGGAAGGGCTGGCAGCTTCTTTAATTCATTCCTTACAACTTCATTGCTGAAAGAGAGTTCAAAAGGAGGATCAGGCTACAAGAAAACAACCACAATATTTGATATGACCTGACCTAGCTGGCAGGCTGCTGCAGCTCTACATCTGTTCCTCCTTAACAAAAAGCAATGGGGTTTCCTTTCTCTTCTCTCTTTATTTGTTTTATGGCAGACCAGTTAACTTTTCCCTCTATTATCAGAATTGGAGAGAAGCTGTCCCAGATGGTTAAGCTGAAGCTCTGGGCTCACTAGTCACCATGTCACATTGCGTCGAGCAGGGTTCAACACGTTCACATAGAGAAAAGAATAAGGGGAAGAGAGAAAAAAAAAAAAAAGAGATGCTTTCAGCTGCAGAAAAGCACCTTTCTTTAATGCCTACAACCTGCTGCAAAAAGTAATGATTTGCTTTCTTAGCATCACAGGTTGCTCTTAGCCTCTTGCCCCAGGGAACTGGCCTTTGCACAGCATCTTCACTGATGAGGTTCCAGCTTGAATTTATGTCCTGCTCTACAAAACCCTTCGTTCTCCTCCCTGCAATCTCCAGTGACGTCTCTGGCCAGCTGGAGCAGTATAACTGCATGAAATAACTCCATGAGCAGGGAAAGCTCACAGTGTGGTGAGGCAGATTTCATGGCGGGCAGATCCCCACCGATGAAATTAAACCGTGAGGTTTTCTCCTAGAGGTCCAAGATGCCTCCTCTCCCACTTACAAACACACACAGTATTGTGAACACACGACAAAAAGTCCCCCAAAGTCCTGGGAAGGAAAGCAGTGCTGTTGCTGCTTTTAAAATCTTAGAAATGGAAACCAAGAGGGACAGGCAGGACACCGAGGATTGCCAAAGAACTAATATTTATTGGCTAACTTCTCAATAGCAGTTTTTTTTTTCCTGCCTCCTTGCATCCAGCCCCATGAGAGACTCCAAGAGTCCCGGGACGTCATCCTGAGCTTTGTTCTGGTCCCTGGGCCAGGCTGCGATGGCTCACAGAGATACGGCGCTGCCTCGGCTTTAAATTCCTTCCCGCAGCATTTCTCCATTGGCACAGCCCAGCAGCAGGCTCTGCCTGAGACTTCGGTGGGGCTGCCTTAGCTGGAGTTTGCAGGTTAATTGCTAGGTTGAGCCATAGGGTAAAGCACTAACATAAATCCTGGATTAGCTATTTTGGGGATGCCTACAAGCATTGGTTATCACGGGAGCTCCCTGACAAGCAATTCAGTAGTTTTAAAACGGGACCAGACCTTCCAGTCCAAGACAAATCTAGGACAGAGATGCCCAAGTATCAATCAGACTCAAATTTTGCAGTGTCTGAAGACCCACTCCTGCCTAAATCTCACGGTCAGTTGAACATCAGATCCTCCTTTGTACGTGCAAACGCTCAAAAACCACTCCGATGTTTCCTTCCACGGCAGGTAAATATCTGCACAAGCCTGAACACGAAGCTGCTCTGCTCCACGTTATCTGCTGATCTGGCCACTCTGCTCCGTGGTTGACAGCCCAGAAAACAAGCTGCTGCTGTTTACAGAGTTCGCAGGATCTGCTCAGAGACATCCCCATGGCGTGTACATACTCAGCTCCTATCGATTTTTTTTTTTTTTTGACGTTATGAAAGAAACTGGAAGAAAAAAAAATACAGAAAAAAAAAAAAAAAAGCCAGAACAACTGGAGCACAAGCAGCGGTCCCCACCCTCAAGTGAAGGCTTTCTGAGGCTGGTTTCTCACAGAAGGAAGTTGAGAAACTTCCAAGACTTTTCTGGGAAGACAGGGAGGAATTTCCAAACAGGGGCTTTCTGAGCCCAGACAACTGTCAAGTAGGACGATTAGCGGTGACGAACTATCTCGGAGAGGCTGGGAAAAAGCCTGAACCAGCGCAGGCTCCCATGAAAGCAAGGGCTAACACCACTCAGCTCCCTCTTCTCTGCCAGGGAGGAGCAAAGCTTGATAAAAGATAAAAATAGGTCTTCAAAAAATCAGATGAAAAGACACCCTTAGCGATGCTGTTAGATGGGATCGGTATTTCTGATAGAAAACGCCATAAAGGTGCCTCACCACTTCAAAGGGTCAAATGAATTTCAGGTAATCACTTCCAGGAACAAAGAGGCATTTCGTGCCCTGCTCCATATATTCGCCGAGGCTTCTGGCAAGAGTTGTCTCCAGCCAAAAGAATTTAGGCTTCCCAAAGGATGGCAAATCAAACCGAAGGAAAGAACTAAGGACTAATGTTGCGTTTAACCGCTGGCCAGGGGGTCACTTTCCCTTTGGCTTCTTTGAAAAAACCAAAGTCCTTCATTTTTAAAGCGTTCCCGGTGGGATTACAAATGGTTTCCTACTTACTGCCTTTCCCACTCTTCCAGTGAAATATCTCAGTGTGTTTATTTTATGACTGTCTTTAGAAAATGTTTAACCCTGTCACTTGTGTTGCATTTGTTTTCTGAAGTGTCCACCTCCAGGGCTGGTATATATGGAAGGGTGCTTTTAATGCAGATTTATTAATGTAAAGGGTAAAAAGCTCCAACCACGCTTCCTCTGTGTCCTCCAGACCACTTCAGTCCTGCACGATGGTGGAAATTATTAAAAAGACTGAATAGCAAGATGAAAAGTGAACCGGGAAAGGCATCTGCGTGGGATCCTGGATGCTAGATAGCCATCCAGAAATCGGGCTGGCTGGCTGGAGAGTGGACCTCGAAAACAGGTCCTTTCTGCCCTCGTTATTTCCTAGTTTGCTGGGAGATAACTTGGAGCTGAATTGAAATGTTGAACATTATTTAACTGGAGGAAATGCAGCAATGAGGGCCTGCCTGAAGAGCTAGCTGCAATATTTCAGGATTTTCTTTTATTTAGATCCCCAGCTTTTCTAATCTAGATCCTCAGCTTTTAAGACCAACGTTGGCATGGGTTTCCCAAAGGTTTTGGTCAACATCAGACTGGCTTCTAAAGCCGGTAGGATTAATTACAGGGGAAAATCTCAACAGCAATATGCCATGCCCCATTCCCAAATAAGCCAGAGCACCAGTTTCCTTCCTCTTTGTAGGCCTGAAGAGGGTCACACCTTTAGGATTTACATTCTTCTAAAGAAAAGAAACTTGAAACTGCCTTTTGTCCACCAACCAAGTGTGACTCAGCCTCCCAGTGACAGACAATAGTAGCTTGGGCTAACAGCCTCTATATCAGTTTGCAGGATACCAACTCAGGAGCTTTACACAGGTGATCCCGTGCCCTTGAAGTCCAAGTTTTGGTAACTAATAACAAAAAGCACAGAGCAAATCTTACAGGTATTGTTTGAGCTGAGAATCAGCTGAAGAGGGATACCTGATAGTCCTAAATGAAGCGATATGTACCCGATTAAATGTAAAAATGCTTCAGCCTTGTCAGCTGAAGCATCTGGAGAGTCTTAAATAAAGTGAAAACCTCTCTCTGTTAATGCAGAATACTAGGAGCTTCTCAAGGAGAATAACTTTTTACTTTAAAACCTTGCTCAGCTCAAGTTCTGCCTTAATCTTTATCAACTCAGAGATGCTCCCTCTGCACAGACCTGCTGAAACCTTGAGCTAGGCCAGGCCACTTACACCCAGCACTGCGAACTGCTCGGCTGAGGTCACCTAAAAACGTTCAGGATCTCAGGGTTTCTGATGGATTCAGTTCTGAAATGAAACACATGTACAAGATGGAAAAATACTTAGTCAAACTGTGCGCTGGAGAGGCCAAACTGCTCTGTCAGGGCTGCTGCGGTACCTTAGATCAAGATAGATCAGGGTGGTGCAGGCTGTGTGCTCTCCAGGTCTCCCAGACAGCCACTGGGGCTTTTCAGCAGTTCTTTTCTAGATCCTGGCCAAAGAGGAGCTTGCAGTCGCACAGGCCATAAATCGGATGGTGGCAGCAGACAGCACAGGTGTGGAAATCTGCAGTCTGCATTCCAAGCATGTAACCCTGCCGAATGAACTTTTTTTTTTTTTTTTCTCCAAAAAGCAGGAGTTCAGGAGTTCAGCCTTCGCGCAACACGCACTGCCACGAACGAGCTGCTGTCTCTGAATCTCAGCAGCAAGGCATTCCCAGCTGCAGTGCTCCCCTGTCTCAAGGAGCAGCCAGTTCCATCCCCAGCAACATTTCAGCAGCAGCTAACTGCAGGCGTTGAAGGCAGCGTCAGTCCTGCGAGCAGCCAGCCCGTATGTCTCCAGCTGCAGTTCCTCTTTCTGGCCCCAGGCTCGGTTCCTCTCAGATTTTGTACTCCTGATACGAACGAGCACAGGTCTCAGTGGGCAAGTCTTGACCGCAGTGACCTCACGGTGACTCCGGTAGCTCCTGGATCTCACCCAGCACGTAAAGCTCTGTCAGTACACGTTACAGTGGAGGCACTGGACAGACATCCCCGGAGATGCTAAGTCTGCTCCTACAACGTGGTCGTGGAACAGAATTATAGAACATCTGGAGTTGGAAGGGATCCACAAGGATCGTCCAGTCCCACTCCTGGCTCCACACAGGACCGCCCAAAAGTCAGCCCATGTGTCTGGGAGCAGTGTCCAAATGCTCCTTGAACTCCAGCAGGCTCAGTGCCACGGCCACTGCCCTGGGGAGCCTGTCCCAGTTCCTGACACCCTCTCAGTGAAGAAACTTCTGATATCTGATCTGAACCTCAGGGTAGGATTCTTCATCCTTCCTCCAAGAAGAGGATTTAAACCCCATTAATGTGGCAGATTGCTTTGCCTCCAGACCCCGTTTATAAGTTAAGATCCCTGGCATTTGTCAGCAAGTTGTTATTACAACAGCACTTCTCTGCTTGCCTTGGCCATAAGAATTCCCCTTTTCACTAAAAACCTTTGAGATGCACAGGTGAAAAGCAATAAAAGCTAACTTTTAATGGTGATGGTGATGGCTAACACACCAGCATGGAAGAAGCAGTTAATACCATGTGTTGTGGTATCTTCTGTGCTCTCAGGGCAATGCACTTTGATAAACTAAACCATTCCTTTTACAAGGGGCAACAAAGACGGATGCTTTCCACTGGCTATTTCTACTTCAGGTCTGGAAAGAGATAAATGAAAGTAAAAAGTCCTCTCAGTCCTTTTACCTCAGCCATCCAACTGATTCCTTTCTGTAGTGAGGTTGGTAGTCTGAACATACACATTGTGGGTGTGTTTTTATCACGTCCAAGTTATTCTGAGAAGCTTAAAACATTTTTCCTCCTAGCAAAAGCAATGGAAGATGTGGTTTATCACAGATCTGAGCAGCACAGATTCGGTCCAGCTCTTCCAGGCTAAGCGTGTGGCAGTGCGTAGAAAACCACACAGAAAAGGAAAAGAGCCACGTGTACTGCAGTGCTCCCCACCTGCTGATAACCAAGTTATTTAAAATTAGATGGAACTGAAAGATGAAGCAAGATTGGGCTTGCGCTTCTGTGGTCAGGCGCATGTCAGGATTTTGTGAGTTCATTAAGGTTCTGGGAAAAGATAAGGCGGGATTTAAAACTTCCTCTTTATCAAGGGTTGCGTTATGTCATCTCAGATTCCACGATGCACAGGCAATATTTGCAATCCCTTTTCACTGATTTGTCCTCATTTCAGCGGGCTGTAAGTCCCAGTTCACTGCAAGATGGGACCTTATGTTTATCCCATCAGTGTGTTATTCACAGTCTTCAGTGTGACAAAAAAAGATACCTCTTCAGGATCATCTGGCAATCAGCCTCACTTCCTAGTCACAATTTGTTTTTTTTTTTTTTTTTTTTTTCCTCTGAAACCAGCTTCAGTGATATTGTGGTCTCCCAGCTGCACTCATTTTTAGGTCAGCAAAAAAATAATATATGGAATAATGATATATGTGAAGTGCTTAGCACAGACGGTTGTCCCAGGCTTCAGATGAGGAACTTTCATATTTCTCACATGTGGCATCAAACAGCCATCTGACCTTTGGGTGCTACTAATGCAGAGCTGACAAACGTTGTCAACTTAAATGAAAATTCTTGGGCATTTCATTAATAGTCCCCCAAAACACCAACCACACAGAACTTCTAAAGATTTGGATGAAGGGATGGCAGAAGTTATTTAAATTTAAATTTAGAAGTCATTTAAATTCTGATTTTGAGGACTGAGTCCAAATTCAAGCTGAAATATCAATTAGTGATGGAATTTTAATGTTACCCCTGGCTAGATCTGCGATATACCAGTGATTGCAGAGTCATTTCCTTAGTAATTTCCTTCTGAAGACTAGTCTATTTCCTGAACTTCGTAGGCATATAAAGAGACTTGTCAACAACAAAGACGCAAACAATGCTGTTTGCAAGGCCATGGTCTGGTCAAAGGCTGTGTTTTGTGAAGAAATGATTTAAGGAAACTCAATGTCTATGCTGGCGATGCATTCCTGTTGCTACACACCTACAGCTCAGTCACATCACTCACACGGTGATTTCATCAGATTCATTCCCACAACACACAACGACAGAAAAACTTTTAAGGTCACCTACCTTGAAAAATCTCCCTTTGCCTCCTGCAAAATGAGGGATACAAATAAGTTAAGTCATCAAAAATAAGAAGAAAAAAAAAAAAAGGAAAAAAGAAAACTACTGTTCAAGATTTTCCATTTGCAAAATTCATTTAGCAGCAATTTCCTGTTGTAACTGACTCCTTATGTATTTTCTGGAACCAGTCTCTGCTGTCAAGTGCCATGCCACATGTGGTGAGCTGGTTAGATTAACAAGCAAAGGGTTTGCCTAATACAGTGGACAAATGAGTCCTCATCCTGCTGGTGGATACCCAAGAAGCCACGGGAAATAATGCTAGTAAATAAGTAATTATTTTGGTCAACACGGATGATGTATTACTAGGAGATCTCCGAAGTCTCGGTGGTTTTGAGAACTGAGAACCCCCTGACTCTTTTTACAAGTAGTCTTGGCATTTCCTATTAAGCAGATTTTCAGAAAGCTCCCTCTCAATTTTCAAGGGGATGCCAGACTCAGGATTCCCTAACTCCTTGCTGGGTGTTTGGGGGAGTATTTAGCTCCTTTATCTAGATATTTTTTATTAGAATTACAGCCTGATGCTAAAGGGTTGGGTCATGTTCCAGGCCAATATTTTGATCAGTATCTCAGTCTTACTGGCTATCTGGCACACCCTCAAAACCTAGTGAGCTCCCTCTTCAATAAATGTAATACACGTTTTGTGTTTTCCATGGACCATATACATTTCATATGAAATATGTTAAGCAGCTCATTTGCTGACAGCTACACACAAAGCGTAGTGCAGTAATGTAGGTGGTAACTGGTCAGTGATGGAATTTCTGCAGTGAGGGAGTTTCCGCTGCCAAGAGGACCGAGTTTTGCATTCAGGTTTTGTACATGCACCCGCAAAACCTGTCAGCCCATGTCCAGTGGTGCTGCAGTCCCGAGGCTGGGGTAAAGTTCAGAGCTTTGGTGGTACTTTAATTTGTTCTGGTACCACAACAATTTGAAATAAGGCTGCACTTGAGTTCTGACGGTCCTTTAGTATCTTCCCATCTCCCTCTGAGCAAACTGAAGGGCAGACAAGTTCTCCTGTGGTTCACAGGAAGGAATCCTTTAACATATCATGATTATAGTACAACACTGAGTAAAAACCAAAGGATATGCCCTGGCCTGCACAGGGATGGGCATACGGAATTCAGAAAACAATTTTGTAGGGTAGATTCTCCATACTTTAGCCCTTTGACCTAAATGCTGCAGTGAGGAGTAAGACCAAACGCTGTGTGATCCACCTTGTTTTGCAGGGATCTCGTCACAAACACGGGCTGTAGTAATTTCTGGTTCCAGCCAGCAGAGGTGTGGCTTGTTTTGGACTGTTTTCATGAAGTTACACATCAAACTACTACAGGAATACACGCAACATCCTGTGTTTGTGAGGAGAAACAATCGCAGCAGCAAGGGTTACAGTGGCAGATCTGGCTCTGGGCGTACAATTACTAAGCGCTCACGTTATTCATTAGGGTGAGCAGACAATAGATTCATAACCCTATTGCTGCTTCTCACAATAAGCCTGTTGTTTGATGTCTATTCCCCCAACAACCAGTATGCAATTGCTGTAATGTGCTTTTAATTGAGTCCCCCATCCTGACTCTCTCGCTCCATTTTTGTCACATAAAATGATCTTAATGAAGATTCAAATCCCTACGCATTAATTGCTTCCTTTAACATGAAAGTGCCATGGAAGTGCAAAGTGTTGTTATTTATTAGTGCCGTCTGGTGAGGTGCCTCGTCTGCTTACATGGAGCCACACAGCTTCAGGCTGATGGGGAAAAAAATTAAATCTACACAAAGAAAGGGGAACAAGAATCATCTGACAATTATTTCTGATCTGCTCCCACAGCCATGCTCATAAATGTGATCTTTCACTAAAAAAAATCCCCACCTCCACTACCCTGAGAAGGTTCCTCTTTGTGAACCAGATATTTACCAAACCCCGCTGGTAACTCGTTCTCTGACCCTTCCCCTCTTCCTGAAGAGGGAAATGCAAAGATAATATTTGTTTCTGGAGGAGTGTTTTTGGAAAATCTTTAAGCCCTTCTGCCCACGCTGGAAAATACAGACAGTTGTATGTACGTAAGGTTATGGGGATCATCAGAGGGACAAATTTCACTGGGAAAACAAATGCAGCTAAAGTCAGTGGAGTGAAATCTGTACCCATTGGATACAGATTTCACCCAGGAATCTCATTCCTCACTTAGATTTTCTCAGACTTTACATCATACCCCAGGGTTGTGGTGGTCTATGTTATCACAGCATAATATGCATTTATGTAAGCAAAGTGCTGGGCAGCAGCATCTGCTTCACACGTGGAGTGTTCTGGTTTGAGAGCCTTATGTACCAATTCTGCGTTGGTATAATTGATGGAAAAGCTGTGTAAAGATGACTTTCACAGCTGATCTGCTGAAAAGTCCTTAAGTCTTAAAACTTAAAACTTTTTAAGTCTTAAAGCTGAGGGCTGCATGCATCCAAATCTCAGCCACATGGAGGAATCTTCCCTTTTGGTTCACAGGGACTCTGAGACTCCTGAAATTTGGGGAGTCTCTGTGCTTCTGACCAGCCATTCTGGATGTTACAAGTCAAAGCACACAAGGAAGCATCAAGCAAGAGAAGGCTGGTGCTTACCTGCAAGATGTAGGCAGCTAGTTCAAACACCACTTCACTGTCAACCTCGATGAGTTCCTTGAAGGGTGAAGAAAATAAAAAAAAAGAGAGTTCAGTGAGTCTGAGCTCCTACATGACCGTGCGTCTCCTACTGCTGGGTGAAGCACGTGGTGCCAGTTTTCTCTGGCTAGGCTTCAAAGCAGTCCTTGTGCTCCTGGAGACCAAAGTGAAGCTGAATCTGCTCGCTCTTATGCAGAGAAAGACAAATATTCAGTGTGACGGCCTGGAAAATGGAGCATAACTGGATGTGGCATGAAGGGATTCCTTGGGAGGAGGTAGGAGAAGGCAGGTGGAAGGGGGAGGAGCAGGGTCATTTTTATTTTCATTTATCATTTACTGAAAGGTAGCCTGGGGAATCCATTTTGGCAGATCTTCACTCCATAGGACCTGGCCCCTGACAAAAGTAATCTTGGAGGGTGAGGTGAAATTGTGAGCATTTTGCTTGGACACCAGGGTCACAAGGACACTGAGGGCCCTATCTGATCCCTTCAGGGTTCTTCTGCTGTGTCTGAGGCAGTGGTCACAGGGAGTCTGTGCACTGCTTCATCTAAATGTGTGGGATGCAGACACCAAAAACACTTGGGATGGGTGGCAAGAGCATTGATCCCATGGCCAAGTGTTGGTTTTTGGGAAGACAGTGAGCTTTTACTTGGATAATGCTTAGGCGTCAATTATGCAACTAGGTCTCCGGTGTGGCCACATACAGCGGGTCCCTGCTCAGCTTACTCCTGTGGTGGATTTTCTGTTGTGTTTATTTAAACTGCTGTTTTTAATATTTTATTTCATCTGGCAAGAAGTGAGTTATCTAAATATAGATCACGGCTGTGATCTGTGCTCCAGCCAAGTCAGGGCCGCACCTCATTTACAAGCCGCAATCGCGTTGCTTCGTCTCTGGCAGAATCCAAAACAAAGAGAACAAAACAGAGGGTAAGATCCAGGTGTCCTTGGCTTCCACCGGTGCCAGCTTTTTAAAACAAGCACTTCCCTCCCCTCCTGCACGATGACTCCCCGGGGAGTGAAGCCCAGCTCTGCTACAGGCGATGAACACACCTTCCCCGTGATTCACACAGGCACCTGCAGCACCGTCTGCCTGTGCCAAGGGAAGCAGCCGGTGCACGATACAGATGCAGACGGGGCCAGGCTGGGACATTTGGGCATGTCCCACAGCAAATGGTGATGTGGAGAACCAGAGTGCTTGGTCTTCACTCTCCTTGATGCAGCGGGCACAGCGGGGACGAACCAGCCCCTACAACCCATGTCGAGGTTGTGGCAAGTCTGTACTAGTAGGTAGAGTGGGCCAGGGCCCGTTCTCTGGCCCTAAGGGTACACGGCAGAGTAAAGCTCATGACTAAACACTTTTCTTCCCTCCCCCAGTCCCAAGCAGAGTTAGCTCAAGTGCATTGCCTCTCGGGAACAGGTGCTCGTGCCTGGACAGTGCCCCAGCAATGCCCGGGTCAGGACTAGTTAGCACCCGTACCAGAGAGTACTTTTAATTAAACACCGTGACTGGCAGAGGGACAGCATCCAACGCCAAGCCCTCCCTGTTTGGTAGTACAAATGTGGCTTGGCTTTTCTGGGCAACATTGGCTGTGCTGGCCCTGTGCAAGGGTTTGGGTATGTGGGTCAGTTGCATGACCCACAGGAGCAGCACAGCACCCAACACAGAGCCAGCTGGCAGCCCAAGGGACCAGCTAAACAGGACCACACTAAACAGGCCACAGTTTTCTTCTCTCCCAACATGAGCAGTCCTGTATTTGAGGGTGTGTGCCGTCAGAATCAATGGGGGAAGGCTTGATGTACAAACACAGCATTACTACACATCCCATACCCAGTACAGCCCTTCCTGGTAGGGGAACTGGGGATGAAGCCTTCTGTGAGAGAAGTCCATTGAGGAAACCTTTTGTTGGACAAGGAAGGCACTTGCAAGACACTTGAAGGCACTTGTAGGGATGGCAAGCACTGAATCCCTCCTTTCTATACCTATTGGATCCCTCCTTGCTGGCTGGGTTCTCGCTCTGCATCTGAGCAGAGATCTTGAAATCAACTTTGAAATTCGGCGCCTTTTTTAATAAGACAGCACGGCTTAGTGTGGCTGGAAGTCAGACAGGGAAGGACTCGCGTGGGAGACTGGGAATCCAGCAGGACTATTTTTGGACAGAGATGACAGTCAGCGTGAATGTGCAAAGTAATGGTTTTGGGAGAGGTCAGACTAAAATAGACCAACCTAGATCTGTAGGCACTTTTTTCCTCTTTTTTTTTTTTTTTTTTTCCTATTTTCCGTCTTCTTATTAAGCTTTCTCCAAAAAAAGAACAACAGCGTAAGCTTTTCCTGGCAACACTCCAAAAAGGAACTATCCCCGGGAACCAAAATGTGATGCTCACTGAGCTTGCTGCTGGAGAGGGCTGACTAAGCACATCTCATTGCAGCCTTGCCAGAGAGCAGAGCTCTGTGAAGCTCAGCTCAGCAACTCCATCCCTTCCCTGGTGCTGGAAAAAAAAAAAAAAAAAAAAAAAAAAGTATTTTCTGGCTTCCTGCACCTTACCCTGCATTTTAGGATGTGATGATTTAGTCCATGCATTTTAGGCTATGCAGATACCAGGAAGTGAGGCCTCATATTTGGTGTAAGCAGTTCACTTAGCCTGTCAAAAACATGTTCAGGGTTGTGGGACACGATCACTCTCTGACTACAGATTTCTCCTCCTGCTAGACAGAGCGGAGTTATGAGGAATGGCCCCTACCAGCAAAGGGATGAGGGATCCTTCCAGAGAATCCTAGCTGCCGTAAAATCTCTCCCATATGCAGAGCCATATGTAGCCAAGCCTGCACTGTAGCAACTCTTGGACCTAGTTATTACTTGGACCCTTCCTTTTGGACTTGCACGTTTGGCTTGTGGCATAGAAGCCAACCCTGCTGCTGCGGGGTGGTGGAGGAAGGCTGTGCCAGGAACCCTTATCTCCAGCACACAGCCTCGCAAAGGGTAGCTCTGAATTACCGTCCTGGTGACAACAGGCTGGTGTTTTCGCCAGGACTATTTTTGGCACAAAAAAAACATTTCTCCGTGCTGGCTTGCTCCTGTACAATGTGGTCCTCTGTACACAGGCACCGCCCCATGCTCACTCACAAACACACTCACACGCTTGCTTACTCTCCCAACCAACAAACTCCCAGTCACACTCACACACACAGACTCATATACCTCCCTCACAAGTCACACTTTTACACACACAGATTCATATACATCCCTCACACTTCTACACTCACCCTCCTGCAGACACAAAATCTCACAAAGTTCCTGTCACACACACACACACACACACACACACACGTCGTCACACATGGTAAGCACCCCCCAGGTGCTCACCCCCAGTCTCGCACACACACACATAAACTCACACTTTCCTTACACACACACAGTCTCACAAACACATTTATTTACACACTTTTATTTATTCACCGCCGGCTACACTCCCTCCCTCTCCCCCGTCCCCAGCCCAGAAGATGGCGCCCGCCCGCAGCCCGCGCAGCCGCTGCCGCCCTCTTCGGGCGGGAAGCGCGAACGGCGCTTTTTGAGCACAAAATCAAGAGTTTTTCTTCTAAATACCAAGCACTTTCTCGTTTTAACAGCTGCAGATTTCCTTCTGTCAACCACAAGAGCTATATGGAGGGGGGTTTTACCTCAGAACCTCAAAGTCCAGAGGTGAAACCCAAGCATGCAGCTTTTAAGGGGATTCATGGCTTGGGGATGGAGGTTTGGGGGCAATACAGTGCCAACTGCTCTTTCAGAGCTTTACTTTTCTCATTTCCAGCCAAAATTCAAAATCCTGAGTGCCCAGAGTCCTTACCTTGTAGATGCAGGACTTGGCGTTCAAGAAAAACAGCTCGATGGTGGCATTGTCCTTCAGATAGGAGATGCTTTCAATGTAGAACCTGGAAGGGGGAAAGCAAGAGAGGTGAGACACGTAGGGGGACCAAGGCAGAACATGAGAATGTACTCATCACATGAAAAGATGTGGTCAATGGAGTCGTGATGTGTATACTGAAAATGAAGTTTCTTTGTTTGTGGCAGAAACGTCATTTGTTGATGAAAGAGGCTCGTGCGTGCTATAGGACATGAGCACTCAACACCACCCAAGACATACTGAAGCAACTGAATCATCAAGTGGTTTATTTTGTTTCTAAGTAGCTCTTTGTTTTATTTTTTATACTTTAAATAATCCTTTATTCTGTTTGTTTGCAAACTCCTCTTCATTCTCCATCACATTTTGGCACTTTTTCTTTGCCCCTTTACTCTTCCTATCCATTTTTGTGCTGTTGATCTGCCACACATAAAATGTTCACTGCCAGAAATCCACTTCTGTGTTTCCTCTCTGTCCACTTCAGCTCGTCACAAGGCACATTTTATAATGGCTTTTTATATATTTTTTCGTGGGTAGCATGCAACATCTATAATTACAGAGTAATTAACCAGCAGTAGTTAAGGACCTCACACAATTTAACAGTACCATGGGTAGTGATGCTGGGGATAACAATAATCTATTTTTTAGCAGAGTGAGATGATTTCTCAGAACTCAGTAAAAATCTGCCCAATCCAAACCCTCCATGTTCAAAAAACCCAGTCTATTGCATTGACTGATTACCCCAAATATTTGCAATTACATTGAAAGTCCATTGTATGTATGAAAGATCCTTTGGCAGTGAACTCTAGTTTTGCCACCAGCTTGAATAGACTCCAGCCCTTAATTCTGCCTTGTGACCTTTTGGGGTGAAAATCCCAGGATAAAAATAAGTGCAAGATATATCATCAAATTTAATATCAAACCATTACATATGAGTATGCTGTATGCTTTTAGGATTCCTGTAGTAAGAGACAGCCTATTCAGGTAGTGATTAGGGTGATTTTTTTTGTTTAGTCCATGTTTTTAGTGAGGAAAAAAAATACATCTATCTGCCCACTCTGTTTCAGAGTGATTTTTAAGTTTCAGTACAGTGGCAGCAATGTTCCTTACATAAATTCCACTACTATCGTGCATTGTCAGAGGCAATTAGAATAGGGAAGGTGCCAGGGAAATGCTGTCTGTATTAGGAACTTAAAAAAAAAAAAAGACAAATACTTTAGAAATCTGGGCAGAGATATGGAGTCCAGTTACAGAGAAATCTTACTCCGTGACCCCGCTGTCTGGGAGTGAAGCTATGAGACCTGCTGAAACTCTTGGGGCTTCACACAAGCATTAAAGGGATTGTCTGTGTTCAGTTGTTTGCAGAACTGAGGGCCTTAAATGTAACCTTCTCAGGGCTAAAGGTCAAAGCTTTGTAGTGCTCCTAGGTGTCTTCTGAAGACCCTTCAAAACAATTTCCTGACAAGTACAGCCAACTACATACTCAAATGAAATATTTTGAGCTTTTTATCTTTATCTGCTGAGATGCTCCTGCAATTACCCAACCTCCTCCCCCTCCAGAGCAGTTCAAATGAGATTTTTTTTAAAAAGGAAAATAAAAAAGAAAACATTTGAACATAGGAACCATCGAGCATAAAAATTCAACTTTATGTATTTATTTATTTGGCTTCCCCTGGGTTTCACCTCCTGTCCTTGAAACAGGTGATGGTCAGATCTTTAATTCCAGGGTCAGAAAAAAAAGGGAACATTTACTCTATTTTCAAGTCCCAGTGAAGGTTAGCAGAAACACATTTTTTTGTTTCATCAGCGGATCAAATGAGACCATCCTCATCATCACTAGAGGGCAATATTGCATTTTCTTTCTGCTGCACGGCTCTTTCCCAAGGCTTTCCACATAGACACATGCCCAGATCATTTTCTGTACAAAATTGAGTCTCTCCGAGCACAGAGCCTGCACATGATACTTCATCTTCAACAAGAAAACACAATTCTTGAGTGATCTCCGGTGTGGAGAGTGTGCAGGGGAGCTACTGGCTCTCACACATGCACCCAGGCAAATACAAAGCATGTGCACCAGGAAATTGGTGCTACTTAAAAGAAAACAGATTTACGGAGAGAAGTCTTAGGGGATTTGCTGTGTGGCAAGCTCAGAAAACCCGAACTGGAGCAGACTGCCTTGAATTCACAGCCTGAAAGGCCTGTTTTATTTATTTATTTATTTATTTTTATTATTTTTTTTGCACTGATTGTGAATCTGTCAGACCTCCTCCTGTTACCACCTCTTCCAAATGCACCGCGGTTTAAAACGACCCATGGCAGCACCTAAGGAAGCAGGAAGAAAGCTCCAGCTGCTAAGGCAATGAACCAAGCCAGAGATCTGGGTTAAATTCCTGACTCTGACACAGGTTTCCTTCGTGACCTTCAGCAAATCATGTAGCTGTTCGGGACTGTTGTGTCGAGTTTGGAAAATACTCCTCCCTCCTATGACCCCCCGCGTCTGTTTTGCCTATTAAGATTATCAGCCCATTCCTATTGCACGGAGGGGCAGCTATTAGGTTTCTGTCGAGGACTCCCTGGGGAGCAGCATTCCTCCATGTGCTCTGAAGCTGATATATCCAGGAAATAAGGACGGGCTGGACAGAGATGCAGACGGTACCGCGTGTCTGACGCCTTAACTCTGCTACCTGCGGCGCTGAGAATGCAACCAGCAAACAGCTTTGCCTCAAACGGCTCCTACGGGAAGTTCCCTGATAGCCAGCAACTGTTGCTTTGAGAAATGAGGTGCCTGCAAGAAGGGTTAACCCCCCCCCAAAGATTATGTGTGTGTTAAAAGCAGAGAAATCAGTTTGGTAAAGGTTTCAAATGTAAAGAAGGGAGATCGGCCAAAGTTAGTCTGAGTTTCTCCTCATCTTCCCCCCTCTCCTCCCTTAGCCCCAGTCACTTATAATTCATCCAATCTATTTTCTAACCATTAATTAAATGGACCAGGGAATATTATGCTGGGTAATGGACACAAAGTGCCTATCTTGCGTGCTCCCTCTCAGCAGCAGGAAGATAACAACGAGGATGGCAGAAAGCATCTTGGAAGACTTCAGAAGCTGCAGCATCAGAGACATCTCCGTCTTCCAGCTGCGAGGACGAGCCTTGTGCTGATCAGATGGCTCTGCATGAAGTGTTGGTTAACTGGCAACTCGCTCTGACACAGCTCGAGCTCCCTCATGCAGTGATGAATGGAGATTCCCATCGCAGCCAGCCAACAACAGGCGGTTATGCGGTGGTGCCTGTGAGAAGCAGCTGTGGAAACTCCTGATCTTTGGGTGATGGGAACTTGGTATTGCTGTAATTTCCCCCTTGCACCACACAGATGCTCACCTTCGACTTGTAGCAGAGAGAAATGCCCAAGCCTTGACTCACCGTCGAAGCAAGACAAGTGTGATGCTCTCTTGCTTTAGCAGCAGAGCTGGATTGACCAGCGCTCCCCGTTTCCACACAGCAAAAGAAAGGGTAAAATAAAAACTATTTAGCATCACCCCTACCGCAGCCCTGGACACATCCCATCAGCCAGAACTTGGCCATCTATCACCTCGCAGGGACCGGGCTCTGGGCAGTGTAATTCCCAACTTACAGTTGTAAGCTCTGAGATCACGAGCCAGTGTATTTATTTCCGAGTAGAACATGCCAAAAGATAACAGTATTTCACTGTGGCCTTAAACACAATGATATTTCAAAGCATGACCACAGCAAATGGATGTCTTATCTATCTCACGTAGATCTGCCCTGGGGCAGCGAAATCATCCTAGCTCCTCTGAAGTTTGACTCCGGTGACAGCTGGCGTAAAAAGCTTTTATCCAACAACAAAAATCCAACAACAAAACCTTTTTTTTTTTTTTTTCCACCAAAAAGAAACACCTTAAAATGAGGAAGATGTAATCAGAGGAAGGCTGAGGGTGGCCCCAGAGGCAGAGGAGGCAGCTGGGTGAGAGAGATGCCTTCATGCATCCAAAGGGAGGTGAGCAGTGCCCGGCAGCGATGGGGAGGCTGAGGATGGCACTGAGGCTGCTGGTCAAGGTGACCGGGACTGATAACGGGGTGGGAGTGATTTGTGGGAGGGCTCCTGCCTTTGTTAAGGGGCAGGAGCTGAGTGCACAGCGTTGGCAAAAGGGATTCCTTTCCTTCCAGCCCCATGACACTGCACCTGGGCAGGGAGACAAAATACCTCTCTTGGGCCTCCTATGAAAAGGAAAAAAAATAAAATAAAACAGAATAAGAACCTCAAGCAACTCTTCTTTCCCTTGCTAAAAATATTTTTTCTTCCATGAAAAAGGAAA
The DNA here is from genome assembly GCF_963932015.1 of Anas acuta. NCBI lineage: Eukaryota > Metazoa > Chordata > Aves > Anseriformes > Anatidae > Anas > Anas acuta. Next base: position 197,961,518 of record NC_088979.1, on the reverse strand, counting down.
ATAAAGGGGAAAGCCAGTTGTCATGGAAAATGTCAAAATGAAGCAAAAGGATTTTGGTGTTGTTGTGCCGTCACCTTCCCCAGGGCTTCCTCCTGCCCGAGGTGGGAAATGCAGTAGGACCCAAGGGGAATGATGGTGATGGGCACTCCGTGGTGCTTCCCAGCTGGATGCAGGACAGAGCTGCCAGCAGAGCCCCGGGCTGTCTCTTATTTCACGATTACACAGTGATGGCTAAAAGGAGAAGACCCCTTTCCTGCCTCACCCACCCCGGGGTCTGGCTCATTATCCCCCACTATGTCATTGAAAACCTCGGAGGATAATTTGAAAAATATGAGGCCATTTGCTAACCAGGGGAAGAATAATCACAAGCGTCGGTGTAATGGACTTAAATGCAGACGTCATTATGGCCAGGGTCTCGTGCTAAATGAGCGTTCGGAGCAGCTCAGGCTGCAGAGCTCCTTTTCTGTTGCAGCCCTCTTTGCTAATAGCTATAGGTGCGCACTTTATGCGCTGACATCTAAAGCAGGCAGCAGTTAAATAGCTGGCCTGTTAAGTCATCAGCCAGGAATGAAAACTGGAGACAGCAAAAAGCCCCGTTTACATCCTCTTTGCATTAATTTTGGTTCTGGTGCCGTGCTCAGTCCCCCTGTGCTTGTGCCACGCTGCGCTCCCCTTGCCCTGCACCAGCAATTGGGGTGCAGAGGACAGGATGCAGCAAGAGACCTGTGTCGACTCCTGCCTCATTGCACAGAAGCTACAAACCCTGGAGGTGAATGTGATTGCAGAAAGATGGAAAACCATGAGATATTTGCTCATTCCTGTGCTTCCCCTTCTCCAGGTACAAAAACCCAAGTGATCTGCTTTGGAATACATCGGGCGCCAGCTGTTTTCCAGGCTCCACATCTGGGAATCTCTGCAAACTACTGTGTGCTCCAGCATCAACACAGAGAAGGAAAGGCCTGACAAGACCACAAAAGAAGCAGCCAGCTCAATCTATTTTGCAAATGGCTTCACCCTGAAAAGTCCCAGGGAGTTTAGCTGGCCAGGGAAGCGCAGCTCTGCACAAAAAAGCTGTCGCTGCTCCTCTTGGCCTGGAGCAATGGGGTTCTCTGCCCCAGGTGTGAGCTGAGAGCCCTTCTCCCTCAGCCACCAGGGGATTTCTCCTCTCTCCTGAGCTCAAGCCTGGCTCTCTGAGTGCTCCGTGATCCTCTCTGCTTGCTTCACCGGTGACAGCAGATCACACCCACGGGTGTAAGGAATAAACGCACAAATTGCAACAAAAATGGAAGCGGTGCCTGCACGGCTTTGACCCAGCTGGAGAAGCTCTGTGTGGGCACTGCCATAGCTGTTGCTCCTTGATCCAAATGAGGTACAAATCTTACACTGACAGCATCCATCATTTTTGCGTAGCACCCACCGTGCCGTCTCAATGCTTCCCCAAATTAGACAAGACAACACTGCCAGCGTCAACACACTCAAAACGTGGCTGCAGCCAGCACGTTTGGAGCATACTGATTTCCTTCCCCCTCAGGTGGCCGAGTGCGGAGGAAAAACAACTTCGCCCCTTTTCTAAGCATAGCCCGCTTATACAAACATATTCCCCGTTAAGCAGAAAAAAGGGAATAATGTTATGGGACCCGAGAGCCAGGCTGCTATTAAGACGTGTGTGTAATGGATGGCTCAGCTCGGAGCTGTGCGCTAAGTAGCAGAGCCCCATTAGTTCCCTTCCTCAAGCAGAGGTCACTTTTCACACGAGTAAATCTTCTGACTGGACACAAGTTTCTCGTGTCTCTAAAGAGGCTCCAAGGAGCTCAGCCTCCCCGCAGGCGATTTATTACACCTTCCTCCCGGTGAACGGAGCAGGGGGCCACCCCGAGGAGGCGGCAGTAAATTGTCTGCGGGGAGCCTTGTCCTCCAGCACAAACAAGGGCTGAGCGGCTGTATTTATACCCTACGGCTGGGTGGGAGGAGGGGGGTCGCAGGGTTGCCGGCTTTTGAGATCTCCCCCCTTTGCTTGCACACACCGACCAGCCTGAAGAGTGCTTCACAAAGAGATCTGGGTTCTGGCACTGCTTCGCCGGGGTTTTTTGGGGCTCATGGGAAGCCCCGAAAGCAGCCTGGTTGGGCTGGGTTGGTTACGCAGATTTCATGTTCGGATTTTTGCTGTTTTTACAGTATCCCAGCAGTGCGTGGAGCTGGAGAAATGCAAGTGAGAAACGCAAACGCACTTTGTCTCCTCTTACCCGTAGCATAAACTGCCCGGGAGCTCGGAGTTACCATCTCTGTGCTGGTAAAAACAAAAGGAGCTCAAAGAGGTGAGAGCAAGCCACAGGGATGAGGACGGAGCACCCTGAGGTGCTGAACATCGCAGGGCACTTCTCTGAACTCTCCTGGGATGATGAAGTCCCGTGGCAAAGGGGGGTCCAACAGTGCCCTCCTTGCAGAGGAGCAAGGTGGTGCCACAAACCCCTCTCCGGTGGGTGGAGAGGCACAGCCCGTTACGTGCGAGACAAATAAATTGCTCTGGTTAATTTAGTGCGGTTCTGTTCGTCTCTCCCTTCCCCAGCAGGCTGCTGTCATCACCATCCCCTAATCTAATTTCCCGGAGACGGGCGAAGCCGACTGGAAGGGAATGGCACACACACGCCGGGGCGTGCTGGGATCGTGGTGTGAGTGGTTTGGGCAAAGTGCAGGTGGCGTGCTGTGAAACCGCACCCCGGTTGTGTCCTCTGGGCAGTGGGGGAGGCAGCAATGAACCTCTGCAGCAAGTTATCAGCAAGTCCATCCCCAGGAACAATTGGTACTGGCAGCCACCTTCTTCCTTCCTTCCAGGGCTGGCTGTTTCCAAGTGATCTAGGGCTCCTTTTATTTTTCTTTTCGAACGGGTTGCTGTTTTAAAAAATGGGTATAAAGGAGTGTGAAGAACTAAAATAGCCCGAGGCCTCATTAGCGGCTGAAATCTGGTCCAATTCCGTTCAGGTAGCCAGGCAAAGCTCTGCATCTACACGGATCTACAGGGAACGTCTTCTCAGCCCTGGCTGGGCCAACTGGCTTTGAAATAATCCAAATTTATAGGCTGCAGTTGATGCACACAGAGGGGATTGATCAGGTGAAAAGAGGAAGCTACGGTGTGTGTCCTACATCTGAGCAGGGGTCTGGGATCAGAGGAAGGAGGCAGCTCTTTCAGCCTGACACTTCCACAGTAAGTCGTCAAGAATCAGGTCAGATGAATTGTTCCTGAAAAGTGCCTGCTTCTTTCCAGTGATTGCACAGAAAGGCAGTGGTAATTAGCCCCGATACAGAGCAATCTACGTGGAAAACATCTCGGGTTTGGTGTGCTGAGTCCCATCCCATCTCAGACATGTGTCCCACCTGCCACAAGTGGTGCACACCCAGCTACGTTCCTAAAGAAAGCATCGACACACATTAGCTTTGCTCCCCGTGTTTCAGTGCTGGCCTCCTATTTAGGGCCACTTCGTTCCGTAGTAACTGTGGTAACCTGGCAGAGGGTCTGGCCTCAATATTGAGCCCTGAGATATTGAGCCCTGAGCCCCTGCAGCTCTCCTGCTGACTTCAGCCTAGCCGGTGCATGTGAACAAGTGCCAGACCTTGCTGGACACAGGCATTCCTCTGGGGGGACACCACGGGGCCATAGAGACAAACCCTGCCCCACGGCGTATTTGAGCACTGAGGATTTATTTCACATTCTTTTTTTCAGTGCCTTTCTGTAAGAAAAGCCTTTCCATGTGGGGGATGCTCTGATTCAGCGTGACGACTTCTGCAGCGTGCTGTCACCGTTCGGCTGGTGGAGCTGCCCTGAGAACGGGCGTGCTCGTTCCTGGGAGAAGATCCACCGCTGAAGTGAATGTTATTTGCTGAGCTTGTTCATATAAATTAACAGCAGGACAAACACCCAGGAGATAAAGAGATCAGGCTCATGCTGGTGGTTCCCTAGCTAAGGATCGCTAATCCCACCAGGCCATTGTTTGAGGAGGAGAATTCACTGCAAAGCTGGGCCAGCTTTGCTTTCTGTGAACAAACAGCCTGTCTGTGCTCTGGTCCTCCCTCACTTCAGGGATTTACACAAAGGGAGTGACTTTGCCTTTTTTTTTCCTGCCTATGTGAACGAGAGCTGAATGCTCCCTTCCCTGCTGAAAGCAGAAAGGCATTTACCCGACCCCCTGCCAGCTCTGTTTTCCTCTGACCTCCTCACTGCCTTGCTCTCCACACTTTCCTTAGGTTCCTGCCTTTCGCTGTGCAGCTCGTGTTGTCAGATACAATTTCACTGTCCTCTTCTGGTCTCAAAACAGCCAAGCAATCCTTCCTTCCTTCCCCTCTGTCCTTCGCGTCTCCTGGACTTCAGCCGTGACTCTCATCCGCCTTGGTTTATCTGCTCTGTAAACCCTCGGAGGCAGGCAGTGAGTTTCCCCCACCACTGAGTGACCAGGGCTTTAGGAAACCACCCAAGAAGCGACTTCAAAGCTGAGAACTAACATCGCCAGACGTCCCACCTCCCCTCAGAGACACGGGATGCTCCCTCTCACTGTCGTGCGTGGCATTAGCGTTGTTTAAGTGGCTGTTAGCAAAGAGTCTCATAAAATAATATTGCACAATAACTGCCATGGGGCTGTTCACAGCTGCCCAAGCAATTCTGATCGCTTCCGAGATACCTACGATGTTCTTAGTGGAAAACTCCAGAGGTGACAACCTAAAGACAGAGGCTGCAGTTAGTTCTGCACGTGTCCAGGTGCAGTAAGCATTCCCTCTGAACTAATGCTACGGACATCCCTATAAATTCCTCCTTCTTTGATTTTTGGTCTCTGATTACAGAAGAGAGTAATGACGTGGGATGTCACTGCTCAACAACGTCAAACCCCGAGGAAATGTAGGGCAAAAGACAAAGCTTCAAGGGTGCTGCAGAGATTTGAATTTGAATTTGAAGGAGGAGGATTTCACGCTGTGAAGGTTGTGAAACTTCCTATCTGCAGCGTCCTTCTTCCAAGAAACCTTTGCTTAAAATGTCATGCTTCCCTACGTGTAAATGCACATTAAATGCACATGGGTGGCTCTGGAAGTTCCTGTGCACCCCTAGGCTACCAAAATACAGCCCTGCCTATGGGCAGGTCTCTTCACAACCCTTCCTTCAGCCCTTGCGTTAGTTCCCAAGCCCGAACTCACACCGCTGGGTAACAGACGCGTGGGGTCTCGCCAACTTCTGCCAGCTGCCTGGAGACAGTTTCTCCTCCAGTTGATTGCAGCTCAGCTCAGATTTGGGGATGGACATGGGAACTTGCTACACGCTGGGAAGCTTTTTCAGTGTCTTTCTAGCATCTGACATCCACATGGCAACTGAAATCACAGTCAGTTAATGCCCATTCCTAACTCATGAGGCATCTGGCCTTCCAGCCCATTCCAAAACGTGTGACAATCCAGTCATTACTATCAAAAATAAGTCCAAACTTGGTGTGTTTTTTCACACTCTTTTCAGCCACTGAATGCTGACTTTTCCCCTATGGGTTTCCCCTATGGATTACGATTCCGGAACAGGAGAGTTCACTCAGTTACTAACTGTTGAATGGATCCATACTTCTAAAATGTCTCTTGGCTAAGATCCTGCTAGAATGACTTGTCTCCACTCTGCTGCCAACTCTCATAAAACAATACAGATGGCAATATTTATGCTCGCTGAGTGGTCTTTGAAATGAATATGAGTGGCTTTCACTGGCTCCACTCCTGAAATCTGCACTTAGCTCTTGCTCAGTCAGAGATTTCCTTGCTTTCCACAGGATCCCTGCCCCTCCACGGACTCCTCAATTTGGCCCCTAGGTAAGGTGCTTGATAAATGGGTGCCTGTAGTGTTTGCTTGTTTGTTTAGTTTAGTTTAGTTTTTTTTTTTTTTTGAATTGTCCCAACACTCTCATATTTCTGCAGAAAAGCACCAACAGCTTTATGTGGTTCTAAGCACAGGTGGGTCTGGATCGCATACACTGGAAATATTCAGCTCTGGATCTATCATTATGGTTTGAAGTACCCAAAACATAATAGAGCAACCTCTCCTTGTGGCAGAGAGCAGACCAGTTCTGGAGTCATGGGGCTGTGTGCAGCCTTGATCTGTCCTAAGATAAATCCACCACTAAAGATGGGGACGTAACCGAACAAAGAGGCTCTTTGGAGAATCCTCCCTTGTAATTGAAGTTAAATGAATGACAATCACCGCGCGGGGAAAAAAAGCTGCACTCAGGGGAAGAAACTCCAAAGTAAGTCTTCATTTTTTATGGGTACTATGAAATGAATGAGGGTGATGTCAGATGTAATATAACACTGGAGCGGAAAGGCTAACAGAAGACGACACAGTAACACTGCACTGCCTAGCTCTAGACATGAACTGTGCATTAAAAGTAAGTCAACCCCCCCCCCGACTTAATTTCCTACATATGCCAGCCCAACCCCCAGCCTCTCTCGGGTTGTTTTAGGGCTGCAAGAGCAAATTTGTCTTCTCAGAAAGTATCTCCCTTGGAGGCAAAGATGCTGTGTGCACAAGAGCACCGACTGCTTTCTAGCATCTCCTAACAGCTGCTGCAAAATTCATAGGTGAAGAGAAATTCTCCCAAACTGGTAAATTCTTCATTAAAATCTTTCTAATCTGGTTGAATCCAGTCTATGAACATGTTGTATGCACACGCAGAAGCCAACCGGTTGCCAGAAATTGCCACCATTTGGTATTTTCAGATAACCCATTGCACTATGGTGTGGTTGAGCCCAGAAGGTAAATACTGGGATTAATTTAGCCCCTGACATAATAACGCACAGTCCGGGCACAATCCAGGGGAAATGGATGGATGGCAAGCGAGGAAAAGAGTGCTCTCCATGCAGGTGGCTCCTAGGGAACAGCTGTAATTCGTGGGAAGGGTTTGCTGTCACGCACTTACCTGACACAAAAGTACAAAACAACCGGTCCCGACTTCTTGGGGAAGTCATGCTCCAGCACCCTGCGGTCCAGCTGCAGCCAGTTCAAGTGTCCCCTGGAGAAAGAAGAGAGAGAGAGAGAGCTGTGAGCCCGGCGCCTGCATTGCGGTCGGAGGTGCTCCGAAAGATGAAGCCAAGTGCATGCTGTTTGCCCTCGGCCCCTGCGTGCTGTTTGAAACACGCACAGCAAATGTTTGAGGAGCGGGGGCGATATCAGCCCGGCAACATTTCAGCCTGGGAATCGAGCAGCGAAAGTTCAATCCGTCAAGGGGGGCAAGCTGGCAGCCCCAAACGTTATGAGCTTCACCTTTTTTATTGCAACCCCCTGGAACAATTGTGTGGTTGAAAGTCTGTCAAGATTTTCATTAGAAATCCTGGTTGTTAAGAGTTTCCACAAGGCCTGCAATATTTCACTCGAGGCTCAGCCTGGCTGTTTACAGCCTTGGACAGTTTATTTACCACCCACATGCTTGCAGTAGCCTCTCTGGGCTTGCCCAGCCTTTGCTTTTCCTCCTTCAGAGAGCTCCTGAGTAACAGCTGCTCCCTGAAACGCTGCAGCCCCAATTCCCACACGCTGCTCTTCTTGAGCCTCGATGGTACCTGTCGCTGTTATTTTCCTCTGCAATTTACCCGTCGGTGCCTTGCAGCTGGAAGCTTTCCTGGGCAGCAGCTCTGTTCTTTGTCACGTTCCACGAGCGGCGTTTTATAAACACCACGATTTGTATTACGGGGGCACATCTACTCCCCGGCTGAGAAAAAGGCCCCGTTAAATTAGGGGCTGTGGGAATCCGGAGGGTGAAATCCAGGCTCCCCCTGAAGTCAGCAGGAATTTTGCCGCTGCCTTCAGTGATGCAAGGGCTGCATCCTGTGAGCATTTTGCGATTGATTTCAGGCAGAGCAGATTTCACCCAGAGGGAGAGGCAGCCCGTGCCTTCAGCACTCTGCTGTCTAGACAAGCAAGGGGAGAGAGAATTGAAGTGATTTTTTTTTTTCTTATTGTATTTTATTTTTGGGGTGAGGGGGAATCGTGCAGCAAATAAAGCAGGAAATGGATTTCAGATGTCCCGAGCTCCCTTCCAGTGTCTATTCACCAGCTCACGCTAATCCTCAAGATTAATTCTTCACGCCACCAAAAAGGAAGAAGAAGAAAAAAAGCTTGCTTTGAAAAAAAAAAAGTGTTAATTTAAGTTCTAGGGTTGCCACAAGCCTCAACAATGTACTCTGTCAGCAAACACACTCGGCTTTCACAAGTGCCTGCCCATTACTCCTTAGCAGCGCATGTACTTTGGGCAACCGAGAAACTCCCTTGGCAATTAAGCAACAACAGCTCTTTAGCAATTTAACCAGATTTGTAGCTCCCTCTCCATTCTAGAAAAATAAATAAAGGGGAAAGGAGCGATTTCAGGACGCTTTGAATCGCCTGGGTTCGGTCTGAGTTTCCAGACAGCTGCCCTGGCTTGCAGCGATGCAGATGAGGGTGGGCAGATTTCTTGCCCCATGCTTTATATACTCATCAAGTATGTAGTTTCATAAAGTTTATCTCCGGGATATTTTAACGTTTAGAAGGCTTTTTCTCTAGATAAATCTTATAAATAGTTTTAATATATATATATATATATATGTATTTTCTCTAGGTAAAAGGAAGCTCAAGCAGTGTAGGAGCGCACACAAACCTACTCGCAGCCTGGCTACTGAAAAGCTGTGCCAAGGCCATGCTGCAGATTTGCAATCCCAGCTAATCGATGTCTCTGCTGACAGCAGGTCTGCCCAGCCTGGGACAGTGCTGCACATAGGTGCTGCCCAGGATCAGGGTGAGGATGGCCCCGGTAATGGGGCCGGGTGTATGGGCTGGCTGCATCCCTCTTCTTGAAACCCAGTCTTTTTCCTACTTACCACTTTTTTTTTTTTTTTTTTTTTTTTTTTTTTTTTTTTTGTGGCCTGAACTCCCATTATGTTTCCTTTAAGGAGAATCAGAAAAGCTGAAATTAACCGTGAAGGCCATAGCACGCACGGGGCTTGAAACTAGACACACTCCCCCTTTCCTAGCCACATTTATCCATGTAGGACAGAGTGTGAAACGCTGTCAGAGCACGGCAAAGTCACACTAAGCCTGGCATCTTATCCTGAACCTGTCCATCTGCATTTGTGCCACCAAAGCAGCAGCCACCAGTGGCTGACGGTGTTACACACGGGCTCCGACCAAGACTGATTTGTTGACAAAGGACTTGTTGTCTGCATCTATGTTTGTCCAACAGGAATGTCTGGGTTTGCCAAACACATACAATGAGGTGTTGAGAAGCCACGGTGCACAAAACACTAAGCAATTTCAAGGTATTTTACATTTTGAAGACTTGCTCTTTTCATTCTCACTGCCGTTTGCCCCAAGAGACTGATTGATACCATCAAAAAAAGAAATATCTGCATGTGTGTGTGCACACCAGGTTACACGGGCATGCTGCACACATTGTGGGTGTGGGTAACGCTCGTGCTAAGTGCCCACCAAATTTTGGGTTGAAGAGTTTCATTGCTCTCATCTGCACGGAGCTTAAATCCAAAGCTCCTTCAGAGGAGGAAGGTCACTTCAATCACTGCCAGGAGCTATCCGCTCGCTGTACTCCGTTTCCACTTACAAGCTTTCATCGCTGAGGGCTCCTACGCTGCAGATTGTCACCTAACTCTTTGTTTTCTAGCATCCATGTGTGGCACGTACAGAACAGCTGCCCTGAGCAGTCCCTGGCATCCGCCCGTGAACGTGGTTTATCGGGGAGCCGAGCTCCAGTGCTGTTATACCACAAAATGCTTTGCTCTGGAAGCTGTCGTGCTGTCTTCAGCAGAACTATTCACGGAGCACAATCCCATGTAGGACAGAGAAGAGTTAGGGCATACAACCCTAGGCATGTAGTAATCCCGACAGTATTTGCAGACCAATTTAGGCAGCCTGCACTGGGATCCCGTTTGTACATGCCTGTGTCTAGCTGGGTTTCCTTCACAGTTCAATTTAGAGGCCCAAAGTAGCTTTTGTTTCATTATCTCCATTGATTTGCTCATTGAGGTATTTACATCAGTGTACTCGCGAATAATGGTGCAAACAGTTTTGGGTGACCTACGGGGCGGCTGGCTATTGGGAGCCAGCTCATTTTTCTCTGCTGGTTGTGCTCATCTTGGCAGTTAAACTGGTGTGTCAATAGCCAAAACATCATTGCCTTTAGAAACAGGAACTGGGTCCATTTAGGTTACAGACCGAGTATGGATTTTGGTGCCCAGCTTTCGCATCATCATTTGCAAGCAGCGGTTTTTGTTTTCTTTTATCAGGGCTTTCAGAAAAGAGTGGCGCATCAATACTTTGCCTCCAGGTGGATCTGTTTACACAGCTTTCCTGGTTAACGTCCAGTTTTCTGGGAAGTGGGTCCACATTGATTTGTGTTATAAAGATACTTGGGCCAATAAACCAACTCACGCCCCTTCAGCGTCAGACTCACTGAGTTGAATGGACATTGAGACAGACCAAATCGAGTAACAGAAACCATAAATGCTATTTTACATTTTCATCAATCACTGCAGAAACAAACGAACAAAAAAACCCATCCATAAGCTCACAGATTTTCTCATTTAAGGTCTTCAGCCTTTAACAGAAATGTTTTTGAAAGGGTTGCAAAGCTCAGGGAGATATCTCAGTCCCTAATTCTGGCTCTGCTTCATGGCTGGAGGGTGCAAATAGGTTTTTCCCCCAGTTCCTGGAGATGAGGCTATTCCCAGGAAGCCTGGTGCCCTGCTCTCCCTCTTACAATCTTCCCTTGCTGTCCCATGAGCCATAGGATCTTGGGATGAGCAAGGGCTCTGTCATTCCCTTATCATGTTAGCGCAGCCTCTAGCACAACTGTAACACAAACAGTTAAGGCCCCAGCCCCTTGCAGTTTTTATCTTTTATATTATGAAGCTAAAGGAGCTGCTCTGCAGGATCTGCAGTGATGAAGGCAGGACAGGCATCCGCAAAAGGACGCGGATCAGCTTTTGGCTGGGTACATGGAGAGGGGGAGCAGTGGGACGCAAAAGTTGGTAATTCCTCACGGAGCAGGTGACTCCTGTTTAAGGATAAGCAAAGGACACAGAAAACCCATTTGTGTCCCCAAACAGAAGGGGAATCCTGACCACTTTCTCTCCGTGAATGCTGCAAGGGCTGGTGCTAAGGGAGAGGGCGGCTAGTGGAGATTCATGCTCAGCTGAACCCGTTCCCCATTCCTTTTCACTCTTAATCAACCACCGAATAGATCTGCTGGCTTCCCGTGAAGCTTGGCCCCACGTGCTACGCAAGGACACCCTTTTGACCTGCGCTCTCACTCAGTTAATGGCTCACACCATAAAGCGTTCCTATGATCACTAAAAAAGGAGGCGTTATTTTTTCCTCCGTAATAGGCTGACAATCTAATTTTAGTCACACTGAGCGCGGTAACGACCCTATATTATCACAAGAAACTATTAAGTCGCCAACGCAAAGGTTGTTCCTATTGATTTTCTTCTCAGGTTGTCATGATAGAGCGCAACTAATGAATGGAAATCCCCAGTCCAAATCATTTCTAAATAAATTACTCTTATGGAGCTTTTACTCTTAAATAGAAGAATTGATTTAATACTTTAGTGGCTTTTCTTCTTCCTAAACTTGCAATTTAGCCAACCCCAGATTACATTTATGAACCCAGCCTGTCCTGTTTCAGCTGCTTATGGGCACCTTTCAGGGAAGGCACATGAAAGCTCAGCAGAACGGTATCAGCAGAGGGAAGGAAACCCCTGAGGGGCTGTGTCACAGAATTAGCAGCTTGCTCTTTGCGTTTCTGGCCCGTATCAGTTATAGGGCTGTGTTCGGTGCTCTGCAAACACATGATAAGAGACTGTTTTTTTTCCCTGGTTTTGAAGAAAATAATTCTTTTCACTTCCATTTTGCATTACAGGTTGGGATCTGAGGTGCAGGCAGACCGGTTTACTTCCTGAAGGTGACATGGGGCATCCATCTGCAAGACCCAGTCCAACACCCCAGCTATCATTTTTTTTTTAATCCTGCGTTCAGTCAAATAAAGTTGGCTGTTTGCGTCAGCTCTGCTAAAGGTTTTTACAATTGAGGAGGGCATATTAGGCAAACATTATTTTTGTAAAGGTTGCTGCCACAGCAGTGAGGAAGCCTCAGTATAAGGTTCAAACTCACGGTGGGGCAGCAGACGGGCTGCAGGCCAAGTTTTGTATTAGCTGGCACATACCAACCTGCTGCTGGATTGGGCTGGCTGGATTTAATGAGGGTGTTCCCAAAGCTTTCATCTGGGCTAGCTGAGCATCTGCTAAAAGATGTTGTGCTTCATCTTGACCACAGGTTGGGAAGGTGACCAAGAGAGAGGATGCCTCAGGCTCTGCCATCCTGTCTGGTCAGTGTGCATCCATCTGCATCTGCTGCTCATCTTTGAGCTAGGCCTTGACAGCTGCTGTCAGCTTCTCCTGCTTCTTCCCATTGCTAACCCAGATCCTTGCTCACGCTGCTCTGTGTTAAACCTGGAGGCCCCTGGAGAGGCCGGACTCTGCCTTGTTGCCGACACCTCCTCGTTAGCTTGCCTTGCACTCTCAGGGGAGCCCTGTGCCCACTCCTCTCAGCTGAGAGCTGGGCCTTGCTCAGCTGCTCCGTGTTTTGCAGTCTGACACGTGTTTCTTGCTTTTCAAGAAAATTTTAATTTCTTAGTCTGCTTGGGTTTCCCTGCAACCCTCAGGCAGCGCCCACTGAGTAACTCACTGTCTCCAGTAAGAAATAACACACTGGTGAAGCCGTTTTCTCCCCCTGCTTTATAAATTGTCAGCATCTCCTGCTGCTCCTCCTTTGAGGGCCAGTCTCGTTGATGTGTGTTGGGTTGGAGATCTCCTACAAGGCTGAGCCTTGCAGAGAAATGGGACAGATTCTGGGCTTTCCTGTGATTCAGGTCCTGCTTCTGCACCTGTCTGACACTGAGCACCCCTTCACCCTGTGAGTTTTGTCCTGAGATGGCCTCAGGCAGGTGCTTGCCAAAGGAACTGTCCCTAGAGGGGCAATCACGGCTCAGTGTGGGTATGTCTGTGCAATCATCCAGCAGCTTCTCATTACCCGATCCCAAATCATTATTCCAGCAGATAATTTCCGTTTCTCTGCCACTTCTGCAGGGCAGCAGAGCTGGCTCATGAGAGCCGTGCTGCTGACTCAGCCGTCCCCAAAACCCATCACTGGCTTGGCACTCTTGTCTTTTAAGATGATATAAGTGTGTGGGGCTTCCTTCTGATTCATCTTATAGAAAAACCTACTGAAAACTAGGGTGGGATTGGGTGGATGGAGTTACAGGACAGAAATGTGGTGCTGAGGAAAGTCTACAGAGAGAAAACAGGCAGCTGGAAAAAGAAACAGGGGCTGTGCATGGCCTGGGAGGTCACAGTCTAGGACTAATAGCATTTGCCAAACATTTAATGTTTACCCAGTGCTAATTTTATACATGCCTTTTAAACAAGGGGTATAAATGTCCTATCGTGAGAGAAAAACTTGAGTTTTGTGGTGAACACAGCACTCTGGGAGCTGGGGTTGAAGGTGAGCAGCCAGCATTGCCTGAGGTGCCTGCAGTGGCAGAGGCCCGCGCTTTGGTTCAGCTCAGCCGTAAGGCTCTTGTGTGATTCCTGGCAAGGTCAAATCCTCTTTTTTTTTTTTTTTAATGGAAATTTTATATTTATAAATATTTTTCCTTCATGTTAAATTTGGCAATCCCTTCCTTTCTCATGCTTTCATCTTCCCATTTTTTAAGACATTCTAATCTAGGATCTAAAACATCAGATTTTTATTTTATTTTATTTTATTTTATTTTATTTTATTTTATTTTATTTTATTTTATTTTATTTTATTTTATTTTATTTTATTTTATTTTATTTTATTTTATTTTATTTTATTTTAACTTGAAATAAATTAGCATTACCTTTAAACCTGCTTGGGTGATTAACACTTTAACTGAAAGGTTTTGCCAGTCTGCCAACATCTTGGAACTAGCGAGTGGATCTTAAAATCAAGAGAGCTTAAGCTAACATTTTCCCAATGACACAAACACTTTGAATATGGGAGGAAGAAGGGATTTTTTCCGTCCCTGTACACTTCCAGCAACGCTGAACTCATTGTGAGAAGCTTCCAGCCTTCTGAAGGAGAGGCTGTACAGGTCACACTCGGATGTGGGACACGTCTGGGGGACACACTGGTGGGATGTCCACTCCATAGACATTGATCTAGATGTTGATCTTGGGGTACACAGGTCTTCTACACTGGTCATTTTGGACAACACTCCCCTGGATTTCCTATGATCTAAGGGATGCCTCTTAGGTCTTTGATTCCCTGCACTTACGTTTCATCTGTGAATGCAATTCCGAAGTATTCTTTCTCCTTCAGGTTGAAATGAGATGCCACCAAGTCAAGCAGCTCCTTGGCCAAAAGCTTTGGCTGGAAAACAAGAATGAAAGAAAGTGATTAACAAAGAGAAATTTGGGGTAATGATACTGTGCTTCTGGACGGATGTGCCGTCCTTGAAGGTGCTCCACCGCTGTTGGTTTTATGTTCCCTCTGGTGTTCAAGCTAAATGTTCAAGCAACATTAACTCCTCGAAACAAGCACTAGTTTCTCTCTGAGGTAAATAATATAAAACAGGTGGTTCTGACCTCTTCAGTGCTTAAGGTCTCTGCAGGCAGAAAACCTGCTGCCTGCCTGTGTCCATATTTGCCATGACTCGCTCACTTATGCCTCTCTGATAACTTTAGTTGTTAAAGCTTTTTATCAAGGACCTTTGCAAGCACATTTCAAACACCCACTCTCACATGCACAGCACAGATACGTTCTCATAAGACTAATAAAATACACAGTGCCAAAAGATAGGATGTGACAGGACCAAATGAGGAGTAAACGACAGAACAAAATAGCTTCCCATTCAGCATTGCTTGTCATTTACAGAGAAGGATGTATCCTAAAACGTAGGAGGTGGGAAGAAAGGAAAGTAACACACGTTTTCAGAATACCCTTGGTAAGAGCATAAAAGCCAAGCTCAAAGAAACTGCTCACCTCATATATAAAAAGGTGTGTTACTATCATGAGGCAATTCTGCCTTTCCTGCAAAACCTTCTTTGAATTACCTACGAATCTCCACCCACTCTGCTGAGCTCCTGTGTTTTCTTCTGGGCTAGTGAAGTCTTGGCCACAACAGAGCTCTTGCACTAGCTCTCACTGGTAGCAAACAGGGGTAAAAAGGATCCAGGTGGGTGCTCCTGTGATCCCACAGACCTGTGCTAGCCCCAGACCCCAGAGCTGTGATGGTAATAGCAGCACTGGCACAGCTGGACACAGAGATCCCTGCTGACCTCTCATAGGGATTTGGTCTACAAATCTCCGTGCTGCAGCCTCGGTGGAAATAAATCCATCCGCAGGCTTGGCTGCCCCAACAAGTCAGCCAAGCAGCTGAGTCAGAGTTACCCCAGACATGAACCTGTTGTTAAAGGCAGATGAGACAATGATGCTGTGCAGAAAAGGAGTGGTGAGGACCTGAGAACCCTGCTGTCCTAATTAATCACCCTGTCCTGTAAATATAAACCCAGTTTGAGTTGAAAAAAACACCTGATGTGTACTTCCAAACAGATTCATAGGACTCTCAACCTCTCTCCAAAAATGTCCCTAAATCCTATTGCTGTTCTAGTACCTGACACAGCAATAGCCTTTCCTAAATGCAGCACTAGCTTAAAGCAGCCCTGCAATACATCTGAGTTGCTGTAAAGGAAGAACAGCCTGGTGGATAATTAATGAGGTGGCATGCAACAAGCTTCATTGGCATTCCCAAGTCAGACTTCTCTGGCAGGACTCCTGGAGTCTTTGCTATGAGCACAAGCTGCATTACCTTTCACATACCCTTGAGCTAGCTCCCAAATGGTGCTCAGAGCTGAGCAGACCAGATTTGGGGCTGTGGTTGTCCCCTTAGGTCCCTTCAATGACCCCAAAAAAGGAGCACACCAGCTATGCTGGTCTCTCTGTAGGCTCCAAGCAGGGCAGCGAGCTACCCGCCAGCCTTGCTGGGTGTCCTGAGAGGGCAAGGGTGGTGGAAAAGCATGCCTCAAACACAGCAGCATTGCCCAAGCCTGGAATAAGCTCTTGGTGGGGATAGGTTGAGCTTTCAAATTTTGCAAGAGAGCAGAAAAGAGCATTTTTCCCCAGGCATCCTCCCCGGACATCGAGTGAGGAGCAGCCTTCAGTCACCTCCCCAGGCGAGATGGGCAAATGCAACGAGCTGCCTCCTTTTCTCTGCTGAGTGAGATTTGGCTGCTGGAAAAGCCCTGGAAAGATGGTTGGCATGGCGCAAGTGCCCTTGCTGTGGGGATGTGCCCAAAGCCTATGGTGCCAGATAAGTGAGGATAACACTGCCTGGCAAGACAAGGGAGAGGAACAATAGCTACAGTACAATACCTCCACCTACACAGCCCTTGGAGCGGTGCCAGGTTAGTTATGGGGCCAGCGTACCCAAAGAGGCTTACAGCTGTGAAGTTAAGCCCTGCTAGCCCCCTCCAAGATTACTTTCCACTCCGCTCTTAAGCTCTGCAATGTTACTGTCCTTCCCTGTAGGATGAGTCCCGTGTCCTAACAGAGATAGGCAATCCAAGTCTTTGGAGTGGGAGTGGAGGAAGGTGCCTTCTCCAGGTAGCAAAGACTCCTCAAGACAATCCTGCAAAGCGGGGATAAGGGCAGGAAAACCCTACAGGCACCGAGCAAGCTGCAGCCCATCCCGCTGTCTCAGGAGAGAGCCACACACTCCAAGTTAGCGGTTAATCTGCTTGCTGCTGGGATCGGCTGAGCAATGACCTCCTTTCATGTCAGCTGCACAGACAAAGAGCTCATTAGCGATGCCTGTGGCAAGTTGTTTTAATTCATTATTAATTTCTGGACTTCATTTTCCAGAGGGATATTCATTTTGCATTAATAAAACTCCCGTCGCAGACACGGTGAGGAAGATGGGGGCTGGTCTCCAAGAGCAGGGAAAGCAGTAGGAAGTGGGTGCAGGACCTGCTGCAGCTAATATATCAGGGAACTGCAGGCCAGCTGGTGAATCCCACGTGTATAAATCAGGAATAACGGGTGGCATTCAGCCACTGAATTGTGTCCTCCCTGCTGCAGAGCTGGACCATGGTAAAGGGAACTGCCAGGGCACTGCTGCTCCTCATCTCCTTCCTATCCATGCCTGCCTGGTGTCCTCCATCTAAACTTTAAATCTTTTAAACTCTAAATCTTTTCAGGAAAAGCAAAATGGGGCACGTGTAGTTGGCTGGTGTGAGCTTGGGACAGGGTACACCAGCAGAAACCCTACAGCTGAGGTACCAAGGGCTGAGTGTGCTTTGATGAAAGGGGTAAGTTGTCAGAGAAATCCTGTTTAGCCAGGGATTCCCCTGCTGGTCCCTCGTCCTGAAGGCCTCTTTCTGCAAAAACACACATAAAGAAGGATGTGGGACGGATGGTTTTTATAGAAAAATCCATGGGGTTTGTGGTCCCAGGAGGCTGGGGGAAGAAGAGCCCCCAGAGGAGGAAGGCCTGAGGGCCCTGTGCTCCTGTGCACGGACTGCTGCTGAGGACAGCTCATCTGGTCCCAAAGCAGGCCCAAATTCCATAAAGACTTGGTGGTGGTCTCAGCTGAAGATCAACCCCTCAAACACCTAACCTGAGCCAGGCCAAAACCCGACACAGGCCAAATCCTGCCCTGAGAGGGCAGTGCCACCATCAGAGGAGGCCTGGGGGGCCACAGGCCTGGTGGCTTGAGCTCCACCATGGGTACAGCAAAACCCGAGAAATGCAAGGATCACTCCACACCTCCAGCAGGTCGTTCTGCCAGCCGTTGGGGAAAACGCAGCAGAAACGCCAACATTAAAGGTTCAGTATGATTAAAAAGCTGTGTGACTGGGATTCAAACTGCCCGAGGAGCTCCGAAGCCGCGTGTTTCCTCAGAGGAGAGACGGGCTGCCCACTTCTGGCCGAGGAGCATGTTTCTCCCTGACAGCTTCCCATTACGTTTCGAAATGAGTGAGTTATGGAGCGAGATTATCTACCCACAGCCCGGCAGGGCCATGAATAAAAAACAGATGACATGGTATTAGCAGCTGCTGGTACGTCCCTGGAAATGTGGGCACACACAAAGTATGTTTTATTGTTTTATTAACGGCCAAAGGAGCCTGTCTGCTCGCCCTCCCCCGTTTCATCACTTTTCCCTAATTCTCCGTGGCAGGAGGGTTCTGGGAAAGGCACGGCTTCGACATGTGGGCAGACGCACGCCGCCTGCATCCAGCCAGCTCAGAGACACGCTGAACTGTGGGAAGCAGGTAACGAGATCATGCTTAGTAATGCCTCGTTTCATTAGATTAAAAAATCCGCTGCCCTCCCCTGTCTCCTTCCTGGGGGGACTTGCAGCGAGACACGTAACGGGACCGAGACGCTGCCGCGCCAAGTGCTGCAATGTTAAAGGCTGTCTGCTGTACCAAAAAAAACACATGCTCAGCCTTTATTCCAGTGTTGGGATAAACATCTCAGCTCCTTGTGGCATTAACAGTGGCATCCTCAAAATTCAGGGAGCTGAAGGCACGCATATGCCAAAGAGCTGGTCTAAAATCCCAGGCTTGGTTTCAGGCAGCCTTGAGACAGCTGCCTGTGCAAACCTGGCATTTTTGGCATCTTTGCTTCAGCTGGAGGGGAAATTTTGTGCTAATAACACTGCTGTGGGCAGGCACAGTCTCCAGGGCTGTCTTAACCAGTGGTATTAAGCAGTGAGCATGTACTGGTGTGGGCTGGCCCATCAGAACACTCCAACCCCTCCAGACCCAGAAAAGTCCTCAGGTTTTGGGAAGAGATGGAGCTGACCCCCAGGAACATGATCCTAGCTGTGCCACAGGGCTCTGAACCCCACCAGTAAGCCCCAACTTATATTATTTATGAGAACAGATAGAGCAGATGCTGTCTGGCAACAGGTTGGTGTCTGTAGGACATACTGTGAAGTGTGTCTGGTCCAAAACAGCCTCTTGAGTCGTGTTGATTCGGTCTGATTTCGCTAACATCCAAAGGTTGGGCACTTGAAAAACATCTCTTTGGTGGCTCGAGTTGAAATGTAGGCTGGGGGGTGTGGTGCAGCCTGTCCATCAGCTGGATGGGTGAGGTGGAAAAAGGAGCAATTTGCATGGACACGGAGTAATTCCTGCCATGCCCCGAGCAGCACTGGGGCTCATGTGCCTCAGGGTGCCACGCTCCATCGGCAGCCAGCAGCAGCTCTCGTCTGTCTCGAGCCTTGGGCGGTGCAGTCAGAAGGAAACAGAAGTGCAAAGTGGTGACTCAATGCACGGTTCTTCCCCTCCGCCACCCCTTATAATTTGCTAATGAAGCAATGTCCAGGTGCCCCCCCTGAATTAGATCAGCTGCTAAAAACAGCCACAGAGCAATGCTGCAGCACCGCAGTGAGAAGGGCACTGAAGATGCCCGCGTGGACCCTTTGTGATCCCGCTCTGTTTCTCGAGGCGTTGGTTATTCAGTGGCCAGCAGCCTTATCTGCTTTCGGCCAGCAGCACACGTACACCCCTTTCATGTGCCTCATGCATGAGGCACAGCATCTCCCCGTGATGTGTTACGGACGATAACTCCCTCCCATCCCTGCCTTCATGTGCATGAAACTCTGAAATCTCCCATCCAGGGGCTGCCGAGCTGTCACCCACTGCCAAGTCTCTTCTTGCCAAATCGGTTCTGCCAACAGCTCCATCATCCTCTAGTTTAACACATTCCGTGCACTTTGGAGGAAAGAAAAATCCCAAGTCTTTCCATAGTAATGTGTAAATACTAAATAATGGTCCTTTCAGCTATTGTCTCATCCAAATACAGCATTATGGCATTGTACAAAATCGCTCAAGCTGAAGGCTTGGGGACTTTGGGGGCTTTGGCTTTGAAATTCCCCTTATGGGATTGACCATCCATTTCCTAACTCCACGTCAATACATGGAGTGCATATAATTAAGCCAAGCTGAGATATAGTTACGGGAAAAATTATTCATTGAAACGCAAGATGCCCGGGGAGGGAATGCCTTATTTTTTATCACGAAACAGCTGAACCCTGTCAGCATCAGGGGCCGGCGATGGCAGCACCGCTCCTGCTGGCACATGCGGCACCTCGTTCCAGAGTCAGTGGCTGGCTCTCAAGTCTCTTTCCTTCATTTATTCAGGAAAATGAGACAACTTGCCTCTAGCTACCTCCGCGGGAGCGTGGAGGGTGCTGACAGAGTGCCACTGACGTTTTTCTTGGAAAGTCAACACCCACAAGTTGTGGGAATTTAGATTTATTAGGGTCAGAGAGACAAAGACAAAAAAAAAATCCTCAAGATTTTTTAAAAAAAGCCTGTTTGGTAAAAGGATTAGAAACACCCTACTGACAAGATGCCTTAGCAATATTCACAGATAGCTGCATTTCTGAGTTCAGCTAATACCTGACACTCCATAGCTTAAGTTTGAAACCATTGCTGACAACCTCTAATTCCCCTACATATTAGCAGCGTGAATCTGCTTAAATATTTTTGTAGGCAGAGAAAGCGTGAGTTTGCCACATCTGCATGGCAAATTCAGGTCAGAGCCCGAATGAGAAGCAGCTAGTTGGAGGAAAAAGACACTTTGGGGTCTGTAGCATCCCTCCTCCCCTTCATGCCCAGTGCAGAGGCAGCTGCACACCGGCCCCATTCAGCTGGATCCGCGTGGGTGCCCAGTGACCCCGTTCCTCATCTGTTGCCCACTGTATGGCCCTGTAACTCCAACAGTGTTTTCAGGTGACTGCATCTGAAAAGCCCAGCCAGCTGCTGCTGGTGCTGGGATGGGAAATCTGCCTGTCTTCACAGCCCTGTGCTCAGGACTGTCTCTCATGCGTGACAAAAGCCTCGGTGCTTCCCTCTGCCCCCCTCAGCCCTCTGCCTACTCCTCCTCCTCCTGGCCCAGCTGGAAAAGCTCCCATTCCCTCATAGAGCAGAAAGGCCAAAGAGATGCAGGTGGGAGAAGTTTAGAAGAAGTGGGTAGCTGAGTTTTGTGGTCTGGTGTGCCAGCAGGAAGAGCACACCGTCAGGTGTTTCTGCCTGGGGTCCCCCAAGAGCCTGGATTTCTCTGCTGTGTATTTTGGGAGTGCTGGCTGGGCACACATCACCTTCATGTTGCATCTTGGCCAGATCTGCTGTCTCAATGTACCCCTCATATGCCAGAGAGCTGATCTGTGCACACACACAGCCCTTTGCACGAGACTTCCAGCGGCCTGAGAATTAGAGGAGAGTGGCCCAAATCCCAGCATCGCCCCTTGATAAACTTTCTGGGCAGCAAAGTAGGTTTGTTGTGCAAGGTAATATCCATCACGTGCTTGTCTGGTAGCTATTCTAACCACCAGTTTGGGCAATATATGGACAAATCCCACAGAAGCATACTTGATATGGTCCTCCTCTCCTCCACTCTCCCTTCCCACCTCACGGCCCTTCCTCCTCGTTTGTGCCCTCGGCTCAGCACTGCAGCCCCCTTCGAGTCCTTTGCAGCTGAACGCTGGCCAGGAGCAGAGTGAGAAGGTCTGGCCAAACGCAGAAGGGAGCCCAGTCTGCGTGGGCAAGCAGTTGGCTTTTTAGGAGGGGGTTGATGGAAAGCGTGGAATTCCTTATGCTAACTGATGTCAAAATTGCTTTTGTAGCTCTGCCAAGGTCACTGCTGGCTCGGCCAGTCAACCATGAAAACATCACTGGAGCAAGTTTAAAAGTTGCCCCGAGTCAATTTGGGCATGCAACTTTTATTATCCTTTATTTAAATGTTCTAGGTTTGTTTTCAGAGGGCTGGAGGAAACAGATCCTTCCCCTACTATCTCTCTTTGGGTTTCTCCCAAAACCTAGCACAATATCAAATCTGGTTTGTCCTTTACAAGGCAATCCCGAAGATGAGCTTGGCTGGCTGCTTGCCCTGCTACGTGTTTACTCGAGCAAACGCTGTGTTTTCAGGGGACTGCACTGGACTCCACGGAAGATTTTATAATGATTGTCAGGGGCTGTGATCTGTGGATTAGTCTGGCTTTGATGAAAATCCATCCCAACTTTGACAGTTTTGACTGAGGGTTTCTTTGAGCTTTCAGGGAGTTTGGAGCAAATTTATGAGGTACAAACTCAGAAGGGCTGGTATAAAAAAGGTGCCCACTTTTGTGAACCCAAACAATCAGCTTTCGAGCAAATTTACTTCCCACAGAGCAGATAAAAACATTCCCAGCTACGATGGCTGGATTCGCTCGCACAAATCATTGTCAATGTCTTGAACTCATTAATGATCTATTGAAGAGCTTCCCATTTCCTTCTGCATGAAACATCTGTGGGATTTCCAGCTATAAATGAAAAGCGTATGGACAACAGATTCGCAGAGCTGGAGGAAGATACCCACATGCAGGAAGACTTTGCCCTGGTTGGAGACCATCGGTTTCAGATAAGTGGAAGACAGGAACATCTCTCACTCAAAACAAAACACTATTTTCAAGGTCACGGTGGCTTAAGCATCTCCCAGTTCACCTGTTCTCCAGATTAACTGGGACTGGGTTTATTTGGCATGCCCATTCCCATGATTTAGCAGCCCTGGCTATGTCAGTACCAGGAAATTGAGGAAGGCGTGGACTTGGCTGATCTCCAGTCTGAAGCATCACTTGCACAGCCATCACTTGCCAGTTCTGTTCTCCTAGACAGTGCCTGAGCACCATTTGTGGGATAACTTTGCCCAGGAACCATATCTAGATGTCGGTATGGATCCATCCACCTCATTCTAGGGCAAAAGAGCTTAGCTAGGTGGATACAAGCCCAGCCCATGAGCCAGTGAGCAAGTTCTGACTTTCTTCATCCACTAAAACTGACAAAATCATTGATTTTCCTCCCTTCTGAGCAAAGCAAGAGAAAGGATGGGCTCAAATCAGCCATCAGTTGTCACAACGAGTTGAATCAACCCAGACTACATATATTCCTAAACCAGAAAAGTAAGCTCACGTGGTATCAGGCTCTGTGGCAATGTTTTCCACAGATTACAAGACACAGCACAGACATGCACAGCGCATCCCAGCCTTTCTGCCTGTCACCTAACCACAGCCAGCCGGCCCTGCACAATGCTGTCTTCAATCCAGCTGGCAGAGCGCGAGGCTTTGTCCCCTTCCCTTGGTTTGGTCCCACAGCGAAGGGCACCCCAAGCTGGCCAAGCAACAGAGATGTGTGTGGGTTCTCCAGCACAAAGGCACCTAACCTGCAGAGGCTGCCACTGGGCCATGCTAGCAGAGACAGTGACTGAATCTGGGATTTCATTGCCGTTATCTGCAATCAATTTAAACAAGCAAAGAATGAAGTGAGAGTAAGCATATCTGATGCTTTTATCACTGAACTGGAGGCTGCAGAGGATTTTTCACTTTCCTTTGCGCATGACACAGAGCAGTGATGGATACAGAGCCCAGATGAGATGGAGCACTCCAACTGGAAATCAGTGCTAAATTAATACAAATTGAAGCAGCTCAAGATGCAAATTGCACATGCTGTGGAATTAAGAGGGTTTGTGTACAGGGCTTTGGTTCAAACCCTTGTCTAAACACAGAGGAGAAAAGACACGGATATGGCATTCTTTGCAGCATGCTGGGTTGAAAGTTGTATGGCCTAGTTTGAGAAAGCACTTCAGACATGACAAATTTATGCAGATAATCTGCCTCATAAATGATTGGCTTAAAGAATTTTGGGTCTTCGCGTGTGCTTGCCTTTCAGTTCCTGGAGATCTGTATAATTTTGCAAAAGGGTAGTCAACGGCTGCAAGAAAATCAATTGTGTGTTAAGCCTCCCAACGGCATCACACGTGGCAAATCAAACTTTGAGCATGAAGCGAGTTTCAGAGCCAACTTTCAGTGGCAGGAATCCATTTCACACTCAGCTGACAACAGGGTTTGATAAGAGCTCGGTCAGTGTGAATAACCAGCTGCCTTCTATATATATTCTGATTTGGGAGCATCTGTTGAACTTTTATATCACTGAGAGGTTGCTGGTATTCCTTCAAAGTATTAAAGCTACCTTGACAAGGTCAACAACAATTTTTACGGAGGTCAGCATTTTTTATTTTGAAATATTTGATCATAATTCTATCAAACATTAAAGACAGATTTTGGTTGGGGCACATAATGAAATTGGACAGCTCACACAATCCATTTATCTTTCTGACTGTAAACCTCTGAAGCGCTCTAGTTCATCCAGTTTCAAATCAAGTGTAGAAATGTCCATCTCCCTCACCCAGCCTACAGAAATTGGTGCTTGGAAATGTTCTCGGTCTCTTATTGCTGATGTGGAAAAGAAAAAAAAAATAATTTCCCAAGACACATAAGCTTAGCAGCATTCTTACATTCTATTTGCTTTTTAAAAATCTCTCCTGAATAAGGATGTTTATTTCCATCATGACTCAAAGTCACTTCTTCATTGCTGAAAGTGTTTGATAAGGTAAGTGAATGCTTATTTTTTGTAGCACGTTTTCTAAACACATTAAAATCATTTATTAAAAAAGCAGGAAAACCTAAAAGACTGTCTTATGAATCATGACAAGCTAGTTCAGATTTTCGCATACCCAATGGCAATTAAAATAAATAAAATAAATGATAACACTAGGTCTGAAGCATAGAATTAGATCTTCCCATTTTATCCTACACACCATTTGTAAGGGCAGAGAGACTAATTAAAGAAAGCTACGTCCTGATGTGCTGGGAGTGGGGAAGGGGGATGCCTTCAGAAGGATAATGGATGCATGGTTTTTGTGCATCTGTCTTTATCTGTTCTGGTACCTAGGGATGTAGTCATGAGAGCTGACTCCATTGTTAGATTCTGCAAATATACAGCAATATGACATACCCCATCTCTAACGAGCTTATAGTTGAACTGTATGGGTCTTCCTGGATTTTCTCATCAATTTAATCACCTGTGGTATATACAGTTACCATATTAAGAATATACCACAGCTTAAAACCTAAAGCTTCTGGCTTAAAACCTAAACACAAAACACACCATGAAAATACTGCACATCGGGCGGACAGCTCTTCCCCTGGGAAGGGAAGGAGAGAGAAGCTGAACCTAACTCGCCAGATGTTGGCTGCCATGCTTAATGCCTGGTGGCAAAACTCAGACACTCTGGGGAGCTGACTGGTCAGAGACAGAAAGAAATGGGATTGCTACATAAAGGACTCAAACCTCGGAGCTGAATAAAGGAATGATGCTTTTCATAGGTCCAGCTCCCACGGCACAATAACTCAGTGCTTCTCCGCTTACATCCCCACAGATAGTCTGGACTCTAATTTCCCTTGCATGAGCGTGGCCCCAGTGTGATGGCTAAGAGACTGTGACTCCTGTGAGTTATGAGGAGGGGTCTAACACACCTGCCCTGCAAGACAAAACCATAGTGATAAAACCATGGTTATTTCGAGGGGAACTGGGGAAACCAACAACTTGTCACCAAAAAAAGGGACAGAAACCCTGGGCACAGACAAGTCCTGCCTCCACTTCTGGGTGGTCTGAATTTTCTGTGGGCTTATAAAATTAAAGCAGCCCCCTGATACTTGAAGAAAGACACAGTTAATGCTCTTTTTCGCCGCTTTAAATGTGGAATGGTACACATGTGTGTGCTGGGATTGTTGTTAGCCTACCGTGGGGCCTTGCTGAACTTAACAGATTTCACTTCTGAGGAATTTGGTAGAGAAGAGCCATTATTTACACACGTGCAGACCTGACAGGAGAACAGATTGAGGCTGCTGCAATTGAGAAAACATGGGATTTTTCTCTTTTATTTGACACAGATATCAGCACCTCCACTGCGAGAAGCCGCGGGCCTAGGCCTTGCCCACCTCAAGGCTTCTGCATCCCTTCTGTGCCTCGAGCAAGACAGTACTCCCTTGAACAAAAACTGCAAATCAGCCCACTGACCTCCTTCAGTCCATACTTATCAGTCATTTCTCCTGTGGTACCTGAAGAACTAGCACGGGGAACACTGAACACAGCACGGCCAAAGCACGGGGACCATCACCGTGCACGGTGCACATCTCAAACCACTGCCCCTCCAAACAGCTCTGCTCCTTACACCCTCGAAGACACGATCTGGTGGTGGACAAGAAGGGGATGAGCTTCTTTTCTGACACTGGGCTTCATTTCCCGACCACAGGCTCACCATTGTCACACAGTGACCCCCATAAATAAAGGAGAAGACAAGAGAGAGTACTGATAATTGGCTGCAGCTCGAAAGAGAAGCAAGCAAACTAATACTTGCTCACCATAGGAATTAATGGGGGATGAGAAAGGATTATTTCCCCTGATATTTGTGCAAAGAAGTGCCGGTGATAAACCAGGCCCATTAAAAAGGAGGAGGGTAAAATGAATGACGCTTCTAGACCAGACGAAATAGTCAGCTTCTTTTATTAAAAAAAATAAAATAAAATAAAATAAATCTATTTTCCACGCAGAAAAATATAAAGAAGAAATAAGATGGAGTGATTAGGAGACAACTCAGGCAGGGCAAAAACTGTTAGTGATGAACTGCGACTGAGGAAATAATTGGAAAATGTAAAAGCATACAAATGTGGATGATGACCCGTGGACTGGGGCGATAGCGGAATTAGCCAATAAATGTAATGAACCGTGGAAGGAGAAGCTTGGAGACTTTATGGAGAACTGTGGAAGGGTTTTCTAAGTGGGAGGGGTAGGAAGCAAACAAAGGCAATTTGATTTCTGAAAAGAAGTAATCCTGTCGCTGGTAATGGGAAGAGGGACAGGGAGGACAAGTGTATAATATTGGAAGAGGGAAAGGATCTGGGGGGTGATGCTGATACCAGCTCCACCATTACCCATGCTTGAGGGAAGGAGTATGTCCAAGCCTGGAGGAAGGGGAATGGCCAGAATTGGTTAGACCCACTTGACACCCCAGGAGCCTCTGTTTCAGGTAGAGGCAATCCTTGAATGCCCCCTTTTCTGTCCTCTTTGCAGAACGAAGGTTGAGGAGAGGGTCTGTAACTGACCCTAGTGGTCCTCATCCACTGATTTGGGTCTGGGATTGACTTCCAGTGGTGGTCTGTTTTCTGAGGTGAAATGTCATGTGCCTGCCCAGAGGCTTGGTGTCCCCATAGGGACATTTGGGGCATTTTCTGTTCAGGAACAATGCAGAGCAGGCTGGTGGCATGGCAGGAGAGATCTGCTCACCATGGGCTGAGTCAGCTGGAGTTGTGGGATGTGGGACATGCTGCCAAAATGAACAGTCAGCTTTATCCCAAGGACAGCACGGCTCTCGGTCCCTTAAAATATCAAAAAGCTTCCTCAGCACTGCAGGGATCGGGAAGATGGCTTCGTGTGGCATTGACCCAAACCCTACACTGCAGCCAGCACTCTCCTTGTGCGAGGACTGTGCCTGCAGCCCCAGCACGTCCCTCCACGAGCAGATCCAGGGAACGATGTCCTTCACCATGGCTGTGTTGAGGCCATGCTTCCCTCGTGGGTAAGACTGGGGCTGTCTGCCCTTGGGGATGCTGGAGCCATTCTTCTGCAAACCACCCCAACACCTGGTCCTACCACGAGGAGTAAATAAGTGGCTTCATCACTGTTAATGCTGAAGGGCTGCAGTTTTGGAAAGAGCTGTACCTCATGCACAAGTTTGTGCAGAATAATCATATTTAATGTGATCTCTGCAAAGTGAGGAAGGTGAATTGGGGCAGAGGGAGGGTTTTGTCTTTCTTTGTGATAAAACGGGGTGGAGATCTGACTCACAGCGGGGAATTTGACTACTGAAGAGTTCCAGTGCTGCAGCGACACACTCCTTCCTGCTTCATTGTCTGCTCTGCAATGATGATGTGATCAATGAGGTGATTTTTATCCCTTGCAATGAAAGCAAGGCATGGACCGAGAGGATGCCTGTGCCTTCAATAAACACTCAGAGCTTCATTTTTTAATTGGTGGGAACCGCGTTTCCATTGATTTTCTTTTCCAAATAACTTAAGCAGTTGGAGATTAAGTGCAAGCTTTAGAAACTGGGTGCCGTGCGTTCAGCTGAAGAGGAACATCACGTGCCATTAAATCTCACGGTAGCGTGCCCTGGTTTTTCACCTCAGGCCTAGACTCCTGTTGAACTGACTTCAGTAGGAAAATATTTGCACATCTCCCCCCAAAACAAGATCCCTCTGTGTAAACAGAACTTCCAGACCTGCTCCTTGGTCAGTTTAATGTCTCAGTGGCTGGACTCGGACTAGATCATTAAGGACTACAGGAAAGAAACAATATTTTTAGAAAGACATTTTCCATTCCTCTTGCCACAGGGATCTGGAAAACATTTGCCTGCCCGCCTGCTCTGTCAGGAGGCTCTAAAGATGCAGCTGCAGTTTGTCCTGGGAAGGAGATGCCAGTAGCTCTTCAAAAAGAAAAGAAACTAGCTGGCAAAGATATTTTGCCCTGTAGTGCCCAAATCCACATAGGGACCCTTACAAGAAGTGAAACATTGAAGAAAAGTGAGGAGAAACCACAGGCCATGGTACTAGGCAGGCAGAAGTTTCAAATGCAGACCTGGTCTTAGACGGAAAGTGGTTAAATGAGAGTGAAGAGATATATTATATCCGAGCAGTGTAAGCCACTGCTGTTCAGTAGAGACTCATCCATCAATACCAGAAGAGAAGCTGGCCTATGGCTCTTGGCTGGATTGCCAGAATTTTATTAAATGCACAAGAATGCCAAGTCTGTAATGTCTAAAAGTGAATTTATTTAACAATGAACTCTTTGAAAAGGGAGTCCCAGATGTGTAATTAATAATGAATCAGTGATTTGAAATCTGATCCAAAGCCTACTGAACCTGATAGACAGACTCTCTGACTTCAAGGAGTTTGGGATAAGGCTCTCATTAAGCAAAAGGAAAAAAAAGAAAAAAAAAAAGAAAAATAAAAAGCTGAGCCAGCTAGTTAGTTAAAAGAATATCATAGCCTGGATTCTGCACTTAACAGAGACATACAATAATCTGCACCGCACATAAATCCCCTCTCTGCTGACAGGGGACTCACACATTTCAGTGTCTGAAGCTGAACTTGAAATCTAGGAGAGAAAACAAAACAAAACAAAAAAAATGCTGCAAGAGAGCCCCCAGAGGAAAACCTCCAGCGGTTTGAAACACAGCTCATTTCCTCTTGGCACGAAGCGGGAGATGGCTGTCATACACGTGTCGTTTGGAGGCGGCGGATGCTGCTCCTCCTCGCACCGAGCCCCGCTCCTCGGCTGCCATCGGCTGGGGGACAAAATCACCCCCAAATTCCTGCCAAGCTCAGCATAGCATGGTGCCTGGGTGGGGACATGCGGCTTGTCTTCTGTCAGCACACCTTAAACCAATTTGTCAGGGATGCGGGCAGCTCAGCTGAGCCCAATCCCGGCATCGCCAAACTTTTCAGCAACGTTTTGGGACAGGGGTTGTGGCCGCACAGGGTCCCTTATTTTTCATCTGCCCTTCAATCAGAGCAGAATTGGAGGGTGGAGGAAATGCTGGCTGGTGAACAGCTTCTCTGTCCCACATCTTTCTCGAGAGACACACCTATTAAATCGTTCCCTTGAGTCAAATATTTTTAAGCACAGTAACACAGCTCATTTTTTAGAATAATCAAATAATAATTAAAAATGATCAGCCCCCCTTTCTCCCGAAGAGCCAGTGCATCTGACGTTGAATTTGCTATTTTAATAGCAAAATGTAACCCAATCTAAATGTAAATTCCTGGAGAATCTGCTATCTAATTCTCATTATTTCCACTTGCTTAATGCAATTAGAAACATCTGCCACTGATCAACTGTCCACACAGTGAAAATAAATAATAATTCATGCTATCTGCCTCCATAGTGTTTTTCAGGGAAAGGATTGCAAAGTGCTTTAAAACCGTTCTCTAAAGCCCAAGAGCTAGAGCTGTGCAAAATGCTTGTGACAAGCTCTGAATCATACCCAAAGTGCCTGACCGGGAGTCTCCGTATCTTGGAGACCTTTGCTGAATGATTCAAGAAAATCCTGAAAATATATTGAGTCCAGAGACGGTACTAGGCAGGCAGAAGTTTCAAATGCAGACCTGCATTTCCAGATGCAGAAGTTTCAAATGCAGACCTGCAATGTCCAGAGACACCTTGGTCTCTGGAAACATTTGGCTCACATCTGCCATATCCAGGTCCTGGTTTGGTTTTGCCCATGAGAAGAGCAGAGGGGAGCAGTGGAGTGGGGAGCCCTGTCCCTATGAGATGGACCAAGCGAGGAAGGCAGAGTGTGCTGCCTCATTTTTAAAGCTCGTTAGTACATATTACCTCTCTGTATAAACACTCTGGGCACTCAAAAGGCAAGAAAAATCAAATGAGTAAAGAAGAGAATCATGGAATGGGCCTCAAGAAATCGTCTTGTCCATGCCCTGCCTGCTACCAAGAGGGATGGGGAAGAAGTGAAGGCAAAGCTTAATGGGAAAGGTACTCTGATTAGGCATTTACTCCTGAAATGTCACCAGAAGAAAGACCCAAACTAATCCAAAAAAGGTTCTTCTCATCAACCAAGAGAAGCCCATTGCCACAGTCAAATCCCTCCGTGCTTTTGCCTTAGAGCTGCTCAGCAGCTGGTGCCCATCCCGTGCAATATCCCGGCTGCTACACGAGGCTGATGCATGGTGCAGCTTCCTTCTGTGGGCATCGCAGGGGCTGGGGCATCGTGCACATGTTCCTGCCCTTCTGTGCATGTTGGGATAACTCCATTCATTAAACTCTCTTTGCTTCAAAATAAGGGGTGGGAATGAAGTGTAAAAGGCTTGTTTGGTTTTATTTTATTTTTAAAAAGAACAAATGTAAGGTTTTTTCTTTTTATTTTTTTTTTCAGGAAGACAAATATAACTTACAGACCCTATAGCTTGCAACTTGGCAAGCCGATGTCCCTAACACCGAGCCAGCACAGCTGAGGGGAGAGTCCTCTCCAAAAACGGGGATGCATCACTAAACCAAAACATGTGCTGTTAATTTTCCCAAAGGAAAACACCTTCCAGAACTGTCAGATTTGATGGTTCAACCTCCCAGCATCTGGTTCAACCTGCTACCAAGGCAGCGTCAGCGCAATAGGGACGGAGACTGAAGCCGCCACCCCGGCAGGTTTAGATTTGTGCTTTTTCCTGCCCTAATATGGGCACTTTTATGGCAAAGGTAATAACAGAAGAGGTACCGTTCAAACATGATGGTGATGAACCGGCCACGAGTGCAAAAAGATGGCAAGGGAAAAGGCACACTATCATCCGAAAGGATTGCTTCTCCGGGAGGGGAATGCAGGAGGAGAATGAGCACATGTCTTGCTTCTCACGATGAGGTCATGCATTTATGTTTTTTCTTTTTTTTTAAACACGGCCAGTTATAAGCCAAGAGCCATCTCCTCTGTCCTGGAAATTAGAAAAGCTGATGTTTTCTCTGCTGACAGCCCGGGCCGTGGCTGACACGCACGCGGATGCCACGGGCACCGTTTTGTGCTGCGCCTGCCTCACTCCTTCTCCCGTGCTGCTGCAGCCAGCAAGCTGGCACATCCCTGGGGGAAAGAGGGGGAATTCGGGCAAATAACCCAGCAAAGAGAGAGACAAATGCGTTCTGACATCACATCTCTCAAAGTCCTCCTCGTAGTCGAGTGGCATGAGTAGGCGCTTCCCCCAGCTCGGGATGGAAAGGGCTGGTGGAGCATGGAAATGCAGCGAGGGCTGGGGGATGGAGGCTTGCTCCATCGCTTTGGGATGGCATTATGCATCATTTCCAAAGAAACTGGACCTTAAAAAAAAAAAAAACAAAGACAGCTTTGACAAGCTTCTGGGTAAAGGCCCTTGCAGGGGGCTGGGAGGAGGCAGACATCTCACCCTCGGACGATGCACGTGGAGGCAGGTAGCGCTGCGATGCTGGACCTGGCTCCTTTCTGCCTTGCTCAGTGCCATTTCCAGCTGCTTTCATGGACCCAAGCACCCACGTGCTGCCCTAAATTAGCCCAAATTCATTGCTTTGGGCAAACTTGTCCGACTTAGCACCATGCAGCCACAGCCAGCTGCCTGCTGCAGTCACCTGCACCAAGGCAAAGGGGAAGGAAACCTTTTCCCAGTGTGCTGGTAACAGCTCTGGGCCCTTTTTACTCATTTTTTTACTCATTCTGTGCAACACCCTTGAGCCCAACAGCCTCACTCGTGGCCAGGGATCTCGCTGGCAGTACAGGAGGAAGAGTCTTTTGGCTGGGAGCTGAGAGCTTTTGTCTCAGCTGCACTCACTGGGGGCTGAAAAGGAAAAGGAACAGGAAAAGAAAACAATTTTCTGCAAACCGAGTATTATCGCGTAGACAATCAAGTCTGGCATCCCTCATTCACTGTCAGCCTCGTATTTGTATGGTGCAGTCTGATGGAAGCAATGATGAAAAATGCTCCATCCCAAAATGCTGGCTCAGACTGGAAATGCACATTTTTTTTTTTTAACCTTGTATTGAAAGCAAATCTACTATGCTACCTTGCTTGTCTTTTTTTTTTTTTTTTTCTCTCTCTCTCTCTTTTTTTTTTTCTCCTGATTTACTCTCTTCTAGACTACTCAATTTCTCCTGAAATCATCTGCTACGTACATTATTATCTTTTGAGATTGCTCGCTCAGGCCATATCATAAAAGAATAATTTTCTATTTCCATTCCCGTTGCCTTCCAGGAGGCAGCTTTTGTCCTGTGCCACATTTAGCATTTCCCTACCTAAATTTACCACCTCCTTGAACAGCCAGAAGGACGTGAAAGGGGGAGTCCGAGCCCAGGAGGGACTGATGTGCCCACCCGCAAACCCTACAGTGTGCACACCCACCCAGGAGTGGATTGCAGAGGATCCTGTTGCGAGAAAAGGGTCGGGATTCATCTCAGAGGATCTATTTCAGGAGGAGATCAGTCGTGTCCTGCTCTCTCCACCTCCTTCAAAAGTAGCTCAGGTTAAACAAGAGGCTGGGGACAAGGGACAGGACACGGCAGGCAGGGCACTGACACAAGGACTGCAATACCATGAAGAAGAGCAGAAGCATCTGCATACATTTTGTCCCCACCATTTTGCTGCTAAATCCAATTTTTCCCCATCTTTGTGCTTGGTGGTGCCCCGTGGCTGCACCCAGGGGAAGGGGGTGACGTTGCGGTGCTGGGGGACGTTGGGTTGTCCGTGGCTGCAGCAACATTTTGGGGCAACAATGACGTATTTCACAGCCCCTGTTGGACACAAGCAGCTTCCAAACAATAGCTCCACTGAAGTCACAGAGCAGCTGAGCCGGGCAGAAACAATAGTGAATGTTTGAGCTTATCCCAAGCAATTGTGAGGGAGAGGTTTTCTCTGTAACACAGCCGTCAGATGCTTCTTGTTCCATTTCTGTCCTGGGGTGTGTGGCGGGAGGTCACCAGGACGAGTTACACAGCTGATGCTCTACACAACTTCATGAGCTATCTCACCAGAAAGGGAAGAGCTTTCTCCTTTCATCGGGTACTTTCCTGGGACAGTCCCCAGCCCTCCCAGTGAGTGTAAAAAGCTCCACGACTGCTCAAAATTAAGGCTATCTGACAGCTTTTAGCAGAGCAGCTGAAAAAAAAATATAAATAAATAAATCGCTGAATATTTCCACCCATATTTGGCCAGCTGTAAAATATATCCAGCTCTCAGCCTATGTGGTATGAATAAACATATGTCTTTAGCTTATCTGTCTCCTGACAGCTCACGGATAGCTCCCCAGCCTGTATTAGTTTAAATGCAATTTATTCTGGAAGACTGATAATAGGGATATTGATTATGCAGGCCCCTGCAAATCACACCTTCATTTCGCTGCACGGAGGAGCATGATTGCGGTGCCCTGCTCGTTTTCCTGCGAGGCTGTAGGCACTTTTCTGAGACCCTGAGGCTCCTGACGTGGCACCTGATAGACGTGCAGGGCTCGTTTATGGCGGTCTTTCATCATGAAAGGACAAAACCCATTTAGAAACCAGCACGCAGCTCAGGAAGGAGGAGCATTACCATGCCAGGGAAGCGCCATCCCCTCCAGTTAACCTCGTGAAGGACCAGATTGTCTCTCTGCCCTTCTCTTTCTCCTGCTGCAAGGTCAGCCAGAGATTGACTCATCCTACAGTGTCACTTTGCTCCCAGCAGTGATTGCCCCCGGCCTCCACTTGTCCCATCTTCTGCTAATTCTCCTCCCATCCCATGCCTACCTGCAGGCGGGTGAGGAGCACATTTGGAGGAGTGAAGCCATCCCTGCTGGGTTTCATTAATTTCCACTCTTGCCTTTCCTAGGTGCAGCTTTCCTTCCTCTAAGCCAGAATGACCTTTGCTGCGTGTACAGATCTTCTTGGAGGCTCTCCATGCTCTCCGTCCATCTGGGCTCACTGCTGATCCATGCCCTGATGCTTTACATCTTTCTTCTCCTGCGGTCCCTCTCCAAATCCTGCTCACGGTGAGCCTCACCACCTAGCACGACCACCCTTGGTAGGGTGGACAACAGAAGCTCTTCCACCCCCAATTCCTAAGCCCTGCTCAGGATTTCCCTTTTTAGTGGTCATTTCATCTTCTGTCCCAAGCCCTTCAGTTTTGCCCTCATCATCAAGCCTTTCCCCTCAAGCAGATCTGCCTTGTCACCTTCACCCTGCCTCAGCTCCCTCCTGGCTTTTAAGCTGAGTTGTTCCCTCCTGTCTGCACACCAAATTCCTTTTTCTCCTGCCCCCGTGCTCTTCTGTTTCCATTTCCCAGCAAACCCTTCCCCTCCAGGCTTGACTTCTGTGGGCTGCTGTGTTCACTGGAGCCTACGCTGAGAAGTCGAACCCCCAAGCTACAAACAGAAATGGATTAAAATCCAAGGAAATTTTCTTATCTGCCTTCTACTCACTGGCATTGTGCAGTTCTTGGTTTGGTTTCCCGTGCTGAGGGGCCCCCATATGCCTCCATCAGACATCAGCGTCCCCTTGGTCCCCCCAGTGGAGCTGCTGTGCCCTCCGGACTGACACCAGATGCTCTGCAGACTTCAGATAGCAGCAGTGGATGCTTGCTGAGGGCATTTATTGGGGCTCACAGAGAAGCTCAACTCGGTCACAGGCTGAAAAACTGGACCTGGGAGCCGACCTAGCTCTTTTAGTCCATTTTTTGTTTAAATATTTACCTGGTGTAAGGCAACATCTGCGTATTGTGCCGGAACTATGCCTGCAGGAGGTGTGCCGACTGTGAAAGCATCCCCAGCACCGTGTTGCCCTTAGAGCAATGCTAAACGTATCTTCCTAATGCTACTTTTTGGTAAAAGGCCAACTTTTCAGCTTGAAACCTCTTAACTCCTAGCTGCTCAGTGAGAACACAGGCCTGAATGACTGGTGTGGGCTCCCAGCTCCCTACGAGCAGAGCAATCCCTCTCCTCCATCCCTCTCCATCCCATGGTGACCCAACCCTGCCCCGTTTGCAGTCACACTTGACTGTCAAACCCCTCCAAGGGAGAC
This sequence comes from Anas acuta, assembly GCF_963932015.1. Classification (NCBI taxonomy): domain Eukaryota; kingdom Metazoa; phylum Chordata; class Aves; order Anseriformes; family Anatidae; genus Anas; species Anas acuta. Next base: position 197,925,994 of record NC_088979.1, on the reverse strand, counting down.
CTGAGAGCCACTAAAAGGCCAGGAGGAGCTTTTCCTGCAACACACAAATGGTTTCACATGGTTCATCTCTCAGGAGCGACAGGCTGTGGTTTATTTGTTGCTTGGTTTGTTCTGGTGATGTGAGTCCCACCTCACACACCGCTTGGTAGGGTCCTTAGATGGTTCCCAGGTCAAACCCAAGCTTTGGATCTCAATAATTTTTAGTGTCAAAGTTGCTCAATAAAATATATTTTTCAGTTTTCCAAAATTATGCTTTTATTCTTGCTGTAGTAAATCATGACTTGTTTCTGAAGTCAGACTTATACCACAGTCTGAGTGTTGCCATTTGGGAAAATAAAGCCTCCTTTCCAAAACACAGATTTGAACACCCCTTCAGCTCTGACAAATTTAAGATTATGGGATTTGGATCAATTTTTGATCTACTATTTGCACATTTTATCAGTGCAAAGGACTGGATTCTGGTATATTCACAACAGAAAACTCCGGTTGAGCTGTCAGCTCTCCAATTATTTCCCTGCCCTACAGAAAGCATAAGCATACTTTTTTTTTTTTTTTTTTTAGGAAGAGGGGCTACAGAATAACACACAGCCTCCAAAACCACTCTGGGGACTGTCACGGATCCACCCTTTGAGGTGACAGGCCATTTTCCAGCTGCTGTGCTGCAGCATGGAGAGGCTGGGTGTGAAGAAGGGATGCCGGGAGCCTCCCTCCTCCGAGGGTGTCCGACCAGCCCTTCCCCACTCCCCATGCCCTATAGGCATGCCCTATAAGCAACCCCAGCAATTTATACCCCGTGCCATGGGTATATTACTCACCCTCACACCTACTCCCAGTGCTGGCTGCTGCCTCCTGTTGCAGAGATGGTTAAAAAAGCTTTTGGAGCAGAGCCTGCAGGCGCTGCAGGGAGCCGTGCTGGCTCTCTCGCCCGGCTACTGGCACCCAAACGTCTCCATTTACGGTCAGGGCTGTGCGGCTGCATTTCTGCATCTGGGAGCTTTGTAAAACAGGCCAGCTCCCACGGCCCTGTCCAGACCCAGTTTTGGCAGGGGAACAGTGCTGGAGCCCCTCTTCTGCAATCTCTGTGGCATCCCAGAGGAGGTTCAGCCTTTCCTGGGGACTGCTTTTCCTGCTGTGAGGCTGGGGCGCATTGCTGTGCTCCCCACACAAATCCTCTGCCAAAAATGAGGCAGATTTTCCCGGCAGTGCCATCCTCAGTGCCACCTGAAGAGGAACCTTTGCAGTTTTTCCAGGCCAGGTCACAACCCTACTTACTGACATATAAAAGTGAGGCAGCAAGAAATGCTGGCAAGCCCCAGCTGATTGCAGTTTCCCGGCCATGAGTAACGCTGAAAACATTGAAAAACTCCAGCAGCATCTTGGGAGGAGATGAGAACATTTTATTCCTCCCTTTTACCATTATTATTATCGCTCTCCAAAGGTGCTGTGTGCTCCCCAGGACAACCCAGCGTGCCCCAGCCTGGCTCTGGTGAGGCTGAGCCCAGAGGAATGAGGGTCACCAGCACTGAGCATCCCCCTCAGGACCTCCTTGCAGGTGATGCAGCTTTGCTGGGTGATACCCATGCACATCTATCTTACCCCGAGCTTAAAAACTACTTAAGAAGTGACAACATGTGGATTACCCACCCAAAAGTCCATGGACAAGCGTGGTGTTAACCCCCACCTCCTTCCTGGCTCTTCCAAATGTGCTCCTCAGGGAAAACCCAGACCCCAGTATTTCCTACGATCAAATTTCAGCCCCCCCAGCCAGCTCTGCTCCAAGCCTCGGATGAGCTCCGTCCCCGCAATAACTCATCCAGAGGGAAGGAATTAGGGGGCTTAGCACTTTTGGATGACGGTCACTGGAGCTGGATAACAGGCACCGGCAGCCGGCACAGACGTGGCAAGGGCGTGGGACTCAGCCAGCCCAGAAAAAAGCTGTGTTTACAAAAAAGCAAGATGAAAAGGAATGAATTGCCAATTACGCAAAACCCTTTAAATAGAGCAGTGCAAACCTTTCATGTGCAGCAGACAAATGATCTGCGGCCACGTGGAAACGGCATAACGGATAGGAAGGCTGAGAGCGGGGAATGCGAGCAAGTCCATTTTCTGGAAGCAAGAATTAGCTGGATTAGCTGGATAAAGCCAAACACTTTCTAAAAAAAACCCCTCATGTATTAAAAACTAAACACGCATCAAACAGAAAGAGAAACAGGAAAAAAAAGTGGCTGTAGGAAGATCTGAGGATCCACTCTCTGCTCCCGCTCATGATAAAAATGCTATAAAAAAAAAATCTTATGTAAACTTGCCACACACAACACATCATCAACAGGCATTTATCAAATGAAACACCAAATGCAACTCCTCTCCTTAATCCCAAGTCAAACAGGCTTTGAGTTTCAGACCCTCAGGAAGAGATTTCCATATGATCCTCCTCTGCTGAGTTTATGATCAGACCTTCTGAATTTCAGCATTTATCTGACACAACGCATCAGGGAGGGCTTTCCTTTATCCACCAAGCCTGTGGTTTTGCCTTTCCTCAGCTGCAGCCACTCAGCTTGGGGGAAAAAGACTTTAGTCCAGACTGCTTGATTGAGTAAAGCCAGGATGGCTTCTCTGGTGGGGGGATCTCCAAGCCCTCACGCTATGTGCCAGCACCCAAGCGAGCCAGCATTCACAGAAGGGCTTATAAATGCTGCTTCTGAGCCAAAACCTGACTTTTGGGGCTCAGCAATGCAAAGAAAACATATGTGCACGAGGGGGTCCCACCGAAAACGTCTGTGTGGCCAGCCTGCGAGGTCTTTGTAGTTTGGGGAGAGGATTTGTGGTGTTGAAAACGCTTCAATGTGGTCTGGAGGAGCTGTCACACAAGCAACCGCAGGAGCACATTCACCACTCGCCATCCCCCCGCGGACTGAGGTATGGTCCTCATTACCCACCAAGTGATACGTTTCGAGCAATGTGTTCGTAACCCCCCACGTCTGATCGCAGCTAATTCGCAGGCGAGGAGGGAGTGCATTTGCTTAATACACTGCTCTTTGCAAACAGGCTGATCGCTCCCAGATGCATCTGGTTCTGCCCGGCAGCCCTCGAGGCAGCAGGAGAGGAAATCATTGCAGCTCCCCAGAGTCCCCGGCCAAAGCAGTTTCAAGATGCTCCAGAAGCCCTCCCGCATCCCTTTGAGGGAGCTGTACCCATCTCCCTCATTCCATCAGACCCGGCTCCTTCTGCTCTTTTTTTCCACCCCAAAATAAGCTTCCATTCAGGCAGTAGGATCTGTAACTGTCCTCTGACCCGAGCACTTGATGTCACACACAGTTACTGCAAGGCTGCATAAAGCTGGATCCAGGTAAGGATGGCATTTTGATCTCACCCCAGCAGAGAGATCAGCTCTGCTGATTCCCATGGTCTCCCTTAATCTTACCATAGAAATGTGAAATTTGCTATGGAGAAGCTCCCAGGAAATGCTGAGCTTGGTGGGAAGGGACAAATTTTGCACAAGAATTTGAGAGCCCAGCTCACGTGTGATTCAAGCCAACACAGCTCGAGATGCTAAAGCCCAACACAGCAATGGGAGAATTTCTTCCATGGCATAAACAAGCAAATCAGCCCTCAGCTTCAACCCGTGGTGAGACATCCGTGGCTAAATACAACTTTGAAGTGACAGCCAGTAGCTGTGGGTTGGATGAACATTATATTTACAGCTTCTTATTCACTTCAGCCACGAGAGAAGGCAATAATCAAAATAAGGGCACTCAGATCTTACAAAGGGAATTCCAGCTACAGTCTCAGCACCAGTTCCAAGTGATATGGGGAGAGATTTCCCTTGGCAAAGAGCACATCACTCCCGGTGGTCGGGAACCCGCCAGGACAGAGCACTGCTCACTCCGAGGAGCCTCAGCATGCTCCTGCCCCGAGCGGAGCAGCCCTACGACCACCCCAGAGCTGGTGGCTTTGCAGGCAAGCCAACGTGTTTTGCCCAAGTTTGCAAAACATATTAGTATTGGAGATGTGAATCCAAACATCCTCTTCCTCTGCTGTCTGCTCCACCCTGCAGTGATTTAGTTACTAACTCTCCGAGCAGATGCTACTACCTAAGGCTGTCGAAGGGCATCGTTTAAGCAGAAAAAAAACATCCTCAGTGGGTAATCCCATCCACACACACACAGGCACGGTACTGATCAGAGAGCTGGGTCAACCCCTGTGCAGCAGAGGTTGCTGCTTTTCCTGGGTATGAATTTTTCACGATCACACCTCCTGGCTCTGCCCATTCATACGGTATTTGAAAACAGCAAGATGATTTATTGTGTGAATAAAATTCAGCCACGGGTCACTTGCAGACTAGTTAGTGTGATTTACAGAGCAATTCGCTTCCTATATTGATCACTAGAAATTCCCACTGAAGGTGTGATCAAACACTTAAAAAATATATCACGTGAATATCGTTTCTGCTCCTTCATGGAATGGGCTCCAGAATGGACCCAGAGCTTCCAGATTCAGCCTCCTTCACTTTTGTCTTCACTGTGGTTATTCGTGTGCTTTATTGTAAGCCCAATGCTATTGAGAAAAGCCCCAGGAAAGCAATCGGCCAGTGCAATTCATACAGATTTAATGCAGCGTATTTTGAACTGTGATTATTGATATTACAAACAGCGCTTTAGCAGAACCATTCTCCAAACAGCCCATTCATCCTCATGAAACTAAAAAAAAATAATTCAAAGGCATCTCTGTGAAATAGGAAGCCAAAAGTCTCCTCCTTGTGATGGACGTGCTTATGGCCATGCATATGGATGCAATGCAAAGATGGGCAGAAACCCCTGAACCTTTTGCTAAGCTTCAGAAAACCGTGTGCAGGGATGCTCACCATGCAGAGATACAGCATCGCTGGTATGGCATTTTGCTCAAACTAATTAGTCATCATTATTTAGCTATTCCCCTTCCAGCTCTGGCTCTCTGATCGCACAGACGCCCGGTGCACATCACGCGTCTCCGGATTTCACCTCCTTGGTGACTAAGGACTCAAAACTGCACTACCCGTTAAGATATTTTTAGTGGTATTATTAAACCACCTTTCAGAAAGCGGGGCTGAATGCAGTTCCGATGATTCACCGTGCCTTCAGCAATCCCCATTCAGGTTTCCCTGGGTGGGATGCTTCCCCCACCCTCAGCGTATCAGCTGCCCGTGATTCAGCCGCCATGGGAAGTTTCATTTCCTGCTTCTGGGGCTGCCCAGCAGCCTTTGTAAAAGGAAAGGCATTCTTCTAATTCCTGCTGTTAACCCCTTGGTGATCTCTGAGGCAGGAGCCAAAATTGCCAGAAAAGCTGAGGATACGGCTGCATCCATGAGCCCATAGTTACACATCCAGCACCAGGCTCTCATTTTCCTTATTTTACCTTTTTAAAAATAAAGAATAAAAAATGTGGATGGAACACAGGTGTATTTTAATGCATGTTTGTGTTTGACACACAATTTATAACCTCTGAAATGTCTCCAGTGACATCTGCCCATGACACCAGCACCGCATCCTCTTCTGCCACGGGATGCACCCTGAGCATCATACACCAAGTTCAGATGGCAAGTAATGGGGACGGAAACCCAGGCTGGGGTATTTTAAGCAGATGCTTAAGATGCTTTTAAGCAGTTTCTCATTAAAGGTTAATTAAAAAATAATGAAGTGATATAAAAAATAGCAAAGTGATATAGTAACAATGTCAAAAAGACCCAGACTGTTTTCTTCTCCCACTGGTGGGGACAGGGACTGGTTTGGCACAAAGTAAAGCACAACCCACCACGAATCAGCCCCCACAGACACCTCTGTGCACATCTTCTCCCAGCACGAGTGCACACAATCACAGCGTGAAGCTGCTGAGAAAACTGTCTGAAAACCTTGTCCTCTCCCTTTTTATCTCCCCAGATTATTTGGAGCAAACCCATGGATGGGGAAACGAGCAGCTCCTACCTGGACGAGGAGCTCCAGCTTTCTGTCATCGAGGAGGTGCACTTGGCATCTGCGGCCCTCCGTCATCTGCAAGAGAGAAGAGGCACGTGTTCAAGGCACGCAGCTTCACATTTCTGGCACGCAGCTCCAGCAGCCGGCTCCCCGGCTGCAACCTAAAGGCTTTCATTCACCGCCTTGCTTTTGGCTTTATTTATTTATTTATTTATTTATTTATTTATTAAATTCCCCTTCTTTGGCACCAGGGAAAGAAAAGGCTGGAAGGAAGAAAAGGGAAACACCAGCCCATGTGTCTGAGGGTGGTGTCCAAACACTTCTTGAACTCCAGCACCTCGGTGTTGTGCCCACTGCCCTGGGGAGCCTGTCCCAGTGCCCGACCACCCTCTGGGTGCAGACCCTTTCCCTAACCCCCAGCCTGACCCTCCCCTGTCCCAGCTCCATGCCGTTCCCTCGGGTCCTGGCGCTGTCCCCAGAGAGCAGAGCTCAGCGCCTGCCCCTCCGCTCCCCTCGTGAGGGAGCTGCAGGCCGCCATGAGGCCTCCCCTCGGCCTGCTCTGCTCGGGGCTGAACACACCAAGGGACCTCAGCCACTCCTCATATGTCCTCTCTCTAGACCATACACCATCTTTATAACCCTCCTTTGAACACTTCCTAATAGTTTTATGTCCTTAACTATTATATTGGTCCATAGGTGTATCCATACTAGTATAATTTACTCGAACTCCTAACAGGCACGATAATATCAGTAACACTTTTATGTCTAGAACACTATTTCTTCCAAGGTCCTGTAGATCGGGGTGGTAAGAAACAAATGAGTCCTGGCCTGAGGAAACTCCCCTCCAGTCAGCCAAGGCCATTCCTGATGCCCTGTCACACACACAGCATCATGAGGAACAACTTTGCTTTGCACAGCCCCGGATCCAGGCTCAGCCCCGTAAAGCCCTCCAGCCGCGCACACAATCCCCTAATGGGATATGGGCAGCCTAAGCCTCTTTTGCTCCTGGAAATCTCTTCCCCAGCATGACTTGGGCAGCACGCAGGCAACCCCAGGGCAGTCACGCATGCCTGGACTAAGCTTGGCCCTGCTGTGCTGCTGTTCAGGCTCCTCGGGACACAACGCACTCCAGCCAAGGCATATCCTGGTGACTGGGTGAGTTGAAACGATGTCCTCCAGCACCCATAGCACAGGCATAGCCATGGCATGGGGTCTTCAATCTCAACCATCTCCAGCACCATCTCCAGCACCATCCCCTCAACCTGCTTGTGTGTACTCCTGTCCTCCTTGTGAGATCTGTCCCTTGTCCATCTCCTCCTCTGCTGGGGTCAGGACAGACCAACCCTTGCCCAGAGAAGCTGTGGAGTCTCCTCCTTGGAGATCTCAAAAAACTGCTTGGAGATGGTCCTGAACAACCTGCTCTAGGTGGCCCTGCTTGAGCAGAGAGGTTGGAGCATATGGCCTCCAGATGTCCTTTCCAACCTCAGCCATCCCATGATTCTGTGAAAATGAGCTTTTCCCTTCAACTCACCCCAAATTTACAGTTCCGGTGTACTCAGCCCAATGCAGCCAGGGCAGACTTTACCCAGGTCATTACCTGCACCAGAATGGCTCTGGCATACCATGCACAACCTCACTTTCCCACTCATTTTCCATGAACACAACTGGAGCCCTGGCACTGCAGCCAAAGCAAAGCCTTGTAAAACAAGGCTCCTCGTAAATGTCAGCCAGTTACCTCCGTAGCTATAAATTGTCTTCTTACGGGAGTTTCATCTTGTAAGTAATGTTATGCAAAATATTGCTTCTTATGGGTATATAACTCGGTGAGAGAGATTTCCTCTATGAACTCTGAATTAAGCAGCTGTCAGCGCTGTCATTTAGGTGCACGGAACCACAGGCTGTGCTGGACTTCCACCAAGGAGCACCATGGATAAAGCTCTGATCAGCCAAGCTCTGCTTCTGTCTCTCCCTCTCTGCCTCACCCCTTTGCTGTCAGGTATCTGCAGCATCCCTAAGATGGGGAGAGTGCATCGATATTGCAGTTTTAACATGAGTTTACCCAAGGCAGGAAATAAAGCTGGGACTTTCTCATGGCAGTTACGCACGATGGCAGGAGCACAGTCCAGAGCTCATGTGCTGTACTCGAGCGGTTACACAAATGTGGAAATGAGGAAAAAAATAAATCAAAAAGACGCAAATGGGAATATTTTCTTAGATGTTTAACTTTGTGCTTTAGTATTTCAGGAAAATACTTGCTTGGGAACTTCTCTTGTTCTCCACACTTTCCCAACCCAGAGTTTTGTCTCCTCTTAGTGCTTCTGCCGCTTAAAGAAATCCCAAATGCAAACAGCTGGTAACATGAAGTATCTAAATAAAGTGAAGCTCTGAAATGCAGCACAGATGATTGACAAATTGCAAACAGAGCATTTCATAAGCATCACTTGCAGAAATGGGGGAGGGAAGAGGAGCAGAGGGAGGGAAAGCATGCTGCTTCCATGTCAGCTTGTCCCCAGCACTTCTGTCCATCAGCAAAGTCCTTGGTGGCTCTCAAAGACCATGGTAATTTTTACAGTTTGACTTGAAGTGTGTAAGCACACAGCAAAGCACATACTTTAATTCACTAGTGGCACTTTGCTTCTGTGCATCTCAGCAGTTTGAAGGTTTATGTTACTAGCTAATGACCCCAACTAGTGGCCTGCAGACCATTTCCACCCAGGTTTTCCTACACGAGAGATGGTGAAGAGCGCTGGGGAGCATGCACCACCTGCTACACAGCCTTGGGGGGAGAAGGAGACCCAGCACCAGCCCCTGCTCCCAGCCTCAGGCACCTCCACAGATAGTGAAGGAGCCTGTGGTTTTGGAAATGGAGGCTCCAAGTTTTGTCTTGGTTGATCCTTTGATGCTCAAAACCCTTGTCATTTACATGGCTGATCTCTGATACAGCATTTTCTTTTGTAGGCAGGATGCCCAGCCACTGGGCTATTTCATTTCCCAACCGAAATAAATGATGCTTTCCAAAAGAAGAGAAAAGAAATGGAGACGGCAGAAGACAGACTTCCTACATGCTATAAACTAAACCATGATGGTCCTTCCCTCCCTCCCCTCTGCTTTATTATTCCGCCAGGTGCCTGAAGCCCACGCGGTGTGCTTTTTGCCATCGTCAGAACAATACAAACTCGAGTAGTTTGTCAGAGCAAGAAAGAGGAATGTTTCAAAGCACAGCAAGAAGGAACTGTTTCAGCACAGCCTGTCTGCATGGAAAATGGTGCCTCTGATGCTTTGTAAATCTGCTGCTCTGCGGTACCTGCTGCACTGCGATGAGGCCGTGGCTGCCTCTTGTGGGACAAGGCCAGGAACCCCTTCTGCTCCTCTGTGTAATGAGAGGGGAAACCAACAGCAGAGCCCTTTAGATGGGAACGTGGGAACAGGAGGTCACTAAAGGTGAGCTGAGCAGCATGTGGAGGGAGGCTACAAGGAGTGAATTGAGGTTCTCCACTTCCATGCTCTTTCTCTGAGAAAGATGGGGGCAACTGAAAGCTGAGAGGCACAAAGGCATGGCTTTCCCTTCGACATGGCAAAGTAAAATCTCAAGAAAGGGAGAAGAAGCAGTGGCTGGGCAGAGCTGTTAATGGTAGGCAAGGACACTTGATGCGAAGGGAAGTGGTCGGGTTTGCTCCAGATCATGTCCTGTGAGCTCAGCACTGAGTTTTCCTGCATTAACACAGCCTTCCAGTTCCCTTCTGGAGGCAAAGAGCCCTCTAACCTAACTGCAGAAAGTAAAAAGTCAGGTGTCTAATCCACCCTGACAGTCCTGATACCGTTGATGCTCAAACCAGAGCGATGCACCCTGGGCAGGACAACTGATCCTGCTGCATCCTAAACCTGGTTTTCCCATACCTGAAGCTGGGCTCTAGCGCTCAGCCCGGGAAAGCTCTCCAACACAGGAAACTACATCCACCCCCCAAATTTCTGATGCTTCTCGAGAAGTGTGAAGGGGTGGGACTGTTCTACAAACCCCGCACTAACCATATGGCAGAGAGCAGCATCCTTCATGTGTGAAGAGGGGCCACATGCATTTCATGGGCCAGACTTATCACGAAGTCGGATGGGAATTATGTGCCAAAACACATAACAGATTTTTTTTATTTTTTCTCCCAAACAGCTCATTACGTCACAGTCTTTTGAAAATCTGTTGCTGCTTTTAGAGCCTGCACATGCAGCGTGACCCCCGAGCACTCGAAGAACTCCACACTCGCGCTTTTAAGAATCTCTGTCATTTATGCAAAGACTGGGGATAATGCATCTCCACCGCACAGACACAGATGGTGCTTGCAAGGCACGTGGAGATCTGCAGCAGTGTGTTTGTGTGGATGGGGTGCTGGAGGAGTGCTCGGGAGAGCTGATCGGACACAAGGCATGGGTGCAGATCTGCACCATGACTCCTGCACCTGGAGGATGGGAGAAACGCTGCTGACCTCCTTTGTAAGACACTTGGAGATGTGTCTGTGACAACAAGATTTGACGTGTGCACTTGTTCGCTCTGAATATGCCACCAAAAGCAAGTATTTCTCCTTGTTACTTGTGGGATCTTCTGGATCCTGGATGCTTTTCTCAAGAAAAGGAGGTTTTAGTTACCTTTGTCACGAACAGCAGACTTTAAATCTCATTTGGAGGCTCCTACCCAAATATTTACATGACGGGTTTCCTAGGAAAGACGGGCTGGCAGCTGTTTTGCACTGCTGCACGAACCGCTCTGGCGACTTCCCTCCTCTCTATTCATCTTTGCTGTAGCTCCAAACGCTGGCTCGGAGCATCCTACAAACCGTCTGCAGCGCAGCCCCAAAACCCACACTGCACTCTGCTAATCCCTGTGCTCGTGTCATCCTGTCACTAAATTATCAGCAACCGTCCGCACAACTGCTGCAGCCACCACGAACAGCAGAGGCGACGGGAGGAGACGGCTCCAAAGGGAACCTTTCCCTTTCAAAATGAAAAAAATAAAAAATCCTCTTGGTGAAAGCACCGTCGCACTAAATAACTCCGAGGCACCAAATGCAAATGCTATTTACAGTGGCAGTTCTATAAATACCCGTGGCACGTTTCATTAGCCGGTGACTGCAGGAATAAAGAGGGTACGGTGTATTCTTCCATGACTCAAATCAGAAATTATAATTGGAGGCAGGATATTTCCTAAATGCTCGCCGCATGTAGAGGAGGCAATTACTGTGCTGAACACACAAAAACTGGTGTCACTTTGCCTGTCGGTTGGACAGACCCGCTGAAAGGAGATAGAGAGAGATGACAGCCCGCTGATTAAAATAAACTATTAGATTAAATGCCCTGCTCCCACTTGACCACTTCTCACTGCCTTCCATCCTGGCAGCTCCTTGGCTGGTGAGGAGGGAGAGGGAGAAAGTGATGTGTCGTGGGTTGGTGTGTGCACATAAATGTATTTTGCTTTGTCAAATTGGGGCTGGTCTTGCCCGTGGCTCTGTCACACTGACCAGCATGGTCCCTTTGGTCATCTCCTGTCCTTACCCTCACATTTTAACGTGGAAGAAAGGAGCATCTTTGCAGCTCTGTTCACGCCCGCTTGCTTTCCAGGTCCAAAGCCCTCTCGCACATTCATTTTCCTGCTCTACCCTCTACTAGAAAGATCCAAATTGCTGCGGGCTTATTTCCACATGAACCTCGGTGGATGGAGGCTCTGAGCATGGAGAGGCAGCCAGGAGAAACTTGAAGCAGAGGGACTGCCACGCAGTCTGAATGTGGTCCTCATTTCTACTACTCATTTCCATGAGTCTTTCCTAAGCAATAGCAGGAAGCCTGGTCTGCAATTTCTCTTTTCAAGAGGGAGAAAAGTGATTTTAATTTGGCAGAAGGCTTCTGGCGTAGGCTGCCTTCTAAAATATGACAAGGCAGAAGGACAAATGCTTCTCACTACAATGCACCGAAACCCAACACAGAGCACTGCTGCCATCCAGATTGGTTCCTGTGACGGTTTCTTCTTGGAAAGGCTACTTGGTGCCCTGGAGCAGGAGAGGCCAGTTGTAAGCCAGATGTTTTTGCCCTAGGAAGGAGACCCAGCCATACCTTCAGAGGTTTGCAGTCTTTTAGCAGAATTTCTGTAGGAGAACTAAGATGTCACATTTTCAACAAAATGGGAGCAACTCGGTAGCAAATAGAGCTTTGGACCCCAAAGCACAGGCCCAGGAGAGATCTTGTAGATGTGGATAGCGGTGATGTGAATAGCGGCAGCGCTGTTGGTGATGCATAACCTGGCACCAGCTACTAAAGCAGTGTGGGTTTCCCTGGTATGGAAGTGTTCCAGATCTCTGTGAAATACACACATGGCAAACAGCTGGATGAAGGGCCAGAAAATTATATTTTCTGCCAGCAATGATGCAGCATCTCCTTCAGGTTCTGTAGGACCAGAGGAATATATCACAAGCAAGACCTTTGGCTTTCCCTGTAAGCATCTTTATCCCACCCCTTGAAAAACCCATGACCATACCCCACAAATTAGGGAAAGGAGATGAAATTTCTGAAAACATGGTTGCATCTGCAGCTCTTAAAACCTCTCCAGCCCTTCAGGAGGGAAGAGCTGCTGTTCTTTTGAGGAACTTGACATTACCCAAGGGGACCCAGTGTGAGCAGGATGTGTTTGAGAGGGGCAACCTCAAACGTTACTATCATTTCTGCAAACACACAGCAAAGGAGAAAGAAAACAACACCAGTAATTAGACAGAAAGAGTCCTTCTCGAGAAGGAAGGATGGTGGATACACTGGGATGGGCTTGGTGAGACCCACCAACTATGCAAGTGCCATCGGGGAGCGATGGGATGAACATTAAGGAGAGCTGCAGACTGGGTGACCTGGCGACTTCCCTGCTTTGTCCTGAGAGTTGACAAAAGAGTTCCTGGCCTGCCCAGGGGCTCTGAGCTTCCTGAGGGCTTCAGGCAGTGTTTTCCAGCTCCCAGCTCCCCCCCGGGACATCCGCACAGGTTGTTTCTCATGCCGTCTGCAAACAGCCATCAGCAAAAACGCTCTGATTCAGCAAGGCACAGAGCGGCGCACATAAATCCCTTTTATTTCAGTGTGACATAAGCAAGTGTTTAAGTGGCTTACTGTATCCGAGCTGAAATGAAAAACCGTTTCCTACGGTCCTTAAGTCCATTTACAACGTCAAGCAATAACTCTCAGGCGAACTTTAAAGCCGGGAACGCCGCTTCTTAACCTCAAAACACTCGGTGCTTGAGCCGTGTAGTTAGAATTAAATCTAATTCCAACGCCGCGTCTTAAAGTGAGCAGGGCAGTACCCAGCAGACGCCTAAATCACCGCTCCGAGAGCGGCTGGCCACAGAGGTCTGCTCTCAGCTATATCCTGAGACAAGAAAGCCCTTTCCTGGCCGGGCCGGCTTCCTCACTGGAGTGAAGGTTGTGCTGTTTTATGTCACGTATTGTTTTGTTTCTTTAAAATAATACAGATCCCAATCTTCTCAGATGGAAAGGAAACCAGGACACCGCGCACCCTCTCTGCTTTCTGAAGCTGATGCAGAGGAGGGCATTCCCAACGCGTGCTGTTTTACCACGTTTGACTCTTTCTCCCACGTAACTCTTGCTGTTCCCTTTCTTGGCTAGAAAATAACAATTGGCAGCTTAAAAATATATCAGCTTCTGAGCCTTGCCCCCACCGCCTACAAGAGATCGTTGAGCTCTGGAGCTCCCATAGACCAGGGAGAGGTGACCCAGGGCTTTTAGTCTAGAGGATTCACCAGCCACAGGTATCTTAAACCTTACATTTTGTAATCCCTCCTGCGTTCAGAAAAACTGTTCTGCTCCTGTCTTGATAAACCTTGTCTCAGCTGGCCCAATGCGGGCACTTGCGTTGGGTCAGTGTTTTTAGGTCAAGGACATGCCAGAGCTCCTAAAGCTCTTGGGACAGCTCTATTGTACAAACAAATTTTAAATGAGTCACGTGGCAAGCTCTCTGCACCCCGCATTGCAGAGCATCTTTAGGTGAGGTGAAACCACTTGGTCCACATGAAACCATTGCAGCCAGACAGTCCCATCCTTCGGGAAGTGATGGGCATGCAGCTTGGGCAACCCACGGCTTTATCCTCCTGTACTGACTGTGGGATATGCTATTCATCCCTACTCCAAAGTATTGCCCAAGGGCTGCAAAAGGGGATCAAAGTGTCAGTATCAGCAAAAAACCATAACAAAAGTAAAACTCCTTATCCATATGTTCATCAGGCATGACGGGTACACAATCTTCCTTGCTACAAGCTTCCCAGCTAAAACTCCAGATAACTTTCATCGCATGCCATCTTCTCCTGGGCTAACTCGGCTCAGCTATGCTGTACAAAGAACATCTTTATTCACAGAGTCACAGGATCATCTAGGTTTGAAAAAACCTTCAGGATCATTGAGTCCAATGATCAGCCTCACCTACCGAGTGCCATCACTAAACCATGACCCTTAGTGCCATGACCTCATAAATACCTCCAGGGATGGGGACTCCACTGCTTCCCTGGGCAGCCCATTTCAATACTTGGTCACTTTCTCATGAAGAAATTCTTCTTAATACTCATTCTAAATCTCCCCTGTTTTATGTTGTACTTCTTTTTCCTAGGGTAAAGTTATTCTCTAGATATAAGCACTTTAAGGTAACGAATGCTCTTTCACCCCATGCATGCACAGCATATACTGGAAGAGCTCCTGCTCTGCTTGCTATGCACAAAGGACATAGTATGGTCTAAGGGAAAAGGATCTAAATTAGTTGTCAGGGCTCTCCTCTACCAGTAATGGACTCTGCAGCCTTTTATAAGTCACACCAACCTCTCTTCGGGGACTCCTGGTCACCTTCTGGTTCACTCCCTGCTCCGTACTGCGGCAAGCACCATGAGTCATCAGCATAATAATGACTGTGCGGTACTAATGCACGTAGCAATCGATTATTACTATTTTTCCCAAAGATGTTAGAATGTCTGTTAAGCTCTCCTACATCTGACTTTTAATTCCTTGTAAGTATACATATATCTATATTTTTGGTACAGCTTCGCACTTCAAACGTGGCATATTTTCAGCAAACTGTTCCAGATATCACTCATTTGTGCACGCAGACAGGGTGGTAATTACATGAGAGCATCCAAGTCTCCTGGGAAAACATTTGTAGGAGGCTTAGTTTAGTTATGGAAGAGAACAGAGAGATTTATTTGTTACTGAAACTTGTGAGATTTGCTGCAGAAAATATATATATAAAAAAAAATCAATGTAGGTTCATAGGAAAATGACCGAAGTGACCCAAGGCACTAGAAAGCAGTAGTATGCATGAAATATTTTTAAAGGACAAATTAAGATTTAAGGCTTAAAGTGTCCTTTTAGTGCTTATTGAGTCTCTTGTACTTACTGTATCAACCACTACTTCGAGGTGTGAGCGGTGATTGCCCGGATCAATCGAGCCAAGGCACTGGGCTGTGCATCACTCAGCTGTTCTGTAGCAGAGCGGGTCAATAGACTGCACTAAACAGTGTTATATATAATACATAATGGAAAACACACTTGCAAAAGTCATTCCAAGCATGAAAAAAAAATACTAATCTGTACACATAATTGCCTTTTTTTTTTTTTTTTTTTTTTTTCTTTTTTGCTTTGAATAACACTGTGAGAACTGATATGCTTCCAGTGCAAGACCATGTCACCAAGTCGTTTCCAGCCATGGCTTCTCAGCAGCCTTGGCAAACATCAGATTCTCCAAACCAGGGCTACAGAAAAGGGACATCTCCCATGGACATGGGTGGGGGCATCTCCCCAAACATCTCCTGCACACCTGGCTGGGTGCTGCATCCATCCTGCCTTCCCCTGTCCTGACAGCTCCCAGCGCTGAGCTTGCTGAGGACCACTTTGGGCTCAAGAACCCCTAGGACACACTGCCTGCACTTTTACACTCCCATTCATCTTCTGAGTGATTCCAGGATTTTGCATCACCTGTGCTGGGAGTGCTTTGCCTGTTAGTGCAGAAAAACTCTAGGGACAGAGGGCAAGAGTTAGAAACGGGTCCTTTCTGCATGAAGACACCCACGGAATAATAAATATGGTCATCCTGTAATCTATGAGAGAGAGGAACCAGGAATAAACCTCTCTACCTGAGCTTTTCTCCCAGGTGCCTCTGCCTTTTAAGAGCAGGGGAAGGATGCTCTGTTCTGGAAGAAAACACAGCAGCTCTTTAATACTGTGCAGAATCGATGAAGAAGAGCTGAGATGAAGAGGGAACAGCCTGATGCAATGTCTGCAAACTCAGCGGCTGGACCCAATACCCCAGAGCCCAGCTCTCTGAGGATGCGATGCCCGTTTTGGAGCAGCTTTCTGCCATGTAGGCAATTGGCAGTGCTGGCAAGGGGACACCAGGGAAGAGAGGACACCGCCCGGTACCTCTGCATTTACAAATCACCCCCAGATTCTCTGTTGGTGTCCCAGGAGCATTTCAGAAAGCGTTTCCTGGGGTGCAGTGCAGATTTTTTATTTATTTAAAAATTTCCACCCCACTTTTTAAGTCTTTCCAGTTCAGAGTAGCGAGAGGCTGTGGAAATTGCCTTGGCAAGCTGTTTGTTTTCCAGCGTGTTTCTACCCTGTGCTGGTTGTGTGTGCGTGCGTGAGGCAGGCCCTGCATCTCATTAGGCATCCCCTAAATCATCCGTGTCCCCCTGAGAGCACATTTCACTGGGAAACGCCAGCGCCCGGGCTCTCCCACGGCACACAAACACACGTGGCAGCCACGTGCTGTGATGATGGGCACCTCCAAAAAACCCAGCGGACAGCCAGGAGAGAGACCTTCCACACAGAGAAAGGACAAAACCAAGCTTTAAATATGGGAAGAGCTCGATCCACATCCTCCTCCCTAGGAGGGGTGCAAATTTCAGCTGCAGATTTTGTGCTGGCTCTTGGAGCTGCTCAGCTGGGGTGGTGGCTTTCCATCCTACATAAATTTCCTGGTGTGGAAGTAGCAGGGTCATTCTCCCGCAGCTCCCCCATCCACAAAGCAGTTGCTGGTGGCACCTGGTACAAAATATTTTGTCTCAGACGGACGGGATGCCAACAGTGCCGCGGTGTGTGTGGGGCGGCTGCAGCCGCACTGGATCCCACGCGGTCAGGAAACCCAAACAAAGCCAGATTTATTTTGGTTGGGAGAGCTGGGAACTTCTAAGAAGGAAAAAAAAATAATCCAGCCACAGAGCCTGAGCCTTGCAGGTTGGCAAGCCCAACAGCCATTGTTGAGACGTTGTGTGTTACACGTGGATGTGTACACACACAGGATTTCTGCTCGCCAAAATGGAAGTTTTGACCTCTTGCTTTTGGTTTGCAGCTTTCTAGGAGATTTTTAGTCATCCCTTTTAAACTGAGTTTAAGTAAAAAGGCTCATCTCACCTCACCACCGCAAGGACTTTTCTAGAGATTACTACACTGAGTCACATCACATCCCAGCAGTGCAGACAGAGGGTGGAAAAGGCATTTTGCTACCCTCACCAAAAGCAGGGATGCAGTGGGAAAGATACCTACACCAGGCTCTTCTGCTCCCTGTCTTAACAGGCAGCCTGTTGGAGCCAGGGAAAAAACCTCCAGGCTCCATTGACCCATGAGCAGGTGGGCTGCAAAGGTGGCTTGGAACAGAGGGAGGCAAATCTTTGTTACTCATCCACATAGAAGTGCTTCCAGAAGCTTGGAGCTGATCGAAATTCTGGCTGGGACCTCCTCTCAGTATCTGACTGGAGAGGAAACCAGTAAAAGTCATTTTGGCCCCCTAATGGCATTCATCTCCCAGAAGCCAGGGACTCCAACTCACTCCGCAGCTTTGGAAAATCATTTGTGGTTTTCTAGGAAGCGGGACATACTGAGATTTATAGCGGTGCTGAGGATTAAGTTGTTAAAAACCTGGGAGAATGAGAAATAGCAAGGGGCGTTATCAGCTGCCGTTGTCCCCAAGGCCACACAGGACAATCTGCTGCTGACTTAGGGAGCTGAATTGCCTGAGAGAGGCTGGGGCAGCCTGGGCTTTGGAGCTGGAGGAGGCTGGAAAGCAATTCAGCTGCTGCTTAACCTGGCCAGAGTGTGCTGAGCAGGAGACACTGCTAAGCCCTAAACCTGGTTGGGATGGGATAAAAAACCTCCTACAGCCCTGTGGGACTCACACCTCCATCGCCCGGCCCTTCCTTCTCCTTCACTCCCCTGCCAGGCTGGGTCTCCAGACTCCAGACACTCTGCTGCTCCTCTCAAGTTCTCCCTAACACAACTTTTTTCCCCCAAATCCATACCATGCAGTGGTGCTTTTGCTGTCCTTTAAGCCACACGCAGACCTTCTGCAGTTACTCAGACCCTCAGCAATAGCAGCAGCAAGGGGAATGTGGATGACTGTGGTAACCTGTGACTGTGTGGGATGAGACCCCATGACTTGGGATGTCCTTCCTGGGCTTATGATCACAGTAACAGCACCCAGCCCGCTGTCTGAAGCCTGGATTTTGGTGGAATATGCCACGATCCCTTCAGGAGATCCTCCTTGCACCATGCAATGCTGCAGTGCTGTATGGCCCTGAGTGACACAGCGCTGTGACCATGAGCATCACCAAATATTGCCTCGCACTGCCAGTGCAATAATCGGTGCAAATATACAACAGGACCTGCAAATATACAACAACAGGATTACCTGGCACTGTCTGCCAGGAGAAATGGGAAAATAAGGGCTCTCCCTGCTGCAGCACAAGACACATCCCTGCCTGACACCAGCGCTCGTGGCCCTGGATAAGGGGAGCCAAAGGCAAGAGCACCCCCACAGCCTGAGGACATCCCCCCAAGGCTTTCCTGCAGAACCAAACCCTGAAGCTGCTCTCGGGTTAAGGTTAAGGTTAGCACACACGCACACACAGAAACAGAGTTTGCTTTATCTGGCAGGGACAAACCCCAAACAACTCCCACGCACCGAGGCCAGTGCCTCAGCTGCTACAGATCAGCTTAAAACCTCCTTAAAATATTCCTTGGTGCATAATTTTGGAAGTTAAGGGTAAGTTGTACCAGAAAGGTCAGCACAAGCAGGCAGGCAGGCTGGTGGACCGCTGCCTGGCCAGGGTCAGCATCGGGGTTCAAGGAGAAAGGGGCTCAGTGTGATAGTTTCAGCTCCACCAAGACCTCTTTGGTGCCTGGCAGACAGGAAAAATGCCGCAGACACCCACACCAGCGATATCCCCCTCCATGCATGGACAGGAGATGCTCTTCAGAGCCTGGGGACGGAGGCAGAGGGGGTGGATGGGGACACCCCGGTGTCCAGCTGCACAGTGCAGGGCTGAGATTTCAGCCGGGCTCCATAGAGCCACCGCGTGCGCTGCGCGGGCACCACACCCCCTTCCCGGCAGAAAGGGCGAGGGGGCCGGGGTTTTGTTCAGGATGAGGCTGAAAAACCCCGAACCGAACCGATCAGCCGGGAGGAGGTCAGATTTCCCCGCGACCTGGCTTGCCTGGGGAGGAGATTTCCCTGCTCGCTCCCGCGTCTGCGTGCGCCGTGTGGCTAAACCGCTGCCAGGGCTATTATTAGAAACAATTGTCTCCCCTGCAAATTTTACATCGGGGCTGGAAACAACTTTTCTCATGCCCTCCCCGGCAGCCAGTGGGCTAACAATGCGGCCGAGAAAGCCTCCTTCAGCAGAGCATGTCTGTGGGGCGTGCGGATACACCCCACGGGCACCGCTCGCCAGCACGGCTATTTATTTGTCTTCTCTCACCCTGGATCCGCAGCAACTTTTCTGCCCCAATTTAGCCAAAGGTGCATGGGGGAAGGGAAAATCAAGCCGGGGGTTAACCCCTTGGGAAGCTCCCCCCCACACACACACACAGCTCGGCATTAAACTTGCTGCAGCCATTTGGGAAGGGAAGGAGCAGTCCATCTTAGCGGGGACAAGCATCCAGATTGAGGGGGGGGGGAATCACACATCAGCCCTTCTCCCCCCCACCCTCTCCTTCCCTCCGCTGCAAAAATAAATAATAAAAATACACAACAAACCCACACCCAAAACCCGGTCACCCAGCTCTCCGTTACTCGCCCACCAAATTCAAGGCTGAATTTTATTTTATTTTATTTTACTCTATTTTTTTTTTAATTATTTTTGGAGGGGGGAGGAAAAAGGAGAAGGAAACGAAGCGGCAGAGCAGAGCTGCCCACATTTCTCTCCGCTTCAGATAAATGGAGGGAGGGGGCGTGGAGCCACTCACACACTGCGGCTGGGCTTCCCGGCGGGATGGAGGGGACCCTGGGGCCACCCCACTGCAGACAAAGACCCCGTTACCTTCTCCCTGTCCCTCGGTAGCTCCTCAGCTCCGCTCCAGAGGCGAGAGCATCCCGCTGCGGCAGTGTCGGAGGCCGCGGCGCTACCGCCTCGCATCCATCTCCCGCACCTCCTTGGCGTTTTGGCGGCCCTGCCACTCCTTTCTGCTGCCCTCCAGGGGGTCTTCGGCCTCCCTAAGAGTGGGGCGATGGGGAACCCATTCGCCCCATGCTCCTCTCTGCGATGCCGCAGCCCGCTTTCCCTTTCCTTTTCCCCGCTCGCCGGCCTCCAGCTCCCGGCTCCCGCACGGCCGCCGCCGCGCTGTGAGGTTGGAGCTGGAGAGAGAGAAGGAGGAGGAGGAGGAGGAGGGGGAGGAAGGAGGAGGAAGGCGGGAGGAGGGCAGCGAGCAGCAGTTGGCGCTGGGTCATGTGGAACAGATGAACCCGGCTCGGGCCTGCCGACATCTGGGCTCCCCCTCGCTTCGGGGAGGAGGAGGATGGCGGGATGAAGGGCTGCGAGGAGGAAGGGTGCAGGGGTGGGGGCATTCACACCCCCCTCATGTCTCCTAAAACCCATGCGTGGACACTTTGTGATGATGGGGGGGGGTGCTGCGAGCATCCACACAGCCCCAGCAGGGAGGAAGAGGAGGGTGAGGAGGGCAGTGAGGTGCGAGGGTGGCCACAGGGCTGGGGGCTTCCACCCTCTCCTGGAGATTTCCCCCTGCCCCCAGCTGAGCTGAGGTGCAGCTTGCGATGCTGTGAAAGCACTCGGAGCAGTGGGAGGATGCTACCCGGCTGTAAAGCATCTTTACAACCTCACGAGCAGTGGCCCTGGCGCAAGGATATTGCTATTAAATAAAGAAATCAGTCAAAACAGACTGCAGGTAAGCAAAAAACTGCTGGTTTGTTGGTTTATGGGGAACACAGCAAGAAGCACCCGCACCACAATGCCTGTGGTTATGGCTCTGACTTGCTACCACTTCTTTGCCCCCACCCCCCCCAGCATTTTCTTTCTGGGTTTGGGGTTATTTTCACAAGATAAAACTCTCAAGTTGCCATCGTGCCATGCTCTGGCATGGGGATGGCCCCAAATTGGTCTGCTCTGGGAGGGGGTGGGGAGGTGAGCCCTCTCCTTCATTTTTTAGTCAATGAGAAATGGGAATTTTTCTCTTTGCCCTGTAGGAGGTTCCGCTACCACCAGCATGGTGGTAGTGGGTGGGCTGGGCATCTGATTTTAGCTGGGCCATTCCACAAGATCACAGAATCATTAAGGCTGGAAAAGCCCTCTAAGATCACCTGGTCCAACCACCCCCCTACCACCACTGTCACCCACCAAACCATGTCCCCAAGCACCACGTCCAACCTCTCCTCGAACACCCCCAGGGACGGTGACTCCACCACCTCCCTGGGCAACCCGTCCCAGTGCCTGACTGCTCTTTCTGAGCAGAAATGTCTCCTCATTGCCAACCTGAACCTCCCCTGGCACAACTTGAGGCCATTCCCTCTGGTCCTATCACTGGTTACCTGTGAGAAGAGGCTGACCCCCAGCTCCCCACACCTTCTTCTTGGGTAGTTGCAGAGAGCAATAAGGTCTGCCCTGAGCCTCCTCCATACCAAACACCCCCAGCTCCCTCAGCTGCTCCTCACAGGACTTGTGCTCCAGGCCCTTCACCAGCCTCGTAGCCCTGCTCTGGACATGCTCCAGGGCCTCGATGCCCTTCTGGTACTGAGGGGCCCAAAGCTGAGCACTCGAGGTGTGGCCTCACCAGAGCAGAGTAAAGGGAGATGATCACCAATGATTCGCCCCAGCTTGGTGCCATCTGCAAACTTACTGAGGGTGCACTCAATTCCCTCATCCAAGCCTTCAATAAGGATATTAAAGAGGATGGGCCCCAACACATGCCCCAGGGGAACAGCACCGGTGACCGGTCGCCAGCTGGATTTCACCCCATAAATGACAGAGATGCCACAAGCCTGCACATCCCCTCCTCTGCAACAGCCTCGGGGGGCTGCAAAGTGCTTTTGGGTGCAAATACCAAAAACCTGAGCACCAATACAGTTCTCTGTCCTTTCTTTAAGGGCACAGACACTAGAAAATAGAGATGGATTTGCAGGCACAGACAGGGCCCCCTGTCCAGCTCACTCCACCCGAAGGCTGGCTCTGGTTAAGGGGCTAAATGTAGAGGTAGCTCTGACCTCTGGCTGCTGAGGGACAAGAGCAAGTGTCTGAGGTGGCCTGGCTCTGCTCTGGAGGCCATCTGAGGTCAGGACACCATGGTAGGAGGCAGCAAAGTTGCCTGTCTCTGCCCCAGGAAAATCAGGGGGCCAGGGGTATATTGCAAGGGTAAAGCTACGTCCTGGTGGGGTTTGCTGGGCACATCCAGTTCGGGTCTGGATCGGTCCAAGAAGTACCCACGAAGGGCAAACCAACAAAACACAAACTTCCAAACATCCAGGAATTTTAATCCTATAATTTCAGGCAGGGGCAAAACTTAAAGCTGCCTGCTGAATTCGGTTTTGCTCTTTTCCTTCAGCTGAGGTCACAGCAAATCTCCAACCGGTTCCATCAGCAGCAGCAGTAGCAAAGAAGCACCTGTGAGCCTGGCCCCCAGCTGTGGTTCAACCCAGATCCTGACCCCTGGTTAGTACCAGGGATGAAAAACCCACATTCCCAACCTGCCTCTCACTAAAACTGAAGGCAAAGCTGCTTCAAAGGAGCGCTCACCATGCGGGTGCCTGCCTGTGCTTGCTGCGGTGCAGGAATAAGCCAGGGCCCTGGGCTTTGCCCTTGGGGTGGGCAGATCCTTCGAGCAGCAGGGCCCCAAAGGCAATTCCCCCACCCGTCACTGCATGGCACACGTCCTCCTCCCCTACACACCCTGCCCTGGCAGGATCTGCCCCCAAACCTGGAGCAGGGCCAGGGCATGGTGCAGCCCATGCAGCTGGTGGGGAAAGAGCTCACCTGGAGGATTAAAGAGGCTGCAAGAGATTGGAAGCCTCTAATTGGGAACTAATTTGTTTCATGCATAGTAGTAAAACCTGGAAAGCACAGCTCGCTCTGCCCAGAATTGCAATTTTCACATTTCAGTGCAGGTGTGGGGAGTTTCATCAGATTTGGCTCGGAATTACAGGCTCTGAGCAACAGACCAGCCTCTCCCTTCGACACAAAGCCTGGATAAGCAGGTATGAGTTTTGGACAAGTCTGGAGGCAGCCAGAAAGCATCCCTTCTGATGGGATGAGGAGAGCTGGTGTTACGGTGGGGTCGTCTACTGGAGGTGCCCAAAGAGCATCCCACCACTGTGAGGCTCTGACGGATACACCAACATCTTTGACCTGGGTCACAGACCAATTTCATGTTTCCTTAATCCTCTAATTCATGATGAAGCATTTGTAATAAAATAAATTACCGCTGTGAGTGAAGATATTATCCTCTGGCTACCTGATGGAGCTAACAAAGAGCCTTGAACTGGGGCCAGTTTGTTATAATGTGGAAGGATGGTGGAGCATTGTTTCTGCCAAGTGTTCATCACAAAAGCCTAACCAGAAAAAGGTTGTTTTCTCCTGGAACAGGCCAAGAAACTTGCTTTGGATCTTGTCTTTGGTTCATTGCACACCTCCTTCCCAAAGACACCCTGGGGCCTTTGAGTAGAGAGGAACATTGCAATGAATGCGGGGCTCACTGTTGGCTCAGCAAAACAGCTGCTGAAGCTCACACCAGCCTGATTAAAGCCTGCAGGGCAGCTACACTGCAGTGCAGGGACAGCACCTTGTGCCACCCAGACTCTCCTCTCCCCTTCTTCCTCTCCCAGACACACGTGCTACAATTCAGATTTCCTCAACAGCATCTTTTCAGGAAAAAAAAACAAAACACACACACACAAAAAACAAACCACACAACAAGCACCATTCACCCCATGCACGTTCCACTCTAAACCTAGTTATAATTCAGCAGTGGTAGCAGGAGTACTTTTCTTCAAGGAGGTTCCACAATTTCACAAGGTCTCAGGAGCTGTCAATACCCAAACAATACGACCCAGTAACAAACATTTAGTCTGAAGGCAGCAGAGCTGCAGTCGCTGCGATGATTAGAAGCAGGCAATAGCTGCCTCTCTTCCAAGCTGCTTGTATCATGGCAAGACCCAAAAAGACAACAGTAACCCAAATATTTAACTTTGACATACGCAGAGGGAAGCCTCCAGCAAGCAGCTGCCTGTGAGCCAAAACAACAACCCGCTGATTTCTTTTTGTTGGTTCCTGATAAGCCAGGAAGAAACACCGTGGCCTTGTGCTGGAGAGCCACTGCTGACAATTCACTTCCACTCTCTTTAGCAAAGATTAAAGCACCAAAATGCTTTACAGAGAACGTGGGGATAGGACCGCGGGTGCCATCAGAATGTGCGAGCTGTTACATGAACATTTCTCATGTTTTCGGAAAAGCTTAATGAATATTGTCTATCCTGGAGCTGCATTAATTAGCACTAACGAGTTGGAGGAGACGTCTTGTCACCGAGCAGTGTTCACACTTACACGGCGATTTGCATCCGTAAGCGGTGCAGCGCGTTGCAGGAGTCAGTGCCGTTCCCCCGTATGGCACATCAGAGACCCCTAGGAGGTGAGGGAAGGCTTTCAAAGAACATTTAGGATATGCTGAAGGTATCTAACTGCCAGGCTTCCCGTGGGAGGTGTTTAAGGGCCTAACTCCCATCGATTGCCCAACCTGCAGTTTTTGAGTGGCAGCAAAAGATTCTGAAAAGTTCTGAAATTTAAAAAGCAACAACACGGCCCTAAGTGACTTAGGACCTGAAAAGCATTTTCAGAGCTGATATAAGCACATGAATCTCACTGTGAATCAATGAAGCTGGCTTATTCTCCCTATCAAGTGGCATCCAGCCCTAGAAAATGAAGATTAGTCTTAGAGTTAATTCATGCAGTTCCTCTGAAATTCTTGGTATAGCAAGCTCTTGTCTGCCCATGGGCCATGATATAGGTGGGATGGAGAAGAAGCTACTGTCCTCCCCTCTGTCCAGCTAAGACAATTTATATCCTCCATGCAGCAAATGTACCTTGACAAAGGGAAGAAGAAACTGGGCTGATGTGACCCATCTGGCCACCCAAGCCACTGAGCTGCTCTCATCCACTTCCATGGACCATGGCCAGCGAGAGCAAGATGAAGAGCTGTGTGTGCCACTACCGAAACTGTCCCCATTGCTTCATTTTTCCTTCTAAGTCAGACTGGGATGAACAATGTCCTTGAGATACATGCTGAGAGTTTTGGAAACCAGGTGGAGACCATGGTGGATGGATCTCGTTCAGAAATGTAAAATGCCATCACTCAGGAGCAAGACTTGACTCGTATAACTGGAAGAGCAATGCCAACTGTCACAGCACAGCACACTTCAGACTGGGAATATCTCCAAGGTTGCTGTGTGGACCACGAGATGTTTCTAATTAAGCCTTTCACTGAAGCGCTTCGCTTCGGAGATGAACCATGGGTGTTATTTCCCATGCCATACTTTCATTAATTTCCAGCACAATCCCTTAAGTAATTGGGGCACAAGAGGAGGGAGGGAATGGGAGAAGCAGGACTTTAGCTTTGGACAAAATAAGCCTCTAGGGCATCTGATTAATTTTCACACAGGCTTAAAGGATCTGGAGAGCTGAAGAGGGAAGAAAGCAGACCTTGACGTTCCCAAAGAGCCAATGCAACAAATCCCCATTCATTAGGCAAAGAAAGTGCATGCCGGCAGGATGTTGAGCTATTAGACAGCAAATGAAGCTGAGCTGGCCCATCTATAACCTTCTGCCTTCGTGAGGCAGCCAGAATGGATGGTGGGGACAATTCCAGCTGGTTGGTGCTATGACCCATGGGGTCACAAATCCTGCCTGCTGCCTCCAGCCCGGGGCTGGCACAAGAGGGACACGAGTCACGTGGAAGTCACCCGTGTCCCAGTTAGCTCCGGGTAATCCTGGCCTCTAAGAGGCCAAACAAAACAAGCAGCTGAAATGTGAATAAAAGGGAATAAAGATGACTTAGGGATGCTGCCAGCCCTCCCTGGGTGATCCATGCCTCACTGGGGTGATGCCAGAGGAAGGGGGATTCTTGTTGTCCCCAGCTCTTACACCAGTGATGTGGTACAGAAAGAAATAAAATGCCACTAATAAGAGGAAACCTCATTCCTACAAAGGCTAGTGGGCCACTTCCATGTTTGTGAGGGAACCACTGAGTAAATGGCAAAGGAGAAAATGGCAAGAACCTGAGAATAAGCATGAAGAAAGGTGAGGTTCTGCTCCCCACCTTTTCCTCAGATGTCACAGTGCTGGTGAAAGCCTCCCAGGAGCCTTCTCGGATGACAAAAAGCAGCAGAGGTAATTGTGAAGGACATAAAATGAGTCAGCGGAGTGCTCTGAGCCCAGAAACATGCCTTCTGAAAGCAAAATCTCCATGTAGCTCTTGGATGGGGCTGCATAACAAAGCAGTTTCTTGTACGGAAGAGGAAAACAAACTAATTCTTATTTTATTTGGCTATTGTACCCTTTGTATTTACCGTGATATCAGATAAGAAGAATATTTTTGTAGTTTTACACTGCCTTCCACTGAGGATCGCAAAACATACACATGTTGGAAAAGCTTTGTATTTCAAAAGGTGCCTCATTTTGAAGAAATCCCGAGGACACTCCAAAATGGCATTGAATTAATTATTGACAGAATTTGCTAAATAAATACATGAAAAAATATATCAAAAGACGGTTAGACAATGCTTTCTAGACAGCGTCAAAAAAGCCTCATGGGGACTTCAAATGCCTTGAAATGAAAGAACCTCAGCTACTCTACTTTCTTATGTGAAATATTTTTCCAGCCACCATACTCAAAAAAAGGATCAATATTAAAGTGACACAGCCAAATGACAATCTTAGCAATTGAAAAAAAAATGTGCTGCAAGCTTGCTTGCCAATTTCTATTACTTTTCAGGCATACTGCTTTGTTTCTTAAAATGTTTTTCTCTCATCCATCGCTTGCCCTCAAAACAGCACCAGAGAGGCCTCCTGACTATCGTAGGAAATAGCTGCTGTAGCCAAAGCTGATGTAGGTGTTAGCAGGGGGTAGCCTAATTTCAGATGCAGTTGTGATTTTTAAGGTAACCTTTTCTCCTTATTGAAAGTTTTCGCTGTCTCTGAGGCAAGATCATTACCTAGGTTGAACAGATGGGAACACGGAGGCATAGAGAGATCAATTTACCTGGGTAAGGTCCCATACCAAATCAGAGAGAAATCTGGAAATAAATCACATACCTTGTGACACCGAAGCCTTTGTGCAAACTCAAGGTCCTTCTTTTCCCCCCAGCTAATGAATTAGGGATTAACAAAGGCTGTTCCATTTCTTTCAGTTTAATCGGTGATTTCTACTTCACACTTTGGTTTGCTTTGGCTTTTTTTTTTTTTTTTTTTTAATCTTTATGAGGCAATCCTTGCAAAGAGAGGAAGCAAACAGAAAATAAATCTCTGAGCAAGTAAGCCCTCATGTCATAAAAGAGCAATGAACGGATCTCATTTGCCAGAAAATATTTATCTGACCAATAATGTTTGCATGTAGGCCCAGTCAATTGCTTTAATAGCAAGCGCTCAAAGTATATTTAATATGAAAACATTTAAATGGGCTGAGCATCTTCTAAATAAACATAGAAATAGTCATAATTGTGCTCTGCTAAAGCCAAAGGCTCAGTGTTACTTGATTTATTGTTTAACTTGAGTCTAATTGCTGTGTATCCGACGTCGCTGGGAGCATGGACTTCTATGGCTCATCCGACCACAATTTCCTTTTCATTACTGAAGCATACCAGGAATAAAACCCAGCTCTCCTGATACCCTGTCCAGGGCGGTCACCACAAGACTATTAACCCTCAGCTAAGGCGATTGAAGCACTTGATTAATTCCCTCCATAAAGGTTGCTCATTTCCCCTCCATAAGCAGTGGTCTGGTTTCTGAGCACCCCGTGGTCTGCCCATTTTGCTCCTCAAAAAAATCTCTGCAAAGGTTCAGGTTGGAAATGAGGAGACATTTCTTCTCAGAAAGAGCAGTCAGGCATTGGAACGGGTTGCTCTCCTGCTCTCTTTTACAGGAAGAGATGGAGGTGCCTGTCTCCAGACAGTGTGCTGATTCCTAAAAAGTTAGTGTTAAATAGCTAATACCCACGTTGGGTATAGATCTGACCTGGCCAACACTACCCGAGGGCTAGGATTTGCAGGCAGGATGTTGGAGGTGCACCAAAGCACCTTTTCCCCTTGCCAACTTTCTCTCCCAGAAGCAGAGAGCAGAAGACACTTGGTCTCTAAAGACTGATCAACCCCGTCAGCTGCTCAATTACCACTAAAAACACAGTTTGGTGACCACTATAAATGTAGTTGCTGCAACTCTACAATGTCATTGCAGTCTTTGGGCTACAACAAACCAGGTGTGTGTGGTTTTTGGATGGGGAATGATGGGTTTGTGATGAGGTCTGTTCTCCCCCACCCATTTCTCAGTGACATTTTGCCTCTCACCATCCTATCCTCGTCTACAACACGCGTTTGATCATAGCACACTTGCCTGTCTCTTGGGAGTGCTGTGAATTACAGCTCATTAAACCTTGAGAAGTGAATATAGACTTTAGCATAACACATAAGTCAACACTTGCTAAGCTGATATTTCTTGCTCCTTGGGCTTGCTGTATTTCAGAAAAAGGGAGAAATTATTTTCAGATTAGCTATAGTGGCGTATGTCACTGGCCAGATAGGATACATGGCAATTAAGCTACACAACAAACAAAATAATGTTTGGCTTTTGGCTTTGCAGGAATGCTATGATGCTGACTCCAATCTTTGTTTATAACATTTTGAGTACATTTAAAACATTTTCAGATTAAGTGTGTTGAGAGGGTTGTTATTAAAGCGATTCAGCCGGCTTGTGTGCAGACATGGTTGGCTAGAGACATACTTCTGGGTACAACAAGGCTCCTGGATTAGAGAAATGCTGATTTCCCCATTTCCTAGCTCGCCCACATTCACTTCTTCCCCTCACCTTGCTTCCAGAGGCAGCTGCCTTTCTGCTGTGGCAGTGACCTGGTTCAGGGGTGCCAAATCTCATGATACATTCACCTGAAAACCTGCTCTTCTGGACTGCTTCCAGTAGGTGAAGGAGAAGAGAGACCAACTCTATGCTTTTTAATTAATTTTGTTGTTTTAGGGCTTTATACTTTTTGATCATTAGCACTTTTAAAAATGGAGTTTGCTTTGCTGGTTAGAGTGAAAGAATTAATTTGACACATTGGCTTACTTTTTTTTTTTATTTTATTTTTTTACTGTCTGGTGATGCACACTTGCATATAGGAGACCCTCTCGTAGTCCATTTTATAATACCAGCAATCACTTTTCACATAGGTTCACTTATTCTTGGTTCATGAAAGACTATTGTGTTTGGTGGGTTCAAAAAGTTCAGCTGCCAGCTTCGCATGAGGCAAGGACTGAAATAAATGGGAACTAAATGAGAGGAAAATGGACAAAGCCAACAGTTAAAAGATAGCAACTCCTGTACAGGAGGGAAAAAAAGAAAAGAAAAGAAAAAAAAAGTTGTTAATTAAAGCTTTTTCTCCATAATTTGCCTGGAAACACAGAATGAAAAGCTGACCTGGGTGGTCTTGTTTCAAAGGACATAAAGATGTTTGCTTTGTGGAATTCCTGCAGGAATAGGCAGAAGTTCTTTTCCTGTCCCAAGTGGGAGAAAGGAGTCAAGTGTGGAAACAAGCGTTGGGAGGCAGGGAGATGTACAGAAAGACAGGAAAAATGCTGCCTGTAAAACTCATCCTAGAATTGACAGTATTGACATCAATCAAAAGGGCGAGCAGTCAATGAGTTTTGTGCTGCTGATGGTGGCCCAGCTTGGGGACAAGACTGGGTGTGTACCAAGCACAAAATAAGACAGTTTTCCAGCACTGAGATTACACTTGCAGAGCACCCTCCATGCTCTGCATCCCACACCACAGCAGCAAGCAGTATAATTGCAATGCTGATATATTAATGGGATCAGCCCCAGGACAGGATGAGCATGCTGGGGGCTGCTACTCATACTGGGGCGCCAGCCACCCAGCTGGGCACGAGCACAGAGAGATGTCATCCCAAGGAATGACTCATATTTAATCCAAAATTTAGCCCAAATTTGGGCCAGAAACCCAAGACAAGCCTTGGGCAATGCAGGACCAAGGAACCAGGTGCTGCCACCACTGCTGCGAGCCCAGACCAGAGACCAAAGGATGGGGACAACCCAGCTTAGCTTGTCAACTCAAGAGGATTGGGAAAACTTATCCAGTAACAAAATGCTGCCGGTATTGTCACTCTGAGAACTAATTTAAAGGGAAAAAGCTGCCTGTGCCTCCCAGTGCCCTATTTGTACATAGGTCTTCCCCTAAATTGTAATCACCATTTTCCTCCTCCTTCCTCTTTACGGCTATTATTATCATTACTGGAATTATTGCTGTACAAACAGAGTGTCTTTCCATGTGAGACGACAAAGTTACAGTTTCACTCCTAGATGGCAGTATAAATTATTACGCAGGCTACCCTATAATCTTTGGTCATGTTGTACGGCACAGTAATTGATTCCCAAGTCACTAAAGCTAACTAACCTGACTGTAAATCTAATGCATGAGCAGTGTTTGCTATTAAAAAGTCAACATCTACAATAGTTACTACACTGCAATTACTGGGAAAATGTTGATTTGCTCTAGGCTTGAGGCAAGGGATAATTGTAGACTCTCTTGAGACCTTGAGTGTGATCATTGGTGGTGAACAGGGGTGTTTCTCTGGGGGTGGTCACGTAGTGTGTGTCCCTGCACACTCACACCCAGAGCCTCATAGCATCACCATCCTTGTCAAACACAGCCACCAACGCTGGGATGGGTGCTTCCAAATGCATGTGGTCAAAATCAATAATAAACCCTCTAGCACACAAATTCAGATTTTGTACTGTTACAGATCTTTGTGGCTTCATTAAAGTGCAAATATTGCATTGATACACCTGATGGAAACCTGCTGCTTTCTACTCCCACTTAGGCAGTAGAGTCAAGAAATCCAGTGGCCTCTGAATTCAGGCCCCGTGGTTAGATCCTACCTAGAAAAATGAATATATTTCATATTTAGGTTTCTAATTTAAGGGCCATACATTGGCTATTTGCAAAGCATGCTTATGTTTATGCTTTGTAGATGGAGAGAAACTGGGGGAGCATGCAGTAGCCAATTCTTTGCTCTTCAGCCACAGTGGAGAAGCTCTGGGCACCAGGACTTGGCTGGTCTGTGTCCTGGTGGCTTTCCGTGGCACCACGAGGATGAGGAGAAGGCTACAAGGCTGCTGAGTTTCCCCACAAAGAGGATAGCGAATGTCAAGGCCATTCCGCTCATCTCAAGGCAGGAAAGCACAACCCGTTAGAGGAGCTGATTTCAATAGCAGGTTTCCAAGTACTTTATGTAGGGCTGTGCAAAATATCTGGAGGGAAATCTGGAAGTCATTCCCTTTCATGGCTTTCACTAGAAGTTCCTTTTTCCTGCTGATTTCCCCTTGCAAAGCAACAAGAAAGCCCAAGCAAATAAACAAGGCAATCCATAGGAAATACCCCATTTCCCTCTAATTTTTTACTCCCCCTAAAAAAAAAATAATCCTTAAACCATTGGACGGCTGAACAAGGCTTGCTGCTTATGACAAAGAAAAATGAGAATCTGCCACCCACTTTGACATAAAATTGACTCTTTTTTTTTTTGCTAAACTAGTGAAGACAACTGATTTCTACATTACCAAGTGACCAGGGACAAAATGACATAAATTATGGCGAAGGGTTGTAAATGTCATTTTTATACACTCCCTGGCAGAAACAGCGAATAATAATCATAATAAAAAAACGCTTAGGAAGAGCGATTCATTTGACCCTACAGCTGAACGCTAATGAGCTCGGGTGCCAAAGCCAGCATCCTGCTGCGGTTAGCACGGCATGGGCACGCTGCTTCGGCCACATCTCCCAAACCCTGGCACCTGAAGGTGGGCATTCAAAATGAGCCTGATGAGCAGGAGAAAAGTTGGAGGAAAGGAAGAGAAAAAAGAGGGTGGTGAAAAAAGAAAAACAAACAACACAAAAAAAGAAAGCCAGATGTAAGGGAATAGTTTTTTAAATGAGTCCGTTTAGCGGTGCCTGTATTGCAGCCGAGCATCATTTTAATGGTGTGGCTGCTCGTACATCATCGTGCTAACGAGGTAATGAGTAACTAGGTGCCTGTGTGTTACGCGACGCTTTATTTCCACCGAACAACCTGAATCCTAAAATGTTTGAAAAGCAAAAACAAACAGCTGGGAATGGTGGTGAGGGAGGGAGAGCACTCAGAGCAGTCCCCTGGGCCGGCGGCAGGGTTTTGCCGGGCTCCTTGCTCGGCTGACACATGAGCTGGGCTTAGCTCAGCTCCTGCAGAGAGGAGGAGGAAGAGGCCCCTGCCCTATCTCGGCCCCCAGCTTGCTTGGGAAACAAAAGAAAAAGCAGCCTGCCTTTACCACCGATTACCCTGCAACAGGCTGGGGCTGCACAGAGCCCCGCCACCTGCCTCCTGCACACCAAAAATCCCCCAAAACTGTCCAATCTGCAGCAGGATCAATGCCCAAGGAGATGGGTGCTCGCAGCGGGACCAAAATGTTAAATACCTCCAGCGTGCTCATTTATTTATGACTTCTTCAGCCTACAGTAACTACAAGCAATAATTGGACTGTGCTCGGCGGAGCTGGATTGATTTGCTACTTAATAATAAAACCGGGCCCTCCGTTGATAATGGCATCCCTAGAAACCAGGAGGCCGGGTTAAAAAATGCATTCAAGGCACAATGCTAACCCCAAGAGCTCACGTGGCTCCCCATGCAGAGCAGGACCCTTGCCAGATGCAAATTTTGTACTGGTGACTGTTAAAACATGCTCTTTGTGGCCTCCCGGGCCTTTGACAGAATATTTACCAACTTTGGCATTGCTGCTGCTTAGCATTTTGACAAAAGATGACCAAACACAGCTCCTTTTTTTTTTTTTTTTTTTCCTTAGCTCATGGTTTTCTGAAGGTTGTGGCTCACCCCTGGTGCAATCTGCAGCGGCCGCCGGTTGCCTCAGAGTGAAAAGTGGCATTTAGAGTTAATTAGAGAGCAGCTCGGGGAGCCAGACAGCCCCAAGCCCCTTCTTTATCTGCAGCCAGCGGAGCCTAAAGGGATGCAAATATCACAAACCTGGCCCCCACCGTGCAGTGCTCTGCAGAGAGACTTTTGTGCATGCATGGATGTTCTTCCAGAGCTGCTCCTTGCAGCATCCTCGGGGCATCCCAGCATCCTGAAGGGATGATACCTGGGACAACTATGCCTCAAATCACTCCAAAAAAACACTTGAAACTGCTTTGCATTGGGACAGGCTTCAGGAAAGCCAAGAGGAGCAATTGGTTGCTCAACACATAAGTTAGGGACAAAATCAGCTTTAAGGTGCCACCTCCCCTTGAAGATTGCCCAACCTCATGTGCAAATAAGAAAAAAGCCAAGTGCTTGAGGCGTGCACACTAAAGGAGACAAGAATATGATGGGAATGAGAGCATCGTCCACCTCATGCTTGCCTCCATGCCTGCTGCTCTGGGCAAAAGCACACACTTGGAAATGCCCAGGACCTCTGTGCCATCCATTGTCCTGCACCTGCAAAATGCTTTGAGCAGTCCCAGCCCCACAGCCATGTCACATGGGATCCACATCTGGTGCCTTTACACTCGGCTGGACCGAGGTATGTGGTGTAGTAAAATCAAAATGCAGCCATCACGTAGGTAATGACCCATGCTGAGGCTGTGGCTGTGCTCGGTGCCACGGCTGCAAGGGACTGTCGGTGGAGGAGAGGCTGTCAGAAACGCTTTGCAGGAGCACGAGGTTGGGGAACGTGTGCGCTTCTCTTCCTATTACGTGATTTTGAAAAG
This sequence comes from Anas acuta, assembly GCF_963932015.1. NCBI lineage: Eukaryota > Metazoa > Chordata > Aves > Anseriformes > Anatidae > Anas > Anas acuta. The sequence continues at coordinate 197,891,744 of NC_088979.1, read as the reverse complement.
ATGCCTCGCTCTTGTAATTGGCTTATCATTATAATGATGTAATTATGGTTTATAATTATCCATGGATAATTATAAAAGAAAGAGGGGGGTGAAAGCGGGACTCCAGCTGAATTTGGTGGGTTTTCATTTGGAAAGTCTCAGTTCTGCCCTAGTCCAGTCTCATGGTTGCACCGACCTGGAGGCGGCTCCTTATTGCAGGGCAGTTACAGAGATGGGAGACCCAACATTTTTTGAGTGTTGGAATTGGCTTTTTTTATTATTATTATTATTATTATTATTATTAGTCATCATCATAATCATTTTTATTATTTTTTTTCCTACTTGGATGGGAATCTTCATTTTCAGCACAAGAAACAATGCCCTAACTCAGAACCCACCTTCCCCTCCTTGGATTTACACACACACTCAACTCAGTTTGCTGCAAGAAGAGTGGCAGTTTGCTTCTTGTTCTGTGGACCAGTTTCTCATCTATATGCATATGTAAATGGGTAAATTTGATGTATTTTTTGCTCTAATGATGCATACATCCGAGTGAAAACCAGTGGCTGGCTGTGTCAAAGCAAATTTGAAAGCAATCCTGAAGCTGCTGTGCTTTACGTACATCACAGTCTCATCAGCCCTTATGCACCAGAGATGGATGGGGTTGCCCAGCTGTGACAGATTGTATTTTGGTCATTTAAAGTTGTAGGACAGCTCCTTCCGTGCCCTAGACATCGTTAAATGGAAGAGAGTAATGCAAAATGGACAGTGATGGGGGACAAGTCCTTCCTGGTGAGCACCCAGAAGAGAGTGGAGAAGGAGAGCGGGGGGGAAATTCCTCCAGCCCCATCACTTTGGTGTCCCCTGCAGTGGGTGGGAGACACCTACTCTCTTTCCAGGGTTTAGGGAACCATGTGTGAGTGGGCTCTCCTTCCCTGTCAACTCTCAGTTACCCTCAGGGCTGGGGGAGTAAAGGAGAAGCGTCCCCAGATGATGCATGGATCTTCTGCTGTGCACCACCTTTCCTCAGCTTTGGTGGCCAAAGGGGAAGGAGATGGGGAGGTTGTGCAAGAAGGCAGTCTCAGCAGAGAAAACACAGGCAAAGGCTCACGTCTCATTATCCAAGACTGTGGGCAAAGTGAAAAAACAGTCCTACCACTAAATCTCCTAGTTTGAGGGAATTAAAGCAATGCCCAAATCATGACATGGCTATACGTCCTGGTGGGGCAAAGTCTGATCCAGCCTTGAGCTCAGCAGGACTCTCTCGAGCAGCTATCTTCACCTTGCATTTTACCTTTGGAAATCTTAGAATCATAGAATTATTAAGATTGGGAAAGACCTCCAAGATCATCTGGTCCAACCATCATTGTCTGGTCCAACCACCAAACTCATCACAGTTGCTATGAAAATGAGATTCTCTTGGTCTGCACAAAGCAGACTCTTCCATGGAGAATGATCTGAACAGCATGAATCTATCCTCCTTTTGCTGTGCCTGTAATGAGCCCAGCTTTTCCACAAATCTCCATCTCTGAACACCTGGCACGGGGGAGCTGGGTGGTAGAAACTCCCATAGTGTGAGCCAAGAGCTGCTTTATTCTGCAGATTTGAATATTTTGAAATATTTTAGATTTTATACGTGCTCTTTCAGCTGATGCAGATTATATATTATCTTCACATAAATGTGTATATTCTTATTCTTACCCTTTTATAAGGAAACGTAATTTATTCTTATTCTCCGCACAGGAAATGAGCTTCCTGAAACCACAGCTACAGGGCTCAATTTTTCGGCTCAGGTGGCAAACCCAGTGATATCAGCGGGGACAACGGATGCGACGCGTCACGTTGGCCATGTGGATGGCCATCCCAACAGGGGCGCCAGCTGCATCGTTACGATACCCTCTGGCAGTGGCTCAGCAGCTGTAAGAGTGTTCAGGATTAGTAATAAATTAAAAACATCCTGTGAACGTTGTTGCAGGATATGATTAATTTTCACATGTGCCAATACCACGGCGAGTCAGACCCTCTGCTAGCATAACGCTGATGAATTCTTGACTGTGGGACTTGTTGTGGTATGTGCTTGCTCGAGACTCCCAGCCAGTTTGCCCATATCAGCATATATTATACTGGCTCCTGCATTCAAGGTCAGATCCTGGAGAAATTAGCAATTTATGGCAAGGAAAAGTTTGCCTTGCAGCAATGGATGGAGATTAATATGAGTTGCTTTGCATGTTAAGCACTGCATTTCAGGAAAACATATGAGATTTGCAGATCTGGGGAAAAAATTCCCAGGTTCTTTTCTGTTTTCAGGATTTCTGTTTTTCTACATTTTATTTTATTTTATTTTAATGAGAAACCTTTAGGACGAAGACTTGATTTGGTCACTGTTGCACTAAAACCCATCCTCCCCCTGTCTTCCGGCACAGGGAGCACAATTTTCCTGCCATGAGGAATTGCAAAACTAGAGGGGATCATTCAGAACCAGAAGAGAATCCAAAATGTTAAAACATGAGAAACTTTCTCAAAATGGCATGGCCTATCACATCTAGGTCTTAATCAGCATTGTTGGGAAAGATTTTAGGATTCCTTGCATCTCCTGAGCTTTTGGAGATAATTGCAACACCCGCCCTATGTTGCTTTCCTTCTGATGCAAAACCAGGAGAGTCTTTGCCAAGCTGCGATGTATGAACAGAGTCTAGACAAAGGCCTTGCAAGATGATGATGTGCAGAATAAAAAAGAGCTTCCAGATCTGAGGACCCCCTGCTGGATTATAACCTGCAGCATATTTCCAGGTGTTTTGAAAGCCTCAAAGTTTGAAGTTTCCATGTCAGAGAGTAACAAGGCAACAGCTGGGGGTGGGCTGGCTTCTCCCCAGGTCAGAAGTCACTGCCCTGGGTCATTGGCAGGAGTGTGCTCCATGGGGCTGGGGGCTCAGGACCCCACTCATCTCCTTCCTTCCTGACTTGCTCCATGCTAGGAGATGGGAATTACTGAGTGCCCTCGGTCAAAGGGAGCTTGCATGGGTCCAAGCCACAAACCCATGAGCCAGAAGAGACCGCAGTGGGCAGAACCACTAGACAAATTTTGGGACTGAAGTATGTTTCGAAACACAACATCCATTGCAACATGGGAGAGTGTGGGGAGTGCTGGCTCCTCGGCTCTGCTCTTCACCCTGGTGCCTGTTCCCACACCCCATGGAAGCAGCTGACCTGACCCAGTTCTCCCTCAGCACACTGCAAACCCACTGCTGTAATGCACATTTACCCCAGGGCAACCAAAGACAGAATTCAACCTTTTAACCTTTCCCATTTCCCATCCCACCGTCCTTTCCCTGGACTTACTTCAGCCCTGCAAGGGGAATGGGATGGATACAGCCCACTGTGGCTGAAACATCCTGGATAGGAAAGAAATTCCTCATCTCCCTCCATGGACACTTGTCTCCCGCAGCACGATCACCCACCTCTCATTTCAGAAAGAAGTAAAAAGATAAAAAGCCATTTCTGGAGAGCTATGGGGTGGAAAACCCAATCTTTGAGGAGCAACTTGCCTAGGCAGCGTTCAGGCTGTGTTTTCCTGGTGCTTGGGAGGAGCAGGTCTTGCGATGACACAGTTGTGTCCCCGCTGAACTGTTGGCCTTTGCAGCTTTTGGGTTTCCTGGTAACTTATTGAGAAGGGCCCTGTTCGCTCAGCCGTGTTTACCCAGCTGCCGGAGCCTCATTGGGGCTGCCAAGCACGGGGGCCAGATGTAGCATCAGGGATTGTGGGACAGAGAAAAGCAAAAAGTTCAAGGAGAAATAAGTTCAAGGAGGATAAAAACCCAGGAAGAAATCCTGTGTTTACTATGGGATAGCCACGTGTATGAGGTCCCTCATCCCTTGGTGGGAGCGAGGACATATTCCAGGTGGGGTCGGTGTGCTCAGTGGCCATGCATTTTGTTTTAGGACAAAATCTGGGGAAGAAACCTGCTGGAGACCCTACCAAATATGTAATTTCTCTGTACTCAGGTGATTTAGATTTTAGTGACTGAATGACAGTATTGGGGTTAGAAATCCCAGCCAGTGTTTGGCAGAGGATCTCTGATGAAGTCAGGGAAGTGACACCCATCTAAACCCCCTGAGATCCACCTCAGCTTGCCTGGCGTACAAATATTGAATGCTTGTTTGCAAGTGAGGGGCTGCCTATCAATGGTGCAGCTTCTAGCCCAGGTCCAGGAGAGGTCTGAGTGTCCTTTCCCTGGGACAGCTTTCCCTGGGCAAGAGGAAGGGAACACTGCCACAACCTCAAGGCCAACACTAATGCTGTTCCCATCCCTAACCCTAACCCAACCCAAACCTGATGTGTACGTCCCCTCCTGTCTGTTCACACACGGCCCCAGCTCTTTCCATCCCAGCTGTAACTCATGAAACAATTAAAGCTGTGTGCCAGGGCTGCTTTCCCTTTGAGGGTTGGTGGCATGAGGGCTCTCAGGGTTTGCTGCCTCCCCCGAGCTGCAGATCCGTCCCCAGCCACGGAGCCACCTCTGCACCCACACACAAAGACCAAGTGGAGCCTTTTAGCTCCCACTCCAGAATATACATAAAGGGACTCCAGTGAGGAGCAGGAATAAAACCCATCGTAACCCCAGCAGCTTGGATTGTGAGTAAATCAGTACAGGGAAATCCCACAGATGTGGATTTATTTACTGTGCTTTATGCAATCCCAGCCTTGCCAAAAGGTGACAGAATTCCCATCTCAGTGCTGGGCTCATCTCAGAGAGCTGGGGAGAGAGGCAAATGCCAGCAATGTACAGTAACGGCTTTCTCTTAGAAGAGGGACTAAGGAAGAGGAGCAGTAACAATAATAAAACAGGACAAAGACACACACTCAGCCCCTAAGGCTTATAGAAAACAGCTTAGCCTTCAATAAGCAATTCTTTGAAAAGAAATTAATGGGAAAGGTTACAAGCCCTCTCTTGAGCAGAGCCCATCAGGCTGCTCTTTCACATTGTTACTGCGAGTGGAACAAGGCCTTGGCATTTATTTCTTTTCATTTTGGGTGCCCTGAAAGGCTGTGTTACTCACTGGACTTTGTGTTTTTTCCTATCCTCTCTGCACAATGCACTGAGAAATTCTTCCTGCGTGATTCAGCGAGGGATTTGAGCTAAGCCTAACCTGAACACCCCAAAGGGCAATGAAAACAGGGCTGTCTGCTGGACTGGGAGCCCCATCTCACCCAACCTGGGTCCTCCTCCCAAGAACGAAGCCAGGAAAAAGCAGGAAAAAGTCAGGGCTGCCCAAAGAGCACTGTGCCTTTGCCCACAGAAGGCAATAATGTGGTAATAGTGGAAGGGAAATAAGGTTAAAGACAGGGTGGGGACATGAACCCCACATTTTGCAAAGTCTTTTTGAAAGCAGGGTCCCTATGTAGCCATGCTCAGTCACTAGGTGGTACTGTGCATCGCAGCTTCATGCCTGTGTCTAATTCCTTGCTGCTGTGTTTGTGCATCCTCCCTGCTAGAGGTTTTGCTGGTAAATGTTGTGCTTTGAGAGAGGGAGCCTCTTGTCCACGTCCTCTGGTGTGCTTCCCACGCAGGAAGGCTGAAGGCAATAAAAACCCTTCTGACTCAGCTAACGTGCAGTGCTGGTGTCTGATTTGAGTTTGTGCTGTCAAACAACACACGTTTAATGCTGCCTTGCTGAGCCTTTTGGTGACACCTTTTGGCTCCAGATTCTCAGGCTCGTGAAAGGAAAGAAAAATCCAAACAAAACAGGGATAGTTAAAAAAAAAAAAGAAAAGAGGATAAGGAAGAGGAAAAGAAAAAAGAAAAAAGAAAAAGGAAAAGGAAAAGAAAAAGAAAAAGAAAAAGAAAAAGAAAAAGAAAAAGAAAAAGAAAAAGAAAAAGAAAAAGAAAAAGAAAAAGAAAAAGAAAAAGAAAAAGAAAAAGAAAAAGAAAAAGAAAGAAAAAGAAAAAGAAAAAGAAAAAGAAAAAGAAAAAGAAAAAGAAAAAGAAAAAGAAAAAGAAAAAGAAAAAGAAAAAGAAAAAGAAAAAGAAAAAGAAAAAGAAAAAGAAAAAGAAAAAGAACAAAGAAAAAGAAAAAGAACAAAGAAAAAGAAAAAGAAAAAGCAGATGTGTGAATCTTTTTGTAATGAAACCTTTAGCTCTTTGAGAGATCTTTTATCAGTTCTACCACAACCTGGGAAAGGGCAACAGAGAGGTTGGTTGGATTTTCTTTGTGTTTCCTCAGCTTTCTGGCAACAATCCAAATTAAATTAAAGGGGCTCAAAAAAAACTGGAAAGGGTGATTTTGATGCCTTGTGCTGGTGAGCCTGAGCAGCCCAGGGCTGTTCACTGAGGGCTGTCCTGCCTCAGCACAGTGTCACGTCATGTCCCACACCTCTCCCTGCTGCCACCACGGGTGTCTGGAGCCTCTCCCAGTGCCCAGAGCTGGAAGTCAGCAAGCCAACACGGCTTTCCTCCTCCTCTCAAAGTCTTCAAGCAGAAGATGCTACATGCCACCAGCCAGCACCACCAGAAATATTTGTATCCCCTAGGGTGAAGAGGGTGAAAGGGGTTGAAGGCCAAGGTGAACACCAAGAAGGGTTGTTATGCTCCTGATATAGATATAGACAATAGTTCCCAATCCTACCTCCATTTACATGTATATGGTCTCAACCCCATAGAGCAACTTTCACTTCTACCAGCCCATGATGTCGAAATCTCTCTCGTCTGTAAGACCTGAGCCCATGACACAGTCTGCATTGCCCATGTGAGCTGTGCTGCCTCACATTAAGGTATCTGTTATGCTTACTGCAGCAGATATAAAAGTTTACTGTGTTATAAACTCAGACCATCCCAAACCAGATCTGAACAAGCAGAGGAAACACCAGCGTGCAGGTGGTAGAGAACATACAAGATCCTAATATCTTACAGCCCCCCTGGTGAAGCTGGGTGAAGAGCCTACAGTATCCTCATTTTGTGCCAGGACAATGGACCCAAGGCACATCTCACCCGTCAAACTAAAAGCATTGCTCATTTCTGCATTTTCCCTCCTCCCTCCAAAATGAAGCAGCTTACCCACCACTTCCCATCTACCCCCCGAAAAGACTCATCCAGTCCAAAACAGCCCCAGAAAAAGTGCTGATCTCAGGCCCAGCTATCTCCCAACCTGTCTCCAGACTTCCCGCTGCTGTGATGTTACCAATTAAAAATTCCCTTTATTTTCCTGGCTACAAAGCTGTCAAATGATTTGTGATCCTGCAGATTTCCCAAACTGCCAAACGACCCAGTAAAATCCTTGCAGGTTATTATTATTATTATTATTTTTCCTGAGGGCATTTCAATTTGCATGGAGACCTTCTGGGTATTTTGATGTAAAAAGAGAGTGTATTGTGGGTGATCTAATTTAGGGCAGTGATGACTAAGATGGGAATCTTCTTCAAAGTGTCGTGTGCTCCACAGCTGCCGGAGCACAATGCTCCATCAGCTGCACCCTCTCCTAGGGCTCACCACGGACACGTGAAGCTGCACTTGGCATCCTAAGTGGCGTTTGGCTTTTGCCTCGGTGGAGCTGTGAGCAGTGTCATCTTTAAAAATGCAAATCGCAATAAAATTGCAAAGCAATACACTTTAATTTGCTTATGAATAAGAGGTAGGCTGGGTAGAGGGGTGCAATTCTGGGCAAGAAGAGAGAGCAAAAAATACACAAAAAGAAGGGGAGAAGCAGCAGATAGGAGGGAAGCAAGTTGGCTGATTCTGTAAGAAGGCAGGTACGGGGTATTTCTAGGGCAGTGGAGCTCTTCAAGGTCACAGGCTGGTCAATACTTCGGGTTTATCCCCCTGTCCAGGTCTCATACCAGCTACTGAAATGGAGTCTGCTTGCACCAGGTGCTCTCTTTACATCACCAAAGCAAATAATGTCTGAGAATGAAAGAGGGTCTGTGAATAGAAAGCTTTGGAGAAGACCTTTCCTTCAAAAAAAACTTGGAGAAAATCCCAAGAAGCCATCCTGATGTACTCATTCCTAAAACACAGCCTTTGCTCAAGACACAGGAGCAAATGTACCGCTGAGAAATACTATGGTTGGGCTACATTACCAGCAATTAGTCCCTGGGGACCTGCAAGGTGTCTGGAGCCCTATTAGAGGGCGGGGAGGCTCTCAAACAGCGTCCAGGATAATGAGATCTACTGAGAGTCGGGTTTGTGAAATGGGAAGGGGTGAGGTAAGCCAATGGTTGTCAGCTCCGACACAAATTAGCTCTGCCCACCCTCCAGCATCAGCGAGCCATTTCAGCACTGCGTGTGCCGTACTCCCTGCTGCATTTTCCTGGCCAGGTTTCAGATGCTCCCAACCCTCCCAAGTCTGACGCAAGGAGGAGAGGAAGCTCTAAGGGTGATCCCTCCTTCGCCACCCACAGCTCTCATTAATAAATGAGAGATGGTGGCACAGGAGCAAGGCAGAGTGGGATTGGGCAATCCTAGACCTGTGCAGGACAGGTGGGTCACTTCTGGTCTATTTTTCATCAGCAGCAGTGCCTGAACCCAGGGCTTTGCACACCCAGCCACACAACAACCCCCTCGCTACACATAGGTGCAAGTCAGCAGGAGGGCAGTGCCTTCAATTTTGGGTGGCTCTGAAGCTCTGTGCCCTTTGCTGGAGCAGACACCTGAGAATAACGAAGCCCTTAGACATGAAGAACTTCGGCCAGGACACCTACAGGAATGTCTCCTCGCTCCTGCTGGGACATCCAGGCGCTGTGATGATAACACACAGAAAAGCCCCAGGCAGCAGCAAGCCCCCTGGTCCCACAGACGAGTGCTGTTGACACTGGCTCCTCTGCAGGAATTCAGGATTTCAGCTCGGTGCTATATTTAGGCTGCTCAACTACTGATATTTTCGAAGGTCCTTGGCCTTTGACACGTAAGCGTATTTTCTGGGAGGAAAAAAATCCGTCTCTTTACTAAATGGTGGGAAAATGCAGCCCCCAGAAATGTGAAAGTTTCTGAAACTGGAGCCAGGAGCTAGGAAACGAGCAGGGGAGGCTGTGTGATAAATGCTGTCTGCAGGCTGAGCCAAATACTGAAGGCAGCCCCGTGTCAGGGAGCCTGGGTCTGAGTTAGTGGGACTCAGCTGGCTCCTGACACTACGAACCTCCTGACTATTTACATTGCAGCTTTTACCACGGGAGGAAGAGGAGCTGTTGAGAGCTGATTATCTTGGGACGAAGAGGGAAGAGGTTGAAAATGGGACACGCTTCTTGCTTGAAACGTATTGTCTGCAAAGCAACATCTGGTGTTTAGGAAAAAAAAAAAAGGGGGGGGGGAAAATCCCACTTCCAGATTCCTGCTCTGAGTGTGTTACAGGACCGGGGTCCGAGGGGAAAAGATTTCTGCGAAAATGGCTTGAATGAAAGGATCCCTTTGTAGGAGGCTGTGACTGAGAAATTACAGGAATGTTTGTGATGTGATATAATAGTGGCAATTAAGAGACATTTCAGATGATGAATGCCTGAGAATATGCGATGCAGCACACTTCCCAGAACTCCTCTTTTTCCAAGATGAACAGTGACTCTGTTCTCCCCTTAATTAGAAACTATCCAACCCCCGTGCTGTGTTTTCCCCTTCCTTCTTCCCTACCTCCTCATCCCAATGACTGCTGTAATGTAATTTGCCTGGCACAATCCGTTCCTCGTTTGCAGGCTGGTTTTGCAAAATCCTTAATTGATTGCCTGAGGTTTTGCAAAGCCGAGCCCAGCCAATGCTCCTGCTGACTCTCAGGATTGCTGTCCCAGCTGTGACTCCATGCACGATGACCTGCCTGACTCTAGGCTCCTATGGGGCCCTAAAAACTATTAGAAAAATGTTAAAAAAGAAAGCAAAAGTGGAGTTCAGCCCAAGTACAGCCACTTACAGCAACATAAAATTCTCCGCCTGCAAGCAGCTCGCTCTCCATCACACGAGCTGTTGTTTCGCTGGGATGGAAGTGACTGTACAAACCCCTTAAGCACACAGGGGTTGACACCAGGCCCTGTGGAAGTGGAGCAGAGCAGGTTTGCAGGGGCTGTAAAACCCACATTCCTGCCCTTCTGGAGCTTTATGAGAGCTGCCAGCACCCCTGAGTGCCGGTGGCCGAAGGCTCCCACGCGGCACAAGCGGTCGCACGCAGCAGGGCTTGCAGGTTGTGCAATGCTGCAGACATCATCCAGCTCCTGCCAGGTGCCGGACGGACACTGAGCCCCCATTGGGGTGCCAGAAGGAAGTTCATAACACAGAGGAATTTGACCTTGGATAACTTCTTGCATTTGAGATTTCGCTCTGGCTGTCTTGCGGAGACCTTCGTTGGGGCTGGGGATAGGAGCAGCCCCCCCAGTACGCTTTGTCAGCTGTTCTGGAGTCCTCAGAGGACTCACGTTGTTAAAAAAATACCTCCCAAACTGAAAGGGGAGGAACAAAAAAAGGCAGAGTTTGAAAACCCGTGATTATTTCCCTCCAGCTCAGCTCCATAAGCTTCCAATTTAGGAAAAGGACAACTCTCCTAGGAGAGCCCACGTGAACACATGCAGTGCGCAGTAGGTTTAAATAAAAAACATCAGAGATTAATCAAAATGAACAGACACTAAAAATGGCTCTTTATACTTAAACTACAGAAGTAATTAATGTAAGGATGTTGGTAAAAGATTCGCTGTAGCCACTTGCTTGTGTCAAAGGCAGGCAGGGTTAATATCCTCCTTGGTCCAACCTGGGGGAGAGGGAGGCAGGGGAAGGGAAGCAGCATGTGCCCCGACTTCAGTGCCTCCTGATACTGCCACTGCAATGGCATTAAAAGTCTTTGCTCTGTTCTTTTTTTTTTTTTTTTTTTTTTTCTTTCTTTTTTTTTTTTCCTTTTCCTTTTTTTCCTCTAAAACTGCCATGCCCAAGAGCAGCTGTTTTCTCCAAACAGTTGGATGCTGCACAGGATCGCATTAATGGCACAAATCAGCTCCATCTTTGCTCCCTGAGAACGTCCAAAAGAAATTTCATCCACTGCCCAGAGCCTTTGGTGGAGCAACGAAGGCATTTTGCAATGAGGAGGAAAAGGCAGGCTGTCCCCGTGATGATTTCAGTTTGCACAGAGGAAACAAGTGGAAACCTGATGGGAGTGGACCTATCCCGGGGCTACCCTGGCTCCCAAATTCAGGATGGATTTCTTTTTTTGGGGGAAAACACAGCAAAGGGGTTGAATCGAACAAAAATTCTCCAGGAAAACTCCCCACTGGTCTCAGTTGCTTCAGAGGACTGAATTGTTCAGAAATGTGTCTGTGGGGAAGGCAAAGCTCTTACCAAAAGGGCTTTCTTGGGGCATTCTGAAATGCCTAATTTTTGATAACCAAAGCAGCATGAGATGCTTCCCACTTCATGGTTCAAAATATCGAGCAGAAAATAGTTACGCCTCCGAATACTGCAAATGCAATACCCCCCTTGCCTTGCTGGTAGGTGCATTTATTTATTTATTTTTTCTAAGCAGGGGATCCTCCCTGGGGATCCTCTCAGTTTGGGAAGGTTTGTGTTCCTTGTGGAGAGCAGAGTTTTCACCCCTCACAGCCAAAAGCAAAGATGGGGACAGGAACCCCCAAATCATTGGTGATGGACTTCAAAAGGGCTCAGCTTTGGGTCATATTCAAACCCATCCCTGGCTGGAAATAATTCACATCACTTGTGTCTGCAGCTTGGCTGTGGCCTCTGGAAGCTGAATTGGCAATCTTAACCCATTTATTAGTGGGCTACAATTAGCACCCTGAAAGACTATGCCCGTGTTCATAACCCCGGGAAAACAGGCTCCTCTCCCAAGAACAGACTCATTCCGGAAGATTGAATGTTTCTGACAGAGACGCAGGTTGGAAAAATCTATGCTGGGACAAAAGGATGCCCAATACTTTTCCTGATTTAAGAGGCTGCTATTTTTTTGTGAGAAAAAGACATCGGTCACGAGGCTTGACCACTCGCTCTCCTCCCACGGCCACCCCAAGGCGATTTAATGACTCAGACTCAGGCACTGCCCAGCAAACCCCTGGCGTCCTGTCCCTGGCCTCCAGGAGATCCCTCTGACTCTTGCCTTGACCCACAGCTGCCTCGGAGAGCAGAAGGAAAGATGAGACAGCACGAGCTGCTGAGAGTAGGTGTTTGTGACTATCCGGGAGGCAAAAGGGCTATTGCCCCTGACTTCCAGATGTGCAAGATCCTCTGTGTTCCTCCAGTGAGCTCCACAAACACTTTTTATCTCAAAACCTCATCCTTGGGCAGGACATCCCAGCTATCTCCCAGGCTTCACCTGGGCTGAGCTGCTATTGCTCCCTTGAATGATGCAGTGTGTGATGGAGAGCAGCCCTGGGCAGGCTGACTTGGTGTGCCCTGGTGGTGATTAACACTCATGCCCAGCTCAGGTTTCCTCCATAGGCTGATTTATTTTTTTATTTTTTATTTTTTATTTTTTATTTTTTTCTGTCTCTTTGGATAATTTATCTGGCTAAGATAAATTTTTAAGATTTGCGTTTGCATTTTCCTTTCCTTCCCCTGCCTGTCTGGCCCTCTTTGCTTCTGCCTGTAACGAAGATGGGGTGAGAAACTCTGCAAGCCAAAAGCTCCCGAGCAGCTTTTGGAAACATGCGAGGCTCATTAGCCCTTTCTGCAGCTCTGGGGCTTTTGGACAGAGGGCTTTTTCCTCTTTTTTTTTTATATTTTGTGTGATTAGTGTCAGTTGCCATTGTTGCTTTCCTCTAAGGGAAGCAGTTCAAGTCTCATAAATGCTTAAATATGTAGCAATAAAGTTTGAGACTTCTCAAGGGCAGCCTCACAGCCCATGGACTAGCTCAGCAAAGTAATAGAGAAAAAAAAAATCACAACTGCCTCCTACTAAAGTGGGAATTGAGCAGGCTGCAAGCTCGGAGGGGCCTGACCCAGTTATGATACCTCAAGGAGTGGCTTTAGGGAGCCTGAATCCTCCTGGAGGATTCCCTGGAGCATCTCAGTGCCCCGAGGACAGAGCATCCCCCAGCAAAGAGCTCAAAACCCAACTAACCCATTGAAAAACCCTCTGCTTGGCACAAGAGGAAAAAGGATTTGGGTTTGCTGGCTTGAAGGGAGTTGCTTCCAATAGCCTCAGCTACACGCTGAGACCTGGATAAGGTTTTAGCTACTCATTTGTGGATTTTGCTGGCCTTTTCTGCTGCCCACCCAACACTCTCACGCACCTAATCCCCCATTTCCTCAGCCTTCATCGTGCTCGGAGCTGACTAGATTAATGGGACATGCTAATATGTCAGGCCTGAAAGGAAAGCAAAGAGCTGGTTGTGTTTGAATTCCACATTAATCTACTTGGCAATGAAGCTATAAATCAAAACCTGGAAGTTTTACCAATCTGAAAAGATGTGTTTAACATTCCAGCCCTTTCCTTCCTCTCTGCTGCCCAGCATTGATTTGCAGAGCCATTTACAGCGGCATGGCAGGCTTGCAGAATTCTGCTTTTACTCCTGAGTCCCTAACTATTCATAGGCACAGTAAGCAGGATGAGAAATGACAGTGAGGCAAGAATGAATTTCCCAGATTGTTCCCTTATGAGCAGAAAGACCCCATTCCTGACGGCCAGTTCCCAGAAAAAGGGCAGAAGGGTTTGGGGCTGAAGCACAACATCTCCCAACAGCTGGCTGCTCACCAGAAGGCTCAAGCATGCTTGTCATTCTGCCGTGACTTCAGCAAGATGCCAAAGCAAATGGGTTTATTCCCTGCACCCTTCAGGTCTGCTAAACCTCTCCACAAATGGGGAGGCGTTGTCCTACACCTCATTTTGCTCCTTTCCAAACCAGGAGCTCTGAGTGAGCCTCTCTCAAGCTTTCAATGTCTGTTGGTGTGTCCTCTGCAGGGAAAATAAAATTTGTGGTTTGAGGCTGGTGAATAAAAGGAGTGAATTATCTGAACATCACACCCAAGAGGGATGGGGGTTGTAGGCTGATGTGACTGAGTGCATCAGGGTTGGAATGTGGCAGACCACCTGGGCCTCCTCTGCTGGCAAGGAACACAGAAACCATGAAAACCATCTTCTGGGCTTTGATACCTGCTATCTCTGGTCCAAGAGGAATAATGGTGTGTTCAAGCACTGCAAAAGCACCTTCAGTGCTAAGGGGCTAAGAGTAATGGGTGATTGATATAGCTGGAAACCAGATAGTGAGCTGGGAGCTGCAACCTGATGTTGCCTTGCAGCAACCTCCATCCTGGCATTGGAGTGCCCAGAGTCCCCAGATGTTCCCAAAGGACCCTGGCTTCTCCATTTGTTCCTACAGAACCTTCTTCATCACTCCTTGGCCCTTTATCCTCCTGCCAGCATGGCAAAAGCAGTCTCTTGCTCTTAATTTCAGGTTTAATGTTCAATCCCTGGATGCTACAGCCCAGCTCCCTCCTTAATCCCATTACCTGGAAGTGGATATATGGGGAGCAATGAGGTATTGAAGGCAATTCTGCTCTCCTGTCTATAGCCCCCAGTGAGTCATTTGGGCCGTCTCTGCCTCAGTTTCTAGGGCAGTAAAATAGACATGATGCTACTTAACGCCTCTGCAAAGTAGTTGGTGAATACAAAGCAGTGCACTACCATGTGCAGGAATTAAACGGCTGCGAGGTTTGGTCCTGCAGCTCCTCCAGAGGCTGCTCTGCATCCTGCCTGGGACTCGGTGGGAGCAGTTGGTGGGATTTGGAGCAGACAGTCACATAAACACATTTTTACTGAAGATGTAGGTCCCGGTCTGCTTAATGTTCTTTGACACTGCACAGGCAGGGCCGGGAAGCTAAAACATTTGTTGATGGATTTGGAGATTAAATAAATAGTGAAATATCTTCAGGATGTTAAAATACAGAGCTGACTGCCTGCAATAAAGCAGCCCTCCCCCAGCAGCTCCTAAAAGGGCAGTGTTTCCGCAGCAGCCAGCGCTGTGTTCATTCACGGGGCTGTTTTTTGTAGGTCAGAGCAGCCAGACATCTTCTGGGCACGGGTAAAAATATACCCGGCAGCTCAGTGGCATCTTGCACAACTAAAAGCTTCGGCTGGAAGTTTAGTCTTTGCTATCTCCTTTCCTCAATGGGCTGCAACCACGCAGTTGGAAAGCCACTTGGTGGATCACAAAACACAACTAAAATATAGCAAACGTTCAGCACGGCTGACATCGAGCAAGTAGATACCAAAGGCCTCTAGTTCTCATGTGTCCTGAGTGCCACAGCATCACTTAAAGACAATGAGAAATGGTTTTACTCAGCACCTCCAAAATTAAAATCCGGTTTGGAGATCAAGAATTTTTGATTGTTTCAGTCTTTCTTATAACTACTGCTCACAGCCCGAGCAACTGCAGACGTGATTGTCAGTATGGATTTGAAGGCTGAAATCTGCAGTGGACAGGATGGGATCCTGATCAGCACACCCAACAGCACCCCCAAATTGCTATTCCATCTACCTCTGCTAGTGCGTTGCCGCTGAATTCCCTACAGCCAAGAAAGCAAAGTCTCACTTGGGAATACAGGGAAATGGTGCACAGAGATGGGCAATGACTGCAAGACCTCTGGGTTTTCTCTGTTTGGAGAAGGTCGAAATTCTGTTAGGGTGAATTTGGGTACCTTGGGTTCTGATGCCATTCAGGAGGGAAATCCCATGCTCTGGTGGGAACCTGCACAGATGTTCTCCAGGGCCACAAAGTAAATCCAGGTGTCATGAAGGTGCAGAAGGTACAGGCTATGTTTGCATCGAACTGTCTGTGATGCAAACACCTACAGATCTCCATCTGGACAGAAAGGTGCTGAGGAAGCTGCCACGAACCAGACTGATGCTGTTGGGCAAAGCCAGGCACCTCGCCCTACTCAGACCCCTTGGACCAGGCAAACCCACGCCTGGTCTTGATGCTCACACCCACATGATCACACAAACATATTTCCCTATCACCTGCTCCTCCCTGCTCTCTAAGAAAAAAGGAGAAAAAATGAGAAAAATGTTTTATGCTGTACTGACACCACCAAGTCAACTTCAGCAAGGCTGAACCTGCAAGTGACTCCGGAACAGATTCACTGGGAAGAGATTAGATCAAAGAAGAAAGCATAAAAGAAAGGGATATGTATATAGTGGTGTATGAGAAATTTTGCTCAATTTTACAAGGTTATCTAACATTTCTTTTTAGGGCTGTTTCAGTTCTGGTGCCAGGCAGAGGTGCTACAGCTGATCTATGCTCTGCTTTCAAGATGCAGCAGCAGCAGGGATTAATATATTGCAGCAACAAAACTAGCACAGTCAAGAGATTATTTGTTCATCTAAACACCAAACAATGTAAGAACTCTCTATGTCCGGGTAGGAAGTTATTAAACTGTCAGGCTCTCTGTCCCGGCAATACTCAGCTAAAATACTCTGTCAGCATTTAAGCAGGAGGATGCTGGCTGCTGGAGGAAATGTAGCTAGGATTAACATGCATAAATTCAGAGCCTGTTATCAGCTCATGCTGGTCACTGCTAATACCATTGCTTCTGGCTGGGAAGAGCAGCTATGAGATGCCTTTCCCAAGCAAAACCCCACCCAGCAGCAATCTCCCAGTACCCGGCCCACCATTTCTGGCCCTCTCCAGGCTGGAAGCTGATGGGTGATAAACAAATAACCTCAAGCAAATAAGGTGGTGTGGTTTTAATGAGCTTCTGCAGATGTTCACTGGTTCTGGCTGAGAAATGGGCAGCCACTCAAGCCAGTTTGTGTCCCACCCTCTCCGGTGAGCGTCAGGCTGCATCATTGCTCATGGGGCAGGAGGGGAGGCATCTTTGCCAGTCCCATTTTCCTGGTGGGTCTAAGGGAAGGGGGATAACATGCCATGGACATAATAGAATGCCATGGAGGGCAGATAAAGATGTGCATGTTGTAAGGCAAACAGTGCACTTGTGCATGTGCTCAGTGCACATCAGGGTAAATCAGGTATTAGACCACCGATCCCAAGAGAGCTGTCACACTTCCATGGGCAGCAGCATCTCCCAGTTCCTGGTATTTAGGCTGGCATAGGAGATTTATAGTCTGAGCCTCGATGCATCTCATGGCTACTCAGTTTTTAGGGATGGTTTCACATGGGTAGAGGGTAAAACGAGATTCAGCACTGAGCTGCCTTGCTTCCCCTTCCCATGGCCACGTGGGCAGCTCAGTTCACACAGAGCCATCACCTGATACATCCCAAGATGGTCTCAAGCTGTACCCAGGACCACCAGGGTTATCCGTGGGATGTGGGGTCCTTCTGGGCAATGGGTTTGTGTTATTGGCTGCAGGCATCCTCTAGGATAAATGAATACTTAGAATAAACACACTGCCCATGCCTGCTGAACTCCAAAGGCAGCCATAAAATCTATTCTTGAAGTCGGCAGAAACCAAAGCATGATTTGAAGCTGGTTCAAAACTTGCTGAAATTGCTCTAAGCCTTCCCTTGGTTTCCTTCGATGCAACACACGCAGTTTCTACAGGCTCTTAATCTGGCCTCTTCTGTATAACTTGGCTTCACACATAGAGACTTCCAAAGCACAGGAAAAGCAGAACACTAAGCAAATAGGAGTAGCAGAAAATGCCTTTTCCAAATGCAAACACCCATCAGTCAATCCAACGTCCAGCATTAGCCAAACCAGTGAAGCCGATAAATATTGTAATGGGTTTGTCCCTGCAGCAGAATAAACATCTAGCCTCGGTTGTCTGATTAAAAAAGCAGACGAGCTGGATGCCAGTTGGCTTACAGCAACCTTTCAACCTGGGCTCACCTATGGACTGGAATAAAAGTTGCTACTCAACTTGGCATCCAGTTCCAACAGCTTTGCCGTGACGTTAACACAGAGGATTTAACCCAGTTTAGTCGGTCCCAGTAACAAACACAATTTATTAGAGCTGTTAGCTCAGCTCTCCAGAGCAGCCAGCCCCAAAGCTCCGCGTCCGCTGCTCAGAGCAGCAGAGGGGAAGGCAGCCTCCATGCCACGTAACACATTTACGGGATAAAACAAAAGGTTTGGGCAATCAGATGCCTCAGACTTGCCAGACTGAGCAGTCGGAAGGCATTGCACAAGTCACTTAGGGACAACCAGTGCCTCTGCAGCTTAAAACCGACCGCGCCTGCCCATTTTCTACCAGCAGGTTACATGTCTCGAGGTGTCCTTTCCTCCATGCAAGTTATAAATCGCTTTTGTGCCACCATGGGGACAGCTCGAGGACACAGCACAGCTAAGGCTGGCCATACTTACAGGTATAAAGCTTCATAAGGAGAGGGGACAGAGCAGGGTGACCCTTAATTCCCATTATTCCCCACCACACTATGGGAAGGAGATTTGGGACCAGTGTTCAGCCTCAGGAACCCCACCACCATCCCCAAATCCTGCATTTCTCCCCCACTTTAGGTCTCTGCCCCACCACCTGCAGTGGGACCCACAGTGGGCGGTAGGAGCAGGACTGGACCCCGTGTGGCTCTCCAGGAGGTTTCCCTGCTGCAGCACCAGGATTTGAAGGTCTGGCCTGGTGTTTTATAACCCTACCTGATAAACGGCTCTGGAAATGCACCATGGCTTCAGCATGAGCTGCAGGACCCTCAGATTTCCAAAGCGGCAAGTCCTCAGAGCCCGGGATGTCAGGCTCCACACCAGGCTGTCCCAGCTGTAGAGCAGATCCTCAAAGCCAAAGAGCACAGCAGCCATGCCAGCTCCCCCTGCGAAACGCCCGCGTCTCCCTGCTCGGGGGCGATCAGCTGGTCCCCAGGCGCCTTTAGGGACTGCAAGGTTAAAAAGTCACGGCCATTTCCATCAAAGGAGGAGCAGCAAAAGAAAAGGAAAAAAGCAAAAACAAAACAACAACAACAAAAAAACACACAACCAACCCCCAAAAAATTCAAAACCACCAAACCAAACCCGACAACAAAAAAAGCAGCAGCCAAAATAAACTGGGGATGTGCCTTTCTCCCTTCGCACACACCCTTCAGGATGTGGTTTGTCCCTGCCTGTGTCTTCTCAAGGCGAGTTCTGCTGCACCCGGGGGCGAGCAGGGAAGAGGTGAAAATACCCCTCCTGACTGGGGGAGGCAATCGCACATCCCTCGCGGAGGGCTTCGTGGATGCACTGCATCACCTCCCAGCTCTCCGCGGCAGAACCAAGAAGCAAACTCGGATCCAAAGTCATCACTTTGAAAGCTCGGCGCTGGGACTCCATCCAGAGGGAGGAAAAAAGCCGCTCGCTCTCCCTCTGCCAACATTCCCAAGACATTCCAGAATGGGGCTTAACTCTTTCAACCACTCCCAAACAACAGCTGAGAAGACAGCTTTGCCACATGCAACGTTTCATCCTTTTGTTTTACATGTTGACTAGCCATTGCACGGTTACAATCCAGTCTTTTTTCCACCCAAATGTCTCTTTTGGAGCTTTTACACATTTTGGACCCAGAAGGATACTCGGTCTTCATGTGAGACTTATGTAACTGTCTGAAAACCAGCCTATTTACCCAAGGGATGATATCTTGGAAAGTTGCATGGATTAAACAATATCTATTTTAAATCAGTCTGATTCAGCTGCTGTGGACATATTTTTAACCCTTGCCAAGCTTGAATTAGTAAGGGTGGGTCTCATCCGAGCAAGCACAGGAGAATGTCATTCACTTCTCCACACCTGAGCTGGACAAAAAAATGCCTTTTTAATATGGTTTTGAAAATAATTTATCACCACAAGGCCTTTTCAGTCCAATTAAATCACCATAAATTCCATGTGGTTAATTTGCAACACTTTTTTTTTTTTTTTTTTGACTAAATTCTTCTGCTCCTTGTCCTATGCTCTTTCTGCTAAGGTTTAATAGCCAGGTGGTGAAACTGAGGTGGAATTGTTTTTTTACCAAAACCATAGAACAAATCAGCAACCTTGACGACAGCTGCCTATCTTTTTTTCACTCGTTTCACCCTCCCTACAAAGAATTGTTGAGGAAAAGGACTTGAAGGAAGCCAGATGGGGATTGCCTACATGGAGGCATTTTTTAGAGGGTTAGACAGGACAACTCCACTTTGAGCTGAAATTATGAGGGACCTGCAAGCACTGAGCCCCTAAAACATCAGATGTTGGGTTCTCATAAAACAGAGCTGAGAAGATACCACTTCCCCAAAACCTCCATCGTTTCTCTGATTTACTCTCTGGATGGGGAAGGAGCAGGGACATTCATTACTGGCTGGATTTCCATAGCCTTGTCCCAAGCTGACCCCAACCATGGTTTTATCTGGAGGGCACGAAGTGAGTGGTGCATCATGACCACATCGTGAGGATGCTCATCAGCCCATTGACAGGGAGGTGAAGGGCCAGGAAAATAAAGCTGCAAAATTCACGTTTTCAACCTAATTGCTTCTTCAGTGCACCATTTTTAGAGTGGCATCATAAAAAAATATTTCCTTCAACCTTATTAGATGCTATTTATCCTGCAAAGTGCTATTTTCTTCCCTCCTCCCTCTGACCCCATGTGTCTGTTTTCTTGGTGTCCAGCTTCTGCTCCTAGTCCCTCCTTGCTCATCCCCTCGACTATTTCTTTGCCTGCCTGTAAACTAGGTAACACACTGCCTCTGTTTGTAGCGAGGTAGACAAGGGACCAGGAACTATAAAGCCTCATTTGGAAGAAAGATATTTTTTATATAACTTGACAAGACAATATTTGCTCCAGGCTACAGCCTAGTGCATAAGATCTTTGCCTGGGAGCACAAGAGAGGAAAAGAAAGAAATGTGTTTGATAAAGAAAAACAGAAGGGGGAAGAAACCATCGCGAGTGATTGCTCTGGGATGTGATCTAACCCCTTTGGTATTCTGCAAGGGGGAGAGGAGGGGAAATGGAGGATATGCCACAGGTTTAAAATTAGCTGCTCCACATGTGCATTTGGTCTTTCTGTGTGTTTGAAAGGAGACTTTTGGCCCCCTGTCCCAGCTTGGTAATTACTCAACAGATGAAGGCAGCTCTGAAGGAGCATTTTCACTCCGCTGATGACATAATCAGACTTTCAGAAAACACTTTCCCTACATATTTATTTAACTGATAGACTGGAGCAGGCTCCTTAGGAGTCACTTGAGTCTATAGGAGGCCCAGCGAGCATCTGAATGTGTAGATTTACCTCCATGATTAGAGCAGATTGTTTGGTTTCCTGCAGAGGTTTTCCTGCTGATTAGACACATACTATTTTTGAGGGGGTAAAAGCTGCCTGAATGCAGATTACCCGGCCCAGCTAGCAGCTTCCGAGGGAACTGCAGCCCTGGATGTTTCTCAGGCAAAGGCAGACCTGTCCCCTCCAGACCCCAGCCCCTCTGGACCCTGAGGGGGAAATTAGTCCTGGAATAAGGGTGTAAACCGCCTGATTGTGGATTAAGCAAAATAAGGTAGGTTTGTGATGAAATTCTTTTCTGGAAGCACATAGGAGAAGGTGCAAATGTGTATCCAAAGAGGCCAGAAGTACTTGCTACAGGGTGCAGCAGAAGTGAGAGGAGTAATAAAAGAACGAGACTCAATGACTTGGCTCTTCTGCTGGAGTACACACTAAGTCCCTTCTGTAAAATCATCTTACATTTCTGTAAAACACAGTTAAATTCACCTTTTCTGAGTTCAGTTGGGAAAAAAAAAGGTCCTCTGCACTCTACACAGATCTATAGATACTTGCAGGTCTTCCCAACACAGCCTCTCTAATTATGCACTGATTATTTCCCGCTGTCTCTGAGAAAATGTCAGGCAAAACATTTACTACGAAACCTCCCACGTTTTACTGACAGTCCAAGGGCTGTTACTAGGGTATAAAAATAGCTCCTTATTTTCCATGGAAAAAAAAAAAAGAAAGAAAAAAGGAAAAAAAAAAAGAAAAACCCATTGGGCTGCTGCCTTGTTTCACGGGGCTGTCACCGAAGGCTGAGGTTGGGTTTCTCCACCCAACCCCATCACCGAGCTCCTCCTCACCGTGGTCCCTTGACAGCCACCCCAGTGCTGATGTAGGTTGATGCTGTCTGCATTGGGAGCTCGAGAGATGGATCTACATTTTTTCCTTTAGGCAGACGTTACGTTCTGCCCTCGGAAGGAGAAGTGCAGCATTAATCTCCAGCGCTCTTTCGAGTAAGTCCCTACCCACATCTTTCCGATGGGTGTGGATGTGCCTGGGGGTGTTGACAGACAGACGAGCCGGGTGGAGGGCGGCTTCCTTTGAGCTTGCTGTGGATGTACCAGAAATATCCTGTTTCTGCTCAGCATATGGCCCCAACGGTCCCTGCAGCTCCAGGCCAATGGGCTCTTTTAAGTCTTATTTCAAATCCATTATCCTTTTTGATCTTTATTTCTCTATAATGTTAAGAGGATAAATGTTGTTAGATCTTCCTGTGTAAAGTTCCCTTTCATGTGGAAGCCTCATGCTTTCTTGTGCTGGAAACTGTTCTTTTTTTTTTCCAACAATCGTTTTCTTGGAAATCTTGTGTTTTCCGAGATGTTTAGCTAGCTGCATTTTCCTCCTTGTGCCTTAACGACACATCGTTTTCTTGGCTGATGAGACAGCATCAGATAGGGACGATCCACAGTCAAGTGAAAAAACACATGGAAAAGGAGCTACCACCTTCCTTCACGTGTGCCTACAGCCAGGGCCTTTGGTGGGAGCTTACAACATTCAGCTCCCTCCCATAACTGCTCTGGACCACAAACTCTGCAGAGATTTCCAGACAGGCGCTGGGCTCCCAATCCCTTTGAGAGTCTGAGCCTCTGGGCTTGCCCTGTTCCCACCCCAACCAAGGTGGTCTCATCTCTCAAGTCAACCCATCTGGGCTTCTCCCTCTTTCCCCTGGCAAGTGGCCTCACTGCCACCCAAGGAGGGACCGTGGAGGGTTTCTGCGTGTTCAGGTCAGTGCAGGCCAGTTGGAGCTTCCCAGAGTACAAGGACTAGATACCAGGGGCTTTATTTCCAGTAGCTTTGCCAGGTTTTGAAGTTTATATAAGCAAACATTGGAGGAAAGGGTTTTAAAAGGAGCTTGGCATGGGTTTTTTGAGTTGAAGAAGCAGATCCTCAGACTTTGAGGGCTGTAATAGACAATATATATGTTCTAGGCATAGGAAACGTACCTAAATTTTAAAAAGAGAGTAAAAATCGAGTATGGATATCTAGACTGGCCTGCTAAAAGCTTTGTTCAAATGCCTGTGCCCATTAGAGCGATGAAAATGTAGAGTAACTCTGCTGACTCTGCAATCATTTTGGATTGCTGTAATATAATGACCTCCCTCTGGCTGGGCCATGAGACCTGGGCAACAATCCTGCTTGCACCCGTGCAGCATTGAATAGGGGGCACAAACCCTCCTAGTTCCCTTCTCTGGAGCTGCAGGTCAAGAAGACACTTGTGGGATTATCTTCTTGGAGGTTTTCTGCTCTATGTAAATGTGAGGAACACATCTGCATCGCACCTTCTAACCTCACCCATCACATGTACCCCAGCCACAGAAGTAAAGAGCTTCCACCCCACACCCCCTGGCCACTGACAGCCAGGCAGCTCTTCTGCAGAGAAAATGCCAGAAACCGAAGGCTTCTCTGCCAGTTGCATTTTAAGATGAACATCATGAGTCGGAAATCCTGGCCAATTTCCTCAAGATGTTCTCACGAGCCCATATGGCCTAAAATGTTCCATAATGAAAAGAACTGCTGCTTTGCAGCAATAACTGAATGAAAATTTACTATTCCAGTCATCCACCTTGATCATAATATCTCTAAAGCTTTCTGAAAATGTGAAGTGCTCTGGCAGTGCTAAGTATTATCGTTATGCGAACAGCAGCTCCTTCTGCAGCAGGCTGTACGTGTCCTCACTTTAGAGGGATTTTTATTGACTGACACAGGAGAGTATGTCATATCCTCAAATCATACACATTTAATTTCCTAAAGTAAGCTACATTAGTGATTTAACAAGGTTTAAAAGTAAGCGAGTCCTATGAAGCTGGGCTCGTACTTGTCCCTAATGTTCAAGCTGCTCAAGTGATTTCACTTCTACAGTGCAGAGATGTGAAAGAGATTGTGCAGAGATTTGTTATTAAATCCTCTTTCTCTGTGAGCGCTGCAGTGAATGAGTCTGCGGGAGGGGATGTAGGTCAGAGCAATGTATTAAGTAAATAGTGCAGAACAGCCACGGAAAGTGAATGGCGAGATCTTAAATACGATTATTCACTTTGGAAACCCAAGCTTATGATTAAGTCCGATCCCGCTGGGGATGGCGACGTCCTGTGACTGGGGTGCCCAATCAAAGCTGTGCACACTCCGCACATGCCCATCACTGCTAGGTTCATCATTGTGCTGCTCTCCTGTATTGTTTGCAGAAATGCTCAGGAGAATTACTTTTGGCCAGAAGGAAAGAAAAAAAATACAAAACTATCCCAGCCTGCTTAGGAGGCACGTATAGACAGTGGGCAACGGAAAGCTCATCCAGCAGCTGAGCTGCTTTCCTTCCACGTTACTCACCACTGTCTAAAATAGCCTTTGGCAAGGTTCAGGGGGAAGCAACGTGAACCTCAGGCAAGGCTGTGTTTGTGCCCATCAGGCGGGCGCTGAATTTCAGATGAGATTGAACACACCTGGCTGCTCACCGAAGGAGTCACACCTGTTCACTTACACTTGTCTTGCTTCTAACTTTTCTTTATCCCTTTGGTGACTGGAGCAAATATTTGCATTTACGAGGGGTTCCCCAGTACCCACGTATTCACATAATTATACATTTAGCATGTGCTTCTCACCCCTTCTCAGAAAATGCTGGACAAGCTGTCGAAAGTCCGTGGCCTTGGCCGTGGTTTGGAGGACACATTGCTGCACGTTGCAGGTGTCTCCCAAGCGGCGCTATTTGCCTGGGGGAGAAGATAAATCTGGTGGCTCATAAAAAGCCAGTCTGCAGTTTTGCCCTATGGCAAGAAGGATAATTTAATGAAGGGCGGCCTTGCTGTCTATGTACAAATGTCCTGTTTCAGTAGAACATTTTCTTATAACTACTCCTGCAGATATATTTAAGTAGTCTGTCTGATTCAGACCCTGTGGTAACACTCACAGCATTCAGCGCCTAATACAAAGTCTGTTCTGTTCACAGACAAGAGCTGAGCGTTTCATTAAAAAGAAGGAGGGCAAAGGGAACATATTTTAGAAAATCAATGGACCAGATTTCTCACGTTTGATGTTGCTTATGGGTTGGAAAGCCTGCTGCTGTCTAAGTTAAAGCACATATGTTTAATTTATTCTGAAGCTCCTTATACACGATCATTTCAAATAAATGCCTGCTGCTTAGGATGTAATAGTCACTGGGAAGGGAGGAAGGATATAATATAAGCAGGTCAAATTTGACCTTCCAAGTAGCAATGAGAAGGAATCTGGTCCTCTTCCAGAAAAGTCATCAGTTTCCTGAGTAACATTAGACAAGTCACATAACTTTATGGGTCTCCATTTCCTCAGTAGATTAATTCACTGGCATTTGTCAGGTGCTATGAAATCTCAGGGGAGCTGTTTTACATTAAAAAATAAATATGTGTTCAGCCTGCTGGAAAGCCAAATGGTCCTATTCCGCAAGAATTATGCAGCTAAAAGCAGAAATACCAAAGATATCTTTGATCCATAATGCACTGTCTGTGTTGAAAGATCCTACACTGATTATCAAAATAGGCACAACCGTGGGTGAATAAATGATCCCCAGGGTGAAGGCTGGTTATGTACATACACACCTCTGTGGGAGCAGCACTGTATACATCCAGGTGGTGCTAAATGCACCTGGGGAAGCTGCCGTGGAGGAAGGTGATGGCTCTGCTGACTCTGGAGTACAGAGGTCCCAGGGGAAACCATGGCCTGAGCTGCTAACACCACAAAGCACGATGCCTGCCCACTCATTCATAGCATCTCCAAGGGGCTGACACACGGGACTGGTGTGGTTATCTCTGTTGCCACAGAACAATTAATCTGCAGATGGGAAACTTGGGAGTCAGCGCAGGGGGATTAAAGCACTGCAGCAGATCTTCACGCAGAGAGCATCTCCCCAGCTGGGACCAGTCAGACCTTCTCCGCAGAGCATGAGAGCTGACCTCTACCCCGTTTACTCCCGAAACACAGACCCCTGTGGTTGATGCTAATGGAAAATCTCCATTTGCGTTGCAGGACAGCGCTGGATCCGTGCCATCTGAAGTGATAATGCATGCACAGTTGACAGAAGATGATAACTTGTGCTTACGTTGCTGCTCAACTTAAAACCCTGTACAAACACCAGTTTCTATTGCCTCACAATGCTCTGGGAGATTTGCATCTTTGATCTGCCACCAGGGCCGTGGATAATCTGGGACAAGAGGCCTGATGTGCCTGTGTGGGACAGCCAGTCGCTGTTTTCCCCTTTTTTTAGCTATTTTCTGTAGCTGCTGTTACACCCACGTACCCCCCAGCATCCCCAGACAGGGTGCAGAGCTCCAGGAGGTATAAATAGCAGCCCAGACTCTGTCTGCAGAGGTGGAGTGCAGTTAATCAAACTCCCCCATGCTCTGCCTTCCAACCTGATGATTTACAGCGTGGAATTCAAACTCACTGCCTTGCTTGTTTGCTAACACGTCTGGAAAATGGATCGAAAGCTGACGGATCGAAGCAGCAAGTCAGTCACCTCGTTGTCTCTATGGACAGAAGACTGAAGCTGTTCAGAAGTTAAAACAAAGAGGATTTACACTCTTGACTTGGAAATTTATGACTCATTCCCATTTTGGTCGTTGTTCGAAGCGGCTGTCATTTCCCCTGCCCCCAAAACATCCATGCCATAAAAAATAAAACCCATAAGCTCTTTGCTGCCCTTATCTTGATGCACAAAGAATTCAAATGTTCACGTTGCTAACTGAAACTTGACTTCCTGTTATTAGGAAGGACATCCTAGTATTTAAAAACATGAGATTTTTATTTTTTTCCCCTTCTTCAATCCAGGCAGAATGTCTAATGATTCTGGGGTTTGTTTCCTGCTTGTAATTAAGTAGGTCACAGCTGCAAAGCAAGAGAACAAGAAAATATTCAGATCACACAAAGCCAAGAATGATTAAATCATTTGCAGCTGAAGGATATGGCAGATTTTTTTTTCTATTTTTTTTTAAGAAGCCTCAAGTCTGAGGAAAACAAATGCAGGAACTTTTAAGAGAATGATGAACTTGGAAGTTCTGCCCAAGCGCCACAGTAGCTCGGAAAGAAAGAGTGATCAAAACCCAGCTAACGTTGTTCACAAGTCAAATAGCTTTCTGTGGTTGAAACGAACTCACTTTGTCAGTGCTCAGGGCCATATATTCCATCCCTTCAGTTCTCTTTGAACCACATGTAAAAGCACCCTAATTTCTCCTGGGCAGTTGCCACCAGGCCAGATGTGGCAGAGCTCTCCGTGTCGGCCTGAAATGCCGTGCTCTGCCTCTCTGGTGGGTCAGACACAGCACACACACCCTGTGCCACTCCAGACACAGTTTGGTCACACCACAACCTCTCCCCATTCTGGAAGGTTCCATGGGGCTGATGGTCCTTTGATCTGCACTCACAGCTCTTGGTGTCACCCCTTTTTGGCTCCCACTCCATCTCCATTTAGGATGGTGAGCCATTCTTGTTGCCTACATGACTACCTTCATCCCTCAAGCAAGTAGTAGGGCATGGTTCTTCACCCTTAATGAACCATTTACACATGGGTTGGAGAACCTCTAAGAGCAGGGTTAGGATATGGGGTTCATCCTCATCCCAGACAGGCATCAGGTAACAAAGTCATGCCACAATCCGGCAAAGCAGGGTAAAGCTTCCACTGCGGAGCTGGGGTGTCCATCTGTGTGAACTGGGAACTTCAAGACAAAGTTGGTCCTATCCGACCTCATTTGGGTTATTGCAGGATTCAGAAGGAGAATAGAGAGCTGAACATTTCCATCATGGTGCTTTTTGAGGGTGCATTTGCCTAGGCTTTGGTATAAACCAGAGCAACACCACCACTCCTCCAAGACATTGCTCAGGCAAAACGGGATGGAGAACAACCTCCCTGCCACCCTCACCTTGCCCAGGTACAGTACTTGGGATCACTCTGCATGGGACGGAAAGGAGATGAAACAGGACACTCAGACATGAACATATTAAACCTGCCTAGGTTTATAGGGCAGTGGAGACATGTCCCAAAAACACTGTAGCTCTAACAATAGGGTTGTTATTCTGGACAGTGAGAGAAATGGTCTTTGGGAGGATTTATGTCTGAAACCTACCAAAATCAACAACAGACAGGGCAGTGGTGCAGTCAGACGAGGAGCGCTGCCTTGGGAGGGAGCACCCTGACTCTGATTTCAAAACAGGGCTTCAGTTTTGTCAGAAAAGCAGTTGAGACAGCACAGAATAACAGCAACGAAAACATATCGCTGTTTCCATAAAACCGTGATCACAGAAGACACAAATCCCAGCGATTTTAAATTGCTGATGACCTCATGTTTTCTCAAGCTCTGACTGAGGAGCCGCGATGGGAACGAAAAGCCCACGTCCATGGTATTCTGGGCTCTGTCCCTGCCTGACCGGACGCGATCAGTTCACTCCGGGATAAGGGAACGTGGACTTTTATGTGAGCATTTCTTGGCTTGGCAAGCTAGGAACTCGGGGCGGGGGAAGAGATGGTCACAGCCTCCCTGATGGGCGATCATTACGAAACACAAACAACGAAGGGTTTCTTAGAGCTTGGTCCCTGGGGAATCTGAGGCCAGTCCTGCAGTCTCTCCTTGCAAAGCGCTGACCTCGTGGGAGAGGGACTGCGTGCAGGAGCATGGTGACACATATCGGGGGCTGCAGAAGATGCCTGGTCCAGCTTCATGAGATCTGGGACATCTGGAGTTGTGGCCTTCTGTCTGGAGTTTCTTTAAAAGATGCCCATTTTTAGAAAGTTTTGCTCCCTTCCCTCTGAAACGGGGATGGAGGGCTCCTAGGGAAGGGAAGTTGTTGTCCTCATCAACGCTGGGCTCTGTAGGGAGTGTTCAGAGACCTCACAGCATCTCTTGGCCTTTGCAGGAAAACATTCATGCTACCCACACCCTTGTCCTGAATCTTTCAGCAATTTCCCTTCCAAATGAGGGGGAAAACAGACCCCATGGATTAGTACAAAGCAAAGCTCAAGGACGGAAGATTTTCAAAACGCTGCCGTGACTCTGAGCTCGGCCAGCACTGCACGACCTGATTTTTAAGGAAAAGGGGCTAAATCATCAACTGGCATCAGCCTACTTATCTTTTCTCTGGCAGCAGCCCCCAGAAGCTGGAATTTGGCCCCAAGGCCATTTTAACTGCTCTCCGGTGACTGATTAGATGCGCTGGCATGTGCTAACATAACTGAGCTGACTGTGCTCTTAGAAATCAACGTCCTCTGTTTTTATGACTCTTCTTGGCCAGGTTCCCACGTGCTGTAACTGAAGCAAATCCTTTTTTTTTCATCTGCAGGAAACTGCCACTATTGGTGCATTTGAAAGTTTACAGGAGGATACTAGATGGCTGCCTTAGTGAAGGCAAGGATGGAAAAAAAGGAAGCTTTCCAACAATTCAGTGTGGAAATTATGAAAATTGGAAGGCCTCCTCCCAGTCCCTGGTGTGGTTTGCAGCACGGGCTGGGTGGAGAGATGCTGGAGAAGGAGGAAGGGAGTGTGGATGTGCATTTCCAGCCATCAGGAGGCCTGAAGCTTGATCCTGCTTGAAACTCACCCGGATTAGGACAGTGTCACCAATTCACCTTGGCTCTTACTCTGAAAGCCCCCTGGCTGCCAAGCAGGAATGACAGTACTGGCTGGGTCTTGTACAGTTTGGTGAAGATTAATGTCTGTAGAGCCCTTAGAAGATGGAAAGCCCTACATATAGTAAGAAATCATTTTTAAGTGTGGCTAGGACTGCCAAGCTTCCCTCTTGCAGTAGCCTATCTGTCATATTAGCCTTGACAGGTTTTCTTGGCTGGTATTTTCAAAAACTAGGAACTCCATGCTCTGCCCTTAGGTGGGCAAGGGTAACAGATTTGAGCTCAGTTCTGAGGAAAGGAGACCCTGTGAAACATTCAATACTTGCTTTTCTTGTCTTTCTCTGACAATCTGGACCTTCTAAAGAGGACACAATACCTGTGGGGTTTTAACTTTGCTACCTTTGCTACCTTTGCTACCTTTGTTGCTGAAGCATTCAGATTGATTAAGGGAAGACTGAAGGACAAAAAGTCACTTGTTGCTGTCCTCATTCAGCTTACCAAGATACTCCAAAGCATCATGGATAATACTACAACCCATGAAAGACAACCCTTGTGGTTAGGGGTTTACTATGGCTACTGACTGTGTATCAAAAGCATTAATTGAAGGAAGATGTTGGGGAGCTTTTCGGCATGTTGTGGAGGAGGAAAAGGACATTGCCCTTCTCTCTGAAAAGCAGTCTTTTCCCACAGGTAATACTGATCAAGGGGAGCACACTGATCCTGTGCTCTTCCCCTGAGCATCTCAAAGTGCTGTTACCCAACAAAAGCTCAGCATCTGTTTCAGATGCAGTAAACATAGGCACCTATGCAGAGAAACTGATATGGGATACACATTGCTCTGAATGTCAGGATCTATCTATCCTATAATAAAAGAGAGGCATTTGGAGGAAGTGCAAATACAGAATCTCATCCCTTTCCTATTTCCCCAGCTGCTCACACAGGTGAGGTATCTGGCACTTCACCAAGCCTTCAGTAATAAAGTTGTGCATTTTCAATGATCATCAAAGTGAGGTAGCACTTACCTCAAGCCTGTAAGAAGACAAATGTGGAAGATTAACCCTGAAGATGGCCATGGGGCTGTCCTTCAGAGCAGGCTCAGGCATTTCCCCAGGGTCTCTGAATGCAAATGTCTCCTAAAGAAGCAGCAAGCACCACAAGCTTCCCAAGCGAGATGCAAACACAAAGACTCCCAAAACTGAATGACTGCTTCTGCTGTCTGTGGAGATGCAGATATGTGAGCCGGGCTAGCCTGGATGCCCCTACTGGATCTGGCCTCCAGGAGTGAGCATGCAGAGCAGAAATGGGAGACAGTGTTCATCTCCTCTAAATGGAAAAATTTTTGTTCCCTCTAAAGCTAATGGGAGACGGATGTCAACACAGAGGGCAATTCATCCCATCTTAAATTGGTTTTGAAGATATGGGATGGGTTGTCATCAAAAGACACACATTACTCTCTTCTTTCTCTACTAAAGATACCTGAAGGGGTAGTAAAACCTCTTACTGTTGCCTGAGATAAACTTGTAAAAGTAGGCTGAATGAAGTTGAAGGCAGTTGATGTGGGGAATACAAACCAACCAACCAGGACATAAACTCCTGCCTTAAATATCTTTTAGATGAGTTTCTCCAAAGCACATCTCATAAGTCATCTGTTGAGAGTTAGCAGGGTGGAAACTCCCTGTGGTAGAAACTTTTGAGCTAAGGTCAGTCGGGTTCACTCTTGCAGCGATTTCTATTCTGAACTATATTTGTAGTAGTATGGTATTTGTAGCAGTATGGTATTTGTTCTGCATGTCAGTCTCCAAAGGGTGGATGCTTAGTGCAACAACATTAATTGCAGGTTATCAGTCCTTAGCTCTGCTTTCACAGAGAGTTTACTTTATCTGTGATGATGCAAAACATGGAGAGAAAATAGACATCCTTGATCCCACACCATCAAGTCTTGGCGGCTTTTATAGAGGCAGTACTGGAAGCTAAGATGAATTTCAACCTCGGTTAAGAAGCTGGCTCACTTATTTCAAAGCCTGCGCAACCCTAATTACACCTTCTAAATATATTCCAGAAGTACAGCTGGATTGTGGAGTGTGTGAGGGTGACTAAATCGCATCATTTGTGGCCCATTATCTTTTCAAAAGCTTTTCATGTGGTATCATTGGGAAGTGGAGACTAATTGCGCTCCTTGCCTGTGCAATTTGGAGAGTTTGCTACTTCAGTCCCAACAAGAAAAATTAAAGTGTAAGAATCACTCATATCCATCTGTTGGCAGAATGAAAAGTCACCATTTCTTTGACGCCATTAAAAATGATTGAAACAATGCAGATAAAATATATTTCAACAGAAAATAAGCTAAGCTCAGACAGAAAGTCTGACCATGAGTTTTGAAGCATGTTTGAAATTTGAGCCCAACTTTCCAAAATTCTTGAATCAGCAAAATACAAAGTGCGTGACTGCCTTCAGAACAGATTTCTTTTTGGTCTGAACAGCCTCTTTTATGACTTTTATTGGGCTGGTTAGAGGGGTCTGGGTGTTTGTGAGCTTCACTGAAGCTGCTGCTGTTATTTAACCAGCCTGGTCTGCACCAGAGATGTGCCAAGAGTGAAAATGGGAAAGCTCTATGAAGTCTGAGCTCTGAAGGCTGAGCTGGTGCTCATCCACCTTTCTTTTTCCATGTAAGACCATTTAGTACATCATGAACTAAATGGATGAAAAAGTTGATCAAGATAGTAAAGACTAGAAAAAGGCATGTATCGTACTTTGCATTTGATATCTGAGAATGCTATTAGTTCAGGAGATTGATCAAGGAACATTTAAGCAATCCCTTCAAAGGATCACAAATTGATTAAGTCTAGAGGTATTCTGTTTGGATCTTCAAGTCTAGCAGAAGGCATGTCGAAGTCTTTCCAGGGATGAGCCCTGACTGGATGCTGAGTTAGGACTAGGTCTTCAGGATGGATCAGACTGGAAGCTCATAAATGAATCAGGAATTTCAAATACACAAGCTACCACTTTGCATTATCTTTTACTTGCTGACCTTGCACGAAACTCAGTCTTTGTATGGAAAAGCCTTTTTGGAGGTTTCCTGTAGGGGTGCAGTTCCTGCCATTTGGACTGTAGAACACTACCTTGAGGCAACCTGGTTTGGTGCTAAAGCATCACATCTCCCAAGCTTTGGGCTGCTGTTAGGCTGCATGATCCAGGCACGGTACTAGTTGAAGGCTGGTTAGCTGGATGGCCAAAAGGTTCCATGAACTACTGGAGATTTTCCACAGCCATCCTGCTCCAAACCCACATAACTGAATGCACGTGACCACCCTCTCCCTTCACACAGATCCAAAAAAAAAAAAAAAAAAAAAGGAAGAAAGGAAGAATCAGCTCATTTTTGGCTCTGACCTCTGCTGCCTGCCCTGCTCTTGCTTGTCCCCTGCCCTGCCCTAGCTCTCCCAGGGTCTGGCCAAAATGAAGGCAACAAATGCCAAACTCTAATGAAAAAAATCTTTTCATTTTCTGATAAAAACAAGATTCCAAAGCACTGGAAATTTCACATAAGTGCCTCTGCTCATGAGGACTCCAGGCTTTGAGAGCTTCTGATAATTCAATTAAGCTCCAACCATTTGAAAACCAATTTGAGCAGTATCCCGGTTCCTAGCTCTGCAGAGTTCACCAGTCACTATCTATTAGCCTCTGCTGCACTCTCACCTCTTGCACTCTTAACCTGCTTAAATTTGGGGGGGATAAAGTCTGGCACAGCTCCTGATCCGTTCCATGAAAAGTCTGTTTTGATTTGTTACACCTTTTAGAAATGTCACAAAATATTACAACTTCCAGACACCTGAGAGTGTGTGCCAAGCATTTGTCTGTCTAGGTAGAGTTCAAATTAAACCAATTCCCCCCAAATACTTGTGAACAGGTCAGGAAAGATAAAGCTCAGATGAAGCAGATAAAATTGATGTTCTGGCAGTCACAAGTGATTATATCAGAGCATTATACAGGTGACAGTTTTGCTACTTAAGCTTATCCTCTTATTCATTTTTTGTTTGACACAATTATTTGTCTATAGGGCTGGTGAATAATTCATTGCAAATAAATTGTGTTGCAAAGTGTTGCTTCTTATTTTTCCACTGCCCTAAGTTTGTATATTAGATTCATCAACTTGAGACTCGACTAACTTCACGAGAAAAGCTAAAACAACAGGAGCTCTTTGGTTCAAGGTCTCCCTTCTCTCTTGAGCAACTTTACACTCAATTATCTACTGCTCTTTTGTTATCCACAGTACCTGAGTAATTCTGCTGACACCTTGGCAGTCTATCAGATCAGTACTGATGCTGACAAGGTAAGAGGCATGTCCAAAAAATGCCACTGAAACAAAAGTCTGCAGAACCTGCATGCCAGGTTAAGAGTTTGCAATCAAATAGCGTGAACTGGAAAGATCAACTTCCCCCGGAGCACTTGCTTAGTCGTGGTGTCAGAGTGAGAGCTGGCAGCATCACTCAGAGCTATGCACGAGAGGGTTTAACAAAATGAGGACCACGGCACCGCGAATGCCGTGAGCTCTGCCTTGTTCCACCCCGGTGCAACGCTCACTACAGCCCTTTGTGTGAGAGGTTTCCAACCACTCTGCTCTTAAATGCACACTGGAAAATGATTAATAACAAGCCAAGGGCTGAATTATGCTTTGTCCAGCAGGAAAAGAAAATCAATAACTCAGTAATAATTTGTGCAGTAGCAATACACACCCCAACTCTTTTGCTGGGCTTGCTCGAAGGCAATCTACTCTCTTGCCAAAAGCAAAGGTCGCCATAAGCTGCAGAACAGCGTGGGAAAACCTGCCTCAGACTTGGCCTGCAGAGCAGAGAAGCTGATTTTTTCTTCTTTTTTATTTTTTTTTTCAGCCCTGGGTTCTCTCTTCTCAAGAGAAATTTATTTATAGGAGGAATGACGTTTCCTGCTGCATTCTTAACGTGCTTGCAGCTTGGGATCAGAACATGGGAGCTTTGTCTTTCGCCATCTGTTTTTTATGGCAGTAAATATCCATTTACAGATTTATCTCTGCCCGATGTGTTATAAAGTCATGATTC
This sequence comes from Anas acuta, assembly GCF_963932015.1. NCBI lineage: Eukaryota > Metazoa > Chordata > Aves > Anseriformes > Anatidae > Anas > Anas acuta. The sequence continues at coordinate 197,856,976 of NC_088979.1, read as the reverse complement.
GAATGAGTGTTCGTGGATATCCATTCAGAGCAGACGTGTCAAAGGTAAATACCAGCCCCGGCTCCGTGTAGATTTGCACATGTGTATTGGGCAGTTGAGTTCTGGCTTGGGGCTGTGGAGGCATTTTTAATCTTAGCTTACCTTCTTCAGGGGGCACAAGAAATAAAAAGAAATGATCGAGACTGAAATCCTGCTGAGCTGCAAGCATCCATCGATATAGCTGGGTACAGGGCCTCTGATTTATTATAGCTGAGAGCTGGGACTTAAAGCTGGGGTGCAAACTGCAAGACCTAATTTAAGATGGCTTTTCCAGCCATCTCACTTCCAGCTTGGTTTATTTCTTACAGCACTTCATTTAGTCTGGAGATGGCCTCCTTTTTTTACACAGCATCTGTAATACCATCCTTTGGGCCTCGAAGGCAGAAGAGAGGGCAGACTCGTTCTTTTTTTCTTTTTAATCCAAGAAAGCTGCATGCTTTCTCTAGGTTCTCTAACTCGAAAAACAATGCCTTGTGTTTATGGTGAGAGACATTCCCGTGGCTGGAAAATAGCCAGCGAGGTCTTGAGAGAGGGAGCAAGGATCTGCTCCTCTTTGCCAGTGCCTCGCAGGAGCGGACGGCAATCTCTGAATGGAGCTCAGCATTTGTTAGGCATTAGCGGGCCTCTATTCATCTTCCTCTCGCACACATCCGCAGCACATGGATGTAATAAAGATAGCTCGCAGGCACAAACCGTCTCGCATTAATAATGCAAAGGGAGAAAGGACCAAGTACTTAACGTCTGCTGGTGGGGGAAGGAGAGCCGGAGAGGGATGGCCTGGTGGGGAGGGCTCTGTGTTGAGGAATGGTGTGTGAGGGGTGGGATTCACATCAGATGGGGTGTCCCCTTCTGACCACGGTGTCCTTGCACGTGCTGACCAAAGGGGAGCTGTCTGGGGCTTAAGATGTTAACTCAGCCAGACACTGGTGGTCAGGAGACCACAGCATCCTCTGCAAAGCACTTTGCCTCTGCAGTGAGGTGCTGGCCAGGGTGGAGATGTCTCATAGACATCCACATGGACATCAAATGTAGGGGATCAGTTCCTGGCAGCCCTGCCTGGTAGGTAAATGACAGGGAAAGGGAGCACGATGCCATGCTTTCACCAAGTTGACCACCACCTCCTACCTCATGGGCCATTTGCCCCATGGGGCAGCCCTGTGACAAGGCAGAGAGAATAATGACAAGAAAAGAGATCTAGGACCTAGAACTGGTTGCCTAGAACTGGACCTGAGAGCTGGTTGCAAAGATGATTATACCAAATTCCCCAGCACAACTCACAGGAAGGCTCCAGTGTTTGCCTAACCAGAAGCTTAAACCACCCCAACCTTAGGTCAGAGAGTGGGAAGGAGAGAAATAAACTGTGGAGGCAAGCGAAAATAAAACAACACAAAGCCCTCTAAGAGTAGAGGGTCCCTGTGCTGTGGCCACGTGCCTCTGCCCACCCACCCACCATAATTCCTGCCCCTGTTGAAGGGCTTCCAGCCAGCTCGAAACCCCTGGGGATGACGCCAGGCAGCGTGCTGGCACCGATGGCACACTGCCCCTTGCCATCTGTGAAGTACAGTGAGGATGAGAGACTAGGGTTACACACCAGCTTTAGCCGTCCTGTGCATGAGCTATGACTTTTGCCCATGTTTTGGCACTTGTGATTAATAGCCCTCGCTTCCTATACCCACACCCCATTTCTTGTCACTTGTGATTAATATCTTTCACTTCCTATGCACACGTCTATATATCGATGCATCCACCCATCCCTCTCTACTCGTGTGTGTGTTTTATTCCCTGTTTTGGGTGTATGCCTGCCTGTGATGTAAACCACCACCATCTGCAGTCCGTTCTTGCCTCCTATATAACTGACCATCAGGATCATCAGGTCCAACCTCCAGCCTGACCTACCAAATCCTACCACTAAGTCATATCCTTTAGGGCCATGTCCACATGTCTCTTAAATACCTCCAGAGATGGGGGCTCCACCACTTCCCTGGGCAGCCTGTTCCAATGCCACCCTCTCCATGAAGAAATCCTTCCTAATATCCAGTCTGAGCCTATCCTGGTGCAACCTGAGACTGATCTACATGAAAGCCTGCTCAGTCTCCAGCTTCTCAGCTTGCCCATGGTGCTGGTTTCCTTCCAGCCAGGGAGGAAGCATGCTAGAGACTGTTGACCCCAAAGCAGTGGAGAGCTTGCACCTTGTGGGAAGCCACCTTGGAAGAAGACAGCAGATGCTCCTGCTCCCCTTGCTTGCAAGAGCAACCACAAAGTCAACTCTGGTGATCTGGATGAACAAAAACACCTCTGTGGAGTGCCAATCCCTGTACTTTTGGGTATGGGGGACACAAACAAAACCCCTGCTCCCAAGGAAGGGTAAGGCCACATGCGGGACAGCCTGCCCTGGCCCCTCTCAGGACCAGCATCTTTGAACCATGAAGCCCACATTTGCCAGGAGAGACATTTCTGAAAGTGCTCCAGAGCAACAAACAACAACCAGACAATAGCAGACCAAAGCTGTGTGAATAATTGATTATTTTTGGTTTGCTTGATGGACTGGAAAGGCAAAGAAAATATGTTCCAGGTTGACACAAAGTGATTCTGCTTCCCCTTCTGCCAAATGCAGAAGGAATAAAAGCGCGGCTTTGCATTTAACTGAAATGGTCTTTGACCTGCATTGAAATTTTGGGTATTTTTTCCGATCCCTTTAGAAGGAATCAAGACGTTGATCTGAATGAAATTACACCGCTGGAAAGAAAAAGTGAAAAAGAATTTGTTTTGCAGTGCCCCAGGCCATACTTTTGCTGAATGACGCATGCAACACACTCAAAGTAAACTCGCAGGTGGCTTTGGCTGCCACGAAACTGCTCCCCCGCAAGACAGGACTGCTTTGATTGAGGGTTCCCCTCGGCTCTGCCTGCAGCAGCTTGGAGCTGCTCTGTCCTTGCAGGACTCCTGCAGGTGCCACCAGCCAGAGACCGCGGGGTCCTGCACCCTCATCCAGCCCATTCCCTAGTGCTTGTTCCCTCCAGCCCAGCACCATTTTGGTGATATCATTGGTGATAAGAAGTGGGGATATTGCTGGTGACAAGCAGAGGGGCGTGCAAGGTGTGCCTGTCCCCCTGCCAGCCCCCCTGGAGGCAGCGTGCAAAGCAAGGGCAACCCCAAGAGCTGGGTTGGTGCCAGCCTTGGCTCTCCCGCACTACGGAGATGCTTTTGGGAAATTAATGACGTAATTATGATGCCCAGCCCCGTTTATTAATTGGGAGTGCCTCCTTGAGCCTGGGTGACAGCCAACACCACCCTCTGCAGTTCCTGAGCTTTTGGATGCTGCCATGCCATGCCGGGGGAATGGTGTCCCCCAGAAGACATCCCCTGGGGAGCACCCCCACCAGGCACCGCCTGGGACCCACTGCTGTCCCCGAAACAGCAAGAAAGTGGCAGCATTGCTTGGCTGAGCAGGGACTGCCAGCCCCACGGTGTCATGCTGGTTGGAACTGATTAGGGTAATGCAGCATGCACCACATAGCCCATACTGTGCTGTCACCCCTCCTTGTTATACATCTCTGCTGGGACAGACCCTGGTGGGCATCTGTATCCCAGTTCATGTACACAGAGCCCTTCTGCATCACCCTGAGCTTCCCAGTGCTATTTGTTAGCTGACATTGTCATTTGCTCCTCACTGCTCCTGGCGGTGGCTGCCATGCGCCATCACCCTGCCTCAACAGGTACTGATTCTCAGCAAACACCTTCTGAGCACTGATTGCCTCCAGACATCATCACGGAGCCTCTGACCAGCTGTAACGACTGCATGCTATCACATCATTCCTGCTGGCACCCATTAATGCCTTAAATTATCACCCAGCACCAGTACTAATTCCCGTACATCCCCATACGCGTCCCACCAGCAGCAATTTCTGTGCGCCGTGGCACAACCCCTGTTAGCTCTGGCTGTTAACGGGGCAGGCAATTGCTATCAAATGGCACCCTCCTCCTTCTCTGGGCATGCATTCAGTACAAAGAAATCACGGCTTACCCTCTCCACACTGCGTCTCCTCAGTGATCCATAGGGTATTTTGAATAAAAGTCTTCGGGTCCTACCCGGAGTCACGGCTGTCTGCACTACCATAGTGCGGAGCTAAACTCGTGTGTGTGTGTGTGTCTGTGCGTGTGTAAGAGAGAGGGAGTTCACAGCACACACACACACACACACAGGCTTCCTTTGAAATAACTTACAGTCTCATCGAGATTTCCCAACTATCAAATAGCTGAGTGGGTTTTCACATCAGACCGTATGAGTCAAGATGTGGCTTGTTTGAAAGAAGGAGGGGGGGGAGAGAGGGAAAAAGGAAAAAAAAAAAAAAAAAAGGAAAACCCAAGCCTTGTAACCTTAACAACATGTTTCAAGCAGCGTATCTTTAGCTCCCTTCTGTTTCTCGGTGTAGTTTGCTCAGCAGGATCGCTGTGCCACAGAGGTGGAAGAATTAAGCTTCTGGGGAGAATGTTCCAAAAATGTCAAGCTTGCTTCTCGTTGCTCCAGATGGTAACCAGGTCAGTTGTCTAATCAAAGCTCTATCAGACTTATTATACATTTTGTCATGTGACTGCAGACCCCTCTGGTTTGCTGTACAGTCGATCACATGTTCACCTCAAAAAGAATATCTGGTGTATCACCATCTGGTGTAGAGATTAATGATAAATCCTACGTTTGGATATTCCTCTCTCCTAGATGCTGGAGAGCACATGCACAGAGCAGTTGGGCTCTAACAGAGCCCCTGGGCTGCTCAGTTAGGCACAGGCACTCACGGGTTAAGGCTCCACGCTGTGCACGGTGCAGCACAGCACATGCAGAAGTGCAAAGAGCACACATTGCACCGATTTTCACTCTGTGCACATCTATATGTCCGTGAGAGCCTGCTCAGTGCTGCCTACAACTCCTGTGTGTACCCACAGAAATTAGGGTTGTCTGTAACAGAGTCAGTCTCACCACCTAATTCTTTTTTCTCTTCAAACATCCCATTACAGAATAGCAGACAATGACATTTTCTTTCTATGGAAGAGAAGTTCAAGACTATTTTGGCACTTTAAGTTGCACACAGGTGTTTGGTATACAGGCAACTCCTTTCCCTTCCCACACAATCTTTGCAACACCAGGACCCCAAAAGCAACCCCAAAGCAGCCAGGTATGATTTTACATTTTGGTAAAGAGTGTGTTTTGGATGTTGTGTTCATTTTCATGCACACTGCAGGTACATGATCCAGATTTTTAGTGACACATTTTAAAGTGACTGTGGGCAGAGCAGGAGCTTCCCAATCCACCAGCTCCATCGTGCTGCTCTGAGCTTGCTTAGTAAAACGGAAAAGATGTTGGCCCACTCTCCTTCCCTTCAAGCTGTCTAGCTGGGAGACCAAATTCTGCTGAGCTATGGAGCCAATCCCTTCCTCCGTGCATTGTTCTCATTTTAATGCAAAACTAAAAATACTTTGTTTTGATCGAAGTCCAAGAGGCAGGATGAAGGTGTTAGGGACATGACATTAAAGCAACTGTTTAGAATGGAGAAGAGAAGCTCTGTATCTGCTCAGCATATGTACATGCATTAAAACCAGTCAAAGAAAAAACCCAGCGGCTTGATGTGGGAAACTCTAAATATTAAAACAATCGGCCTTTGTTCATAATTAGTTCCATATGGCTCTTGCCAAAGAGAGTGAGAGGGACAGGAAAAGATGGAAATATCTTAAGCATGCCTGACTTATACAGAACCTTTATGTGGAATAGGTGCAGAGTAACGCTCTTTGTTTCTTGCAGTATTTTTAATGGTTGTTAACTCCCCCGCTATCTCACAGCATGCCTGCCTGTTTATTTAAGACCCAGGTACCTGTTTATTTAAGACCCAAGTACCTGTTTATTTAATAACCATGTACCTGTTTATTGAATAACCGGGTACCTGGCATCTCCCAGCTGCCCATGGAGAAGCCTCACTTGCACCAGCAGAGCCACTGGGGACCTACTGGTGGAGAGAGAGGGCGATCTGCTTTACTGGGAGCTCTACCTGGACAAAAGCAGAGTCAAGCCTGAGGCAGGACCTCAGTGGTGAGGTTTTCCAGTGGGAGCAGGACAGCAGAGATCTCCTTGCTGTCCCAGTCTGAAGCCCTTGGCTGGGGGAACTCCTGCTCACACCAGACCCATTCCCCAGAAGCTCTCATATTCCTGCAAGCCAGGTCTCCTGCAGGTCCACTTCTTAGACCAGCCTTGTAGGCAGATCTTTATCCACTAGGGGGACAAGGATCCATAGCATGTGTCTCCAGCAGGGTCTATGAGCAATCATTCCTGGGGACCAGAAGCAGGCAATCTCGTGGTACCAGCACAAAGCACCACATGGACTTTTCCTCGTTAAGGGAGAGGGGAGCTTTAGTTCAGTCTTTTGCACAGTCCACAAGTTCTTTGTGCAGGTTTTTAGGTCTCGTAAATGAAATGCAGATCTGCAGATTGCTTAAGGCAGCTGAATAGCAATACAAATATTCTTTGCAGGAAGCCTCTGGTGCATGTGAGAAGTAGAAGGAATCTATCCATATGTATGGTACGGAAGCCAGTTCCAACAGGATCTCTGCTTACCGTGGGCCTGACTCCCCTTTTACTGGCTGTGCTGCACCCCAGACACAACCCTACAAGTATTCTCCACAGAACCTCATAAAACTGGAGGCCTGGACCCATTATGACACCTTTTTTCTACATTTTCCTGTCTCATTCCTCACTTCCCAGTTGGTATGAACCTGGATGCAGGAAGCCAAACCAGAATCATGAGGACTGTGGAAATCATCTGGAAGCATGGATTTTGGTGTTATTTTTAGAGTTGTTCAAGACACATTGGTAGGCAGGTGTATAGGTCTGTTAGGATTAGTCTGGGAGATTACCTAGAGGACAGGGAACATAAAGCAGTCTCTGAAGACAGTGTTTCATGGGAATACAGCACAGGTGGAAAATAATCTTATTGAGGTCTGTGTCTTAATCTTGTTCTCCTTAGAGCCACAAAACCTAATGTCTCTCTCTGGGCTCCTCACAGTCCCTGTTGCTGTTAGGATGTAATTATTTTCCTCTGAGTTTTTCAGATCCAAGTGCCAGAGCGGTGTGTGGGAGCAGAGGCAGGTTAAGATGACCAGACACCGCTGAGGCTGCATTCATCTGCAGAGACCACCTCCAGCCAACCGGGATAGTAGGAAAGGAAAGCCAAACCATTGCAAGGGAACGTCCTGGCCTCACCACCACAGCCCCTCAACAGAGGCATGCTATATTTACTAACTGCTGAAAGACGAAACTCTTTAAAGCAGGGGATGCTTTCAGTGCTAATTGCAGGCTGCCAGGAGCGGCGGTTTGTGGTAACGATGCATCAGAGGAAAGTACATTCCAATAGACTGCTATTTAGACTAGATTTTTTTTTTTTTTGGTCTTTAATGAAAAGGAAAGAAGACTCATTTCAATCAGTGTCTGCTGGGGGAGATCGGTGAATGGAAATCGGTGACAGCAGCGGCACAGATTGAGGTGCAGCGTGCTGGATCTATCACATCTGTCAATCAGACACCGCTTTGCGAATCTGAGAAGTCACTCAGTATAGAAACACCCCGTTCAGTGCTGTACTCCATGAAGACACGAGTACAGCAACAGAACAAGGGAACAATGGTAGCTGCGGCTTCTGACAGCGTTTTCCATCCTGGATGATAGCTATGGTTTCTATCAATAGCAAGGCCAAATTCTTCCCTGGAGTCCCGATAGGGAAACCACTTGTATCGAGCTCTGCAGCAGCTCTTATTCATTTTGTTGGAATTTCTTACTTCCCGCTGTAAGCAACCCTCCTGAGATGATTTGTTGGGCACGGTGGAGCGATAGGAAGGCAATGAGAGAGGGAGATGCTCTGGGGCTACGCTCCCTGCGGTGACAGGTTTTATTGCACCCAGAACCAGGCTGTAAGGGAAACTGCCACTTTGGGAGAGAAAGATAAGCACTGGTTGTCGTTACAAATCCAGCTTGTATTAAAGTTTTTTTAAAAAAAGCAATTTTCCAGTCTTACACAGTGTTTCAGAGAGAAATATTGTGATCACTCTAGCCTAGGGAGCAATGTGAGAAAACACGCCTGGTGGTGCTCCCCTCCTGTATGAGCCTTCTCCATCACAGCTGGGAATGAAAACCAGCAGCCTGCTGGGGACAGGGGGGCTGCTTGTGGTCCCCAGCCACAGAGGTTTCCTCCAGTCACCTCTGGACTCAGAGAAGTTCATACCTGATGTGGGTTGACATAGGTTAACCCAACATGTAATGTTAGATGTTTCTAAATTTCCACGTTCATCGGTATTTCACCAGAAATATCCACATGTGGTATGAACACAGGACCCCAGGAGTAATAACTTTTGGGAACTCATTGATCCCGTGTCCTTGAGAGAATGGGTTTGGTTGACAAATCAGAGGTTTTTCTGACACACTGAAGTGTCAGAAAGCAAAATGTCATCTCCAAACAGAGCACGGTGTGCAAACCTGCTTCTGCTCTTGGAAGAAGCTGAGCGGGGTATGACCTCTAGGGAAAGTCCTAGGGCAGATGTAGACACTCCAGAAGGAAGTCTTAAGGAAAGGGGGCACTGAAATCTGCACCCTTCCCCTTCCCCTGCTGCTCTGGGAGCAGCTTTGGCCCCTCTTATCCTCCCCACTCACCGCCCCATGCACAGACCTTGCGTAGGGGAAAGTGGCCCCAGCCTCCATGCACCCAGATGTATGGGCTGCGGGCAAACCCCGGCCAGAAGACGAGCAGCAGACAGCAAGCGGGGCCTCTGCTGGATGGAAGGACATTTCCCTTGTGTTTTGGTGTGCCGGCAGGTCGGCTCTTTTCCCACACCACTCAGAGGGGCAGTAATTAATTAGGGAGGGAGCTCGCCTGACCCCACTACCCCGGAGATACGCCCCTGTAAACATCACCAAGGGATCGGAGGGGCCGCCGCTGACTTCCAGGGCTTGTGTAAACAACAGAAGAGATATTTGGCAGCGACCCGACATTCCCACATCGTGGATGTGCAGCAGAGGCTGGATGCAATGCACAGGATAGCAGTCGTGCACTCAGCTGGGACTTTGAAATATTTCTGTCAGGGATCTGCTCTAAAGACTTCGCACATCCCAGAGACTACAGGGGAACATGCAGATGCTCGGTGCATCTCAGCACCAAGTCCTAAAATGCTAGTGGGTTATTAAATGTGGTGTTCAGCACTGCTGATTTGCTTCAGTTCCTGGAGAAATTGGGGTTTGCGCGGCACAGCATGGGAGGTACTCAGCCTGGAGCTAGATGCAAGTCTTAAACAGGACCCGTGGCATATGGACTGTGTCAAACACGGGGAAGATAAATGCCTCTTTGTGCTGTGTGATTTTCTTTTTCTTTTCAAACTTCGTTCTTGCTATATCGCTTTGATTAATTGTAATATATTGCAGGGAAGTGCTTGTGAAGTAAGGAGAACATTGGTGCCCCCAGAGAAAAGCATGTGGACAGAAGAGAGGCCATCACATCCCTAAAGAAAGGAGGAAAGTGGAAGACTCCTGGGTGACTTCAGGAGTTTTTTTAAACCTTATCAGAACTGGTAAGCAGCCTTTCAGGCAAATTTTGTTTGTAGCTGAGATCTTGCAGGCATGGAGTAAAGACAGTTTTTCTCTGCGTGAGGAGAACACTTTGTTTGCACAAAGCTGAAGGAGGAACTGATAACACTGGCAAAATATAAAAAGAATTGATCATATTCTGTGCTTTGTAGACTTATATGGATGATGAAGAATTGTGAAAAGTTTGTCTGGCTCTCTGGTCTGGTCCTGGAGTCTCTCCCTCTAACTCTTTTTTTTTAGCTTTTCTATGCCTTCCAGTGGTAACAGCACCCTACCTCAGTTGTAAGGGACATCTGGAGTGGCATTTACCTCCTCTAGATTTGGCTGCCTTCATCTGAGCTTGTTGTCTGCACTCCTCTTGTCATCAGTGAGGAGAAATGGGCACTAGCAAGGCTTAAGGAATCATACCTACTTCAGCTGCCTGCATGAGCGGGGTACAGATGATAAGTAAAAGTCTCACTGATTACAGAATAAGTTTGGTAGCTGGCCACTCTTGATCTGCGTCTCCCAGCTATCAGAAGTTCTGCCGTATTTAATTTCCTTGCCTTTCCTATCCTTGCTGGCATTGACAAACCTTGACTCCCAGCCCTTCATTCTCACCATCATTCTTTCTGTGCGTTGTTCAGTGCAGGCAAGCAAGCCTGGACTGCCCCACAAAGCTCTTCTGTTCCTCAGAGGGTTTCTGAGGGCCAGCAGCATGACCTGACTCAAGTGAGGGTGAGGCTAGGAGTTTTCTGCAGTTGACTGCACTGTTCACAGGGCTGCAGCACAACACTGCGGCTTTTCTTCTGCTCCAGAGCTCTCCGTGGCAGCTGTGCCTCGTAACTCACATCCCTGGACCGTGTTCAAAAAATCACTTTGCAGATTCATAAAGGAATATCTACAGTGGGTTGCTGAGTCCAAAGACACCATTTCTGGGTCAGGAAGCCCCTGAATGCACACAACTGGTGGTTGGATGATGACTGTGGAGCCTATGGCTATGTGCTGGCCCTGCTCTTACATTCATCTGTGGGCACCTGATGTTGGCTGCTGCCCACAACACAATGCTGGACTAGATTTATTGGAGAGACTTGGTATGATCATTTTAATATTCTCATGTTCAGAAGTGTCTCTCTGAACAAATCCTCATGAACATTTTCCTAAGGGGAACCTTTTAATGTCACAATATTGTTGAACAAACTCTACTTTCAATACAGGTCAAGAGACTGGCAAAATTCAGGCTTTTCATCTCCTGCAAACCAGATGCTGAGGATAAATTGGAGGATGCTGTAGTTGCCAGAGAGAAATGCCCATTACATTGTAGAGGGTGAGGTTAGCACACATGTTTGCTTTATGCATGATTTGTGCCTGCTCCAAGTACAAACTTGCTGCTTGCTCTTTGATTAGCAAGTCCTAGCAGCCTAGCAAAGCCACACAATTTATTCCTGTGATGGAGGTTAATGAATCACTTCACAAATTAATAATGTCTTATTATTGCATTGGTTATTAAGAACAATGTAGCACAGACGCTGGGAGATGATAGTAAATTCAGGAACATTTGTTTGGTTACAACAGGGAGGACGAATGCTGTGTGCAGGGTCCACTTGGTGGCTGAAGCAACCACCTTTTTACACCCTTCTTTACCCCAGATTGCCCATACTGACTATGAGAATGACTCTTGTTTACCAGTGTTGATGATGTGAGAAAATATCAAGTTTAATGGTGTAACCACCACAAGAATGGACAAAGAATAACACCTCCCTATGCCAGAGATGCTCGGACTAGATGCAAAGGCACACACTTTGTCCTTGGCACCAGAGATGTGCACCCCAGACCTGGCCAGTTTGGATTATTCTGCAGTTGTGGTGAAGTGTTACAGTTGGAAGGGAACAAACCACCACAACGGGATTATCAAAGTCAGATTTCTACTCCCTTTTTTAATGTGGGACAGGGGAGAAAGTTGCTGATGATCTTTCTTTGTATCCTTCTGTTTGGTTCCCTGTCTGTAAAGTGATGAGGAAAAGAGTTGGATCTTATCATAACTGTTTTTTGTTGCAACTTCTGTGTTGTTACTAAATGCCACGTCACTTAAATGTCCCTTCCTTGACAGTTCAGGGGCTGCAATACATGGGCCTAGGTAGTGGACTCCCCAAATCCTTGCTGGGATGTGGTGGCTTTGTCTGTCTTGTGGTGACATCCCCATTGCCAAGGTGTGCCACGGAGCCTTGCCTCCTCTTAGCACTACTCTTGTCAAGGGAGCTGAGCCTCATTTTGGACTCTTCAGGGTTCGGGTTTGATGCCTGCTCCTTCAAACAAACAACTTAAGATCTGGCTGAAGACAGGAGTTTGAATCAGAGCTCAGTTCCCATTCACAACTATCTGTCAGAAGAATGAGCCAAACTACTTGCAGCATTCCAGGTATTTTCCTCTGACTTCCTCTGACTAAATTATGAGATTAGAAACAGATATTAAGCTTCATATCTTTGTTATTTTGTTGGAAGGGAGAAGAACAGCTGTTTCCCAGGGTGATGGAGGAGGCCGGAGCATCACTAATCAGTTGTTTTCTTCCAGCCCTGGTGGCTACATCCACCCAGAGCAAGGCAACCACAGCCCTGCCACATGCCAGGAAGCCCTCATGAATGTTATTTTCATGAAGTAGCCTCCTATATATTTAAGCATGTTCTATATCTATATAGAGACATATGTATATGTGGATTATATATATGTAACCTGTGGATTGTGGTGAGAGGAAGGCTGAGTGGCTGGTTGGCTGTGGGAATAGGTAGCTACAGGAATATGGATGGAGAGTATTGTGGGTTTGGCAGGCTTGGTTGCATTTGGATGGTATCTAAGACCCTATAAACCATTGGAAACACATTGCCCACCTCCAGGGATGGTGACTCAACCACTTCCCTGGGCAGCCTGTTCCAATGCCTCGCAACCCTTTCAGTGAAGATTTTTTTTTTCCTAATATCCAAATTAACCCCCCTCTGGTGCATCTTGAGGCCATTTTCTCTTGTTCTATCGCTTGTTGCTTGGGAGAAGAGATTGCTGCTTTGCTATAACCTCACCTGAGGTCTCCATTCACAGATCACATGGCAATAATTAGCCAGTCCAGGGGTGACGAGGGTTTGGCTCATGGACAACTTTTGCAAGCAGTGAAATAAGCAGTCGGAGCCCCTATTTCTTACCCAGACCCCTTTTCTCCTTAGCAAACCCGAGGGACCTGCTGAGCTTGTCCCCACACCACCTCCCTGCTTTGGCCCCGGCTCCTTGGCTGGGTTTGTGGAGGCAGCCAAGTCCAAGCAGCTCGGTGGCAGCCCGCCGGTGATGACAGCTAATTAAGAAATGTCATGTCAGAGGCTTCCCTTTTATCTCATCTTGTAGAGGCCAGCAAAGCTCTCCGACACCCTTTATTAATGGAGGAAAGGAAGTGTCAGTGCAGCAACAGCTGCCTTCCTGATAGCGGGCTGACAGCACGGCGAGTACACCATGTCCTGGAAGGAAGCAGCAGCTCATGCCATCGGGATGCAAATCCCAGGGGAAACATTAAATGTATTTGCTGCCAAGGCTTGCCATCCTTACTCTGAAACTCTGATGAATTCACTCCAGGTGAGTTCTTGCAGGAGCACTTAGCTAAAAACCTTGTGCAGAGTAAAACTGCCCAAACCCTGTAGCATTTCTTCAGTCTGTGTTCTTGCTGAAGCCAAATCACATCAAGGTGGGTTAGTCTGAGCTGAGCTAGGGCTCGGTTTCTTTAGAAACCAGTGGTTGCTTCTCTTTTATTGTCTGCTGTAGCCTTTCTTTCTACACTGTGATAAAATGAGCTTGGTACAAGCTGTTAAAGCAGGTTTTGTCAATGGTCACTGGCCCTGTGGTGCAATGATCATTAAAACTAATTTTCTTCAAAGGATAAAAAAAAAAAAAGGATAAAAAAAAAAGGATAAAAAAAAAAAGGAAGACAAGACAAGACTTCACAGACCACAGTTTCCCAGTTTCATAAGTAATTGCTTGGTTCAGAGCAATGGAGGGCACCGGAGAATTGGAAGAGGAACATTATGGTGATAGATCACTCCACTCTGTCAGCAATAAAGCTCACATGGACAAAGATGCACGGTGTGGAGCAGCCTTTGAGATCATGCCCAGGAGGCTCCTGTCACCTGGCAGTCCACCTGCCTGCAGCTGGTCTGGCCCCATGCTCCTAACCCAGGTATTAGCCTTGCTGGTGGTAGCAAGGTGCTTGGTAATGGATCAGTGACCTCTGCTGAACTGGGTGACTGGAATGAGCTATCATAGTCACAGCTTTATGTTTTGCCCTTCCTTCGTACTGAATTTCATATTTTCTGTTCTCTACCCAGTTGTAGATATTGCTTTTAGCATCACTCAGTGGACAGGGGGTTTAAGATCAGACACAGCCACAAGGCAAAGCAATGCATGAGTAAAGCCTAAAGGTCGTGCCTGATCGTGCCAGGGAGAATGAATCTCCATTTGCAATATTTGGTCTCAATTATCCAAAATTCTTCCTGCTTTAGCTCCTGAGTAATTTTTAGAAGAACCCAGGCAGTGGAAAACATGATTGCTCCTCAGGGAAATCTTATTTTCTTGATTTGCCTACAGGCTAGATTAGATTCACAGCCCTGATACCCAAAGTGAGCCATGAAGTCTGGATGTGCTACCACTGCTAAATCATAAAGCCTCAGCCTCTGTAGGGGGACAAGTGGGGTGAAGAAGCCCAGAGCTGACACTACTGCACTGTGTCCCTGCACAATGCTGCTCTGACACACACCCCAGCTCTTCCAGAGCCAGCTGGGGGCTCCGATGCAGTGCAGCATGGCACCACACGACACATGGCACAATGTCCCTTCATCACTGTCTCAGCTGTGACAGCAGTGTCCCAGCTGGGGACGTGTCTTTGGGTTTCTGGAATCACATAGTTAAATATTGCATATCTAGTTCAAAACACAACCTGAGAAGAGATCCATTGGTTTCATGGACTGAAGCCACCTGGAGAATTTAGCCCATGCTTTACTTCGGTCTTCTGTATCCTCATTACAGAAAAACAAGCAAGCAAAGAAAAAGAGAAAAAAAAAAAAAACATAAACCAAAACAAAAACCAAAACAAACAAAACATGAGGAAGACATTTGGGTGGAAATAACATGTAGACATAAGAATGGCCAAAACCTAGACCCAGCTCTGAAACTCTGTGGATGATGGGACATGAAGGAAAAACTCCCTATGACCTCTCCTATAGGGTTGGGTGGCTCCCAGCAGAGCAGGAGGCTTTTCTTGCCCTTCAAACACAACCACACACATGGAGCATTGCAGCTTTGGCTCTCACTGGCCTCAATCAATTCAGTCATCCTCAGGTTCCCAGATCTTGGCAGTCTCTCAGATCCTACCCGGCAATAAAATGCCTTTAAGCACCCACTGTTCAATGGCACCTGACCCATAGAGGACAGGGCTCTCACTCTTCCAAGCTTCAAGCACTCAGCTTGACAAAGTGATGCCAAGCGACAAATAGAACAAGAGGCATCGTGGTGCCAAGCTCATTCTACAGCAACTGCAATAGTCCAAAGAAAGCATCATCCCCTCTCCACACAGAGAATCTCTCACAGTGTGCTGCTGTCACGAGATGTGAACATTAAATCTTTGCCTGCCACGGGGATTTACACTCTTAGGAATTTTCTCTAGCATGCATGGTACCCTTTGCTGGGGAAAATGGTAAAAAGGCTTTAAATTGATTCATATCTTATAGCCCAAGGAACATTTTAGTGTTTTGTACCCTACAGAGAGGCTTAGACAGGGCAGCCCCAGGTGTTTTCCTCTGCCCCCATCTCAGCAACCTATGGGACAGGGGACAGGGCACTCCCAAAGGACTGTGGGGAGATGTCAGCACAGAGGGGCTTGAATCCCTTTCTCCCCCAGCACAGATGGGCACTTTAGTAGCTGGACCACAGGCTGTAAAGCTGGCAGGCTCTCCTGTTTTTTGCTTTTGTGGTTGATGCCTAAGATTCCTTATCAGTAGACCCTGAAATCTGAGGCATTTCATTTAAAAGGTGCCAAAATGAACTCTTTTGAAAATTCAGAATGCCATTGCCTTCTTTTTTTTTTAATAACTTGAATTTACAAAGTGTCCAGATTACCTTGGCATGACTTTTTTGAAGGAGATAAAGGACCTGACAACCCCTCATCATTGTTTCCCCCCCACAATCCCTCCAAAAACTTCCAAAACTTAGCTGACTCCGGCTATGGCAAACACCACCAAGATGTGTTTGAAAAATCGGGAATCTCTTTTGAAATGTTTCAGTATTTTTAAGAAACTTTTAAAAAGAGATTATAGAGACAGATTCTTATCTCAGATGTGCAGAAGAAAGTCATACATCGCTTCACTGAGCTTTAATGATTTCTAGGAAGCAATTTTAGATTAACAGCAGTTTAAAGTGTGTGGCATACCCAGGAGGAATAAACTTGATTTTAATGAAAAGACTTACGCTTGTTCCTTCATCTCTTTCAAAACTAACCCAAAACTATAACCAGAAAAAGAATTTAATAACTATTAAAAAACTAAAGCCAAAGATACTTGATGCCAAGCTGTCCATAGGTTAAAGTTCTGTCAGTGCACTTCTTTTACAGAGACCTTCCTCAAACTGTTCTGACCAGATCTCTCCTCCTTTTTATGTGCTTCATCAATGTTGTCAATGATGCACAAAACCAATGCAAAATGCATCCTGCCCTGGAGTCACACTGCTCCAGTTTTACATATTACCCCTTGTGGTAGACCCTTTAGCTGTACCACAGCACACTGCTGGTGTGGGACGCACGGTTTATCAGGAAACGTGAAGGAACGAAGCCAATGCAACACTTGGACACACCATTAAATTTGTATGCTGCCTTCTGGATTGCTAGCATCCCGCTTTAAATAGGAAATTGTAGCTTACTTACGAACACATCCATTAGTAGGTGCTCCAGCGTCACTTCAATATCCTCTAATTTAGCTGCTAAAGTCATTGTGAAGTCAAACGTTCGCTCCGGCCAGAGAAGAGCCCTCAGGAGTCCCAATCCAAGCTGCCCGTGGCCAAAGCTAACTCTCAAGCTGCAGCAAATGAGTTTTCTCACAGATAAAGACAATCCGAGAAATCAAAACACAGCATCTGAGTGCAGCTGATGGCTGGACTCCGTGCCGGCTGCCAGTCCTGCTCGCAGGACCGAGGCTTATTCCATGTGTGCGAAATGGGAGCAGAAGCTGCAGCGTGCGTGCTGCTTCCCCTTCAGAGCTTCACAGTCAGAAACATGGAGTTATATCTGGGAAACCACAACAGAGGGAGGGAGAGACGCACACAGAGGGAGAGCGAGGGGAGGAATGGAATAAACCGCCTTTGACTATGACTGATATTTATAGGACTACTTGTTTTTGACTCCAGTCCATTTCTCTGTTCATTTCTGACCTTTCACAAATGGCTCAACACACTGGAGCGTATTGTAGGACGGGGGCAGCAGGTCCCACAGAAGTTGGCTGTGACCAGCGCTGGGCCAATTCACACAAGCTCCCCATCAATAGCTCTTTGTCAGCGCCTATCAGGCTCTGCGCTGTAGCTAGTGACAGAGGGGAGCACAGACGTGTAAAAAACAAGGAAACAAAAGTTGTTTGGATGCTAATTTTTTCCTAAGAGTATTAATAGATCCCCTTACCAGCTCCCCAAGGCATCAGACTACAGTAAGTGCTGTGGTGACGGCTGGGGTTACGTACAAAGGGGAATAACCTCACATAATCCTACAGGGTCGGGCTCTGCAAACTCCCTGGCACCCCCTCCAAAATGTCCTCCAAACCTCACCGCATCCCCGTGCAGGATGCAGAGCACTTCTCGGGGTCAGAGCGTTCCTCTTACTGTATTTGTGGGAAGTTTAAGGCGTGATCCTGAGTTCTTGGTCCTCCTCCACACATCTGCTCCTGCTTAAGTCAATGGAGAAGAGGTGACACCGCTGCTTACTTAGCACTTCTCATCTCTACCTCTCACAGCGCCTCATGGAGCAGAAAGGTGCTGGTGGACCTGGTCCAACCAAAGCTAAACCCAACGGGAACACTTCAAGGATTTTGGTTAATGCTGGCTGGGAACCGAATAGAAGGGAAACTGAGGCACAAAAAGGATAAATACTGAAAGTCTTGGTATGGCAAGGAGTGGTGCTGAAATCTCCTGGGTCCCAGGCAGGGCCAAATTCACCAAACTGCCCTCCACGGTGTCCACATTCCTCTGCCAAAGTCTTTTATATTTGTTTAGTAAGTACACACAGAGTCTGAAATCTCAGAGTGAAATCTTGCACGTGATGTATTCCAGACACCAGGAAAAAAAAAAAAAAGGAAAAAAAAACCAAACAAACCACAGAAGGCTGCCCTACAGGTTTCAGAAATTGAAGATCAGTATTATTTATAAAGGTGTGAGATGGATAGAGTTGATGGAGCTTAGAGGGACCTCAAGTCATAAATTTCAAGTAAATGTTCTCAGAGTTATAGCTGAAATCACGTTTTCAGACATCCAGCATCAGCATCCAAACAGGAGCTGCCTTTGATGGCTGAGTTTTACTAGACAACGACATGATAGACCATTTGGGACGCAATATGATGGATAGTTTCAATAGCAAAGAAGGGCACGTAATTCATTTTCCGGGTGGACCAGCTCTCATCCACACAAGGCCCTGCATCAGATAATAGGTTAGCTGCTCCAGAAATAAACCAAGCACGGGACGCTTGTCTGCTGCAGGGAGAGCCTGTTCATCACGCACGTGACGCCCTTTCATTAAAGCTTTCACAAAGTGCTTATCTTTGCCAGTCTGAGCAAAGGGGTGTTTTAATGAGTAAAACACAAAGAAATGGGTTGGGAGGGTGTTATGGTGGAGGCGGTTGAAATTCAGGGGACCACAACGCAGGATGCTGGTGAGGGAGCTGGCATGCAAGGGGCCGTGTAGGTTTCCCTGCAAACAGGATTTCATGTGCTCTGTTCTATAGAAAGTATTTCCAGAAGAAGACCAGGCTGATGGTAAGCTTTTGTCTCACCTGACATCCATGGAAATTCAGAGATCCCAGGAAGCTTCCAGAGTTTCTACACGAGCCAGCTGGGAAAGCAGGCTGGGTGCAAGGGCTCCTGGCTTCCTTCTGCATGACCCTATTTCTGCTCCACAACAAGCAGTGATCAGGCTGGGTCAATACGAGTTAACAGAGGTCCACCAGGACTGAATCATGCATTTGTCTGCCCCTAACTGGTACTACTGTCCGACCAGTCCAACCACAACAAGAACCGTACTGGGACCAAGCATGTGATCACTTCTTCCCTCCCCACACCCTTCACTTATTGCACAAAGGCCGTGTGTTAAATACTGAAATATGAGGCTAAAGATCTTTCTCTGTAGTATCTCGCTGTGCAATAGCACAGGGCAACCATGTCACTCGTTCCCCTTGGCTGTCCCTCTGTCTGCGTTGTGTTGGCCACAGAGACAAACAGCAGGGGACATCTTCCAGGGCCAGAATGCAGGGTCCACGTGACAGATCCTTTGACACAAACACAGGCCCATTTTTCTCTTCACAAAGATGAATTTCAAGATTATTTCATAACCAATGGAGAACGCAGTGTCAGGCAAAGGAAAGTGGCTTTAGGGCTCACATAATGCCTCCCCTGACTCCCACTCCAGAAACACCTGGCACTAAAAGCACCACGTGGGCTGCTGGTGATGACAAGGAGGATGAAGGGGTTCACGCTGAGCTCTACATGACCTGGCCTTCCCATTATCACACCAGTAAATAACAGAGAGATGATTCTCTCTGAGATACACCAGCTCTTGGACTCTTGCAGTTGCAATATTCAGCATAGCAGTTCTCCTGCTGATCCATATTAACTGTCTTCAGCAATGGTCAGAAATTTGTAGAAAAGGGTGTCGGTGGAAAAAGTTGCTTTGTTGAAGTAAGTTCTGTGGAATTTTCCTAAATCCTATACAGCAGGGTATGTTGTACCCAAGGGCATATCACTTTCTGTTTTTTCTTCAAATTCCAATACAAGTTTCAGGTTCATAGCAAAGCACAATGGGGGAACGGACTAAATTCAAGAAAATGTGCAGAAGATGAGAAGAGTTTGCCTCCTTGTTGTAGTAACAGCTGAAACAGTGCTTTGGTTAAAAAAAAAAAAAAAGGGCAAAAAAAAAAACCAACAACATTGTAGACAGCAGAAATAAGAATCACAAAAATGGATCAAATGGATCTAAACAGAACTTTTTCACACATATCAGTTCTCAGGGACCTCTGAATCTGTCCTGTCGGCTGCCTACAAACTCTCATTTTAACTTGTTTTACCCCAAATGACCTCTATATGGAAACAGCCACTTAAATACAATAAAAACAAACGGAATTTAACTGAGTTCCCTGGGGATTATTCCTAAACCTACTGTGCGTGTGTGCATTGCATTATAGGTAGACATAAATGAGATTGCATGTGATAGTGAGAAGCTCTAACTTGGGTGATTCTTTAATGCAGTAAATCTGAACAGTTTCTTTAAAAAAATCACTATTTCCATCTTTGCTAATTCCTGAGAATTTATTATTTTGGCCTTTGTGAGCATGAGACCTCTTCTATTTAAAGCAGAGTATCCATCTGACAACACACCAGGGTATTTGTGCAGAACAGGATGTTCTTCTACACCCACATTTTCCTTTCACTTCCTTCCTAGTTTTCTTCTACCATTTGGGAATAAGATACCAGAAGAGAGCTAAAAAGTGGTGACTACTGGAACATTATTGCCAAAATGAGAATTCAGCAAAATATGCTATTTTTCAAAGCTGAAATGTTATGTGGGGACACAGTTTGTTTTCTTAGGGCAGTTTTAGAGGTGGAGGTGATTGGTGATGGTAGGAAAAAGTCACTCTGTATCTGATTGCTCAAGTGTTGGCTTGCAAAGACAGTGGTGCTAGCACAAAATTTAGTGAGTTAAGCCACAAGCTGCTAAGAAAGGGTTAAAGAGCAGATCTGAGCCTAATTAGTCCCAGGATACCATGTTTGGGCTGGTCCAGCTTTCAAAGATGGAGTTTGGGGAGGAGAACAGGCAAATTGTCCTTGTATGAGGCTCATTGGTCATGGAGACCTCTAGAGAAAGGACCCTGGATCGCCTCCACTGATTTAATAAGGGTTAAAGTCCTCAGTAAATGTGGATTGTGGACATGCACGACACCTCTCCCCATGTTTGCTGTTCATCATGACACCATATGGTATGGAATATCCCTTTGGCCAGTTGGGGTCACCAGTCCTGGCTGTGTCATAGCACTGTACATAGCACTATACCAGCCACTATAAAGAAAATGGGACACTTTTCCAGCCCGTGGGAGTGGGACAGTATAGCAGGTCAGCTGTAGCACGACAGGCCGTGGCTCTACTTGAGTAGCAGAGAACATTTCTGAACTTCCCTACTTTAAATAATCAAGGTGGGGTTTTGAAGATGTCTGTTTGGTCTCCTACACAGGATTTTCTATGCTCTGTCCTGTTCAGAGTAAATAGGTCTGCTGCAACAAAACGTGAAGCTGTTCCATTTGGGGAAGGTGAAGACAGAGGTCCCATCCTCTTAATCAACTTGGATGACTGGAAAACACCAAGCTTCCCAAACCCTCCTTCCAGATCCTGCTTTCCTCCCACACAAGACCTTGGCTTTAGGAACCCATCAACCTGACACCTCCAGGTGGATTGCAGTCATTCTCTGAATCTGGAACTAATGGTGACTTGTAGTAGGCTCCAGCTGGCCAAGGATACAGCCATCTGCCTTCATCATGGCTCAGGGAGCTGGAAGTCAACCTCGTCCTGCAGTAGTTTTCAAAGTCAGCTGAAAGCCTTGGTTTTCCAATGAATGTATTAACCCAACGCTTCATCAAAGGCTCGTCTGGAGGCATCAAATATCAGCTGGGCTTCAGGATGAAGTGCAACAAATTGATCTGAAGAGTGGGTCTAGCTATGACGATATCTCCAGAAGAAGATTCCTGTGAACCTTGAGTTTGTGCAATTAAGGCAACAAGGAGATGTCCTTTTGGTTTCTGCAGGGATCTGGGCTGGAACATGTGCTGCGCTATCTCAGAAAGGGTACAAGCAATGAGGGAGCACAGTTTTAAGATGACACCATGATATTCAAGGTAGCAAGGACAAAGGCCTGCAGCAAGATCTGATGAGTCTAAGTGAATGAGCAATAAAACAGCAAATTAAATTTAATGTAGCCAAACTTGAAGTAATGTTCACGGAAGGAAAAATGCTCTGAACTTCACATATAAAAATTATGGGCTCTGGGCTCACTTAGGAATAAGATATTGAGATATAATAGTTCTATGAAATGTCAGTTCATTGCTCAGTAGTGGTGGAATCAGCAAATTAAATATTAACAATTACCAAGGGGCAAGCAAAAGAGAGAACATTATCGTGCCACTGAATACACTGAATAAAACCAGGGTTCACTCACATCTTAAATTGTGTCTCCTGACCCCTTTATCTCCAGAAATGATATAGTGACAATAGAGGTGATTCAAGGAAGGCCAGTAAAGATGATTCAAAGTTAAAAAATTGTCCCTATAAAGAAATGACTAAGTAAGCAATCAATGTGGGCTTTCGTCTGGGAAAAAAATGCCTGAAAAAGAAATGAAGGAGAACAACTGAATGATGGTGAGCAGCATGGAGAAGATGAACAGGGATTGACTGTTCACTATTTCTTCCAATACAAGAATAAGGGTGCATCAAATGAAGCTGGCAGGAGCCATGCTTATAACAAATTAAAGGAAGTGATTCAAAGACAGCTAATAGCTGATCTGTGGTATTCCTTGCCAAAGAACAGCAAGGATGCAATATTTTATCTGGGTTCAGAAAAAGGCTGGAGAAATTAAAGGATGATAAATCCATGGAGGGATGTTGGATATCTAGAGGCTACATCCAACATAGGAGGTCCCTGAGTGGAAACATTTGGAAGGTGGGAGAATATTCAGGGAAAATATCTCATGGTTTTTCCAATCTTCTCTCTGCATTACACACGGACACTGCTGGAGACAAAACACTGGATCTTTGCTCTGAACCAGTACAACTGCTCTCGAGTTTCAGCTCCATATGAGATGCTGCCCCAAATTTATTATGAATTTTCCTCAATGCCTAAGCCAATTCTCCAAAGTTCTCAATGAAGAACTTTGGCCCCCAAAAGACAGAAATGTCAGAAACTCCACGAAAATACCAGGCACTCAGATATTACTGCTGTAATATCTACAAAAAAATAGTGTTTTGTTTTGTTTTATTTTATTTTATTTTATTTTATTTTATTTTATTTTATTTTATTTTATTTTATTTTATTTTATTTTATTTTATTTTATTTTATTTTATTTTATTTTATTTTATTTTATTTTATTTTATTTATTTTTTATCGTATTTTAAAGAGGTGTTTATGTATGTTTATTTCTCTTTATTTATAAGTCTTCCCGTTCTCCCAAAGTGATGGCAGTCCATGGAGGTGAAGCTACCTTGGCTCGTGGCCGTATTGGGAGCTGGCAAAGTTACCATGTGAACCTGTGGATAAAGGGGCTGAGCACAGGTGATGGCAACCTGTGACAAAGATTCCTTTCCTCAGCTGCATGGACCAAGACTGCAGGTACACATGGCAGCACTGGGTGGTTTGGGGCCACCTGAGACCCCACGTGGCCGTCCATCCCCTCATTTTTTGCAGCAGAAGGCTTTGCCAGGCCAGGGCTGGCCAGCGCTGCCAGATGAAGAATGAGCGTGGGAGTCCCATTCCTGACCTCTCGCCCGCAGTGGGATTGACATAACTCCATAACGGAGGAAAAATGCCGCTTCCACACGACAACAAGATAAACGTTTTTATAAGACAGTCCCCAGATGGGGAGCGCCAGCAGCCCTGAGGTATTAGAAAGAAAGGAAAAGATGAGTGGAGTCGAGCTAACTCCTGCAGGTTTAGCATCAAGGCTCACCCCAGCCTTTTCACAGCCTCGAGCATGGACATTTCTGTCTGTTTTATGAAGCCAGCTTCAGTGAAATGGAGTCCTGGATCACCCTGAAGAATCCCAGGTGCAGTGCGGTGCCCGGCTTTCTAGCTTCAAAATCTGAGCTATAATTTCTGTTTTATTGTTGCTGCATGTAGCCAGCATCTCATCTCCTCCCTGGGCATGGCTGCTGCTCTCTGTCTTTTTTCACCACCCCCCTTGCATTGCTCTCTCCTCACTGGGTGGTCCCTCCTTCCCTCGTTGGCCCCACACCGCTGTCTGGAGCTAAGACATTGTTTTATTTTCGTGTTTTAACTGAGTGCCCCGAAAGCCATCGTTTTGGCTAGTAGGCGTCTGTCTCTTGTCCTTCTCACATCCACTCTCCTTTAAAGGCCACTCTGGGGAAGGGAGGGAAAAACCTCAACTTTTCTCTCTTTCAGACTTCCCCCTGGGCCACGCAGATGGAGGGCAGTGTGGTCCTTTCATCTGCTGCACGGGCGAGCTGAGTGGGTGATGCTCAGATGAGTCTTGGCTGTTTTAGCAAGACGAAGAGGGCTGTGCTCATGGAGAACATGGAGAACATGGAGAAATCAAGACCTCTACCTTGGTTAGTCTAAAGTATACCCAAATCTCAGCAAGTTCTGCAATGCAATTAATGTAGAAACACCATACAACGTCCCTTTTTCTAATCCTATTTACCTCAGCCTCACCATTCCATGTCCCACTGGATTATTTAGCTCGCTGGGGTCCCTCTTCAGCTCCCCTCCTTGATACAGCAAATCAGCTGCATTATTAAAATGATTAAAAATAGACTGAGCTTGCCCGAGACTGCATCTATAATGGATCAATTGCTTTTTATACATTTTTTGGCTCCCTACAGTGCTGCTTTGTCATGTCGCTTGCACTCATTTGGGTGAGATCTTGAAATAATAGGCACATTCAGGAGATATAAATATAGCTGTTTGTTGCCTTAAAATGGGTCTGCAGACAAATCGCAGTCTCAGCTTCAGGTATTTGGAAGTTAAATCTTCTTCCTCTGTCCTTTTCCTCTTGCACCTGAAGCAAACACTGGGCTTTGCTGCTTGGAAGATGCTTTATCTTAAGCTATAGGTACTATTTCTGCTGCATGCAATTCATCGCCTCCTAGGCCAATAATTTAAGCAACCCTTGGTGCTAGATTGGATTTGCTTCCAGTAAGAAATAGTACAGAGTTAACATTGAAAAGCTGCAGTACAGTGAAATAAAAATAAATGTGCTGCATTGTGTAGCTTAACAGGGTGTTAATTTCTTGGGAGCGCATAAATAGGAGGCACAGAGCACATCTGTTTGCTGGTGTTGGGCTGGGGAAGGGGAAATTTGGAGTTCTGCAGCAGGGACAGGCTGAACTTTGTTCCCATGTCTCGCAGCACTGCACAAAGTCTCCTCTGTAGAATAGCCAGTTAATTAAAAATGATATTTACGATCCTCTTGTGATGTGTGCCCGTAATTCTGCTATTAGGATTTCTACAAAATCTGGTACTGCGTGAGGGCTGGGCCCCAGTGACCATGCAATCACAGGATCACAGGATGGTTTGGGTTGGAAGGGACCACAAAGCCCCCCCAGTGCCACCCCCTGCCATGGGCAGGGACACCTCCCAGCAGCCCAGGCTGCCCAAAGCCCCATCCAGCCTGGCCTTGGGCACTGCCAGGGATGGGGCAGCCACAGCTCCTCTGGGCAGCCTGGGACAGGGCCTCACTGCCCTCAGAGTGAAGAATTTCTTCCTTATATCCAGTCTAAATCTACCATCTTTTAACATTGCTAACAGCCATCCTCACCCACGTGCCACTGGAGTCCACACACGACTTCCTCATGTCTACGGTGGGGTTTTATCACCCAGCCACCCTTCTGAGTTCCTGGGTTTCCCCCAGAGAGCACAGGACACCCCCCTCCACCTTGCTCTGAATTTCCCAGGGATTCTACAAGCAGAAGTGAATGAATCCACCCAGCACAGTGGTTACAACGCTCTCAGCAGAGGAGGAGAGGAAATCAATGCACCTGAAAGTGCCCAAATGATGTCCTGGGCTTGTCCCCTTACCTGCTTCCTCCTCCAACTCACCTCACACACAGATCACAGAAATCACCCCCAGGCACTGACAGGGTTTTTCCTGGGCACTGCTGGTAAGACAGGGCCTTTAGCAGCATTTACAGTGTTTCTTGCTGTGTGATTCAAGGGTTTTTAGCTCGCAAAGCTTGACAACCCCAGAAGAAGCAATGTCCTGAACTTTTAAACCATGCACACTACAAAATGTTGTAAAGGTGTCTGGGGATGGAGGAGAAGAGGGAGACTTTCAGTGATTTTAACCCCTTTTTTAATGTAGCTGCTCTGTAGCCAATGTGAGGAAGAGCTTCCCCAGAGGCAGACTGGAGCTGAGCCCTGCACCTCAGCTGGCCACAGATGGGGATGAGGGAGCACATTTTTCTGACTGCTCTCAGCAGCCCCTGCGGTCTCCCACTTGAATTTGAAGTGACTTCAGGTATAAAATCATAAAATCACAGAATCAGCTAGCTTGGAAAAGACCTTCAAGATCATTGAGCCTAACCATGAACCTGACCTACCGAGTCCCTCAGTGCCACGTCCACACCTCTCCTAAATACCTCCAGGGATGGGGACTCCACCACCTCCCTGTGTATCCCATTCCAATGCTTAAGCACCCCCTCCATAAAATTCAATGCAAAGTTCCCCTGGGACAACTTGAGACCATTTCCTTGTGTCCTATCACTTGTCTCCTGAGAAAAGAGACCGACACGATGCCCTCATTACAACCTCCGTTCAGGCAGCTGTAGGGAGCGATGAGGTCCCCCCTCAGCCTCCTCTTCTCCAGACTAAGCAACCCCAGTTCCCTCAGCTGCAAAGCGATCTCAAAGCACTGGCAGCAAAGCAATCTCCCATTTAATCCAGCCAGAGGATGCCCCAGAGGTCTCCACATCCCAAGGAAGAGGTGCCCACCTCCCCACCCCTTTCCATCCCCTCCTTCCTTCGCCTTCAGAGCATTTCATCCTTGGGAGAGGCCACCACGACTCCAGGACTGAATCCTCCCCTGCCCTCTCCCATCCACGAACACGGCACCCACCTCCTCCGTCCCGACACCAGCAGCTCACCTTGGGCAGGGGGGCGCGGACCCTGAGCTCAGCCGGCACCCGTGAGGGCCTGCAGAGCCGCGGGAGCTTGCGCCGCATCCTCGTGTACTTCTTCATGCCCTCGTTTTGTGTAAAAGCAAAGCTCCTCTCACTGCTGGCATCCAGTCGCTACTAGCTACTCGTCCTAACACCTGGACACTGCAAATGGGTTTGTAAAACCCTGGCAAAAAGCAGTTTCAGCTGTTGAATGTGTAGCTGATATCACAGAGACTCCATCCTTACACCACCGAAAATAAAAACAAAAATCTCTTTAACGTTTTATTATCAAACCCTTCCCTCTATTCCTTCTTACATGCTGCTGCTCAGCTGAAAAACGACAGCTTCTGCTCACAGAAAAAAAAAAAAAAAAAAAAAAAAAAAGATGATGAAAGCTCAAGAAACTCCTTTGCATGCTTCTTTTGGCTTTATGTATTTCACTTTGAATTGGGATGCCAAACCAGGAGAATGACACTGCAGACTTCCAAGGCATTAAAAAATCATGAATCATACCTCAGGATGATTTTTTTGGCTAAAAGAAAACAAAACAAAACAGCAACAACAATAAAAACAAAACCAAACCAAAAGACTCCACCTACGAAATTCAAAGATCAAAATATTTTTCTGGCCCTTCCTTTGCCTCCTAGTGTGGTAATAACTTGGTTGGAGGGCCCTGGGCTTCAGGAAGGGCTCAGGGACTGTGAGACTCCCAGAGGATGCCCGTCTCCATGACCTGAAGCCTGGTCCCTGCAAAGGGACACTCATAGGGCACCCTAAGGGGCGTTTTATTGGCTTGTGGGGGCCTTGTCTGGATCTTCATGGTCAACAGAGACCAACAAGGACTTCCAAAATAAGGGCACTCATGTTGTGGGCCTTCAGGATTTCCCTCTCCTGACTCCTGGAGGGAGCCTCGGCAGCTCAGGGGGATGAGTCCCCTCCTCAAAGCCTTGGCAAGGGCCAGCAGCAAGAGGAAGACCACCAGGAACCCTCTTGCTTGGCTCAGCCACTCCACTCTCCTGCCACTTGTCCTAGGAAAGACATTTAGTTTAGAAAAAGCCAGAGGACATCTTTTTTGTGCCCCCTTTATCACAAAATACACGGATGCTCTGTCATGGACGAAGCTGGAAACCGTGGCAGGAGCAACCAAAATGCTCCTAAGCAATCAAAAGATGCATTAGTTGAATTTCCCAGATTGTTCCAGTGGGCAGACCAGAAGCATTAGGACATTATGATCTGGGGAAATTATTTTCTGGTGCCACATCTGGAATTTGCTTTATCTCTGAAGGTGTGATCAGATCACACAAGGCAGGCACTGAGGAGATGCTGACAGCTCCAGCAGTGCTTCTGCATCGCCTTACACCCTCCTCTTATCCCAGGGAGACCCTCAAAGTGGGGTGACCCCAAATGGCTGATCAGAGAGAACCCCTTTTCTCCCTGTCTGTCCCCAAATTGAAAACTGGCTTAAAAGAACATAAAAATAACTTGAGGAGACAGCAATCTGCTCCATGGCAGTGCTTCGCCGAAACAATCAGCGGCAATCCCTCCCCGTGCTGCAGTGCTACAGGGTGGAATAGAGATGACAAATCTGTCACTGATTACGCTCCATTACATCCTCACAACACTTCCCGTGCTGCCTGCAGAGGAGATGTTCTCGCTTTGCTTTTTAAAGGATTTCAGGTAAAACAGACAGCCAACATCTCCGGCGGCGGCAGCCTGGTGCTCTGGCATTTGATCCTTTCCCAGCTCAGCCTTGGGGATGTATAAATGCTTAAAGGACACAGAAATCACCACTTTTCTGAGTCATAGGGGCATTTATAGGACAAAAGCCTATTAAATTCACGTGGTATCTGTCCCCCTATGCAGGAATCCTACTGCAAAAGCAGACTCTGATAGGTACAATGGTAGGACCTGAACCATGTGGATCAGTGGGTGCCTGGTGAGGATGTAAGGATTTCGGGTGAGTACAGCGGCTGGGTTGTTGATATGGAGTTAGCAATTCACGAGGACTGCAATGGTTATGTGCACGGGAGGTAACACAAGTCAATTCCCACCTCTGAAGAGCATCTGTGAAGCAGGGCCACCCGAAGATGCTCCACAGCCAGTGCTTGAGAGCAAAACAGTTGCCTGGAACTCGTTGCTTATGCTACACAACAGCACAGCCCTTAATAAATTTGCTTCCTGCAAATGGAAAAAAAAAAAAAAAAAAAAAAAACAGAAAAAAAACAGCTGCCACTTCTTCCTCCTGTCTACTACTTCAGATGGACATTGGGAGTTGAGCAGCTTGGACCTCATGTGTTTCTCAGGAGCTTTCTGCCTCCTCTTCCCCTCTTCCCCACGTGAAGCAGCACTCAGCCATCCTCTACAGCATCCCTGTGTGCCCGAAGGTTCCTGCCCAGGCTTTCTGCCCCAGAGCCATGTGCCTGCAAGCCAGCTCTACCTGGCTCCCTGAATGTCCCCGAACCACCCAAGAAGAGCCTGAACTCTCCTCGTTGAGTTCAGTGGGGGACAAGCTGAACTCATCGAGGAGCTGAGAATAGAAATGAAGCTAACGCTCACTCCGGGGTGACAGGTTTTGGTCTCCTGGGTAGCCCTGACAGATCCATCAGGAGGCACTTAGCTAGAAACCCCTGAGACCTCTGCAAGGGAATCCTTGTCTTGCTTCTGTGTTTATGCTGCTCTGAAATGCCTAGTTAATGTAAAAGCAAAAAAAGGCAACATAATGGGCCTCTTTAGAGGGGTTTTAGGCTCTTAATGGAAAGCAGGAAGCCAAGGCCTGTATAATTAAATTGCTAATCTCTCACCAGATCTGGCAGGCTACGTACGCTTGTTAAAAACAGGTTTAAGCCCTACAGCAATTTTTGTTTCAACTCCAGGTTCAAGCCAGGAGCCTTCATTCCTTCAGCCCTGAAACACTTCCAGGAGTGCTGTGCCCTTCATTAAAGAGCTGCCCTATAGCAAAGCCCAGACACCAGGCAGAGTCAAGGTGACCCAATTCTTGGTTAAAACAGAGACTATTAATAAGATGAAGGTGTTCATGCCCTCTGCTGGGGCCCCTCTCTCAGCAGTGTTCGCTCACATCTTCTTTTTAATGTTTCTTCTTTCTGTACCTAGGAAGCCACCCACATAAGGGTCCCACCGAGCTCATCAGATCTGTCCCTGCAGCTGTATCACTACACATACCTGCAGAAGGGTTTTCTTGCTGTCTCTCTACCTTTGCACAGTTTCTACCAAGCCCCAGGTGTCCCCCTGGCTCATCCAATGGAGCACTGGGATAATTTTGGAAATGAAATAAGCTCATAAATTACTTGCTGTTACTTCCCTCTCCCTACAGCAATCGGATTTAATATATGGTCAGAAAACACATGCAGAGTACTGTCATTTTGCTGAGGAAAACAGGCAGGTGTGGAGGTATGAGATGGGTTATTTGGTTTTATTCACTACTTTAAGGAAAACGACCACAGTAAAGTGAAAAAAAAATCCCCATTCCTTTCACTGCCCTGGCCACAAACCTTGGTGTTTATGTTCCCCTACATCATTTGCCCACCTGGCTGGAGGTCACACAGTTGGAGAGGTTGTCCCAGGGAGTACTGGCTCACATCACTCACAGCTCTGAGCCTTCAAGGGCAGCTTTGCCCTGGGACATGCCTCATCCCCCAAGGCAAGAGCATGAGAGGAGTGTGGGGACAGACACAGGACAGAAACCTCTAAAGACTTAAAAAACTTGTTCTCTCTCCCTTTTTCAGCTGTTGCCTCCCCGTGTTGGAAAAGTCTTGTGTTCATCCTTCTAGTGTGAAAGGCAACGTTGAAAAAACAAAATGGGATGGGGAAAGGCAGCAGGTCGGATTGCTCAGGAAAGTCTTTCGCAGGTGGTTTTAGACATACAGCTTCTGAGAATACCATCTGAGCACAGGGAAGCAAAGGAGAAATGCATCCAAGCTTTAGATGCAGTTGCCAACCCTGAGTTATTTTGACTCTCTCATGTATATTTGGCCTGATTATAGCAAATGCTGAGAATCTACATTTCCTAAGGACCTCTTTGACCACTAAGGACATCAAGGGACGAAGCCTGAGTACATTAGAGTAGCTTCTGGTCTACATGGCTTCTCAGAAAAAAAAACAAGATCTGTGGCTTCTCCTGAAAGGTTTGCAGACTTTTTGGGATCTGTGAATCCCAGATAAGCAGGTCGGCTTAGCCCTGAAATGCTCATGTTCTTCAAATTTGGGCAAGGGGAATGTATCCTCACTGCCTGATGCTGCATCTTGCATTAAGCTTTAACCACTGGCTCGCTATGTAGGTAGGAAGCAATATCCTATGCATCAGGATGAAATAGATAAGGAGTATTTGGGCTGAGAAAGATGACAAAGGGAAGATATGATCAAAGAGTACAAAATCATGAAAGACACAGAGATGGTGAATAAAGAAGGATTATTCTTTTTTGTTGTTGTTATTTTATTTTCTAATACCAGGACAAAGGACAGTATGAAGCTGCAGATTTAGAAGAAACAGCTTTTTTTTTTTTTTTTTTTTTAATTATTTTTTTCCACAGCATATGACAAAAATAGGGAAAGTATCACTGGAGGAAGCAGGGGAAGCCAATAGCATAAATGGGTTGGAAATAAAATTAGGCAAATTAATGTAGGAAAAGTCCATAAAGGGTTGTTAAGCATGACAAAGTCAGGAAGTGGCTGAACCATTGGTTCTTGGGCAGTGGGAGGATGCTCTGAGGAAGCAGCTCTCCAGCCTTGCCTTGGTTTTCCCTTCTCTGTGGTCTTGGTGGATGGCTTGTGGCTGGGTGTTGGGGCAGGTTTGACCTAGTGGAGCTGTAACATGACAGCAGGGGCTGTGTTATCAAAGACAGAGTCCTCCTGAATGCGATTCGGAGCAGGAGTGTAATTCAGCTTCTTCCCTCCCACAGCCTCCATGGACTGCAGAGCAGGGCAGGGACATCACAGCCCTCTTAAGCATTAAATACATTAGACACCTGAAGCTGCTTAGCTCAAATGCCCTTTTTTTTAAACCATGATTTGCAAAATGGAAGAGCGAATCAGGTGTCTAAACCCCACTGCTTTTAAGAAGCCTTGCATGCCCTTAATCTCCTTAATGTTTTTTCAATCTCTCCATGAAATCTCAATGAAAATCAGGCCTAGAATGATCTCTCCCTTTTTATCTTCTGAAACGCAGATAGTGCTTGCAAAACGCCTTGTTAGATAGAAGCTATAGCTTCTCTGCACTTTGCAACCATAATTAATGAGGCTTCTCAAACATTAGATTGTCAGAAAAAGGCGTATTTTGTTTGCATGGACTACTTCAGCACATTTTCTTCTCACAGACCACGGACAGTGAATGCAGACACTCTGGTGTTAGCCCCATCAATCTCTGACTTTCAGAGCTGATCCTTATGCCTCCCATCTTCCTCGCCTCATGCAAGCAAGATGAGAAAAGAGGAACTTTGAAGCTTGGCTGGATGGCTTAGGTGCAGCCATGCCAGGCTCCAGCGTGAATCACATGTGCCAGAAACATAAATCAGGTCTGTAACGTGAGGCCACTGGAGGAGAACTCTGTTTAATGTACCTGACCTGTGTCCAGGGTTCATTTCCACGTGCCCCTGGTGTAACTTGCTTTATCAGCTGTAAAGAAAAGCTCGCCAGCTGCACATTATATTCACACTCCAAAGTCAATGGAAAAAGCAAGCAAAGTCCTAGAGCAGACCTGTGGAAATAGACTAAATAAATCCCTTCTAAATTTTTTTGCTTTCCCTGGTATAACGGTTGAAGAGTTTATCTGTGATGGACCCAAAATAACATATTTCACTTAACTGGGGGAATGCTTTTCAAAATAAAGAAATAAAATCAAGCTAAATTCTAAGACTTGGCACTCTCGAGTGATTTAAATGTTGAAATAATAAAATGGAGCTTTTGGAGCTTTGCTGGTTTGTCAAGAAAGAAAAGGTCTCCCTTGTTGTAGCAAAAAATATTAGTTGAATTCAGCCTGAGTCTATGGATAGTTTCAGTCAGCCTGGAACTGCATTTATTAGCAGCTAAACTATCCATCTGAAAAATGTTACCTAGTTCTACCCCAATTGTTCTCCCCATTGCTTAAAAATATCCTACTTACAGACAACGCTATTGTTCAGCGTAGATTTAAGATGTTGTGGTTCATTGTCTGGCGCTGCATCTCCTAGGGAAAGCAAACCAATTAGGCCCCTCTATTTCGGTGCCTCAGTGCCTGTTTGTGCAGTTATTATGTCATATGAAGGAACACAGCCTTATAGTCTTTGACAGATATGACCGCATTTCTTAAAAGAAAATACCATGTTTTCAGCAAAAAATACCCTGTATCCCAGCTTTGGGATAGAAGTGGTCACAACACAGCCCAGGAATTGCCAGCTGAGACCAACCGAGCATCCTGCATCCAGGTCTCTGCAGAGTGCCTGTCCCAAAAACTCGTCCCAAATCTGCCAAGCAGTAAAAAAAACCACAAAACACGGGTCCTGAACCCCGTTATTACGAGCAGACTTATGAGTTGAAGCACAAGGAACTGCGTCCTTTTCAAACTTTTCATTACACAGCCAAAACCAACCAACCACCACCAACAAAAACACAGAAAAAAGAAGTGCGGATCTCCTAACACGTCTGCTCCTGGACCTGTACCTCCCCTCGCAGGGCTGGCAGCTTGCATTTCACAGGCAGCAAACCAAGTCCACTCGTTTTATATTTATTTGACCCCCTCATTTTTTATTTATTTGACCCACTCATTTTATATTTATTTGACCCGCTCGTTTCATATTTATTTGACCAAGCAGACAAAAACGCATTGGCCAGTTTTACCGATTCAATGCCTTTGCTTTGTCCAGTGAGGCAGATGGACCAGGTTCACAGCTGCCTCGTGCCCCTGCATGACCAAACTCTGCCTCCTCATCTGCATCTGCTGGCTGCTGCCGACTCAGACAGGACTTAGTGTCGTGGCCTGTACAGGAGAAACCTCTCATTTTCTCAGTCTGCTGCCTCCCCGGGATATTTTCCAGCCATCAGCTCAGGAATGAAGTTAAAAAGGCAGGTGCAAGAGCAGAGATTTGTAAATATTAGGTTTGCATATAAATTACTTGATTGGATGTGGCAGCAAAAGGGCTGCTGCTTAATCTGACTGCCTGGCTGTGGCAGCAGCAGGTGACACGGGATTTCCAGAACCAAAACCCAAAGGTTTTTTTTTTTTTCAAACCCACTGAAATTACCTGAACTGCACTGCAGGAGGAAGAGCGGCTAAAAATCCACGAGCAACCCAAAAAACACCACAGGTAGTCTGTGTTTAGACAAGAGGCTCCTAGTGGTCCCAGCTGGTACAGAGCTGGATTAACTGGGCCAAACTGGAGTGATGGGGCAGCACACATGGACTCGGTGTGGCTATAGCCAAGTGTAAGAACATCAGGCAGCCTGGCTGCTGCTTGCGAAGGCATTTCCCTTCGTGCTGGCAGTTTAACACCACCGTGGCCTTGTGTTCGTCAGGTGCAGGAGCAATGCACTGAACGGTCTTTGAAGTGCCACAGCTTCCTGCTAAATTAAAGGAAAATACCCCGAGCTCCCGCGTGCTGCAGGAGTGTGCACACAGCAATGAATTTTACAGAGCTCAAAATCCCCACACCGAGTTCACATGTTCGTTTAGAAGCCTTAGGGGGGCACGAGCCCTTCTTTAACAGCAGGAACACAAAGAGCCTCTTCTTCGGGAGCCGCGAGTTTTCTTTGCCGCGCGAGGGAAACAAAGCCAACACGCCGCTCATCTGAGCGCTTTCCCTACCGAGACACGGGATTACTTTTTGCAGCAGTTTGCTAAATGCTCGGCCTCAAAGGTAGAGTGAAATCAAGCATTCAGCACGCTTAAAGCAGCACAACGGAGGGGGATGTAAAGCACCCTCCTTCTGCACCCAGCTGGCACCATTTGTGCCTGGCGTCAGCACATGGCTGAGTTTGTACCCCGAGATAATTCCCACCTTATTTTCCCCTCTCGATGGGAATAGCAGGAAGGTTAATTAAACCCTCCGAACTGCTGCTGTTATTCATCATTCCTTCCCTGTAATACAAGCAGCGCTATCTCGCATTTGAGCCCTGGTTCCCTATAAATACCTGCCCTCTGCTTTTACCTCCGTGCTAAAAGCCTTTCACGCAGCAAATGCAATTAATTTCCTCGCAAGAACAGCCAAGCAGTGTGACCGAAGTTCTCTGCCTACCCACAGCAGAAAACAACCCTCAGTCCCTGAGCAAAAGAAATGTGCACCAGCACCAGACTTTGGGGGAACAGCACGCCCTAGTGTTCCCTCTGCTCCTCGCTGCCGGCTGGTTTGTGGGCTCCCTACTGCTGCTGCCCAGACTGAGCTCCCAGGAAAACAAGATTTCTTTCTGCAAACCCAGAATTTCTGTTTTGTCTCCCCACTGAAAGTCTTCATGGCCTCGGAGAAGGGGTCAACCACAAGCACCCTGGTGTGAACATGCAAGACAGAGGCTGGATCGGCTCTGCTCTGCCATCACCAACACAGACAGGGAAAAACTGGGTAGCGCAGAGGGTAGCTGCTGACTACTGCTGTCCAGACAGACCTTAAGACATGCATCTGCTTTTGACCAGGCCTGTTATTTGTCAATAATTATAATAATTCTTAAAGATCTGTCCTTCTCAAGACACATCTCCATGCTGGAAAAACCCACCAGGCTGTTTGCTAGAGACCTAGGATCGTGTGCTTCAAACAAAAGGCACTGGATTTGCAA
This sequence comes from Anas acuta, assembly GCF_963932015.1. NCBI lineage: Eukaryota > Metazoa > Chordata > Aves > Anseriformes > Anatidae > Anas > Anas acuta. The sequence goes on along the minus strand of NC_088979.1, from coordinate 197,821,449 downwards.
AGCAGCCTTAGCTGTGCACTGCTGCCCTGAGGACCAGTGCTTCTTCCTGACCTCAGGGCTGATCACTTTATTCCCTGAAGCCTGAAGATGCCCTAAAGTTTTTTGTTTGTTTATTTATTTTTTGTTGCAGTCCATGTAATTGCAAATGTTCCTGCTATTCAGGGAGCTGTAACCACAGAGGATGCTCCTTGCAGATGCTCCTCAGCCAACATCTGGACTGGATGCCCCATTAGACCAAAGCCAGACCTCTCTTCTGCACAAAATCAGATACACAGGGGACTGTAAAAGATCGCTCGTGACTTCCTCTGTGGGCAAACTGTGAATGGTTTGTGGACGCTGGCAGAGCTGGGAAGGAAAGGGCAGATTGGTTTGCAGACCATCATGGTTATAATGGGATGGTTGCTGTGTATGTCATTAGAAGAAGGAGCAAACAAGGACAGAGCAAGAATTTGGGCAGGGCTCTCAAAGACCCTGCAAAGGTCATCCCTGCTACACCCTGCTTTACAGAGCATGGCATGGGAGGCGTGTGTGACACAGCCGAGCTCCCAGCTGCTCGTCCTCTGGAAAGGGGAGCCGACCCATCTCTGCACTGGAAAGAAACTCTCTCTCCTCTGCTGTATAAATACAAAAGCGAATAATCAGACCTCAAAGCAAGACCCAGCTTGCCTAACCTTTAATCCAGGCTGGAAGCAGCAGTGCCCTGACAGCTCCACTGGCACAGAGCCCCACGTGTCGGAGATCTGAGCCAGTCACCAAACGGGATGAGAGGATGGCCTGGCAGCAGATAAAAAGCCGTCTCCTTATCTATCACCCACACCATCTGGGAACCTCTCTTCTCTCCTTCCCAACCCTAATTATTTTTTACTGCTTGATCTCAAGAGGTGTTCATGGCATGACCCACAACCAAGCAAGCCTGCTGCTTCTTGCCCTCTCTCTGGCAGTTGGCTTTTCAGCCCCTTTATTACCATATTCACCTGTGAGTCAGATAATTGCTCATGTGATCCCGGAGTATTAGTCCTCCTTGTGTCGTCGCAAGCGCTTGGACATTCCAATTTTCAGGGGATTATATGCAAAGCAGAAAAGACATCAACCGTGCCTTTAATGCTTTCCCCTGGTCTCTCATTTCCCCGGGGACAACCCTTTTATCTCAGGGAGCCTTACAGAGAAATCAGCAATTCAATTGCACTGTTTTTTTGGCCTTCAATTTCAGATACTTATTCCTGTTTGATCATGTCATGCAGCAACTCACAGAAAAAGAATGAAATTGCTCCTCGTTTCAGATGCCAGTTGCTCGCTAAAGCAAAAGCAGACTGCACTCTTTTGTTTACTCCACCCTTGCTTTGCTCACTCTTTCAGCCTGTCAGTCTTGAGCTCTGTTCCTCTGCAACAGAGACTTTAGGCTGCTTGAGCCGTGAGTTCACTGGGTCTGACCTGGCTTAGTTTTAAGCTCATACCGAAATTCCTCTGATGAAGATCACTGTGAGAATAGATTAAGCCTAGAAGGCAGCTTGAGCCTGGCTCCAAGCACTCTTCCTGCAGGACACGTTCTTGGGAGCAGATCATTTCTTACTGCTGCTGGTGATGCAGGAGTGAGGCTGCAGGCCCGTGTCATAATGATTCCTCCTAAGCACAAAACCTGTAGTTAATCAACGTGGTATATTAAATACAACCCAGCTCAAACTTGCCTCCCAAACTGCAAACAAACACGGACCTCAGCTATCTTCCATCCAACCACATCCTTCAGGGGTGGTGACCTGAAAATGTTGTCACCATGTGTCCACTGCCCCCAGGCCACTGCTGAGCCAGGAAGGTGGCTTTGGACCCTTCTTTGTGGGTCTTGATGTGTGGAGGGAGGGTAGGTGATTGAGCTCACGGGGCATCACCTAGGGCGAAGCCCTCCAAGACTGCAGCAAGAGGCAGGGGGGAGCCCTCTGCCGGGCTGGGAGGATGCTCGTGACTTGTGCTTTGGCACGTGAGGGAAGATCAGCCAGCAAACCCCATCAAATCCTTGTGCTGAATCAGGGTCTTGATACTAGAAAGCAAAACGAGTTCGTTAATTACTGCTGTTACCGGTAAATCTCTAACTGAAGCTAAAATTATAAGGCAAGCAATTTATTTTATGTGCAGATTGTATCTATTTTAATGAGTTCCGAAAATAGAGCTTTAAAGCGGTGGCTTTAAGCTCTGACGTTGTATTGGTTTTTTTTTTCCTTGTGAAATTTTCCAGGGTGTTTAGCGAGGCTGTTCTTTCCTAGATGAAGCATCTCTTTTTTTTTTGCGTTGTGGTGCACTGAAACACACCCATGGGTTCAATCTCTCTTGACTGGCCTTGGGATGTTCTTCTTGGTTCTGATTCAGGCCTTAACTTATTATGGAAAGAGATTGTATTGGGGTGCAGAGGTACCTTTAGGATGTGAGGCAATTTCCAGCTCCATCATGAATTTTCATGCTCCTGAGCAGTAGACATCCCTGCCTCAATTCCCCATCCAGAGTAAGAGATGGTAAAACACACGACAGTGCCACTTGGAGCCCTCTGATACTTGGCTGTACCAGCCATGTCCCACTTGTCTGTAGGACTTTGTCCAGTGCTAACTGGCTCAGGAGATGCCCATTCCCATTGCCACCTTGGCACAGAGGTAAGGGTTTCCTCAGGGACAGTGCCACTGCTGCCATGATCCACGAGAAGACTGAGTTGCTTAGAGGTTGCTTCAGTGCCTCTTCGTGGAGGTTCCCATCACGTTTGGTCCCCAGGAGATGAAGCAACCCTTCTGCAACCCAAGCTGTGGCTGTTGGAAAGGGACTGCAGGCCAGGGGAAGGGATGCTGTGAGCACACAGACTGCTCTATCAGCATGGCATCTGGGGATTTCTGGATGGGCATTCCCCATGCAGCTTCGTTAATATAATCAAGGCCAGGAGTTACTTAGTGCTCATCCAGTCATTGCAAAGGGACTGATTACAGGCTGCTCTCCTGGGGCATTATTTCAGGCTGGGACTTGATGGAGGAGTATAAATAGCATGGCAGCTTCACCGAGGAGGTATTCCTATGTGACAGAGAAGTTAAAGCCCATGTCGAGGCCTCTCTAATTGCTCAAATTATTGCTACTGTTAACAGGGCAGCGAATTATGTCAGGGAGCCTTTCAGCAGTCATACTACTCTATCTACGGATGATATACACTCCTGGATTAACGCTGACAAACAACAATAAAAAGGGGTCACATTAATAAAATCTGAATGCAGGAAATAAACGTCGAATTAAAAGCAAACAACACCTGAAATATTGACTTTGGCAACGTAAAGTGGTGCTAAGAGGAAGAGGAAAATGTTACGGTTGATCAAGAGCAGCGCAGTTATGCTCAGGGCAAGTTTTATGCAGCACACCAGAAAGTGAGCTGAGCCCTACCTGCCTGCAGCCAAGTTCTGGTCTGCACCAGTCGAGCTGCAAATGTCCTCTCCTGATAGAGCTATGGGAACCGGAGGAGAGGAGATCCCAAGAGCAAGACCCCAAGAATTCAGGGCTGGAAGTACTCTCTGATGATAATGGAATAATAAGTATCACTGATTTCTCATTTACATCCATAAAATTGGGACTAATGTAACAGCAACAACAACAACAATAACAACAATCACATTTACACTGGTTCAGGTCCAAACCAGGTGGAAATCTGGCACCAGATTTGCAGTTTCCCATCCCTTAGAGCTGGAAGAACTGAGTCTTCAGATCTCAGATCTTCAGGAAATCTGACCTGAGTGATGAACCCTCTCCTTCCAATTCATTCATTACAGCTGCCATAAGCCATTCAATTCACCTGAGGCTGTTCTTTTAATTATACTGTGTCCTTCTGTCTTCTTTCTATCAGAGTTTTTTAATATAAAAAGTACTAACAGTAACTTCCTCCCAAACGCACATAAATGTGTAGATGTCACAGCACCTTGCAAAACCTGCTTAAACACCTTGGTAATGTAGAAATCATGACCTTACACTTGACCACATCTGGCTTGACCACCTATATGTGAGGAATAAATACAATTAAACCAACACGGACCATGAAGATAACCCCTTTGCAAACACTGGGAGCTCCTGAACCACGACAGACAGACCTGTCTTTTCAGTAAGGCTGAGGGGAGGTGTGTGATGAAACAGATTGAATGGATCCAAAAATCAGAAAAACTAACAGCAGGCTGCTGATGGCCAGAGTTGATCCCACACTTTCCCATAGTATCACAACTGGGATAAATAAGCTCCTGAACCATCATGTTGCAGTGAATCCCACTGCCAAATCGGGGTCATAATGCTTCTTTCACTAAGGAATGTATTTATGGACATTAATTGGGTGAGAAGTCTGTCTTTATTTATTCTGTGCCATCAAAAGACTTGGATCCAGGCTAACAAACATGTAGGAACATGCTGCCCTAAAGATGTTATGGCCCAAAGCACATGTGGCACATGGGATGCACAAGGGAACCCAGAGCCTCTGCTGGTTTTCATTTACTCCAAATCTAGTTTTGCTCTATATGAAATCCAGCTTGGTGCCATGGGCCATATGCTCCCCTCCTCTGCTGAATGATGCCATTCCAAGAAACCAGTGGTGATTAATAGATTCCCGTGAACATTTATGAAGTAACTTAGAAACTGACCACAGTGGAAGGGGGGAGTCTGTGGGCATTCCTCGGTGTGTGGACTGGGTTGTCCCTATCAGGGGTTAAGCACTGCAGTGACGTTTCTGAGTAAGAGCTCACCTCTAATCACACTTCCCCTATTTTTCTAAGAACTCTTCTCAATGGCAATTTTTGGTCTCTGGAAAGCCTTAGAGTCTGTAATCTCATTAGCAAGCAGCACATCTTCCTTTGTAGCAACCTAAAAGCTTTCAGAAAACAGCTATTTGTAAAGAGCACCTATGAATGGAAATAAAATACTGATCCTGTCCATTTCTGGGTGGTATTCTCAGTTCTCTGCTTCTTTTCCTTTTTAACTCGGGTATTAAAGTGTACCACATCTCTTTGCTTCCTTTCCTATACCAGTACAATCAATGGCTGAAACAATCCTTGCAGCAGAGACCTGTAGCTTTGCAATAATCAGCATCAGTCTTGCAGAAGATGCAGCAGTCCACTGCTTGCAGTAACCTTATTTCAAGTTATTTAATCTTCTTAGTGAGGTGTCGATTACATCACCTCAAACCAACCTTGAAAGCTCGTGATCAGCCACATCAATAACACGAGCGTTGCAAGCAATCCCGTGCTCTGGTCTTGCTAAGCTCTGTAGTAGCAAATTAACACGACCCAGCTGGTGCTTTCAAAAGCCTTGCATTTGAGGTAACTGATACAGATTTGGAGTCCCTGCTGGGTTGAGCAGAAGATGGCTGTTCATGCCCAGGACTGGAAAGTCTGATATTATCAACATCAGTGTTATTGCTGAAAGTTCAGTTTTGCCTCTCACTTTAAACAAATCCAAGCACTGGTGTTACTTGCTTGTAGTAATTTTAAGAGGCTGAATAGCAATGTGGTTGAAAGATGGCTCAGGCCTCATGGGAAAACATCTCAGAGTTTCACAACAAGCATGTGCAAGGAACTACTGGGATTAATAAATTTATTTCATTATCACAACTTCATTTTAGGTGGACATATGGAACAAAAATGAGTCATTTCCCATTCCCTATTCTTGCCCTGGGAAGTCACAGGAACACCTCCCTCTATGGCTGCAAGGCTGCACGGATCTTGCACAGCAAATCCCCAGGGACAACCAGGATGCATTTGGGAGTTGTTACCTCCATTAAACTAAGGTTGATTTTTTGCTGCTGAAAACTACATTGTGTTGTTCATCTGTATGACACTTCAATGTCCCTCAGGAAAGGAAGGATAATGAAAGGTGAGAAAATCTGTGCATAGCATTACCAAACTTGTAAATCAATTCAAGCAGCAAATACCTCATTGGAAATCACACTTTAGAAGGGACTTTCCATTCTAAATAACTTTCAAGGGCTATAATGAAACCAGGAAGACTTGGACCTTGCAAGGCTATTTCTGTTTGTAAGAAAAATTGATATGAGACATCTAGCCTTGTCTTTTGGATCCATCTTGCCTCAGTCAGGCATTATATCACCTGAATGTGAAGTGATTAGCCCTGAGTAGGTCACCTAGCACTCCTAAAATAAAAGTCCTTATTCCCCTGAAACTCAATGGGGAGGGGTAGATCTCTCCTGAGACCTTTCGATTAGGGACACTGGATGTGACATGGGAGATTGCAGCTGGTATCCATTAAGAATGGTCCCAGTACCAGGCTCCTGGGCTTTCTGGGTATGGATGCTCACATGGATAATGGATCTTCACTTGTCCGTGAATAAACAGTCCCAGCTAAAGGAAGAGAAATGTTAAGAGAGACTCTTCCCTTTAATTTGGAAATGCTGGGGACTCACTAGTGTTGCATTCCAGACTTTGGTCCTTTAAATCCACATCAGCTCATCACTAAATTGGATATAAATGAGAGCAGATTGTTCTTTGCAGCTCAGCAGACCTCCTTGTCTGCTGCTCCAGTGAGCTATGTGGTGACAGAGCCTTAGATCATTGCAAGCTTTTCCTTGTCTTTTTCATCTCAATTCCAAAATGCAAAATGTTACTTAAGCCTCACGTTTCCACCTGGGAGACCCTGCTGCGTTCCCTGGGTACCCTGTGTCTTCATGGCACAGAGGGGCTGGGTTGCTCCTTTGTGGGTCCTACAATGAGAGCTGGCTAGAAAAAAATATTCCTTTCAAGTAAAACAATGAGGTTTTAACGTTAGGTTTTGTTGTATTTTTGAAGGACATGAAACTTGAGAGACCCCTGGCCCTTCCTACAGGAGCCTGGAGACGTGGTGTCCCCTGGTCAGCAGAGCAAGGCCTGACAGGGCCGGAGCACCATGTCTGATCCTCCTGCCTCATTCCTCCCTGCCGGCTGGCCTGGGAAGCCTCCTGTGGAGACTTTTGTTAAAACAAACGTATTTTGACAAATCCTGCCTTTGACAACCCGCCTTTTCTGACAGCACATCCCACGGTGACTCCTGCCTGCTCTCCTCAGCCTGCTTTGACAATGTCTGCGGGGAACCTCCAGGGAAAAGTCTCCTGGCAGCAATTAGCACCTTCTAGTCTGATATGGGTTCGCCTCAGATATCCCCACACGCTGTCTGACATGGCAAAGCAGCCCCCAGGTGGCACACACGGTGCCTTGGCGTGACTCCTGGGCACTGCCACCAAATTGTGCCACCGAGGAGGCAAGAGAGAGGGGTAAACCCGGTGCCCAGCCTCAAATCAAAGGGTTACAGACACCGAGCTGAAGGCTCCCTACCCCAACCAAAGGGCAGATGCTCTACGTCTGGCATGCAGAGACCCTTTGAGGCTGTTTTGGCCCTTTACACAAAGATGGGCTTCCAAAGAATTAAAATAAGAGCTGACAACACCAACCTGCAGAGACCGAGGCTGGGAGGCAAGCTTTTGTATCCCTGCAGCAGAGCTGGCAAAGGCAGGAGTTTTCCAGCTGAGTTTTAGTGTCCTCACAGTCGCAGCCTTCCCAGAGGTTGAAGAGACACGGTAAACAAACCCTGATCTCTTTTAGGAAGCTGCTCCTTCAGGGAGCTGCCTCTTATTTTGGGCTGTAATGGGGTAAGCAGCTTGGTCGCTGAGGTTTTTCACTCAGTCCTTCCAAAGCGTGGTTTCTAACTCATTTCCCTTACTTACTTACTGCCATCTAGTGCAGCTTGCTGGGAAGACAATTGAAACTCCTCCACCCTCTCCCCTCAGAAACGAACCAAAACAAAACCAAAAAGCACATTAAAATGAGGAGCACTTCTTTTAGGCAATAGCCGTTCCAGGCAACTGAGTGTGTAGCAGCAAGATAGATAAGAAGATGCTTTGCATTTCATTTCTGAAACTTTAAAATGTCTGAAAGCTTTACTAACTGCAGAGATTTCAGATCAACAACTGGTTTAAGCAGCTGTCCTGCATGACTTTTGCTCGTGCGATCATCCCTGTGCATCCCTCCAGTATAGGTAAATGCATGGCTCATTTAATTTAGCCAAGGGGGGAGTTTGGTGTGGGGCTATGACAGTGAAGGAGCTTGGCCAGATCATGCCAGGACTGGTTGAAAAGCTGATAAGAGCTCCGTAAGAGGGGCAGAGGAAGGGATGTTCTCCATACTTAGTTCTCAGCTTTGAAGAAATGCCCAAGTGTTGTGGTCTTGATATGGAAGGTTTTGAGGCCAAGCTTTATCTTTTCACGTGGTCATGTCAAAAGAAAGGGTGACAGCTGAGGTAGAGGGGTGGAGAGACCTGCTGTGGATGTCCTACCAACTGGGCTGAAGCATTCTGGCATTGTAGCTGATTTTGCTTTGTTCTGTTATTTTAGACAAAGTCAAAGATACTCAGATATGAGTGCTCACAGCAGATGAATACATAAATAAACACAATCAGCATCAGACAAATGTGCTTTGCTGAGCTTCTGAGTTTCAGTGAAGTAGGACTGCTCTAAATGAAGTAGGATTTCTCTAAAACCAGCAGCTATCAGAGACATCATCAGATGATGGAAAGAATTTGCAAACTCATTCTATATTAACATGTACGCAGGGTCCAGCCCTAGCCAAGTGCTGTAAACATGGGTTGAAGCCCATAACTCAATCCCGTTACAGTCCTTTCTCACAGGGGATGCTTTGCATGTTGCAGATCCCTCAGGATCAAGCATTTATGGCACTGCTAACACCACCAGAGAGTCTGGGGAAAAGAATTTTAATTCTTTGGATGCTGAGCTTTCTTTTAAAAGCAGCCCCACCATCTACAGTCCCAATCTGCATAAAGACTAACCATTCGGCCTGTGTGCATACTGAGCATGCAATTAAGTACATGTGAGGCAGTCTTCAGCACACTGACTTGTACTTCAGGTCCTTAATTACACCAGACTTGATTCTAGTGGATGAAGATATTGCCCTTTGGTGGGGCCTAAAAGCACCAAAGGGAGCTGCTGCAGCCAGTTCTTCATCCCGATCAATACAGAGGGGAGGGACAGTGCGGTTACTGGTGGATTAAATTGGAGACAACAGCAATTTCATGATGTACTGGGAATTTGGAGCATTTCATCATGAGGAAGAGAGAGGAAAAAACAATGTGGTAAAATTACTTTTGAGAGAAGAGGAATGGCTGCATTCTTGGGATACCATAAGGATATTTTTTTATAGACTATTAAAGCTCCAGTTTGACAATTTTCATTATTTAGTCTGACCTATAGACAGCAGGCTATAGAATTTCACCTCATCATTTTTGCTTTGAGAGACTATTACCATTTTTAAATTAATTTAGAGGCAGAACTACAGATAATTAGAAAAATTTCCTGTTCCCACAGAAACATTTTGAAGTGTCCTCTAGGAAATATTTTCTAGAAGCTTTCCAAGGCATTTTATGTTCCAGAAGCACTCAAGTTATGACCTTTTTGTAAAACCCTATCTTGGAAGTAAAATAAAGACACACATTGATTTCTGAAAAATAACCAAGTCTATCTGCAATTTTGTTTAGAGTTCAACAAAGGGATTCATCTCCAGAAGGACAGAAAAACTGGTAAATATGTTAAAATGTTTTAGCAATATACACAATATATACTTTTAGGGCTCACTACTGCCTCTGTCATATTTCAATAACTTCAAAATGTTCCATTACTTGGAAGTTATTATAATATTTGGGGTCACCATCTTTAGTTAAGTTGAAGGTCATTGTATTTTCCAGTGTGCCAAAATTGTTCAAAACTTTCCTCTCTAAGGACAGTCCAGTGTGTTTCCTTTGACCTGACCAGACCCTTACGTAACATCCTTTAAGGGATAATTCATCAGTGGCCTTAACAGTACCTAGGAGCAAAATAATGTGTCATTAATAGATTTATTAAGAAATAGTGGCTGAATTCACATCTTTGCCTCTTTCAGTGTCACCCCTGTATTTCTTGACAGATGTTTTCCTGTTGGTGTTACAGCTCTAAAAGCAACATCTTTAATGAACTGACAATATTTTTATTATCTGGAGCTATTCTGGGAGCGTGCTTTTTGAAAAAAGCCTGAAGAAATGTCATCTCTTTTCTCTGCATTGCCTCAACGTCCTTTTGGCAAGCCACAGCATTTACAACAGAAGGTTCTGACCCTGCTAACCCCGCAGATCTGCTGGGGACTTCGTGTAGGGGAGAAAGACACTGATTTCATAGACCGCAATGAGACAAACAGCTTCATCGGTGCTGTAGTCATCTCCCATCATTTGCTTTTGGAAACACTGCTGTGGGGTGCAAAACCTGATGTCTTGTGCTGCGGCTCATCTCCATCACCGCCTGCTCTTCACCCTCCGCTGGGAACAGCTCCCCGTCTCCGCTAACCTTGAAAAAGCCTACTCAGCACAAATTCTCCACCTTCATTTCACTGAGAATCAGGCTATACAGAACACAGATAATAGCCCATTTATGTTGACTCTTGTTTTCCCATCTTGTAAACACCCTCTGAATTTATATTCACATCATTTTTACTATAATGCTGTTCCCCAAGCCATAAAAAGAACAATTCTGAGCTTCTTGACAGCTAATATTTCTGTTGAGCGATATTAATGCATTGTGAGTCTGACCTTAATACTGATGCACCGCAGTCTGATCCTACTTGGTACTGAGCTCCTCCTGTGCCTCTTAACATGCTGTGATGTTTGTGGAAGGCGAAGGTGCTCAGCAATCAGCAGGATCAGACTCCAAAGCCGTGGTCACAGCACAAAACAGACCTAAGATGCTTACTGCCTCTCTGGTGTAAAGGTGAGATGCACTTGCAGGAGCTAAACTCTGCCAGGAAGGATTCCTGGAAGAAATGGCATCCCCTTGGGATAGATCTCAGCAAGAAAATAAAAAGCTTTATATCTTCATGCTGCTTTGGGGAAAAGCAGCAGTCAAAAGCGAGATCTGTGTAAGGGGTAATTCTAACTGATCACCAGTGGGCCGCATGCAGAACACGTCCGTGAGTGAAGCTTAGCTTTGGGTTTCTTTAGCTGTATGATTCATTTTTATGTTAATCATTGCATCTGCAAGAACAATGTTCTTAATAACTTAGCAATGTTCATGCCATGTGAAAGCCACAATGATATTTGGAATCACACTTTTAAAGAGCAACAGGCATCTGTTTAAAAAACGATTATGTGCTATAAACACACACGCACCTCCACATCTGCTGCAGCACACCCATTTCCCCTCCCAGGTATCCAAGAGCCATCTCAAATCCCAAACTCTAATTTATGCACGGATACATCCCAGCCTGCTTTCATCTCAGTGTCTGTTGGACTAGTGGGGGCAAAAGCCTTCAGAAATGAAAGCAGAAATCTTGCTTGGATGATGATATACAAAATTAAGCCCTGATTATTCATGCTTCGTTTGATTTGGTGCAAAGATGTCCTAAAGTTCTAGAGTTGTGCACTTGTCTGCAAGCCATGATCATGGAGAGGCTGGGAACAACCAAAATGCAGAGTGGTAGGGCCAGGCTGCCCTCTCGCTTCTGCTCTATCCTTTTCCCTCTTTTTTCTTCCTAATTTTTAGCATGTTTCAAGCCCTGAAGACTCTGGGTAGGAAGGCAGAGCCAACAAAGACTTCCCTGGAGGATTTCCCCTACCTTCTAAAGGATCTAAATGGAATCAGAGCTGCTGAACGTAGCTTTGTTTCCTGGCTACTCAGCATTGACTGATAAAATTCATGGAGATAATGAGAAGTTCAGCCACACGAGACTCAAGATTTCCATCTGTGCTACATTTCAGGAAGGTTGGCTGTGCTCTACCTGTTGCAAATCCTATCCACAGAAGTCACCAAGGCCAGGGGAGCAGAGATCAGCCTCCCCCAGAGCAGCTCCCTTCATGACCACCTTTTGGGTGCACCCCAGGTTCTGCAGATGAGGAAGCTGATAATGGAGATTAAAACCTGTATTTTCTGCTTGGTTATTTTTCTCATCTTTTCACTTCACATTTGAAGTAACGCCCAAATTGACAATTTATTACAAGCTGCAAGCTGCAGCCCAGGACTGATACATGAGGGTACTTTGGAGGAATTTATGGATTAAGTCCAAGTCAGAAACACTGGAGCGTTCTCCCTTCATATTCTGCAAAGTTAAATCACTCTGGGCAGCGAGGCAGAGCTAGCATCTTTACAAAAATGAAACAGAAACTCAACTGCAATATTCTCAGACCTCCAATACAGATTGATAACACTTTTGCTCATGTAACCTTTACAGCAGCAATTTCTAAGCTGTGCAGAGAGTGAGAGGAGCTGGGGATCATGGTGCCATCATGGCCCAGTGTTGCCTTCACTGGAAAAAGGTTCAGGGTAGTGGGGTACCATGGTAATGGATCTGAGAGATGGAAATTGCAGGCAGAGAGGCTGGAAATGTGGCACACATTTCTGACTGGGAGGGCTGCTGGCTGTGGGAATGGGTCTCCCATGGTCTCATTGTGGTTTTGCAATAACGAGGCTTATTTATTTTGTTCAGAGATCACTGTAGCTTTTTCCTAGAGACAAGAGCATGATCTCAGGATGTATCCTGAGCTACGCAGGGACTCAGACTTCTAAGAGTCTTCACTGGCCTATGTCTGACCTTACTGAGCAAGTAACATGTTGGGGAAATACATTCTTCTTTTTCCCCATTAAGCCAGGCCACAGCAATGCTTACCTACTGACAAAGCAAGGAGCAACTCAGCTTGATTTTCATAACAGAGCTGCCAGCCTTAAAAATCTGTGCCTCTGTAGTGAGAGAGATGGCAGCAAAGCGAAGGGCTGGATGAAACCAAAGTGGTTCAAACCATCATACCTGGCTTCATACACATGGCAGCAGCACTGACAGAAGGTGTCCTGGGCACCAGAAGTGTGCCAAGGCAAGAAGGCAGTGAGCTGTAGTCCTTTTCCTTTTGATATAGACACCCCATTATACACACAGAAGATAAAGTCCGTACTTGTAGCCCATGGCTGCCTTAGGCTAGACATTTAAATACATCCACAGCCATCTGACTGGCAAATGTTTGCACACACACGATTCATGTGGAAAAAAAGTGGCAACCTGCTTTGAGAATTACCTTTCTGAGCTACAGGCTTAAGCAAAAGACTTTGTTTAACATCTCTCAAACACTTTGGAAAACCCTTGTTCTTGTCCTTTTTCTGCCGAGTTTGAAGACTTCTTCTTGGGTTTCCTTTTTTATTTTTATTTGTATTGATTTGTTTATTTTTATATTTTTTATTTTTAATTATTTTTTTTTAATTTTTATTTTTTCCACAGGTGCTCTGGATCACACCAGCTGCATTTTACTGCAGCTTTCTCTGCTGTCACTGCTTATTCCCTGGGATCCTCAGCCGGAATGCACAATTCATGTTGTTATTGTATTAAGTAAAATTGTAAGTGCTGAAATGTCAACTGATGTCATAGGCTCATAGAATTATTTAGGTTGGAAAAGATTGTTGCAAATCGTTGTAAGTTAAATGCTTTGTTGAACACGTCCAGGTCTCTGGGCTTAGTTCCCCTGGGATCTGTGCAGGACTCTGCTGTCCTGAACAACGTGGAGCAGTTGGCTCTCTGCCTCGTACCTGGAGGCAGACGTGCCTCGCACTCAGCTTTGTGATCCTCAGAGCTCTCCCAGAGCCAGGAGGAGGCGTCCCATTTATCTCTCACCTTACAGGAACAAGGATGTCGGTGCCTCGTACAAACTGGATATGAAAATTCAGTGGGTTTATTTTTTAATGCTAAGATGGCTCCATTAGAGTATCTCATTTGTATGTTTGCTGAAACCTTTTTTGCATCATTTCTCCAAGCTAGGAGCACTCATAGCTACAACACTGAAGCCCAGAATACACGTTCTAAAGATTTTTCTTGTAAAAGAAGCATCTAAGTGTACCACCGTCCACACCATGCCATTGCCAAGCTAATAGACATTGGCTATTGGCCACACTCTCCGTGGCAGCTATTTCTGGAAATGCATCTCATGGAAGGAAAGAGAGAGAATGAGAAGCTGAGAAGTGATGGAAGCAGAGCTATGGCTGAAAGCCTTCATTAAACCCACTGTGGAGACACACTGTGCCCTGCACTTAACTGAAAAGCTCATTTCAAGTTTCCCATGTACCATGTTAGAAAATTAAGCTGTCAGATCTGCTTATGGGCAACATGCTAGCCTATAAAACACATTTTCTCTGCTCACCAGCATACTGCAGTTTAGCAAGCCGTTTTTTCTGTTATTCCCTCAACTTTATTGACATTCCTAGAGCAAAACCCATCTTAGCTGAGTGGGGTTTTGAGGTCTGATACTCAAGGTGCTCCCAGTTGATAGGGAGTGATAGCAGTGTAGGTTAGAGAGATGCCAAAGATCTACATCAGAGTTTAATGCCAGATCTTAATCTGAAATTGGGCAGACATCTATTGAAAAATGAAGCACTTGTGGTGTTCAGTCTAACTTCTACTCCCCTCCCTGCTGTGTCTGTCTCTCTCCATACAAGGAGCCTCCTGCACTTCTAAGTTAGGTATTTCACATACTAACAGCTGCAATCAATCCAGAGTACAGCTGTCTTGTGCTCTTTGCTGAGGACAAAAATTTACCCTCTTCTTGGAAGTGCTGTGCTCTTAGGACATTAAAGTTTCATAGTTAATGACTTGCTGCACACCAAGGAGCTGTCCCCCTCTTTGATTTTTCTATGCCCACGTTCATATTTATGCAATGCTACATTCATGCTGCTTTCCCTGCACAGCTCTGTCATTCCCCAGGTTTTCACAGAGGCAGTTCAGACATCCAAGTCAGCAAGAAACCAAGCTGGGGGAAAAATATATATATATATATATATATATATATATATTTTTTTTTTTTTCTACTGGTTTAGAGCTCTGCACAGGTTCAGTTGCCTGGTGAGAACCAGAGCGACAATAAAGAGGCAGAGGGGCTTCAGAGCCAGCACTGGAGTGGAAGAGGGGTCCTTTTTGGTAGTAGCAAGACATTAAAACTCCAGCCACCTTGAGAAGTCACATTATGGTGTAGCTCAGGTGAGTTCATTCAGATCTGGGCCTAAACCTGCTTATGTACAGGTGTCTGGGTGGGTGCTGCCCCTGCTCTTTTAACAAACTGCATAATGCTGATGGCATATCTAACTACAACATTGCTAGTTTTCTGTTTTGAATGAATAAATAATGAGTAGATCTGTTATAATGTAACTAATGAGTAGAAAAAAATCCTACCTGCACAGTTAGAACCCCTAAAGTCTAAAAATTCTTTCTCCACCTGCCCGTTGCAGTGCAAATCTTGTTGATCTCAAACAGGTCTACATTCATAGGAGGCAGAAAAAAAGTCTAATTTTGCCAAAAAACACTACACCAAAATACATTTATCTCAGTACTTCTTCCTGCAGGTATGATTTTCTTCCAGCTCAGCAACCTGTACTAGAAATCTATCTAGAGCTCTATTTTGTCCTGCCAAAGAAATGAAAATTACTGTGCCAATGTCATTCTTCTTATCAGCAAGTTAATGAAACTAGACAGCCACAGCTGTAATGAATAGAGGGTTGTCAATGAAGACTTTTCAGCTGAGAGAATCTTGGTGTCAAAGGGAGTCCTTTCTGGAGCAGGCTGGGTTGCAGGAGGGTAGGCTGAAGGACTCAGCATCACATTACTCTTTGTGCAGAAGTGTTTCAGGAATTAACAGGTGTTTATGAATGTGCTGAATATCTAAGAGCCTGAAAGACATTTAGCATGAATAATTCAGCATCACTTGTTACTTGCTTTCTGCTAATTTCCTTTTAGAAGGAGAAAATAAAAAAGATCATTGCAGCTAATCAAGGATGTCAGAACTTTGAGGGGAGATCCTCCACTGGTGTAAATTAGCTGCATCTGACTGCAAAGTGGCTGCAGCAGGGCCTGTGATGAGAGTGAGGCCCCTTACAAAGGACTGATCGACTGAAGAGTGTTAGCATGAACTGATGAATACTTGAGTGTAAGTAATGCATTGCTGCAAGGAAGAGCAGACCATGATGACCTGACCATGGCCAGCATCCACAATGCTGAGCAGAGGCATCTCTGCAAGATTTGGCACCATAAAAAACACTGAGGTGATGGATGGCGCTTTGATTTGGTTTGCAGCCTCTTTGCTGTAGCCCTGTCCAGTAATCTCAAGTAGATGACCTCAGCAATGAGGTGATGCTGTCTCTGATCTTGGGCAAAGGCGTGAAGAAACTGTCTGTATGTTTTTTCAATATAGACACTCATCCTTAATAATGAATTCAAAGATGGCATCAACATCACTTCTTCCTAAACACCCTGATGTGACTTTTGACTTCGCCAAGTATTACCACCAGCCCCAGGAAGCAGAGAACTCAGAGAGGGATAGGAGAGGTGCTGCTGAACCATTCTGTACTATGAAGATATGATTCCTGCCAAGACAACATTTCAGGAGTTTGCATTAGAAATGTGCAGATCAGACTATGAACAACCTGTGGGCTTGGAAGGAGTATAATTTTCACACAGACTTGCAGAGCATTACTTTTAAAGGATGTGGGCTTGATTTCCTGGATTTTCCTAATGGGAAAATAATCTTGAGAAGAAATAATCTTTTTATTGAATATTCTTCTATCTTCTCCTCTTTTGGTTCAAATGCCACTGAGACATCTGGTGAAATGTAGTTTGCAGACAAGCCCATAATGAATTGGGGAGATTGCAAGCTAATTTTAATGCCTGCGGGCACATGGAGATCCATGCACTCAAAGCTTTTACTCTTATCTGCAATCCTTTGCAGAGCTCTCTCTGCCAGGAACTATTAAAAGTTTGTTGGTTATAAGTGAACTGATAATAAGAGCAGTGTTCCCCAGGGGTCTGTGTTGGGGCCCATACTCTTTAGTATCTTTACTGATGATTTGGATGAGGGAATTTGTGCACCCTCAGTAAGTTTGCAGATGACACCAAGCTGAGGAGAAGTGTTGATCTGCTGGAGGGTACGAAGGCCCTGCAGAGGGACCTGGACAGGTTGGGTCGATGGGCAGAGGCCAACAGGATGAGGTTCAACATGGCTAAGGGTCTGGTGCCTGACCATGGAGGTGATTTGTCTCCCTGTACTCAGCTCTGGTGAGGCCACACCTCAAGTGCTGTGTTCAGCTTTGAGCCCCTCAGTACCAGAAGGACATTGAGGCCCTGGTGTATGTCCAGAAGGGCGAAGGACCCATAGCACATGTACTGTGAGGAGCGGCTGAGGGCACCGGGGGTGTTCAGGCTGGAGAAGAGGAGGCTCAGGGCAGACCTCATTGCTCTCTGCAACTGCCTGAAAGGAAGGGGTGGGGAGATGGGGGTCGGCCTCTTCTCACAGGTAACCAGTGATAGGATCAGAGGGAATGGCCTCAAGTTGTGCCAGGGGAGGTTCAGGTTGGCAATGAGGAGCCATTTCTGCTCAGAAAGAGCAGTCAGGCACTGGGACGGGTTGCCCAGGGAGGTGGTGGAGTCACCGTCCCGGGGATGTTCAAGGAAATGTTGGACCTGGTGCTTGGGGACATGGTTTGGTGGGTGATAGTGGTGGTAGGGGGATGGTTGGACCAGATGATCTTGGAGGGCTTTTCCAACACTAATGATAATGATTCTGTGATTTTATAAGAGGGAAAACATTCAAATAAATTTTATTTCTGGGGAGCAATCATTAGCTTTTATCCACCACTGACTCAGCCAGAAGATCACATTGCATACCGTTCCTATTGTTCACATACCTGGTCCGAAAATTCATGAAGATAGGATAAGTATTACCATGAATTTTGTGGCTCGTGGATCAGCTCTGTTATCATTTCTAGACCTCAAGTGTAAAATGAAGACACTTTTCATCTTGAGTCCTTTCTATGGATTTTAAGAGACCCTGTTCCCATTCATCTCCAGTCTCTTCATTTATGTTGCTTCTGGCTGCTGACCCTGAAAAGGAGCAGACTGAGACCTTGGCAAGATCTTACAAAGACTTTTTTTCCGCAAGTGGTTGAACATTGCGTGGTTCACACATGCAGGTAACCTATACCTGGAATTTCCAGGCCAAATCTGGGTGAAGAATTGATTAAAGTTCATGCCATTCTGTGTCACAAGGACATCCTGTTGGATGCTCCGGTTCTGTATTCAGTCACTGGCATAATTATAATCATTATGTGGAACACACAGAGGGGTTATTAAATAGCCATACTGTTTAAGTACGCACTAATTATATAAAGCATAGTACAAGGACAGCATGGAATGTCTTCTAATAAGAGTGGCCTGCATCTCTGGCATCCATCTAAATTAAAAACCTTCTCAAAATGATAACCTTAAGTAACTATGCACTTCAGAGGCAGCTGTGAAAGAGTTAGAACTAACTCAATCAACTAAATTATGTGTAAATGGCTCCGTTTTTATTAGCGGTCTCCAATGTATACAAATTTCAGTGGTAAAGCAGCCACAACAAATGGATGAGTCCATTATCTATTATCATCCTTGCCTCTCTGTCAAAACATTTCTCCAACCCTAAAGACCAGCTTGTGAATTAAGAAAACAACCAAACAACAACAACAGCAACAGAAAACCAATCAGAAAAAAATAAATTAAAAAAAAATCCCTGCTTAAAATTCCATCCCTTAGTTGGTTTTCTGGAAAATAAAAGATGCACTTTGCACTGAGATATTTGCAAATGCTGTGGAGGGGAAAGCAAAAGGCCATTTTTATTAGGCACACTTTGGTAAAAGCACTCCAGACAATTATGATACTTGTAA
Source organism: Anas acuta (assembly GCF_963932015.1). Lineage (NCBI taxonomy): Eukaryota > Metazoa > Chordata > Aves > Anseriformes > Anatidae > Anas > Anas acuta. The sequence goes on along the minus strand of NC_088979.1, from coordinate 197,802,713 downwards.
ATGTAATCTACTCCAAACACTGCTTGCATTAAAAATACATGGGAAATAGAAATCCCTTGTCAGCTTCTCTTCTTTCTCTAAATGCAGGCTGCTGTGCTTTTTAGCTGAAAAAAGAAAAAAGATCAATACAAAAGAAATTGTCTTTGATTTAATGGTGAGTATGGACCTTCAACTGTTTGGACACAGTCTTCACATGATAAATTTTATGGTATGGCCAAGGATGGGGAACTATGGGGCTGATAGCCCAGGCAGTCACTATGTGCCATAATGGAGCGATATGGATGTAGTCTAAAGATGTGTGTACAAGATGAGAGGAAGAGTATCATGAATGAGAATAAGCACATGATGTGTCCAAACAATTTTAGTTGGAAGAGAGGAGAAAAAAAAAGTCTGTCAAACTCAGTATAAGAATTTAGCCTAAATTGAATCAACAGTCAATGAACAGCCTCAAGAATGAGGCTGGTCCCATAGTGCAGCATTGCAGTAGAATTTGCCTTTAGTCAGTAAAGGTTTGCAAAACAAATTGAACAAATGACCACTCTGAAGCACTGAGAAGGATCCGTGCTCAACCATAGTAAATGTACAGTGCTTCTTCACATATCTTGTGCCTTAGAAGCCAAATTCAGCTCCAGGAGATCTGTTTGTGTCTCCCACTGTGTAGAGGACACCCTGGCACAGCCGTGGGTTTTGGCCTGCAATTATTTCATGATTTTCCAGGACAAACATGTTTTAGATGTCCCAGAGACAAGCCTGTGATGCAGAAAAGCAGACAGAACTCAGGTCTCTGGGCACATGCGTGCTTGCAATGGAAGATACCACAAACATCCTTGAATAAATAAATGTTTTACAGCTCTCACTATACCTGATGAATGGGTTTACAGGCTCTGTGCCTGGAAAGAAAATATTTGCATACACAGAAGTACATTCACAGCTACTTCCTCCACCGTTTCCATTGCCAACTAAGGTCAAGAGCCTGAAGTTTTAAATGAAGTCAGCCTGGGAAAAGTCAGCACAGAAAGTAGGCTGCAGTCCTTGGTAGACCTGGTATGCTGCATTTTTTAGTGTTTCTTTTTTATTGACTTTTCATGACATACCAATCCCTCTGAGCTGTCCATTATCTAACTCATTATCCTGGGAGATGAGCAGTGAACGTTTGACACCTTCTGACAGAGGCAGAGATGAAAACTGAACCTTTTTGCTTTCTTTCTTAGGAGTGTAACTGTGTAAGATGAGAGGAGAGATCTTTTCACAGCCATAATACTTTTCTTTAAGCAAGCCCTTTTATTTTTGAAGGGAAAGCTGCAGATAACTACTTACATATCAAATTTACAGGTGTAACTCCCTGTCTTCTTTATTGTCTCCAGGCTAGCTGCAGGTGATCACACTGGGGACCCAGCATCCCTACTGTTTGTTATAAGCCAGGTGTTTTGCTAAGCTGGAGCCAAACACTGAAAAATATTAGGGACATGTAGTTGAGGTTTGTGATATCTGAATATAGCTCTGAAAGTGTGGACTTCAGACAGTTCCCTGCTCAGCCTGCTTCTAATTTCTATTCTGAGTTGCCCAAAGCTCCCCTCACACTGTATAGAGAGAGTGTCTTGGTACCCAAATTAGCACCACTTTTTGCTCAAGACATCTAAGTCCTTTCTCAGATCTGAGTCTTAGCCATAAAACCATTTATTCTGGGAATACACAGAGAACATGTAATGGATTTCCTTATACATTTTTGGATGGTGGTTTCATGAGTTAGGCTATAATCTTTGCATAGGGAAGGAACATCCTCTGGTTGACACTAGGTTCTCTGTAATTTGTATAGATTTTCCAGACTTTTCCAACACAGACTTGTCAGTGATTGCTAAGCCTTTAGAGCACTGAGATGCCACTCCAAAAACGTGCATATTCTCCCTATAAAGCTGTAGAGTCATCCAGAACACCCAAGTGTAAAAAGTCAAGGTGAAGCATAAGAAAACTGGCTCACTGGAGAGCTTCAATATCTGTGGCAATTCTGACCAGCAGCTCTCTTGAAAACGTAACAGAGACTTTTCTATAATCCATGCCTTTAGTTACTTCCTTCACATTCAGACAGGAAACAGGGGAAAAAAAATAAAAATAAAAATAAAAAAAAAAGGAGAGAGACAGACATATGTATAGGGGCTCAACCTTCCCCACCATCCTGGCAGTAGATGGGTACACCTGAACTTCCCGAACTTGTTCACCCGTTCTTTAATGAAATGCTGGCTATGTTTTCCTGTTATCCTGTGAAAACTTTGTGCACTTCACTCCTGGTGGGTTCACCAGGGCTTCTGCTTTAAGACATCTTTCAGGGTTGGCCTATAAATGGCATGATGATGTCCTCCAATGGCTGGAGTATGCAACTAGGAATGAGGTAACACGTCCGCCTCTATTGGCTTTACTGAGGATTCACTTTGTGACCTTGGACAGGGTATCTTTCTGTGCTGATCTCTGCTTGTAAGACACAAATAATAATTCTTCCTATACCGTATATCATAGGGTTGTTGTGATGCTTAATTAAAACATTTAGAAAGTCTTTCAGGAGCAGCAGTCTATAAATGTTAAACGAGGCTGTTATTCTTCTTCTCCCTTGGTTACCATCAATTGTTTTATTGATCTAGTCCATTATAGACTCGGAAGAAGAGTTGTTTATTACAGCGAGAACTTAGAGCTGAAATATTTCTATCCTCCTCACTAGACTCAAAACTTGCTCCAACAGATATTTTTAATCATCAAACATGTTGGCTTAAGTCTACAAAAAGGGGATGGAAAATACTGGATATCATCCCCCACTAACTAAAAGGCTTCTTCAGATCTTCCCACAGCAGACGTGCTCGGTTTATTGGCATCTACTGGGACTTTCATATCAAAGTACTTAAAGAAATTCAACAGAAAAAAAATGTCTTTGCTTTTCAGTTGCAGCTGGATGAAAAAGTAGTTGATATCAATAGGAGGCTTCCCACTACTACACAAGGTTTTGAGTCAGATTATTAATGTCCTGCAAGCCAATGGTACATAAAACCTCAAACGATTTCACTGAGAACATTGCATGCAAAGAAATTGCAAAATCAGTCCTCAGTACATAAATACTTTCAGAACAAGTGAATTGATGCCAGTGTAAAGGAATGATTAATAGCAGCAGATAATTTAGCTACACACATTGGCAAATTTTCTTCCTCGTTACTCTTAATGTATTCGTGTTAAAAATCCAAAACATGCTGTACTAGCTCCATGCAAAAGCAGCATTTCCAAGATGTCAAAGTATGTTGGCAGTCCAATTATTACTTATTGAATCCCTGAGAATTCTACATACTTGTGCTATTCAAAGAACTATTTTTAATTAGTTCACAAGTTAGGCAGCAGTTGATAACACAGCATTTAACATTTCAGAGAAAGACGAGCAATAAACAGGCACTTGTTGCCGCGCTCACTTCTTTTTCAATTACAGAGACAATAATGTTTTTACAAGGAATCCAACAAAGGTTAATTTGCAATTAGAGCTTTATGATTGGAAGAGGCTCTGTTGGTGAGTCCTATGACTCACGAGTCCATCACTGAGACACAGAAAGGAAGCAGAGGTCAAAAAAATACTCCAAGGATATGTTCTGATGCTTGTCCATTGTCAGGCTGTTCCCAGCTCAGATTAGGTTCTATTAGTGAGGCACTAAGTGTGCACATCAGAGGTGGACCCTGCAGAGTGAAGATGAAAACTCACCTAAATAAAATAGGGATTAGGAGAAAAAGTGTTATCTTTTTAAAGTGTCATACCACAAAGTGTTATGACAGAGATGGGAAACTGTGATTCACCAAAAATTGCAAAAGAAATAAGAACAGAACACCAATCACTTAGCTCCTAGCTTGGTGTCTCTTTTTAAGCCTTCATTTCATGTGCTTTCTACTGTGGTTAATCCGTGGGAATGGCCACTTTCTGTGGTGTACTGAAGGTAATAGGGAGGGAGAGCACAGGTTCAGGTATTTGCTGGAGACCAGCTCAAGTCAGTTCACATTCCTTACCCCTAGTAGCCATACTAGTGCCTGCATGGCATCTAAAGAGCTCTGTACATACTGGGGCCTGACATGATACTTGGGTAACTTCAGTAAAGTAACGCTGCAAGACTGATGCTCAGTCATTCCTGAAAATCAGCTGTGTTCAGAGGAAGAGGAAGGTTTGCCTTAGAAAAGAAAAGTTGAAAAGAAGTTGGGTGAAGACACAGGAATCCTTTGTAATGGGATCACGGGGTCTACTCTGTCCTTGGCCAACACAAGCTGCCCTTCTCTGATCTTTATGATAGGAGGACTGCTGTCAGTACACTAATGAAAGGTGATCTTTAACTCTTCTTAAAAGGGAAAACCCTTGCTCCGCCTGACAGACAGGACACACATCCTTCTGCTGCTAGCAACATGCTGGGAGATCATCCTTCCAGATAACTTTAAGGTGTTATGGTTAAAAAGTCTGGGACTCTTGAATTTTCTACAGTAACAGGAATCTAATCACCCCCCAATTTCCTTATTTTATAATAAAAACTGAATAGATCTGTAGGACTTCCTCACTATTCAACTACATGCTTTTCAACAGATTTTTGAACATAAAACCAAGGCATATGTTTACCTCCAGGGCAGCCCAGGCAATTTTGGATACTGATTCTTTTTTTACTATCCAGCTCTCAAAATACATGAACAAGGATGAATAGCAAAGGTTATCCCAGCCAATATCAGGTATGGACACACAGTGGTATGCAACCCAATCATATAGCATTTATGAGGATATACAGCCCTGGAGATGGATAGCTTCGGCCATGAAAAAGGAGTGTACAAGTGCTCCAGATACCTTGACCCAATTGCTCATGACTATCTCTACATACCTAAGCCTTTGAAATTCATCATTAAATGGAAAAAAAAAAGAAGTACATGAAAAAAAAAAAAAAAAAGATTTAAAGTTTGTATATGCCATCTGACTTTCATGCCTGTAATAATCCTTTGAGCTTTACTGTTAAGCTTCTCTTAACAATCACAAAAGCTAAAGTGTGCTTTAAAAAGAAATCCGGCAGTGACTTCCAGTATAACCTGACTCTGGGAGCTAAGGATCTAAAAACAATTCCAACAGCATAAGGTTCATTCTAAAATTATTCTACAATTATGGGAGTTGGCAACTGCAGTCAGATAAACTGGCATTTCTCTAAGTTCTTAGCAGAAGGCGGGGAGAAAAAAAGGAAAAACCAGTCTGCGCCTTGGTTGAAGCTCACACCTACCTACCCCTTCCTCACACCTCCCTGCACCCCAGCAAAGAAGGATGTGTTATAGCCCATGCATGCCTGTTCCTTGCCTTTCTGAACCCCCAACCTGGACTTATTGCTGAGGAGTTAAGGAAGCAAAGTGACTTCTGCTTGGACGTGTAATCTGGGAGCTGAGCAGATACGATCAGCCTCGTGGCAGCATGACAAATCACCAACGTCTCCGGCAAGCACTGCTGACTGTGTGCATGCTGCAAGCTTGTCCTGTTCTCGAGTTAATGAACCGTGGCGGAGAAGGGTTGCATGCAGCCACTCATCCCAAGCTCCCAAAGCAAGCAGAGGGATGAAGAGGGTCAACCATCCTTCAACCGCCCTAAGTCAATGCTATTTCCTGACCCTTCCTTGCTGCTGAAACCCATGGTGGGTTTCAAATGTTGGTGATGTGATTTGGAGAAGTGGCTCTGGGCTCGTTTCAGGAGGAGGCTGAAGCAAACCACAGCGTGGCCCGATTTGGGATGCTCTGCTGGTGCCTGCAGTGATCGATGGCCCCAGCGCGGGGAGGGGTCACCGCGGCGCAGCACCTTAAATCAACCTGTCTTCCTTCCCATTTAAAACTTCCCCTGATTAATGGTGCTGAAAGCCTGATAAATGAGAATCGGCCGAGTTGTGCATACAGATATCTGGGCAGATTAAATAATTAATCATACTGTAATTAATAAAGACAGATCCTGGCTTTTTTTGAACTTTCCCTCCTTCTCTCCTCACACAAGCTTTCAAAAGATTTTTGACAAAAATAACTACAGACACGAGCAGCTAATCCTGCTTTGGGGGGGAGGGAGAGCCTGCTGCTTCGTTAATGTAGCAAAAATCAGTGCATACATTTGAGCAGTAATGAGATCTCCAGGGCAAAGTATGACATCTGCTCCAGAACTTCTAAAATACAGGTTAATTTACACCAGCCAAACCTCTTTGAAGCCAGGCAGTTTGATTTTCGCTTGTAGACTTAATGTAGTAGCAACTGACAAGCATCCAGGCCTCAAAGGCCTTGCCATTACTTAGCTCCTGGTAAACGAGCCTATCAAAGCACTTTATAAATAATACAACCCAGTAATCCATTGGTGGAGGAGAAGCAGAGTCCTTGGGCATCACATGAGTGGTCACTTGCCCCAAAGGTGGCCGTGCCAATAGGGCTGCACTGAAAGCCACAGAATTGGCATTATTTCTATTACAGTCATCATGAAACTCAAGCACACAAGGAATATAATGAAGAAACGACATAAGAAGGTACTGATAGTGATGGGAATTAAAAGAAGAGGTTAAATTGGAAGCTGGAATTTTTTCTTCCTCTAGAGTAGACTCAGCTAATTACACCCTTTGCTTATGTGGCCAAACATAGCCTTTTCTTCTTTGTATTTATTTGTGCATTTATTTATTTATTTTAAAAGGAAAACAGGAAGGGTGTTACAACAAAATTATCAAAGTATTTTCAGTGCATTTAGTAGGCAGACTGAGGTAGACTCATCAGCAGGGATCATTTGTGGTGGGTGATGGGTGAACTGGGAAGTTGGTTCAAGTGCCTTAAAGAAAGGCTTCTAAATCCATTCCTGCTGGTTCCCTCACCACTTTTTTGCACCTTGGGACCCTGCAGTTCTGGTCCTGGTGGAACTAGAAAAAGCCCTAAGGTGAAACACAGCGGAGGCCAAACTGGAGTCAGAAGCTGTCCAACGAGAGTTCAGATCCCTGCGCCCAGCAGGACTGCTCACTTCTGTTAAGCCAGTTTATCTGAAGTAAATTATCCCTGGGAAGGTTAAGAGATAACTCGATTATGACCTATTAGCACTTGCATTAGAGGACTTCACATGGCACTCAGCTCTTCAAGCTAAAGTAAAAGTCCTAATGAGATCTAAGGGGTTGAGGGTGAGTGATTTCAGACTGCAAATAAGGATCTCAGCTTTTTCCTCGTTTTTTCTTTTTTGTTTGTTTGTTTGTTTGTTTGTTTGTTGTTTGCTTTTGTTGGTTTGAGAAGAATGGTGACTAATAGCTAGAACAACTTAGAAGGAGATACAGTAGTTTACTGACCAGCTGCAGTCCTCCCAGCAGCTCTTTCTAAACGTACATGCCACAGCCCATTGAAAAGTTAAGGTCTTGGTGCAGAAATTACTGCATGAGTTTCTAATGCAAAAGACTATATGGTCCTCATGTTCTGTTTTTTAAAAGCTGTGAACCCACAATCTGAATAAGATAAAGAAATTGAATAACACAGGCCACCAGGACAAACAGGGAATGAGACAGACCCTGATGGGTCTAAGACAAATCAGTTTATTTCCCCTTGTCTGAAAAACCCCTCCAACAAATTATTTAATGAGATTATTCTAAGTCTTTTTTTCACAAAAGTCATCCTCAAATCTGATTTCGGAGATTACCTGCTGTAGTAATCCAAACATAATTCCTAAAATACACTCAGGAATGCTGTGGGGTTGTGTAGGAAGCATCTAGAAGAGCTGCAGGAGGTGCCCCAAGAGGTCCTGCTCACTGGGAGTCTCCAGGAAAAGGAGCTGTGTTATTTTGCATACTTGCCAAACACAAATGAGATTTAAAAAAAAAAAGAAAAAAAAAAGAAAAAAAAAGGCACAAAATTAATGGAGCAATATGGACACTATCAGGAATGCAGCAGGAAGTAATCAAGTACAAGATCACGTTGCTTGTGTGACTGTTGCCATGACATTCAAAAAGCACTTGCTATTATCACAGACTATGAATATTCTGTTGGCTGATTGATAGTCTGCGCCTTTTTTTCCTTGTAAGCAAATGCAATGACAATATTAAGCAATTACTGATAATGTCACCCAGCTGCTTTCCTACTGCCTGGGTGACGGGATTTCTGAGCTGCAGAAATAAAAACAAATTTATTAAAGCAAGGTACGGTCTCTCTCCCCCTGTGCTCACTGGCATTACACATCTGACCGGTGATAGCGCAGCAGAAGGTTTCATTACAGCAAATTGAAGAAACACGTCCTCAGCAAACTTTACTATGGGAAATACCATGGGGCTTATTTAGCTCTGATTAGATCAATGAGACTCTCTAAACACAGCAATTAAAAATACAATTGGTAGCATTGCAACCTGCTTTAAGGCATCTGCATATCTGAGGAGTTTATACAGGAATAAACATGCTGAAGTACATTTCCTGATTAGTAAATAATCAATATGTCAGGTACTTGGTAAATTCACAGAGAACAATGGCAAGGACCAAATTTTCCTCAATTAAATGTTGCACTTGCAACCTGCCAAGAGCCATTGTGTCGGGCTTAATTTATGGGTGATTTACCAAATTGTGGCCATCTTTTCCCTTAATTATTCAGCAAGGACTATACGTCCCAGCACATGACGACTTACCAAGAGCCAAGCAGAAGTTCAGGCTTGGCTCAAAGACTGAATGTTGGCTCCTGCTGTCATCAGGTGTGATGGAGCCACTGTAAGCATAATGAGAAGGTCTGCAGCCAACCCTGGTGCAGGATTTGGGGTTGCTCTGGCCACAAGCCAGGCATATATCTAGAACTTATCAATAAAATATCAGCACCTCATATAACTACTTAGAGCGCTGAGGTTTTGGAAGATACCTTTGTTATTTCGTGCTTGAAAGAGGGAGATTTATCTGCATTATTGTGCCAGTTTTTTGTCATTTGTTGTGGAAAAGATAAATCAAGGTCACACTGCAGATTTGCAAACATTTCTTCTCCTCCCATCACTTGTGCTGCTCCCTCCTCTCATGCACACGGCTCATGAGGTGTGAGAAGATCTGGCCAAAGTGTCAAAGTATGGTTTTGGGAAGACAACACCTAATCTCAGCTGCACATGGTGTAGCCCTAAGTACAGTCTCTCCAGCTTGCATTCTACATTAAAAGCTGGCTCCTTGCTTGCTCTGAATTAATGAAGCTAAAATGAAGTCAAAGCAGATATGGCAAGATACACAAGCTAAAATTTTAGCCTTAAATTCATAAGGTTTTGTTGGAACCTCCCTAAAGGCCTATCAAATGTAACAGAGATGAATATTCTGCTTGTGGTGTTTTAAAGTGCTTTACAGCAGGGCTTTTATTTTATATTAATTTTTATAGGATGCTGAACATAAACCTGTAGCAATAGTAACATTTTCTGTTAAATTTTATAACACTGTGCCAATGAAAATTGGCATATAGCTAGGTGCAAAGAGAAAAATATCCGAGGCTGGCAAATTAGAAAAGATGTGAAAGGTTTCACAACAATAAAAAGCAGCAGTTTACTGGGAAGTTAAATTTCCATCACATGTAGAATATAGCTTAGGTGGCAGCATTTTGAATCCCAAACTGCACATGACTCAAAAGCATGATGTTGTATTGCATTAAATAAATAGATTAATAATAATAATAATAATAATAATAATAATAATAATAATAATAATAATAATAATAAAAATACAGAAGATCTCATCTGAGGGATGTGTTTAAGATGTAACAGACATCTATATGACCTTGAGATTGTGTTCAGATTTGGACATCAGCTCCTAAGAAATTATTGGACATTTTCAGGAAGAGGGCAATAAGAATGATTATGGTTTAGAAAAAGTGACCAACAAAGAAAGGTTAAATGATGTAGGTTTCTGTGGTCCAGAGGAGAGAAGCCTGGGGGTTCGTGAAGCAGTTTGTCACAACGCAGTTGTAGATGGGCAGGGATTAATTGCAAGAGGAGGAACAATCTGGCTTGCTCTGCAGCAAGAAATGAAGTGGGCATTAGAAAAGCCCATTTTGCTGTAAGACTAATTAAGCACTGGAAGAGGAGCTGGTTACCTGGGGAGTCAAATCTCCTGTGCTGGAAGTCTTGAGAATGGTTTGGACAAATTCCTACTGCAAACAGTGCAAATGCAGCTATGTTGCCTCCAAGCCTGAGCGCCTTCCAGCCCTATTTTTAATAATTTTACTATATACTAAGAGTGCTTGGCATATGCTGCTTCCCGAGCAGTTTGCAAACAAACAGAGCTTCAAAACATTCTTTTGAAAGGTGAGTAGGTGGGCAGGTATCACAACTTCAATTTAGAAAGCTGGGGGGAGATAAAGACAGAGATTTAACTAACTTCCCTAAGGCCAGGGAAGCACCTTGCATGTGAGGTGAAGTTCACCTACTAATGTTGCTGAATCCAGCAATTATCAGGAGCTCACACCCACCCTTTCCCCCTCAGAGGATCTGCCTCTTGGGGCCTGATTTTCATCTGGCTCTATCTCATGCAATTGCCTGGCGGCTTCTGTGTTGTGCTTTTTTTTTTTTTTTTTTTTTCTTTTTTCTTTTTTCTTTTTTTTTTCTTTCTCCTGAGCTCTTTGCTGGCGACCACGTTAATAGTTGCTTACCCTAGTCCTGTATCTGCCTTGCTGCAGGTGAATGCAGATGCTAGCCAACTTTCAAAGCTCAGGTGAGCTGCAAAAAACACTTTTATGGGTCACTGCTGGTACTGAGAGTCTCAGACCATGACCTGACCACCACTGGAGAAGATGCTGCTTTCTTGCAGAAAGCACACAGCAAGAGCCCTGGCTAACTCGCAATTTCAAAGGTGAATAAAAAAAATCCTTTGGATTTAACTTAGTTAGCAAGACCACCAGAGGTGTCACTTCAGACCTGCAGCCATTGTTTTTTTTTATTGCCTCATTATTTATTTATTTATTTATTTATTTATTTATTTATTTATTTATTTATTTATTTATTTATTTTCCCAATTAAGACATCCACGGCCTTGGAGGATTAGGAGCAATCACACTGAGAACAAAGCGGACATATTTTTCACCTATTCCTCATCAACACTTACATGTTCATTCACCAAAACATCCTTCAGCTTTCTTCTGCCTTTCTACATAAGGCATGAAACATTTGCACTAGGTATTAATTAATCTCATTGTCAGCTGGCTGAGGGACCCTATTATAACCACGGTTTCTTTTGCGTTCGAGTCAGTCCAGGAAATCTTTATGCCTTGTGCCCATGGATTAATACCAAATCCTGGTGGACTTCTCGATGGAATTACTTCTTGTATTTGAGTTAATTCCAGTGGAGACCTTCCCGAGCAGCACCAGCACTGCGCACACCGGCAGTCGCGGCTAATTGGTACATATGCTTCCATTGGACAGGCGCCATGCAATTAAGAGGACGCCCTCCAGGCGTTAACATTTCTCGTCTCACAGTAAGTGCGGTGGGAGAAGGCAGCAGAAGTTTATAGGGTGTCATCTACGGGAGCGTGTTATTTCAACAGTATTTCTATGAATCTGTGAGGATGTTTCAGAGCTGGGCAGGGAGCCAACACAAAGACGTCTCCGAGGCCACGGAGGAAATCTCTCAGTCCCTGCTTGCAGCAAGATGATGCATCATGGGACAGTGACGATGCTTCTACAGTGGCCTGTTCTTTCTGGAACCTGGGTGCCCACCCTGTTTAGAGTCTTTATAACCCCTCATTTTCCTCCCAGTCCCAGCAAGATGCCCATCAGCTATATCCCTGTGAAGCCACCAAGCCCTGTGCTGGATGAGGATTAGCTCCCCTCTTGGGTTCTTTGCAAGCTTCAGAGTTCGGAAACCCCATGGGACCATGGAGGGTTGATGTATCAGGGCCAGTCAGCTACTGCCCATACGAGAAGAACTGCGGGACTGTGCTCATAAACCATACTGTGACCATGCGGGGTCAATCTTTGCGTGCTGCTGAAGCGCACCTCAGCCATGATGGGAGCAGGGTGCAGATGAAAAGGATGACTTCCTCTGCCTTATCTCCATCCATTCAGCCACCAAGGCTCCAGTAGAGTGATGACAGTTGCTCAGATGTGGGTCTGTCCATTCCTGAGATTTTGTGTGTCTTAAGTGGTGCCACAGCCTAATTAGTGTACTTGGCTAAATCTTTTTGGAGGAAGCACAACAGAACAGGAAAGCATGAGTCACCCTAAAGCAGCAGAGCTTCACCAGTACACATTATCCCAGATATGAATTTCTATTTTCAGTGAGCCAGCCTGGAACTTCAGGGTGAGGTCTGCACTTTGGGTTTCCTCTAAGTGCTTGCTTCAGTGCTCACGAGCTCTGAGTGTCAGCTCCATGGTAGGGAATATGGAAATTAAAAGAGGTCTAACTCTGTAAAGGGTATCAAGGACTTCACTCCTCCTGGGAAAGAGCCGTGACACGCTTGCCACAAGGACACCAGTGCTCATGCACACCTGCCTTTTGCCAGGACCAAGCCCTCACCATGTCCTTTCCACTGGAGAACTGCCTTGGTGCAAGGAACTTGTGGGTGAATTTCCTTGGGCAATCACAGAGCCTCTGATCCTGGTCTACCCTCTGTATATTCTGTGATGATGGTGAAACCTTGATATAGATTTGAAAAAACTTGCAGCCTTACCTGTTTTGACCAATATATCTTGGAAGCAAGCTCTCTGAAAACACTTGGACAGGGGAATTTGAAGCCACATCTCCCCCACTATGTGGCTCTTGGGCACTCAGTGAATCCCATTACTACCTGGCAGAGGGATCCTGGCATCATAGCCCATCCCAAGCTGTGTCCAGACGGCCCTCTCTAGGACCACTTTGGAAAGACAAAAGTCTGCCCTCACAAGTCTGGCATTAGCTGGACTGTGTCTATCCTCTTAGTCAACGTATTACAGGGAGGAAAGCTCTTGATCCCACTCCTGTCTTTCTGTCTCTCTCCTATACTTAGAAAACCCCAGAACATATGGAATAAATTTGTTCAAAATATTGCACTTTCAGCTGCTCTGGTTTGAAGAGAATGAGATTCACCTCCACCATCAAAGTGTTTGTCCCCAGGTGCTAAAATGATGCACATCAAGGCTCCAGTGCCACTGGCTAATTTAGGAGTGTTGTCATCATCATAAAAGGAAGAAAATCGATTTGAATCAAAAACCCACAACAAACTATGACCTTATTCAAATCAGGAAAAAAACAATCCCAACCTCTGACAGCTATGGTAGGATGCCAGAGAAGCTGAAGAGCCACGCAAGATGCATGGTATTGATTACTGTGTAATAATGATTTCCCTTCAGCCCACAAACCCCGCAATATACTTCATTCTGCATTCCAGAGCACGTCTCTGAGCATCGCTGGGGCTGGGAAGTAACACACACCAGACATCGCTGGGGGTTGCAGGTTAAGTACTGCACTTAGGTTTTATGGAGCAGAAGAGTAGATAAATTCCATCAAATGAATGTAAATGCTTAGCATTAATTTTCGCTTCTGGGAAACTTTAACCATTTCCTTATGTTTTTAGAAATATATTGAAGATTTCTCATTGTCATGAATTGTCGTGTGTCTCTCCTTGGTTCTGAGTCTCGGTTTAGTTTGATTTTCATTTTGTTTATTGTTACTAATGAAAATATTCCTGATTCTTTGCTAAAAATTTCCCTGGCTTGTCTACAAAGAATTTACCAGTTATTCTATAGGATAAGCAAAAATTTTAAAGAATTCCTGATTCTTGGTCCTTATTCTGTGCTGTCTGAAGCAAAGACAAAGGAGTAGCCACTTTCCTGCCTGAGTAACAACTGCCAGAGTTCATTCAAGGTAGGTGTTATAACATGAGCTTGCAATGCTGAGCCTCTGGCCTGTGCTTCACTCCCTCTAGGTTTGGTCTTTTCTCTGCTGACGCTAATTCTTCTACACCGTATGTAATAGGCAACACAGCTTTATTTCATCTCCCTGTTATTATGGTGGGTGATATCTCCAAGGGAAGATTAATGGCTAAAGCTGATTTAATGGTGTACTTACTGTTCACGGAAACAAACAAACAAACAAAAGAAAGAAAAAAACAAACAAACAAACAACCTACCACTTTTTCGCTCAAGATTGAAAAATATTATCTTTTTTTTTTTTTTTTTTTCCCCCCTTTGGTATTTGTTGTTTTCCAGGCTTAAATGGTCTCCCAAACAACTTTACCATCTTTCTGTGCATCTGTGATGTTCCCATATTAATGTGAGTCATTCCCACAAACAAGCCTGGGACTTGGTTGCACGTATGAGAAATTAAAATTTATCTACACTAAGTTTTGGGAGTTATGCCAGCAGAGAATCTGATTCGGTGTAATGTAATCTCGGTAACTCTCTTGTTCCACCACGTCTCCCTTGTTTTGGTTTTGGTTTTGGTTTGGTTTGGTTGTTTGTTTGTTCTGTACTGGGGAGGAATATCAGCTCACTTTGTAAAGAGGTTTGTGATGTCTGTGAACAGGGTTTGAAACATTTGGCTGACATCTCCCCTTGAGTTTGCTAAAGCAACAGAACACTGCTATCATCAATTTAAGAGGATATTCAAAAAAACCTTCAAACCCAGGCATATTTCTCCATGAAAAAACTGTGGTCTAAGCAAAAATTATATTTAGAACCTGAAGAGAGCTCACTGTAGGTTAAAGAAATGTCAAAAAATCACATTTTCTGCTTAATCTACCTGACAGTCTACCTCCATAACAAAATTGTGCTTGTTAATTACAAAACCTACCCTCAGCGAGAAAGCAAATGCAATCAGTAAATGTGCAGGAGGGATTTAAGGCAGGGTAGCTGCTCGCATATGCAGACACATATTTCCAAAATGAGTTGCAACACATGCTAAAAGTCACACCCATTTTATAAAGCTTTCTTCACCGCCCTATCAAACAAGTGCAATAATCAGATACAGCTCCTCATATGTAATATGCAAAGAGATTTATTCCAGGTAAAATGGCCCTTGGAGAGATGCAAGGGGAAGAAAGTAGATTCACACCCCACCCTCGGTGTATGGCTTTGCCACATTTTTATTTTGTGCTTTCACAAGCTGCCTAGCCTTTCCATACAGGCAGCTCAGCTCTGCTGACATCTCACACAATTGTCTCTTTTGTCAGTCTGGGTTATTTGGGAAAGGTGCGAGGAGGAATGATTAGCAGCAGTCAGTTTATCTTGAGTTCTTACAGGGAAATAACAGCATGGGTTTATATTAAAAATAGCCACATGACAACAGCCATGTGCTCATTGGTATTATGCACATGAAAACTGCTTTGGGTGAACACCAGGGTGAAAAGCTAGAAGATGCCAGGTGTAAGTGGATGTTCCATGATGAAAGTTTTAATTGCGTGATCATACGCTCCCTTCGCCCTAACCTCTGCCCCGACAATTTCCTTCTTCCTTGTGCAGGGTGGAGCTGTGGTAGGGATGATTCAGCGAAGGCGTCTGCTTTCCAAAGGGCTCTTTGGCATCTGTGGAAGCAACAAGGTGTGCAGAGAGCGAGGCTGAGGAGCACTGCAGAAGATGAAAGTCTTTGGGTGAAGTCAGTTGGTGATAGGCGATTTATACAACCCAAACTTTTACTAATGATCCCTGACATCTACTAATTATTTTGGGGTTTGTGAGAGACACCCCCAGCACATGGCTTGAAGAAAGCCTGGGCTGTGCCAGAGGCAAGTGGCAAGGGGCACAGTGAATACAGCGAGTCTTGTATAAAGCTAAGGATGTGGAAAAGTCAGAAATGGCCCAAAACTGGAGGAAACCTTTAACAATTCTTTCATGGCTGAGTTCTGCCTCAGTTCAACAGACATAAGCCCAGAATCTGATTGCAGGTTTTGATGAACTTTGATACTGTTGCAATTAGTGCCACGGGAAATTAATTAAAAAAAAAAAATAGAGAGAGAAAATGAATAATTCTGTTTTCAGGCAGTGCTCAGTAAATAAGACCCAGGGTTACTCAGTGAGAAAGCAGGAGAATACAAAATAACGAATAGCTGCTCATTATCTGAGCACTGACCATCTTATGCGTGAGATGAGAAGAAACCTGTGGAAAAACAGCGTGGGGCTGCATAATTAAACAGGACAGGGCTGCAGGGATGTCCCTTGCTCTCGTATTTTCCCACTTTGTGTGTTGATTCTTTGCATAGCAGCCCTGCACACGCGTGTTTTGTCACCAGACGAAGGTTCTCACACCATGGGTGCACATTACAACAAGCCCCTGTCTTTCCATCCCTCACTCACCCTCTCCCAAATGCATCTATCTAGTTCTGGTCACCACTTCTCAAACAACTTATCCCAGCCCTGTTCCTCTGTCTGCATCCTCCCCTGGCTCCCTGATTGTTTGTTCCAGCTTGGATTTTTCTCCACTCCACCTACGCCAGCCTGTTGCCTTATTTTCCATGTTGCTGTAGGCATTAGCAGGGATCCTGGGGATCCAAAGCAGGCTCCCTGCCACTGAGGAGGAGAGATATCACCAATCTGATAGAGAGAGGGGCAGATCCTGGCTTAAATCTCAGAAGAGCTGGCTTCAGTTGTTTTTGAGCATCCCTACCCCATTGGTACCCAGATATGTGCTACCCAACAGCCAGCAAGGGGTGAGGGGAAATGTGGAAGCGCTGGTGCTGTGGGGTGGTGTCATCACAATATGGAGACACTTTTAATCTCTCATCTCACCTGGTCTCTCTCTAAAGATGACAACACATTAGGGAAGAGGTTGTGCCATCCGTTATGAGGATGAATATTGCCTTATATGTACAATATATTTCTTGGGCCAGATCACGGAATATTTACTGAAAAGATTAGTCCTGTAAGTAATCAGTCTTGCTGCAAAAGTGTTTCAGTGGCACCAGATAATACTCTAATTCCTTCTATCCAAAATAATTTAATCTCCTCTAAATGAAATCCATTTTTCTAAAGAAAAACGACTTCCATTGCATTATTCCAAACCTGTCTGTGGAGAGATCCAGCTTTAGATGAAGCAGTAACAATTTCACCTAACTTCTTCGTTCAGCTCCTGAGCTACCAGAATTAATTGAGCGTGTAATTAAGGAAGGGTTTTCTTACCACTATGATCATACTTATAATTAAAATCTCACACAAATGCGTATGTGGAAGAATAGGGCAGGGCAGCGCAGGCATGAGACCAAAGTGTCTGACAGGTTTACATCAAAGGACCTGAGCTCCAGCAGCTCTAAGCCAGAGGGAGGGGAGGAAGGGAAGCCAGGACGGGCTGATAACTGACTTGATATATTGTTTTTGACCTCCTGTCTACAAAGCCCCAAGTGGTTTGAGTGTTGTCTACCCAGGAGATTGCTTCTACCTTTCATGTTGCTTCAGCAGATTCAAGCTTTGCAAGTGTTGGTGCTACCATGCCCCATGTGAGCAGAGGAGCGATGATATCTGCATGGCTAGAATGGGTTTGGCTGCTGCATCATCAGCACTGTGCCCAGGGGACACCGTGATGTGCCATGAGAGCCACCGTTTTCCCCCATTTTTTGTTGCACAGGAGACCCAAGACCAAGCTTTTGTTAAAAGAGGAGCAGTGAGGTTTTATTACTGCTATTTATTCTGCATTTACTATTAAACCAGCCTTTCATAGCAGTGTTTAGCCTGTGATGGGTGACCCAAGGCAATAGCTGTGCCTGGGGACGGCTGCATTTTTGAGAGTTTTGGTGCTCTGGAGGTGGAGAGAGGCAGGGAAAAACAAAAACAAAACAACAAAAACAAACAAAACCAATAACAATATCCTGCACAAAAGGGACAAAAATATTCCTTAAATAGCTGAAGAAAAGAAGGGCTTGATTCCCTTAGCTTGCCTGCCGAGTGTTGTGATAACCTGTGACTGGATTAGGGAGGGAAAACCAGCTCCCATGTGGTGCACCCAAACCAAGGACCAAGGCATCAAGGAAAAACATGGGTGTGGATGGGTGTTGCATGGAGGTAGGCACCTTGAGCAGAAAAATGCCCTCTCATTTGTTTTCATTTGTTTGATTCTTGCTGTGCTTGGGGAAACAGGACTTTGTAAGTTTATTGACATTATCATATGTTTATAGAAGGTATCAAAAAGACACCTGTATCTGTCCTTGGGTCTCCTCCAAACTGGAACAACCTACAGGGCCTGGAATTTTTGCCTTGCTGGTTGGATCCCAAACAGTTGTAGGCTTGGTGGGGTTTATATTGCAATGTAGGTAATGTAGATGAAGGAGTAATGAAAGGAAAGTTTAAATACATTAAGTATGCATCCTCAGGAAGAAAGCCCACATGCAGAGCTGTACACATACTCCAGCATTCATCTAAACCCAGTACGAAATGATGAGGAAGAGTGTCAAATGATGATATTGAAGCGTGTGCTGAGGGGCTTCGAGCCACGCAGGCATGCAGTGAACACAGACCAGACTTCTTGTAGGTGAAATACACACTGTGCAAGTGCTTCACTGCATTTCAGGTAGTCCCAGACATTAAACAGCCCCTACCAATAATGGATTTCAGACTGATCTTGTGTATCAGGCAGCCACGCAGGAGTGCCGTTTTCCTCCACAGACAACCACTACGCTGGTATTTTGGAAGGATCATCATTTTTGTTTCATAGTCACCCTTGCAACTTTCCCATTGCTGCAGCAGTTGTGACTTTACAGCCTTCCCCTGTGGATGCCTGCGTAACCTGTGATTCACAGCTAGCAGCGGGCGGCACTGTCTGGATCTTGCTTTTGAAAAGCATGGCAAATTGCCTTGCCAACAGCTGCCCATTAAGCAAACTGCTTAATGAAATGACTAGAAAGATGGGTGTTCACCAGTACGTCTTATTAAAAAAAATCTGAAGCTTGTAACCCACGCAGTGATCTAGTGAGATCTGTGCTCTTCATGCCATCGTTGTCGCTGTTCTTTTACTCCTCCACTCCATGCCTCGTCCTTCTGTATTTTAAAGTTCATTATCATTATGTTACTGGTGTTATTTTCTTTATTATTATTGTTATTATTACTATTATTCATTTTAATTTGGCATTGTTGTGGTCTCTGCATAACCTCCCAGTGCCTTTGATTTTCCATGATGTCCCGTGGAAGCCAAAAGAAGGTTCTCTGGGCACCTTCAGGCAAATTCAGCTGCATGAAGGTTTTGGGGGACCTGAGATGTTCTCGAGCATCTCTGCTACAGCCCGGGCTTTGTACTGTGATGAGACACAGGGAATCAAGGTCAAGGTGCAGGATGGCTTTATCTGGGACATGGTACATGGACAGTGGGAGGTGGGCAGGGTACCTTCCTCTTTCTATTCCCCGAAAGAACCCAGTGACATATGATACTTGTTTATGAGATCTTTGGTCATCAAGACATGTCATGATCATCCCAGGCTCCCAACAGGTCAGGGTGCCAAGCCAATGTGTCCCCCAGCAATGTGGGTCCTGCTGCTAGACTGGCAGTGGGAGAGGAGGGACCTCAACCAGGTGACCGTACTGCTTATGAACGGCAAAGCAGCCCCAGTGCTGAGTCCATCCTGGCCACATCTCAAGGGCTGTTTGGTGGTCAGCATGGGAGAATTCATCAAGAGCTGAACCAGCTCAACCCCGCGTGAACCCAAGAGTGCAAAAGGCCTAGACTGGGCACAGCTGTGCCACTGAGGGTGCTGAGAAAGGACAGCATCACCCAACCATTGAATTACAGGCGAGATATCAGACAAGATACCACGATATTAAAACAAAACAAAACAAAACAAACAAACAAAAACCCACAAACAACAACAAAAACAGAAGCAAAATACCTTCCTTTCCTCCCAACCCTCTCTAGGGAGCTTATGGGGCCTTCTCATCACTTGTTTGGCCAGCACGAAGCATGTGAGACCCCACGCCAGACCGTGACCTCCCAGTGCTACTGCAATGCAAGTCATTTTAGCAGCACAGCATCCAGCTCCTACCCAGGTGCAACGGTGCCTGTGTTGTGTCTGGTAAATAACCCAGCCCTGCTGCAAATGTGCACAAGGACAGAGACCATTCAGGCATGGTGGCTTGCTGCACTGATACAAAGCACAGCTGGAGAGGAAAAATAACCTTTCGGTTTTATGTTCAGTGATATATTGTTCTTAAATCTGCATGGATTCAGGAAATGTTACAGAAGAACAGAAAGGGCTCTGCTCCTCCAGAACCATAACATTATGGAAGAGTTATCCTGACACAAAACTCTGCTCTGAGTTATGCCCCTGCAACCCCTCTCCCAGGTATTTATAAAATCATGATTAACAGTAGCAGACACAAGACTTCATCATTTCTTGAACTGCCTTCCTTTTTCGCCGTCTACAAACTCAGAGAATTACATATGGCCTCATTAACCTGAGAGTCAAACTGCTAATCAGGCAGGGAAGGAGGAGCCATGCTATGCTCCTTGTCAGGCTGCGTGTGCCCTCCTGAAGGGCTGCCGAGGTGGCACCAGCGCTTCGCAGCACATGCCATGGACTTCATGTGGCCAGCTCGTGGGAGCTTGCACTTTTGGGAATTACTCCAGGCTGAAGGATTGGATCTCCCAGGTGATTTTTGAAATTCCCAGTCTCTAAGTGTCGTTAACACCCGTGTGTGTCTATGTCAGTGGGATGTTCAAAATGGGAATTCAACCTGCAGTGGTATTGAAACGGGGATCTGAGACTCCAGAGGAGAAAAGTGCATATTTTTGGGGAAACATACACCCTCTTTTGCCATTTTTCCCCACTATTAAAAGCACCAGGAATAGTTTCATGTCATATGCAAAGGACTTATTTTGCCTCTTGACTTGTGTACGAGTGCCATTTTGTTCCTTTAGATGTGTAGCTGTCCATGTAGTGCAGGATCCTAACTTTTACTTCCACAGGACAACTTCTGAGCTAAGAGTGCTCAAGTGCTTTGCAGGATTCAGCCTCACAATACGATAAAACAGCTGCTTATGTAAAGCTCTTTTTAGCTACCATCCAAGGGAGTGAAATACTGCAGCAATCCCATCTGTAGGTGTAATCCAAACTCCAGGCTTGCCTTTTTCTGGGGCAATTTTCCCTTCCAATTTCCTCCTGTGACAATCCCAAAGGCCAGAAGTCCCAGCCCTCTTCTATTTCAGACTCCCAGTGGATGTAGTAGGTCCCAAAGTTTCTCGTAGTAGCTCCCAAAGTTTCTCTGCTTCAAGGAACTGTGAACTTCAAGTCAGGCACAAAGGACAACTTAACCACTCTTATTGAGAGATCTAGCGGTCAAAAACTAAACTGCTTTGAAAATAGAGCCAAAACAGTTTAGCAAGTAAATAGTAACACCATGGGAGTCTGCTAATCCCCAAAATCTATAATAAACAGATAAAGTTAATAAGATTCAATAACAGAGAACAGCACCATTAATGTATTAAGAGCACTATCTAAACATTACACACATTATTTGCTCAGTTCCCTAGCTGAATTCTCTGTGCAGAGGAAAACTCAAAATTCATTATCTTTGGGTGCAAAGCCTAGTAAATTCAATGGTAATTAATCTCCATTTACCCTCTAAGTGTGTTTGTGAACAGACGAAAAGTTCATTGAAAAAGTTCTTTCAGTGGGTCTGAAAGAGAAGCAGAGCTTTGATAAACAAAAAAAAGCACCAAGCACAGGCTTCTCAGAGGAAAATAGAGCAGCTAGCCAGCTCTGCGTGGTTCAAGCCAGGTGCTCATTGCAAATTCAGTAGCATGCACTGGCAAGTGTCAGCGGCGGAGAAACCGAAATTACTGAAATTCTTATGCCAGTGTAATTTGCTGAAGGCAATGCACTGAGGGTTAAGGAAAATTGTGCATGTGTTGAGGATTATAAAACAAATTAAAATGGAGGCTAACAAAAGGAGTGCAATATTTATGCATTTCTTCATTCTTTTCACTCCATGGTACTCAATCAACTTCACAATCTCTTAAGGTGGCATGGGGACATTGCTATTGTGTACACTCGTTTGCTCTTAAAAACGGACTCAGACATATTAAGCTACATAAACCAACTGATTTCGGTAATGTTTATCAGTATCATAATTAAATCACCAAATACTTACATCCCATTATTACTTCTAGCCATATGAAATCTAACCATCAATGCAAAAAAAATGTAGCATAAGTCTACTGTTCAATGAGTTCCACCTATCTGCTTCAGTTTTGATATGCCAGCCCATTTTACCACATATTCCTCCACTTTCCCTTAAATTCCTGCATTTGTACATCCCGGTTATGTAAAAGTAGAAATGTATTAACCACCCATGACTTACTGCAGTGGAGTCCATTACATGGTGTAATGCACTTAATGCTCGAGATCCAATTTAACTCAACAAATATTTTAAAGAGTTTCTAAGTTATTAAGCACCCCACTCTGTGATCATCCAGCATGGCCCAGTAACCAAATGGGTTATCACTTTGTGGAGTGGGAAATGAGGCCCCCATGAAGTATGTTCCTGGCTGCATACTCCCAGCTTCGTGTTAGCAAGCCCTGATGTGGAGCTGGCTGGGGAAACGGGGGCATGTGTCCATGTCTCCACCTCACCGTGCTGTGGCTGCCTCAGCTCCAGCCCTCCTGTACATTGACCCTCTGCAGAAGGGAAGGGAGGTTGCAACCTCTACAAGAAAAAGGGACCAAAGACAGTCATATTTTTGGTTGTCACCGTGATTCTTCCAACTCCAACTTCAGGGACTTTGGGATTTTTAGACCTTTGGCTATGGCAGGCAGATGCCAGTTGTCCTCACCCCTTGGTGACATCGTGAGCTGTGCCCACAGTAGTCAGCTCTGACCCCTAACTGCTCATGGAAGCAAAGCAAACTTGAGGGTGTTTTGATTTTTCTGTCTAGATTTGAGCAGATTGAACACAGCTGTCTGGGACACTAGAGATAAAGTTCACCATTTATTTGCATTTTACCATAACGAGGGGATTTTCTTATGCAGGATAAAGTCTGGGAGCCCACAGATGCTCCAGGCTTGCTCCAGGCAGTGCTGCTGGAGGTGACCAGGAACTCCCCATTCTACAAACCAAAGGACAAAAAAACTTCCAGCCCACCTCAAACACTTGCAGCCTAAGTGTGAAGTAAGTGATAACAGATGGGAGAAGACAGACGGGGGAGTAGAGGGGGAAAAAGGAGGCAATATTAGTGAGTGTGACAGGAAGGGGTCTCGGCACATCGGCAGCCTCGTCATTGGCAAGTTTTTTTGAAGGCATCACGTATTAAGGTTGTATTTGGAGAGTTATAGATTTTACACTTGATTTTCTGGCAAGTAAGCAGGGAGCCTCTGCCAACTATGAAATATCTTGGAAATGAGATTAGTTTCAGATCAATTCAAGTGATTTTCTCACTGTTATTTCTTTGAAAGGTAAAGACACAAGGGCCCAATCCTGATCTTTATTACACAGAATCTCTTTGAATATCTCCAGCACCTGCCACAGAGCCACCCCAGATTAACACCAATGTAACATCAACATTAGGGTCTGGACCTTCACGAGACTCACACCTGTTTTACACCACTGTAATCGCTGCTTTAAAATCTCATTGCTTTGGCCTGAAAGCAGATTGTGATCCAAAGAATTAAGGCTATATTCCTGAGCAGATTCCTCTGTAGGTTCAAGAAATAACCTGATAATGGTAATTGAGATTACACTTTATGAATGGCATTATTAAGATTTACATTCCAGCCACAGCTACGAAGCAAGTCAGAAGAACAAACATAATATCCAGTCCTGGTCCGCTTCCCTTACTCTGTCATTTTTATAGCTGTGTGCATGCTGCAGGTGCTGATAGTACACACATCTGACTTAATTCACGCATTAACCTGATAGCGCACCAGTGCCGGGAGAGACTGCCTCCAGCAATCATTTCAAGCCTGGTTAAAGAAGCAGAATGGAAACATCAACTAAAATGCTGGAAGTTGCATTTTCTAATGCTGAAAGGAGATCTGCTGGGCTTTTTGTTTGTTTGTTTTATTTTCTGTGATTTAATAACAAAGTAGTACTCAGAAATGCCTTGGAAAGACTAATAGTAATGTACATATTCCTCAGTGACAAGGGGTATGGATGCCTGGTTCTACAGCCCCTAATAAATCTTTCATTTTATCAACTGCCCATTAACATTATTCTCGTATAATGAAGAGCTATATGAAGTTGGTAGGTCCTTTTTTTAATGCCCAACTTATTAGGCAAGACAAAAAGGAGCTGAATTAAAGTGAGAAAAAACACTCCCCTGGAGAATTACAGTACAGCAATTTGCTGGCAAATTATTATTATTTAAATCACTTTCCTGGCTTTTAATATTGAAAATACATTCAATCGTTGAAGAGCCTTTAATGTAAGATAGTAGATGGCAGAGATATAATAGAGGAGACCAGACCAGCCGATCTGCCTCTGTACAGGGGCTGGACCAGACGATTTCTCAGAATCTTTTCTTGTCTTGCATTTATATGAAACAACTCTGGTCCAACTATACCTTCACAATTGCTTGCATTCGAGACATATGAAGATGCCCTTTTGCCAGTAATAACTGCCATTGAATTCCACTTCTCCCAGTCCTGAGATACAACACAATGGGGCTGCATGTGGTGACAGACCAAAATCAGAGAGATTTACGCAAGCTAGATACCACATGGGATGGAGGCAGTGACCAAATAAAATACAACCAGGATTCAGTCTGTCCCCCACGACCGTGTAGAAATAACAATACGGAAAGACATTTTGCAAAGAAAACCATCACCGTATTTCCCTGCCTGTGGCTTTTCCCTGCAGGAATCCAAGTTTCTTTCATAACGAGGATTAATGGCAAACCTTTGAAGAGAGTTTGGAGCACGAGAAACCAGCAGACAAGTGCAGGAGTCGCTGAGGTCTGCACGCTCACTTTCTCTTTTACAGCTTTTTGTCTGGGTCCACACCAAGAGGTCTCCCCCCCTGGCAGGTTTGTGGGGCACAAAAGCACCCTCTTTGTAAATCCATGCACCCCTTGTTGCCAAAAATGCCCTGCCCAGGTAGCCCAGCAGCAGCATCCCTCCCCGCGCCGCAGGTACGCTTTCCACGAGCCGCTCCCCAGGGAGCACACACAGACACACAGACACAATGAGAGCCTCCGACTGGAAATTCAAACAAAAATATGGCTGTCTACTCCAAAAAGGCAAACTCATTTACAAAGGTCAGCTCTGTCGAGGAAGAGTGATGGGTTACTCCCCTCTCGGAGGCGACTGCTGTCGCTCCTCCGCCGAGTTGCATTCACGAGTTTTGAAAAAGAAAAAAAAAATAAATAAAGGAAGAGGAGAAACAGAGACAAAAGCTCGGCAAGCCCCCTATTCACAAAGCTAGCCCCGCACCTCCCCTTCCCTTCCTCGGGTAAAAACAGCCTCAAAAGCCATTAACATCTTCCCCTACCTTCGTTCTCATCGGAGACAGAAGCCCTTCCATGTTGCTCCGATCCTCATGCCAATCCTCGTCCCCCAGCTTAGCCTCTGGTGCCGTCCTCAAGCATCCCACACGAACAAGAGCATGTCAGGGGCCGTTGGCCACCCCCTGATGGCCACTTGGCCACCCGCTCACCAACTTGCAGCCCTCAGTGGTGCGGAGCGGGGTTCCTGGAGAGACGTTCCTCCTGCTCTCCCTCGCGCTCCTCTCTCTCTCCCTCTCTGCATAATCTGCCTGCAGCTATGTTTGTACCATCGCGGCTGACAAACGAGCCCAGCCTTACGTAATGCGTTCAGGACAAGCCATCCCAGCCCTGCCGCTGGGATCGGGTCAAGCAGGAGGGATGGGACCAGCCGCTGCCTATTGTGCCCGCCGGCTTTTCACGCCGGGCTTAATTCAGCAGCATCCCTGCGCACACGGGGCTGACGCACGACAGCTAGCTAGGAAATCACCACCGAAACTTCGTAGAAAGGCTGCGGATTCCCCGGGATTTACTTTTTTAAAGGGTGTATCCCTCATCCCCCGTGCCGGCTCGGGGTTGGCAGCGGTTGGAGCGTTTTCTGCTGGGCACGCTGGCTGTGGGCGAGTGACCAAACCCACGCCAAAAGGCAGTTCCTTTCAGTCGTCAGCTGGGAAATGAGGGGAAGAAAGAAAAGAGAGGGAAACAAAAGGAATATAGTGCTGCGAAGTTGCTCAGCCAAAGATACTCGGTGAATGCCTTTCTATTAGCATTTTAATTCAGATCAGAGCACGCCTTTGTGGAGAATCCCTAATTGCCCCTGCTTGCTGCATTTTGGCTCCCAGCACAGGGTGATGCAGGGAATTAATGTCTTTTAGGAAGGGGATTCAGCCCTGCACCCCACATACTCCAAACACATGGGCATTCGGTCCCTGGGGATGGAACAGAGCAGTGTGAAGCAAAACCCCCCTGAACCATCGCTGCCCAGTGCATGCCCTGCTTCCTCATGCAGACAGAAATGGGGTTCCCCTTCCCTGACCCAGGGGATAACCTTCCACACAGCAATTGCTTTTTTGAAAATGAAATGAAAAACCTTACTAAACCACCTTATCAAAACCCTTGCTACACCACCTAGGTGCTAGAAAATGATTGCCAGGCTGACTGGAGAGTATCACAGGTGGAAATTTTTAATGCCCTTTAACACCAGCTCTTTGTGGCCCCAAATTGACACGCTGAGGAAGAGTCACTGTGTGATGAAGGTGCTGGTCTAGGATTCAGTAGGTCTGGTTAAACTTCTGCATATTCCCTGAATAACTATGGGGTTTCACCTCATTCAGCTTTCATCATCCAACACTCTGCCTCCACTTTGAGTCAGCCTCCAAGGCTCCTGCAAGGCTACCAGAGAGAAAGGTTCCTTCCCACGGTGCTTCACCCCAAATTTCCAAAGGCACCCCTCCATAAACTTCTCCTTTTGCTGTGGCTTCATGTTTTTTGGGAGCGGAAACCACCTCTGCCTACACACAACCTTCATGCTCCACACAGGCTTTTGGAGGCTGTATCCAAATGGAGGTGGTGCAACGGAATCTGTTCATGGTGGTGCACATGAATGTAGGGTGGAAAGCCTGGGATGAACATGTAGAAATAAAGAACTCCTGTCCTGGCAAGCCCCAGCAGAAGTGCACCTAGACAGGGAAATGGATGAGGGTGTTTGGCCCCACACATACTTTTCCTCTCTCTCTCTCCCTTCCCATCCTTTCAACCCTGTAGATCTTGCAGTTCGGGGGCATTTTTCTTATTATTCCTTATGGAATAAATCCTTATGGAGTAAAACCAGGGAGAGGAGGTGCCCCCTAATGCATCACTAATATTAATTTCAAAGTAATTAACTGTTGTCAGCAAAACTCAGCTCCTTATTAAATGTGAAGGAACCTGATCATATCGTGTTGAAGGCAGTGATAAGTTTTCCTGAGCTAAAAAGCCACTGTGCAACTTCTGGCAGGCTCATCTATTTCTTGCTGGGTGTATAAAAATATATTTTGCTATTGGTATTTACAGGACTTTAATAAGCGGCCGAATAAATGGCAGCAGGAATTGCAGGCTCCAGAAAAATATAGTGGTTGTATTTTTTGGTGTACAATGGGGTGTCAGACGCTGGTGTGAGGTTCACAAGCCTGTGCATCTGTGAAACAGCCTCGCCTCCAAGCCATCAGAGTAATTTGATGCTCCAAAGTGCCCAGAGGAACCTAACAGAGAGCAGTATTGGGGAATTTCAGAGCTCTCAGGCCACGTGGGCACCCTGTAATGCAATATAATCATGTATATGGTACATTTGTGATAGCATGAATGCTCAGTTCTCTTTTAAAGATCATTCTGCTTTGAACTAGGCTAAACCACAGTGCCTCATGAAGTTTCCTGTGTTATTTGTTTACAAAAAAAAAAAAAAAAAAAAAAAAGATGCTTTTCCTGAAGGCCAGAGGAGTAATCCAGCCTGGGACAAGAAAAGCAAGCCACGGCCTTTCTGGTTCAGCAGCACTCAAAGACTCTGATGTGAACGGACCAGGGAATTGCTGATAGTGCATGAGTCAGAGCAGAGCCCAGCCCAGCAGGACGGGCAGGAATGAGGAAGAGGATGGGGCTGTCTGAGCAGATCCACAGCTCAGCCTGTGCACTGGGGACCCTTGTCCCTCCACGACACTTCCCGAAGATGGTTATGAGCCCTATAGGGATGCTGTGTGCCACAGCTGTAGTGGTGTGTGACAGTGAGATCTGTCCACATCCACCGTCAGCAGTGGGACCAGCAAACCCAACTGGTTCTGCCTGAGTGAATTCTGACGTGGTTATCTCAGAAAACACCAGGGCTGGTCATTTCCAGCAGATGTAAGAGCTGGAGTGGCAGCAAATGGTTAGGGTCATGTGTCCTATTTCATCCTCCTCTCAGTCTCCAGGCACCAAGTAGGACTTGAGCTCTACCACTGTCTGGGCCAATGCTCGGCTTCAGCCCATGCAGCCACTGACCTGTCCTTTGAGTGACCAGCAGCAGGACCACCACCCTCCCTGCACATATCCAAACCTTTTTGCAACCCCCAGTCTCATTCAGAGCAATGCCTCTACACCTGTTTGAGCCAGAGATGTGTGTGTTTGCTTTAACACAATGGTCTTAGCCGTGGTAGCCAGCACAGCAGTGCTGTGATAACACGGGCCGTGGCCTGAGACTTCGTTCCTCCCTTGGGCCGCGACACACGGCGGTGCTCAGGTTACCACAGACTTGTTCTACAGCCTCTCTTCCTGCTGTTTTCAGATCAAAGGCACTGCAGAGGCAAAAGGAGCATGTGAACGCTTGCTTTCCCATCCTTTTTTTATCTGGGGAGGAGAGCAGCATTTGACTCAGAGTCTGGTCAGCAGCACCCGGCCTATCTCGGGTTCTCCACCTACCGAAGAGGGGAAAGAATCCGTTCAACCAACTTGTTCTAGAAGTGTTTGAGATGGGAATGTAATTACTCTCAGCTCTGTAACTAATCACGGGAGTGAGATATGTGCCTTGAAAGCCCCTTATATTGCCATAATTTGAATGACCAATGTAGATGTCTGCCTTGGAGCCAAATCTCATTACAGGCCCTGCTGACTGCACTAAGACACCTCCACAGGCTTGAGAGCAGAGAGATCTAGATGACTTTTAGTGAAGTAAAGATAAATATCTGAATTCCAGTGTCTGACTCTGGAGTGAGAGAAATGGTCCCAAAAGTGTTATATTCAGTGTTCAGCTCTTGGCCAAGGGGCCTGGAAGCAGCTGGACCCTACGGTGTATATCTGAACCCTCAGCATTCCTCCTGTTCACCTGCTGTGTGTGCACCCAAGCCTGAATAAAACTTCTGTAAATTGAAACCCTTCCTAACCTTTGGGGTGGAGATCCCAACATAGGGGAAGTTACAGTGTCTGCCCTGAAGTCCTGAAGTGCACAAGAAGTCTGGATCCAGACCTGATCTCCACTGCTCTCAGAGCAGCCATCAGATCCTGACCACCATCCTCCAGAGCTGCTGGTGGCCAAAATCTCCCAGCCCACGGTCTCACTTCCCTTACAGAACACTGATCCCCTTTTTGGGGCTGCCAAAATCCACTGTTGCATCCCTGACCGCAAGCTGGCCAAGTAGCTATCCCTCAAACTAAATGAGGGAGGGAGAAGCAGCAGGACCCTGTGTGTTTTTCACCCCTGCCAAGTCCGTGGGCATTGCCCATGCCCCCAGGCAGGACAAAAGACACTGCCATGGCTGGGCAGCATCCCGTATACACGCTGCATGCCGGCCTCACCCCTGGTCATTTCATCTGGTGAACAAAAGGTAGCATCAAGGTGTTGCCATGGCGACTTCCCCACCATCCGAATCGCTCTGGCATCATATATAGGAGAGGGAGGCATCCCAGCCATACACAGGGGCTGCGCTGAAACGCATCTTATATTTAGAACACGCAGCGTAGGGAATACTAATGAATATTTAACATTTGGAGCGCCTTCCACCCTCGCTTCATTTTTGTTGCATATTTTCCATAAGTGCAACATTTGCCTCCAAATGTTAGGGATATTGTTGCTTCTCTCTTCACTGCTTCTCCAGATTTACCCCGCTTTTCATTTCTATGAATAAAAGTCAAAAGCAGCAGACTCTTAAAAGTACCATTTGTAAATCAGAATAAGTGCCTGCAGAAGGTTGGGGCTTGGCTGGGGAACTGGGAGGTTTGTATTTAGGTTGTCACTCTTGCTACAGGTCCACTGATAGAATAACAAAGGCAAACTGTTCAGAGGTTACCTAAAAAAGGGTCAGATATGCTTATGCCCTGCAAAGACCAGCCTCTTTTAGGGATTTTTAGTCTTTGCTTTCTTGTTAAAAATAGCTGCTTTCAGCAATTAATTTCTCTGCTGTGAAAAAAAAAATAAAAACAAATCACAACACCTGACTTTGTTTCATTCATCCAGACAAAACACACATTTGAAAATGTCCTGAAATTCCTTTCTTCCTTAAAGGCAAAACAGACCAAAAAAATAAAAATAAAAATAAAAATGAAATCACATGGAATTCCAAATTCTGAATTTTTTCATGTGCTTATTTATATGCCGCACTGTCAAAAAATGTAAAGATGCTGGGCACGGTGGTGAGTACCACACACTGCTGCCAGAGCTGTGCACCCTGCTGGTTGGGGGGCAGACTGAGACCTCTGAACAATGAGGAAGCTGATTTTTTGAAAAGTGCAAGGGGATGCACTGGGAGCCAGGAAAACCCACTCTGGCTGAAGTGGAATGAGCTGTAGGCACTCACAGCTGCCTCCTGCATGGGTATCCTAGTATACGAGAGGTGCAGCATGGGCACAGGTTGATGGTTGGGTGCTTCCTACCTGGGATGGCACTGCTTACCCAGGCCCCTTTGCAACTATAGATTGAATTATAAACGCAGTCAAAAAAGTCATCTTTCAGTTCTCATTCTGAAGCCATCTCCTGGCATATATAAAGCTTTGTTCTCAGAAAGGCCATATTCTCAGCAGTGATTTTTGGAGTAAAAACATGATTTTTTACTAGCTGGTGGTCATGTATTGGGGCCTTTTATTTATTTATTTTGTGACAACCAGCAGTACAAAAGCTGCCCAGCTCCTGAAAGCTTATCTCTATGCTTCCTTCTTGGGACTGCTCCAAGGTACCAAGGATACAGGCGCAACTCAGCTGGCAGCTCTGTCGGTGATGCAAGGGGAGGAACAGCACCGCACTGGGTGTGTTGTTTTGGCAGCCCTGAGAAACTGGAGCCGTGTTTATTTGTTGCTGGTTATAGGGCGTATTTTCAAATCAGAGAAGGGAGGTTTTCCCCTCCGAGGCTGCTGGCTGCAGTCCTTTGAGATCCACCCTGGGGCTCCGGATGGAGGCAGAGCCGCCTCCGGGGAAGTAAACACAGGGCAGCCCCATGCTCTTTGCAAGCTGTTCCACTGATGCAGCATTTGCATGAGTAAGTGGTGTCAAAATCGCTTGCCAACTTACCCTCATATGGCTCTGGTTGTAGTGAGGGCTGGAAACACCAATTACTTTTTTGGAGCTCATCTTTAAGGCACTAATGACCTGCTTTTTTTCCAGGACAGTTATGCCTTTTCCATGAAAGCAAAGCAAAGTGATGAATTTTAAGGTCTCAAGGCATTATTAAGATTGTTTTAGTTGCCTTCCAGATTTGGAAGACAGACATTAAAAAAATCGTATATGTATTTACAACAAAGCCAGTTAAGCATTCTGCCATCAGGGACTGTCCATCCTTCTTTAGCAACTATAAGGCATTTATCTTTACAACACATCAAGAACCTCAGCTAATTATTATTATTATTATTATTATTATTATTATTATTATTATTATTATTATTATTATTATTATTATTATTATTATTATTATTATTATTATTATTATTCCTGTTAAGTCAATGTGGTAGTTCGGGAAAGAAAAGCTGCCTCTTGACATGCAAGAAGATCACCCCAGCAGAGATGTGGACCCCAAAGCCTTGCCACCAGCTCAGTTGGGTCTCCAGGACCAGGCTCTGACCACCTTACTTCTCCTTCTCTGTATCCCAACATGTCTGTGTTTTGACGATCTATAGATGAAAAATAGGAAGCTGTAGAGATGAGGCTTACAGACTAAAATAATTGCTGCTGTCCAGAGCTTCTGCCCCAGCAGAGAAGATGGCCTCTGGCTGTCCTGGCTCCCTGGGTGCAAAACCACGAGGCTGAACTTCATGTTCAGTCTTCTGACAAAGCATGTACTGGAAATATGATAAAGCTTTCTTCCCCACACAGTAACTGCAGCTGTATTTTCCTTTCTCTGCTAGGTGTATTTGCTATTCTGGGTGTTAAAAGTCAAGACACATTCAGAGCCTTTTACTAGAGCATTAGGTCGGTAGATGCGTTTCCAACAGCCAGGTAGATGATTTATTCATCCACTTCAGTAACCATCCAAACAGGGCACAGCATTTGCTCCAGTGTAGGAAGCAACAAACACCGAGTGTGTTTGGTTTGCAAGAACAAATCAACAGAACAAGATAACAGAAGCTGTTTTTCCAATGTAAAGGACTTCACTGCCATCCCTGTTAATATCTCTGTCAAATTAAATGCCGTTTCCCCAAGCTGCAACTCTGGTAAAGCACGGCTATTATGCTCTCAGTTAGAAACCTGATTATAGCCATTTTATGTCTGTAAAAACACAACCTCTGATGCAAGGTGACTCCCAGATACTCCGCAGATTCTCATAAATGCACTTGCTGCTCTATAGACACGTCTGTGTGTGCATTGGGAGAAGAAGTCTAGCTCTCACGGGGCAGGAAAGGTACTCTGCGAGAAATAGCCATTTCTCCGAAGGATAATGTCATTACAACTGTGCAAATCCTGGACTATGGTCATTTTGGCCTGTAAAAAAGGAAATGGGGAGGGAGTGAACACAAAGGCTTGGGATAAAGCAGAAAGAGAAGATGGATAGAGAGAGCTGGCAAAATAAAAAACAATTATTTTTGTCTTTCCCTGTCCTGGTTTCGGTTAGAACAGAATTAATTTTCTTCCTAGTAGCTGGTGGAATGCTGTGTTTTGGCTTAGGATGAGAAGAGTGCTGATAACACCCCGATGCTTTAATTGTTGCAGAGCAATGCTTATACTAAGCCAAGGACATCTCAGCCTTTTGCTCTGTCCTGCCAACGGGCAGGCTGGGGGTGCAGTAAGAGCTGGGAGGGGACAGACCCAGGACAGGTGACCCAAACTAGACAAAGGGGTATTCCATACCATCTGACGTCATGCTAAACAATATATAGGGGTGGCTAGCCGGGGGGAGGGGGCCGGACTGCTCGGGGTTAGGCTGGGCATCGGTCAGCGAGTGGTGAGCAATTGCATTGTGCATCACTTGTTTGTACATATTATTATTATTTCCCTATTATCACCATATTATTATTATTGTTATTATTGTTATTATTATTTTGTTATTATTATTTTCCTGTCTTATTAAACTGTCTTTATCTCAACTCATGGGCTTCACTTTCCATTTCTCTCCCCCGTCCCAGAGAGGGAGGGGGGAGGGTGAGCGAACGGCTGCATGGTGTTTAACTGCCGGCCGGGTTAAACCACGACATTCCCCAAAGTAGTCCTGTAAAATATTGTGTCATGACGAGGTGCTTTTATCTTCTCTGAAGTTTGGGTTAGTTTTGAAGCAAATTAGAACCCAAAATGAAGAGAGCAGCTGGGGGCCATCCCTTCTCCAAAATGTCAGCACGATTTTGGCCTGTCCAACTCTAGAAGATACAACTGCATGAAAAATGGCCCCTGTAGACAAGAGGTTGGCAGAGTCTGAGGAAGATCCTGCATGTCCCTTATTTAATGGAGACAGGCTGCTTCACAGGACATGATCGTGTGCCTAAAAGCAGGACCTTGGGAAAAACAGGAGACTGTTTTCCCCCATGATGTGCCCACATTTTCTTTCATTTACATATTTTTATCCTGGTTTGTTCAACCCTTGTGGTCCATGCACTGTTTGTAAGCTTGGAGTCATCGCCACCTCTGGTAGATCTATCTTCTGGAAGAGTTGACAGCCTGCCCTCTGACACTCAAGTGGGGGGCCTCTGTGGACCCCCCAGATAAAACCCTTGTCCAACTGATGCCAGCAGCATGTGGCTGCTTTATTCTGTAATGGATATTGCTGCACGTGTCCTCCTGATTCATTAGGTGCCTGTAAGACCCTCCTTATCTTACCATCCCATGAGCTCCCAGCCTCCCTGGGCACTCTTTGTGTCTGATCAGCTATCAGTCCCTTCATATCCCATCTGTGACAGTTTCTGAGCAAATTTCCTTGGCTTTGGGAAGAAGGTGAGGACTACATGGTAAAGACACACAGAGGTCTGGGATAGCCTCCTGCTTTCTTGCCCACCTGCTTTCCGGAGCCCTTTCAGCTCATTTAAACCCTAGGTCCTCTCAAACCTTTTAACCCCCTTAGACACATCACTTTGGGGCAGGAGATCTAAGTATCTGCATTTGTGTTACCCCCATTTGGGTGCTCCTTTCACTGCAACGGGCTACAGAAATATTCTTCTCCTAATACTGCCGATTCTAGGTCTCCCTGCTGTTTAATTTCTCCATCTTTACTGGCCTAATGGGACATTTATTCTGTCTCCCCGAATGTCAATAAAGATGCAAAATAATGATGCCAGCACTACATCCCCAGCAAGGCACAGGAGAGCTTCTACATATAATGAATACATATCATCAGCCTGTTTTCGGCTTAAGCAACTATCCCCACTTACGTCAAAGCCTCATTTGAATTAATATCTGAAGCTGGAATTCACGCCACTATTAGATGCTGTTAAAATTCAGGGACCCCAATTTTTCTTCAGCTGGAAACAACAACACAATACGCAGATCAGGGTCAATCTTCAGAGGTGGGATTTGTCTCAGACAACTTCAAATATCTACACTTATGGCTGCCTCCAGCGCAGCTGGTTCATTATCATTTCTTTATAGTATGTGGAGTGAACTGGCACTTCTAAGGCTCTATTCCCTTGACCTGTGTTACAATAAGGTGATGCGTGTCCAAGCTGCCTAACAGAAATGCATTTTTTATGTTTTCTCTGCCATAATCCTGACAGAAATAAGGATGAAAACACCTCATTATGGTTCCTGCTCATTATCTTAATCCTGTGATTGCTCATCTGAGTTATCCGGCACACAGTAAGGGGGTAGGCACTATGATGGTGGATCCAAAAGTTTTAAATAAAGGCAGACAATATGTGCATCTTGGGACAAAAGCCAAAATTTTGGCTTGGGGAGATGGGGTCAAAATCATACATGTTGCCTGAAACCTGCCTGTTGTATGTGACATTTTCAAATGTATGGGACAGCAGTTCAGTAAGTTAATCAGCTAACTCATTTTACACCAAAGTCTTAACATCACCTGGATGTAATTTCTGCTGGGCACCCAATTTTTCTAAGTGTTTCCTCACCTGATTTTTATCTGCTATTACATTTGCAAGGTGCTCACCATTTCTTACCAGTCCTTCTCTCTTTACCTTTCTTTGTTTATTGGAAACAATTTAAAGGCCGTTCAGCATCCTTCAGCAAACACAATTCAGAGAAAGAAATCTGTTGTGGGTGGTTGTTTCCTATTGACTCGAAGGAGACTGATGTTTATATTCTATTAGCCCTCATAGGATCTATGCAGATGTAACCCAAAACATGCATTATGTGTCTCCCTCTAACCAGCAGCAGGTAAAAGTCTCTGACAGCTTCCAGGAAGATAAAACTCAGCCGCACGACCTGAGGACTGAGCTTTGATCCCCTTGAAGAGCTGTAGCCAGGATTGTTAGAGACATTGATCTTCAAAGCTTCAGCACAATCGATGCAGCTGGTGCTGTGGTGAAGTCATTGACTCTGGGATGATTGAAAATAAAAGCAAACCACGTGAAGGTGGTTATGGCATTTCCCCACTAGCAGCTCATCCCTCAGTACTCATCCATGGGGCTAGAGTAGCTCCATGCCTCATGCCCTGGCCAGGCCCAACAAGTCCTTGCTGAACATTTTTGGCAGTTCTCTGGTCCACTGGGTGTAGCACGTGGTGGCATGACTTCTACATCTCCCCAAGGAGAGGGGGCCTACCTTGGGTTTGAGGAGCAGGGACCAGGGCATCCCAGGTCTACTCTGCCTTGTAGTCCCTTGAGGGCTCAGGGCAAATTGAACCACAAACCCTTACGCACTCAATTTTATCACTCTGAAAGTGGAGATAATCTATATCTCACAGGAACATTGCATGGATAAATCAATTAACCATGAAATCACAGATGGAAGATGCAAAAGAAATGTAAAGGATTCGTTCTGCAGAGCAATCCTTCCAGGCACAAGTACATTTTTAGATCCCTTTTTCCCTCCTAACTGAAAATCAGTAGCAAGCTGCTCCTTACAGCCCTGCTTAGCCTGTTAATGGGGCACCTGCACCAATATCTGCTGCACCTGTAGCTGACTATGCAAAGATGGGACTGAAGCCATCTGGGCTCAGTACCTTCACCCAGGGAGCTTGTTCTGGCAGGAGGTCACCAGTGGGCTGCAGAGACCCTTTCTCTACAGCCTTTGCCCAGCAAAATACTACAGATCCAAGGAACAACTGTTCTCCTCATCTGCGTGGACAAAAAAAAAAATAGGCAGAAAATCAAACCAGGATGCAGAAAGCTCCTTGCTGGGCTGCAGAGGTGGGCTGAGCCAAAGGAGACTCATTTGTGACTTGCTGTAAATTCCTTGCTCTCTCTGGGCCCCAGGATTAGTTTAGGGTATGGGTGGGGTGAAGCTAGATGATGCTCTTAAACAAAGTCACCTGAGCAGATAAATTACAAGAAACCATCACCAGGAGTTTTTAATGACAATCTCTTAATTCCCTTGGAGCTCCTCTTCCTCCAGCCACCCTCCTCTGAAGCCACCTTTCTGGTGTGTTTGTGGAGCTGGGCTCCAGGACCATGCTGGGCTTGGGCTTGGGGACACCCCTCAGGGGTATCTTTAACAGCCAGGATTTTGAGAAACTGTACAGGCTATATAGATTTTCTCTAAATCAGTGCCCAAGAGATAATTAAGTGGTCCTCATTTTAAAAAGCCACTTAGAAACACCGGCAGATTTATTACCCACTAAGTGATAAAAACCCAGGAGGTAAAAATATCTCATCCTAGGAAATCTCATCCTGCAGCAAGGCAGCCTGCAAGCACAAGCATCAGGCATGCCTGGCACACTTGGTTTTGTGTGATGATGTGTCTAGCAACAGCAAGTTGAGGGACCTCTGCCCTCCTACAGACTCCCCAAACCCAAATCCACCCCCCAGCCCCCATGCCTGGTGTGCCTGTTTATCTTGGAGGTGGCATTGGATCAGAAAAAATAGTCTCAGCTAAAAGAAAAAAACGTGCAAGGACAAAAAGGTGAAAAAATGAGGTTTATATTATTTGCCCTGTGAAGAGCAGTGAGCTGCAGCAGAAGGATCAACCTGCCATGAAGAGAAGGTTTTCATCTTCTGATACAGAAAGTCTATCACGGGCTCCAGTTTCTGCATGAAGTGTCGCTTTTCAAATCATTGGTAAGAAGTAGCTCGCTGTATTTTTTAAAATCATTTTTTTTCTTATAGAGACAAAGTCCTTAGGCATTTTGCACTAGCAAAATAATGCTTTTGCTGGTAATCTATTTTGCTAGAAAAACTTCAGTAAACTACATCAAGACAAAAAACATTTTTTGCCCTGGGCTGCCCAACCCAGGAGGGTTGGGCTGTAGATCAAACCTTTACCAATAGCTTTTAATAATGCAGACTAGGCTATTGTGCTGATCTGCTGCTTTCTTGAGTTTGACGTGGAAAATATGTGTTTTAGAGTCCTTATTCCAGCCTCAAGTACCTAGAATTTCAGCATCACTTTGTCTTCTAAAATACCCCAATCAAATACTTGGTTGGTTGGGTGTTGATAAAGTCTACAGTGTGTATTCACACAGTAAGGGCTCACTTAGTGTTGAGCTAGTAAGCATGGCTGCAATGGGAAAATTGGAAAATATTCCAAAGTGAACAGCCTGTAGGTTAGCCTTGTACTTAATTCACTTCTTGAGTTTGCTGGTGACGTTTCCAGCAGGCATGAATACCCACTGTGATCCCAGGTATATTAGCTTAGGCCTGGTGATGACATTCCCAGAGCAAATGTGCATTCCTCTGGAGAAATATCACTGCTTTCTTGTCAAACCTACACTGATGCAAAGGTGGGAGAGTGATCGTGGTCCAGAGAACAGAGTCCAAAGACTGCCCTCTCAGTTTCCAGGATCTGGTGGATTTAGAGCACAGGACCAAGATCTTTTTGGCCTCCAGGCTGACTGCAGCAGGGCACTGTCAGTCCTGCCTTATTGGGGGCCAGGTTGTGCAATGCTTCTTTGCACTGAGAGAGCAAACCCAAACATAAATGACAAGGGACTGTGTGGTGTCTGCAACAGAGAGATCACTCCAGATGCTCAGCCTACAGGACAGTGCTGAGGTTGATGTGACTTTTCAGGCACTTCAAGCTCAGTTTTTGAAGCAGTTGCTCGTACATTGTACATTGGGTTAAGGTACAACCTGAACACTGACCACATCCCTGGCAGAGGGAGCAATCTGCCCAACTCCTGCGTACAAATTCAGATTCCTCATTTTGACCCCTTTGGAATGAAATGTGCTTTACAATCAGTCTTTTTTTGCTCTGATCTGTTTAGGTTCAAAGCCAAGAGTCTTCCACTGAAGCATCCCATCCTCCCAAGTATTTTTGTTTCCCTTTCTCTCCTGTCATGTTAGTACTCTAACAACACCAATAGATCCTCTCTAAAACCACGATCCCATCACGCTAGGGGAAGGTTTCTTTGCATTATAAATGTTTAACAAGACATAGAAAAGTGGATAATCAACAATCCTGTCTCTCAAAAATGTTCTTCTAGAAACCAAACAATCAGATACATACATTAATCCTAACTGTGTGCCACCATCACTTGAAAAGCACCTATGGCCCAACTTTGCATATTTCAGCTCTTTTCTGTTCCCTCGTCTCCTGTGGATAAATAAGATTTGGCTGCAATTACATGTTAGAGCAATCTGGAATAAAATCCAGCATCATTAGTGTGTGATCATGGCAGGACTTTTATAATTTAAAAACAACATCTTTCTGCCTATAGTTTTGACAAACACATTTTTAAAAAACAAATTAAAACCTGCATGTTTCTCTACATACGGGTATTGTTGAAACTGTCACACCTAATAAGAGCACGAAAAGAAAGATGAAAGCACTGTGCTCATTTCTGAGCAGCTGGGAACGGCACTGAGAAAAGCACAGCAATTGAGATTAAGAGAGAGCCTTCACAGTGCAAGATAACCCAGCTGCTTGGAAAATCAAATCTATTGAACATACAGATTTCATGAACAAAACAATGCCTTGCTGATAAAGGAAAATAACAATGCTCACATGGAGTTGTATAGTCTTCGATTTAATTTGAAGATAAACGTGCAGTCCTATATTTTTCCTCTTTAGAAAAAAACAGATTTGGCTTCCTAATTATGACTGTTTATTGTCTCTCTTAGTCAAATCTGAAAGATCAGCTCAGAAATTTTCATGTGATAATAATGTACTCTGTGATTTACTTGAGAGTGCACTTGTACAGAGACTTAGGATGTGCAGCTTCCTTTCCAGGGTCTTGCACAGGCTCTAGGCACCTCCTTCAGTTCTCCTTATCCTCAGTCTTCCTGTACCAGGGAGACATCAATGCCTTTGTAAAATGTTTTGATTTCTCAAGAAGAAAAGTGTTATACCACAAATCCATCATTTCGGTACTCCCATCTAATTCATGCTAAGAAGTCAGGAGAAACACAATTTACAAAGCTGATCAGAAATTTTAGTTCCCTCTGATGTAGGTTGTGTACATCATAGGATGCTACAATTTTGTCTGAGGCCCATTTGGGCCCAAATGTTTTAGGTTTTCATGAAAAAAGTTTGGATATTTTCTTCTGGAAAGCAACAATTTCCATGATCTTTAAACCTTTGGTTGAAAACTACATTTCCATCAAAAAGTGATTTTATGGGGTTATTTTTGATTAGCTGTTGCACAGCAAGCTGCTCTATTGGGTTGTTAAATTTTCATTGGCATCCAGTTAGGATCCAAATAGATTATTTTACCCATGGTGTGAATTCTTGATCCAAAATACTGATCATGACATCCATTCTCCATCCCTTTCATTTGCACTATGGAAACTATGAACCCAAATACACTTTTCCAGAAATAAGGCCCCATCTTCCTTCCCAACTCCAGAAATACATCAAACACTGGGAAGAGCATTATAAAAGCTGTCTTTTCCTTACTTTGAATAGACTATATTTTTGGTAACCTTCTAATAATCGAAGAAAGTGTAGAACATTAATTAATTAATAAAATATTAACAACACTTCTGGAGTTTTAGCTGGATTTCACTGAAATATAATCATTTTAATTCCCCTAAACAAAGCCTTTTATTTATGCATGAAAAGATGGCTAATATGTTCCCTGTGACAGCCTTTTATCAGGCTTTTGGTATTGTAAGAGCTAACTAGTCATTCCTGCTCTGTTTGTTGACCTGGCCAGTTTCTAAATCAATGGCACAATACATAATCTTTCACCAAATACCTCTGGTTTCCTTAACAGCCTTTGTGAGAAACTTCGTCAAAGACCTTGCAAAGTCCAAGGAAACCATTGTTGACCAGTTTTCTTTCAACCCATTATTGTACTGGTGTTGAAAGAGTTCAAATAGTTTGGGGGAAGGATATCATATTCTGCAGAGCAAGCTGTTTAAGTTACAAGCCTTTAATTCCAGTAGAGTCCCCTACAGAAAGCTACTGAAGGTGCCACAGTCAGAGCTGTTCCCTTCTTCTGCTTAGACCAGCAATAACATTACAACTTGTAGCCCTGAAATTACCCTCCTGGGATGAATTCCTAGCACCACAAGTCCTTTCTTGAGAGGATATAATTAACAATGTTTTGATTCTCCCTCCCTTCTTCCTCGCGGACCTGGACTCAGGCCTTTACATCTTTGCCTCGCTGTCCTCCAGCCCTTGTGAAAACGATGTGAGTTTTGGCCTTAATAACAAGCCGTGTAAAATCTACATAATTGACCCCTTTTCTGAAAGTAATTCAAAGCTTTCTCTTTAATCTTTGAATATGCGTGTGTGAAAGGAATGCCCTCATTTCAGCAGACCCCTGTTGCATTCGGCTGCATTCTTACTTCCATACAAAAAGAATAACTAGGGAATAGTAAGAAATGGAGGATTTTGCCTCCCAGATGCCCTACTTTTTCATTATGTGTGGTTTTATGAAAAGGAGCTCAATCTCTTTTATTTCTGTGCAAAGTATCCATGGCATTACTGCAAATATTATAATCCACATATCCAATCAGGCCGACTGGATTCCATGTGGAGATCCAGGGGCCACTGGTGACCTCTAGGGGTAAGGTGAGCAGTCTGAAGCTGGTTAGCAGCACCGTGTAGGATGGAAATATTTCTAGGCCTGTTTTCTAGTACAGTGAGGTCCCCTGAGCAAGTCTTAGGGGCGAAAGCTTGATCCTTGACCCAAGGAGCTGGAAGCTGATCATCAAGGAATGGGAAGTATTTAGGTACTTCTTCCTCGGTCCAAGGCATAAGCTGCCAACATGACCATTTTCAACTATGTATCATCTTATTTGACTACTTTTAGTGCTACCTGGTCAAGCTCAGGGCTAAATTCTGAGGGCTGCTAAGTTCAAAGTCCACTGAGTCCACAGTAGCTCTTCATTAATCTTGGAGGGATGTTATTTGCAGAGATCTTCAAGCATTGCTTCCATGTTCCTTTTCCAGGACTGGTGTCACCATGGGAATGTTGTGCAACAGGGATGTGATAGTATCTGGCATTATGAATAAAAGAGAGAAGATTGCTGTACTTTAAATGGCAAGGAGGTGGGGGTCTGCCTTAAGAATTTTGGGAGAGGGCATTAAGGCTGGTCTATCCATATACAGCTTGTGCCAAAAAAAACTTGAGGATTCCTGGGAATCCATCCATAAGGCATAGGGAGATTCTTTTTTCAAGCACGGGAGGAAAATGACTGTCCTAAGTTATTACTGTTTGTCTTTCTCAGCTTCTTACACCTATGCCTCACCAAAAACTTTTTATTATTTGTTTATTATTATTATTTTTTTAACATTTCTGTATCACTCAGACATAAACTTCAGCTCAAGTACCAGACCATGCCTTACCCACCACTTGCTTACATTGTTCTATTCACCATCCCTTTTCCATCAGTCCACCTAAACCACTTCCTTTATTCTTCATCCTTTTATGAAGCCCTATGGTTCTTATATCTTTATCTGCCAACAGACCTGAGACAATGGATGCTGATCGTATTTTCAAATCTGTGACTAAAACTTATCTTACCCAGTTCCAGAAAAAGACGTCCACTTTTCCACCCTTTGGAGCCAGTCAGTCCCTCCACTTGCTAAGACGCAGCTTCTCCAAGTCAATAGCACTCACGTGTTTATTCAAAATCAATACCGCTTATTACAGCTTCTGCAATTGTGCCTCACTATCTCTGTCACCTAGTTAGCTCACAGCCTTCCTGGCAGACTCCAAGCTCACTGTGGAGTCTTGGAGTTGCAAGATTGAGAAAGAGATCATAAAGTCAGACGGAAATTGAGACCTGCTGACGGGGGATGTCACATCAGACGGGCTGCCAAGAATTCCCTCGCCTGCTTCTCATTCTCTCTGTTCAGACACATGAGGCCAGATGAGAGACAGCCATAATCTTTGAAATCTCTGCGTTACTCCCGGTTTCTGCTTCCCCTCCTAAACAAAAGAAGCGATAACTCACACCTAGTTCTAGGGTCAAGGCAAGGATCAGCCAGTGCTCGGGATAAAGCACCACCTAAACAGTGCGTAATGTTTTTATACCTTGATGCTGCCCCTGCCGAAGCAGATGGCAGGCTCCCATTGACTTTAATGAGGCCATAAAAAGCCCGTTGCGTGCATGCAATATGTAACAGCTACAGTGCTCCTCTCGCAGCCCACATGCCGTGAAGGCTGCTTTCCCTTTTGTTGTCTCCACGTGCTCAGCAAGACCCCTGCAGAAGCCAGGCACCCTCTGTGTAAGGCTGGACAAGTATGGGGGGAAAAATTGTATTTTGCAAAGATGTTTGGCCAATTAATAACTGGTAGAAATGGAAATGGAAAGGGGATGGATAGAAATGGAAAGGATAGAATAGATAGAAATAGAAATAATATTTGGTAGAAATAGGAAGCAAAACTAGGATCAAAGGTTTTTGCACTTGAGGAAGGGCAATAACAGTGTCCATGCTGGCACCTCTGCTATCCACCCTGCTCCTAACCGAGACCGGGAAGGAAAGACACTGAAGTACCACAGCTTGCAGGTGGCACGAAGCGTTCAGGAGGGCCAAGTCCAGTGTTGACCATGGGGAGCTATAGAAGGACCTCAGGGCACAGGGTTACCTAGCAGTAAAATGCCAAGATGAAATTATGTGTCAATTAGTGCAAAGTGAGACACCAAGTGAAAAACTAAACCTATCTATGTGTGTTTTCTGAAAACACCATCCCAATCTGAGCAGCAAAAAGTTAAATGAGCATTAGGGACTCTAAGAAAAGGGATTGAGAATAAAATACAGACTTCATTATACCATTGTAGGAATCTCAGTACACCCATATTTTAAAGATTCTCTGTTGTTCTGATGACTCAAAAAGCTAAAGAAGGAGAGAGACGAGAGGCAGAGTTGATCAAAGGTGTAGAAGGCCTTTCACACACACAAAAAAATAATAAAAGAAAGTGAATAGAGAACTTATAGGATCAGAAAAATTATAAAAAGGAGCTAAAGATAAATGTCTTTTAAATCATAAATACTGTAACGAAGAGGAATAGAAAAAGAATGCTGATCTGTTTCTCGTAATATAGGAAGGAGTAGGCGTGCAGCAATATCATCAAACATTGGTTTAAAATGAACCTAAGAGAGCACTTTTCATACAGCACATCATTAGACTGGAATCTATATTGCCCACAGATACTGAGGAGTCCAAGATATAAAAGATTCAGAAGGAAACAGATAATTTTAGAGCAGTTTTAGTCCTCTCAATGGCCATTAAACACAAGGTGTTGAGCAGGACTTTTAGCT
The DNA here is from genome assembly GCF_963932015.1 of Anas acuta. Classification (NCBI taxonomy): domain Eukaryota; kingdom Metazoa; phylum Chordata; class Aves; order Anseriformes; family Anatidae; genus Anas; species Anas acuta. Next base: position 197,758,699 of record NC_088979.1, on the reverse strand, counting down.
TAGGAAGAAAATTTATTCATTGCTGGGAAGCAGGATGGTAAACAATCCTTCTTCTTCTCTTTACACCCATTAGAGGACAGAGAATACTGACTTCGATGGCTTTTTGTCCTGTGGTTTTGTGGTGTCTTACACCCCTGCACACACTACAGACCCTGTCCTATGGGGTAGCACAACTGCAAAGCACAGTAATCTGTGATGGAAAAATGAAGTATGGCATAAAAATACAGCTCTTGTGTCACCAGCAGACTTGCAGATCCCTTATAGCAGCAGAGGATTTGGCTCATGGGTGGTTCATGAAAATAACTGCATTGTGTAGTAGTTTCCAGTGAAGACCTCTGTACCACGTGTGTGCACAGTGCAGGGATATACACACACGTATGTAACCTTTCTGACTTTGAACCTCATTTTTCCATTGATTAACTCAAAAATCAGGGGCTATTTATACACATTACAGTCTATAACTGTCAACCTTGTGACAAATCACCCACCCAGCGCCTTGTCAATGGTGTGGAAAATAGTGGCCACGCAAACAGACCAAATGAAGTGGAAGGTAGAGTGTACAATGGTGTCAGAGTGTAGCCTTTGATCTCCAAGGGCCAGAGGTCAAATTTGTCTGCACTGAGGAGTAAAAATGACTTTGGGAGCCCAGCCTGGTACACAAGAAGCGATGAACCAGCATCTCTGCTCAGGAGAGATGCAGAGATAGAGCCTGAGGAGGGTATGAAGTTTGGAGCTGGGAGTGATGGACAGTAATCAGTAATTCTGGTGGTGCTACACGAATACTTGACCAGGAATAAGCTTCTATTAGGAAATCTGCATCTCCAGGAGAAGGCATACAGGATACAGAAGAGAACTGTGGGGAAAAGGTGCTCCTCTACATGGCATGTTTCACTGAGTGGGTACCAGCATCCATCCAGAACTACAGCTGGGGGTGTCCCCCTTGCTGATTTTAATTTGTTTTGTAGCAGTTGGGTTTTATGCAGTCATAGTAGAGCACTGGACAGGGACCAATCTCAGACTGAGTCTCTTTCTTACTACTTCACCTGTGTTTTCCTGTATAATAAAATATCCTTGATTACTGGGAAAGAAATAGGTGATTTTCAGGCTAGAAAAAGCACTAGCTTTTCCATCCCACCCAAGGGACCATCCCACTTATTTATTTTTATTGACCCACTATGCTTTTCCCACTTGATTTACAATTTGACAATTGCCTCTAACTGCACCTTTAACAGTTTCTCCTGGCTGCTTTCAATGCATGAAAGTTAAATATTGGGACAAGAAATACATTAAAAGCCATTGCAATTTTAAACCCTGGCAGGCTTGTGGGTTGTTTTTTTTTCTTTCTTCTTTTTTTTTTTTTTTTTTTGTAAACCTACCAGCCCTTAACCGTAATATTTTCAACTACATTACCTCTTGCATTTGATAAAAATGTATTTGCTTGGATGTTGTGCAGAGCTTGCTGTGTAGAGCAGGGAGAAGGGAGGGCAGGCAACACAGTCCTCATCCCCTACCACCACTGCTGTTGTGAATGGCAGTGCTGCCACTGCTCCCCTGGGACATCGACCAGTGATTTTATTCTGCCCTGGGTGAAGCATCAGGGGTGCACAGGACCTCAGTGCTCCCCAGTTTTGAGCCCCCAAGGGGAAGCTCAGAAAACCCATTGTTCTGCCAGAGCAGCCAAAGCTAAAAAAAAAAAAAAAGAAAAAAAAAAAAAAGTCATTTTTTGGATGCCAGACTCTGTAGGGGTAAAGCACTTGTCCTTCTGCTTGACAGCAGACCACCTGTTCTGCTACAAGCCGTGAATAATCAGCTCCGCATGATGTGCATTCGCTGCCCGAGATTAATCCTTGTGCGGTCACGTGTGCTTGGACTCAGCAGCCAGGTACAGCTGCATCCTCACCTCCTTTGTCATTGCTGCTTATCAGGTAGGAAGTTCGCAGCCTCTGATGATGGCCCAGGGGCTCCCAGCAAACTGTTCCTTCAGTGATGGTGAAGTTGATCTACGGTGCCAACACGGAGCAGCGTTCAACCATCTGGCTCTGCAGATGCAGCGGGGCAGAAAGGAGCACCTTGTGTCACCGAGGGACCCTACAATTTATCTTAGTGCCCTGCCTTTTTCATGGGATGCAGACCAACCTGGCAGACCCTCACCCCTATGAGCCACTGTGGCTGATGGTAGGAAGAGCTGCTCCCCTACTCTGTCCCTCTGTGGAGCAGCACAAAGAAGTGCCACGAATCACAGCTCTTGGTAGAAACTGATAAAAAAAAGGTCCCCAAATTTCCCTCTCCCTTACCTTATCTTAAAAAAAAAAAAAAAAAAAAAAAAGCGGGGGGGAGGGGGGGAACAGTCACTGTTTAGCTCTTCAAAAAAAATAAAAAATAAAAAATAAAAAATAAAAAATAAAAAATAAAAAATAAAAAATAAAAAATAAAAAATAATATGCTCTGGGAAGACCTCAGATGTCCGAGAGCTTTCCCGAGTCCAGCCTGAAGGTGTGAGTTAGCCTTACTCTGAGTGAAAATAGTCATTAAGTGAAGCATTTCTCTCATCTGAACTCAGACTTGCTGAAGCCAGATGGTTAATTTCAAGCTAGTCACCATTAACTGAGTTTCCTCCTAGCCACAGGTGACCACAGGCAACTTGTCTGATCTTAGAAGCCAATTTTGGGTTAAGATGAATGACCTGTTAGAGGCGCCTACTACTTTTCATCAATTATAAGGAGAGAGTAGGCTGATTAGCCCAGAATCAGACGTCTACTTTTCAGATGTCCTAAACTGGGGCAGAAAAATATCCTCATGGGCAGGGTTGAACTGCTTGGGCCAGCGCTCAAGGGACATGAGCACAACCCAAGTGGGTGATGGCAGCAAGTGAAGGAAAGTGTTGGGGTGCTCTTTGCCCTGATTGGGATGAAGGGGAGTCAAACCTGAGTGACCTCGGTGACAGATCCAGGCTATAATCAAATGGGTTGCACTAGTTTGGGGCTCTAATGAATGCAATCTGAAGATGATAGAGCATTGAGGGCGGATAATGTAGCAGAAGAGAAGCCACTGGGGATAATTTGAGTGCAGGGTCATGATATGGTCTTTTATTTCTTTTCCCGTGTTTTTTACCAGCTTTGTGCCTGTGTTGTCTGCCTTGGGTTTTGTAAACGAGTGGTGTTGTCTATTTGCAGCTTAACAAGCAATGCGTAAAAGGCATTTCAGGGATAATGGGTAAACACAAAGGACTTCATTACTTTAGGGCAGTATAATGAAAGTCAGGGTCATGACTAACTCTACTTTTTAGTATGTTGTGTTTTATATAGAAATAAATATGCATATATATGCATCCAAAAAGCAAGAGGAGCCATTTCAACATCATGGTCAGCTCCTTGGTGACTAGCAAGGGCAGATGTATGAAGAACAGCAAATTCTAGAGAGCACTGTCTGCCTGGCAAGCTCTCCAGCAGGCGAGAAGAGAGCAGAAACCAATCCTAACATCCTCCGTTGGCAAAAGGCTTGCAGCAGCCACAGAGAGAGAGGCTGCAAAGCAGAGCTCATGGGAGTACATTCATCTACTCTTTCCCAATCAATTGCTTCAGTGAGATTATCACGACCATGATGGATTGGATCACTTAATCCAGTTGGATGGCAGCTCAAGCGGACGGGTAAATAAGGGGAGCCAGGACTCCGATGGCCTTTACTGACCTGGAATAGCAGCTGATGCAGGTGGCAGCTTTCAGCTCTGGTCTTGACCTGCTTCCCAGGATTGACATTGCTAACAGAAAGCACGTGAGTGCCACCAAAGCAATATGTAAATTCAGGCAATGCATTTGCCATCAGAAGGCCAGGTGCTGGAAAAAGCTGCGTTAGTTATTTTTTCTTTACTTTGTGCACCTTTAGAAACAAACAAAAAAAAATCTTTCTCATTCAGAAAACTGCAACAAAGAGAAAGGAAGATGAGGCTTGAAAACCTCTTTAGCTAATCCTGTGCAAGGCATTTGCTGACAATGCTTTGAATACAGGACAAATTGGTGTCCATAAGGCTGGAAATGGGGATTGCACCACTGGATTTGGGAGCGTAGGGCAGCACAGCTGAGCTACACTTAATGAGGGTGCTCTGACAGCACTAGATCTGCATGGCAGCCAGTCCCTCGCGCACAAAGTGCAGTTGTTCCTGCCTGGTGATACTTGGTATTAATCAGCACTCTGCTGTAATTAAAATTTAACACCTGAATTAGAAAGATTTTGATCATTAATGACTGCATGCAATGCCACACTCAGCATGAAGCATCAGATAAGCATTTTCATTTTGTGTATGTAAATACTGCAGCTGGAAAAGGCAGTATTTGGGATTTTTTTTTTTTTGCTTTAATTGAAATAATTTCACTCTTTAGTCCCGGTAAGACCAACAAACATTTTATTCTCCTTTCTAAGAGAGAGAGAGAGAGAGAAAAAAAAAAAAAAAAGTGCTCAGTGAAATAAAAGCACCTGTGTTAATATAATATAAGCAATTCATTATGGTCTGATCAATGATTAGACGTGACGTTCGACTCTGCCCTCTTAGTAAGTTTTATTTAATGGGAGAATTAGTGCTTAAACTGGCAAACAGGGGAGGGTTAAGATCTAGAGTCCTGTATCTTTATACTGAGTAAGCAGACATCAAAGGACTTCTCAAGTAGGTTGTGGGTGAGGATTTTGTTTTAGGAGGGAGAGAACAAATCTTCCTTCAAAAGCTGAAAAAGAAAACGCACGGAAAGAATATGCATTTTGCTGACACCAAGCATTTAAATGTTACAGTCAGAAAATTCAACTAGAGCCAAAAAAGAGAAAGGAAGAAATAGTCAAAATGAATAGCAAATGTCCGTGCTCGTTGCATAATCACCACATATATGTGCATATAAATATACAAATACATATTCAAACATATTTAGCTTACAGATGTTTTCAAAACTTAAAAAAAATAAATAACAGGTTTTTATAGTCTTGCAAAACCCTGTATTTTCAGATAATTAAGCCTGATTGCTTTCAGAACTGCCTGTTAATAGGCTTTCTTTACTTATCAGGGGTCATTTAACATTCACAGAGCACAAAACATTCCCCCAAATCATCAAGCCACTTTCCATGAACAAGCCTGCTTAAATAGATGACATTTTGGGTCTGCATTAAGCCTCTCCATGGCTCACGCTGCCTGGTACCAACTGCTCTATTTTCCCAGCAGTTTCCATGCTGAACATGGGAGCAGCAGCTCATTGCAGGGGCCTTGAGCTGCCTTGCCCTTAAAGTTCCCCATGTGGGGATCTTTCATCTCTGAGGAGTTCAAAGGTCGGTCAAGGCTGTCATCCCACCTCCTTATAGTAAGGACCATGACTTGGGTAATATGGTCAAGGTCACTTGGTGAAACAAAAGCTGGGGTTTTCTTACAGATCCCTCTCTGTGAGTCTTTCCTCCATGTCAGCCCTGATGGAGGGAGGCCTCTTCCAAAGCAATGCCACCCTTCAGGGGCTGAAGGCTGGTCAGAGGAACCAGCAATTCTGGTGGTCTCTGCCAAGAAAATCCAATGTCCATGAACCTCAGAGACTGCAAGATTTACAAGAGCAGTGGCTGATGTGAACAAGAGGGGTTGCAAAACTTATTCTTGGTGATGTGGGGACAAAACTGTGCTCGAATCCACATGCTTAGAAGGGGCTACACTTCGTGGCTCCTCAAGTACATTCATTCCCAAGTGCAGCCAGCCCAGAGGCAATAGGAAGAGAACGTTTTGTGCAATTATTTCTTCACAATGTATGTATTGTGGGAGAGGGTATGAAGAGGTGTGATTCCTTGAAGAACCTCTCATGTGAATAGCAATTGGCAGTAATTAAATAACTGCAGACTGTTTCTTGGGGGAAAATTCAAATAATAAGCTGACAGAAATGTGAGTACAACAGTTTGCTTCCTCTCCCACAGCCACAGCTCTTCTCTAATGTTCTGGCAATGCTGGCTGCAGAGTGATGTGTGAACTTCCAGTTGTTCGATGGGTTTTGTCTGAAAACCTCACAAAATCTGGCTGTTTTCTGAAACCAACTTGTGTCTTAAGCACCTTAATTTACCAGCTCTGCTCAGCTCCGTGGTTTGATTGCATATGTCAAGTGTAGAGCAAAAGTGTCAGAGGAATAGTAAAAAAAAAAACAAAGCCAGAAATAATGCTTGACTCTAAGGAAGGGCTGTAGATGAGTAAGAGATAGAGACGAATGAGACTAAACTAAAATAATTTCATACTATTTCAGAACTGCCAGCTTCCATCTGCAAATCCTACAGCATTTCTTTTTTTTTTTTCTTTTTTCTGAAAGCCCCAGAAAATACAAGACATAAATGTCTCATTCTTACAAGAAAAGCAATGAAAACTATTGCATGAATTTAAAACAAAACACACACACACAAAAAAAAAAAAAAAAAAAAAAAAAAACACACAAACAAGAAAACAAGCAAACAGAAAAACCAACAGAACACAAAACAAAACACAAACAAACAAAACAAATAGAAGGTGGCAAGTAAATAAGCCTAACCCTTCCCAAAATTTTTAACCCGCTATCCTCTTCCCTCAGGATTTATATGTGGAGTTTGGCAGCTTGAAATGCATGATAGCCAAATTCAAGTGCTATCCTAGAACTCTGTGAAAAGAGAGGATTAATTGCAAATTACACTTTTTGAGCATTTTTGCACTGATATTTAAGAAAATGTGAGAGTGTTTATTTAGTTTGGTTAAAATGCAAAGTCTGAAAACCAAACCAGTTGACGAAAGCTTTAAAGTCAGCTTTTAAGTATGCAAAAACAAACCCAAGAAAACACAATCATGTTTTATTTAAAAACACACACATGCACCCTCTCTGATGAATAATATACGCTCAGTGTAAATCACTTACTCTCTCTACTACAAACACTGAACTCGTGGGTTGGGTGAAGCAGTCTCTGATCCCTCGTTCTCGTAGACCATCAGTTCTGGAATCCCAGCTCAGATGCTTGCAGACATTTTTAATGTTTTTAATGTTGACATCTCTTGGTGCTTCCCTTACAGACCACTTGGGAGCCCACAGTCCCAGAATGGCTGTAGCTCTCTCTATTTAAGGACAGGTAGCAATTAAAGTGTCATTAAGCTTCAGAGTTAAAATCCCCCTGAGTTAGGGCGGTCAGGCTGCCTCTTCCATGACACTGCTTCTCTCTAGGTGTTGTAACACGTGAGATCAAATCTCATCCATAAGGTTTTCTTCACAAGGAGACAGACGTGACATCTTTTAAAGGAAGATAATTCTGCAAGGACTGATGAGGTCACTAAAGAAATACTGACACAGTGCATTAGCAAGGGCCAGCGTGATCTGACCTCTGCTGTACCACTAAATATTGTGGGATTGCTTTTAATATCGACTGTTCTTCAGGGAGCAGGGGGTCACGAGCTACATTTTTCATACGGTATGTGAGTGGTTTGCGGATGACTGATGCCTGCTGATCTTTGGGGCTGCATGGATCACTTGTAGTGAGAGGCACCACGTGTGATTAAAAATAAGTCTTGGGCAACTCAGGATTGCTGTGGGGCAAAAGGTTATGCAACCTGACTGAGCTTGTTACTGAGATTGTCTAGGGGTATTCATGTGATCTGTTAAGGTAGCTGAGTTTGGGGGGTAGAGCCCAACAAATACAAAAACATCTTTAAATTGCTCTGAATACATCCCTCAGAGTGTGTCTACATTTGAGATAGTAAAGCAGACATGTAGCAGTATGTCTTCTCTTCTTCTTGCTTTGGTCTGGAATTCACTGCCAGCCTCTGAATGTCCCTTTCATATCACAGAATCACAGAATTTCTAGGTTGGAAGAGACCTCAAGATCATCGAGTCCAACCTCTGACCTAACACTAACAGTCCCCACTAAACCATATCCCTAAGCTCTACATCTAAACGTCTTTTGAAGACTTCCAGGGATGGTGACTCCACCACCTCCCTGGGCAGCCCGTTCCAGTACCTAACAACCCTTTCAGTAAAGAAATTCTTCCTAACATCTAACCTAAAACTCCCCTGGCGTAACTTTAGCCCATTCCCCCTCGTCCTGTCACCAGGCACATGGGAGAACAGGCCAACCCCCACCTCGCTACAGCCTCCTTTAATGTACTTATACAGAGCAATAAGGTCACCCCTGAGCCTCCTCTTCTCTAGGCTGAACAAGCCCAGCTCCTTCAGCCGCTCCTCATAGGACTTGCTCTCCAGGCCCCTCACCAGCTTCATCGCCCTTCTCTGGACCCGCTCAAGCACCTCGATGTCCTTCTTGTAGCGAGGGGCCCAAAACTGAACACAGTACTCGAGGTGCGGCCTAAATGACTACTGATATGACTATCAGTTTGTCCCAGTGCTGCACCTGACAGGGTTTACATTGCAAACCCTTTGTCTTTAACAACCTCTAACATTCATAAATTTAAGATACATACTCCCATAAAACACTGACAAAGTTCCATTCATTTGTATTGTACGATCAGGGGAAGCAGCGTATTTGCAAGGAGATTACAATAAACCAATTTCCTCCAGACAGTAAATCTGACTCAGGAAAGCAGAAAACCTAATTAATAAAGGTATCAAAATCATAGCTCTTGAAGGACCATAATGGCTATTGAGAACTGTATGGAGGTGCTAAGGTCTTTCTCAGCATCTGGAGAGGAGCCAGTCTAGAGCAGATGAAGAAGGAATGTTCCCCTGTGCCCAGGTCAGCTGAAGTCTCACAGCAGCCTGAAATTATTGACAACAAGTTAATTCGTCCTCAGTGACCTGGCCTTTGTCAGTCCAGATGATCTTTGCCCTGTTTTATGTCCCTCTGTCTCAGCTACTGTGTAAGCTAGAGCAGAGGACAGAGCTTTTCTCTATTAGGACAACTGACCAAGGTGATTTCTCCTACTTTTGGTTTGACTCTGCCCATTTCTAGCCTGTTCTGGGCTGTTCATAAATACCTTGGTAACATCACTCTTTGTGAGATTTACAGGACAATCCCTGGTGACTAACGACACCTGCTCTAGCAACTCTCATGTGTGAAGCCATGAACAACTCAACCCAGGAGAAATCCTAAGAGGAATAGCAGCATCTCTACCCAGCCTGGGGGCAAGCAACACAGATATTGCCAAATGCCAGAGTACAGCCCCTGCAGCTCTGCCACAGAGCACAAGAGTGGAGCCAGGCCTCTGCCCATACCAGTCACAGCACCTTTCCAAAAAGCACCAACACAGCGTGGGCAGCAGGGCAGGGAGGGGACTGTCCCCCTCTGCTCTGCTCTCCTCAGTCCCCACCTGGAGCCTGCGTTCAGCTCTGGGCCCAGCACAAGGACAGGGATGGATCAGAGCGAGTCCAGAGGAGGCCACGAGGATGCTCAGAGGCTGGAGCCCCTCTGCTGTGGAGCCAGGCTGAGGGAGCTGGGGTTGTTCAGCCTGGAGAAGAGAAGGCTCCAGGGAGACCTCCCAGTGGCCTGCCAGGGCCTGAAGGGGCTGCAGGAGAGCTGGGGAGGGACTGTGTGTCAGGGGTGTTGTGGTAGGACAAGAGGAATGGCTTTAAACTACAAGTGGGAGATTTAGATTAGCTACAGGGAAGAAATTCTTCACTCAGAGGGCGGTGAGGCCCTGTCCCAGGCTGCCCAGAGGAGCTGTGGCTGCCCCATCCCCGGCAGTGCCCAAGGCCAGGCTGGATGGGGCTTTGGGCAGCCTGGGCTGCTGGGAGGTGTCCCTGCCCATGGCAGGGGGTGGCACTGGGGGGCTTTGAGGTCCCTTCCAACCCAAACCGTTCTGGGATTCTGTAATTCTACTTGCTATGGAAACCTGGCAAAAGACTTCAAGCACTCTCATTCCAGCACAAATCTCATTATTTTTATGATAGGGTGGTGTTCTGAAATGGTTTGATAACAAGACAACTTTACCCTTTTGCAGAGAAGAGGATACCAAGTCAAAGCACAGGTCCAATAAGACAGCACATCCATAACAGCTCAGCCTAAGAGGCACACATGAGATGCTCATGAGACCAGCATGGCAGGGACCCCAGATTCATACACTGACAAATGTTAAATCATTTGTTACTGCATCTTCTTTGTTATTCTTCCCCCAGTTATTGCAGAAGTGATGCACAATAGCTCCCTTTTGTTGCTTTATATAGCATTTAAAACTGTCAAGGACTTTCCAAACATTTCAGAGGTTGGATTAGACAATCAGGTCTGGATGTCAACAGACTGAAGTGCTCTAGACTGGTGAACATGATAGAAAATGCTGGTTTCAGACACTGAAAAAATAGGGGAAGGGTGGGCTGGTGAATGACTTGGGCTAAAATATGGGACAGTGGAAAGTTCACCGGGGAGCTGAGAGCTTTCCTGTGCACAGCTGTGATAGCTCCATATGGTCTGTTATGGAACTGAGTAATATAAACAGAGTGTGGGCTATATACAGTATACATCAGGCATTTTATTTGGTGAAATTAGTATGGAATTGCACTTATTTTTGACACATCATCTGGGCCCCTCAGCCTCGTGGCTTTTTTTTTTTTTTTTTAAACCTAAGCTCTGTGAGACAGCATTGAAGTCCCCAACCTTTGATCTTGAAGAATAAGGCATCAAATCTAAATTTCCAAAAAGCAGCAGGAAAAAAGAAGAAAAAAAAAAAAAAAAGAAAAAAAAAAAAAAAACTTTTAGTAATATAATTTTTAAGCTGATATCATTATGGAAGGAAAGTGACTCATGATTTTGAGTGTATGGAGCTGGTACTCCTTTATAGTGCAAAATTTAAATCAGCCCATTCTCATATGGTAGTTCATCTGTCTGCAAAAGGAAGCACGGTTATTGTACATGCAGTGTTAGACCCTGTATGACACTCCGTAGAAGCATGACTTAAATGCAATTGAGATCTGCGGAAAAATAAGAAAGGGGAAGTTCAGAGGAAAAATTCAATTTCAGTCTGTCTGTGGTCCAAATCTGACCCCAGGTGTCAAACAAGCCATGTAACAAAACCTGCAACAATTCAATAGGCCATCTATAGCCAGAAGGGGCCCACGGTGGAGAGAAATTGAAAAATTAATTCCATGCACCTCTAAGAAAGAGGGAAACGTCACTGAGTTAGGAATAACAGAGAAGGGGTCACTGCTGAGGTGTCTCAGCACACTATCTGTTACAGTCTAGGACAGGAGTCACAGATATGGATACATCAAGACTTTTCCTGCATCTTCTCTAAAAACATACTTCATATAAAAAAATATTTATCTCCTTGCATATCCTGTCCAGTTTGGATCCTGCCTGTTTTCGTATCATAAATTCCTGCTTCCTTATAGTTTGTAGTGATGACTGATGGAAACTGTCTGGATGCACTTTCCCAGTCTGGGTGGCTGTAGCAGACTGGTTAACTCCCTGAGTCCAGGAACTGGGATATGAGAGATCAGTGCCTTCATGGGGACACCTGAACCCAGGTGGGATTTTAGAGCACTTCCAAGCTGCATATTACTGGCAACCTCAGTCCAGCCCTCAGAGTATTATATCCACGTCCCAGCCAGGGTTCCAGCCAAGGAGCCCAAACAGCAAGCAGTTTGGAGGAAAACCAAGCATTAAATGCAGGGAAAGGTGGTTCATATCTCCCTCTGGAGACATCCAAAAGCACCTACCTCTCTGCCAATCATATAGGGATTTTCAGCCCTCCCTTCTGGGATGGAGTTGCTAGGCACTTAAATTGTAGATACAAATTGGGAGCTTAAATTAGGCAGGCTCAGTCCCACACCTGGTACTTATATATTATTAAACAGGCTTTCATTACACATTCACATGTGTTTTATTCTCCCCTGAGAAAAATCATTTAGGACGCAGAATGGTCAATCACTGAGGATGAATCGAGGCTGAGTAATCTGGAAGGGTGATACTGCAGGACTACTGAGCCTGGGGAGTATGCAAAGTGTGCCACAAATGCACATGGAAACAGAAATGTATTGTTTAGGCTTAATGCAAATGAAGTTACTTAGACATAGGGCTGAACAAGCGCTGTTCTATTTTACACAAGTTCAAAATCTGAATTTTTTTCCTTGTTTAGCTTAGAGAAAAGGAGGCTTAGGGGAGACTTCTTGTACTTTACAATTATCTTAAAGGATGCTATAGTGAGGTGGGGTTTAGTCTCCTCTCCCAAGCACCAATTGATAAGACAAGGGGAAATGGCCTCCAGTTGTGCCAGGGGAGGTTAAGGATGCATATTAAGAGAAAATTCTTCACTGAAAGTGATGTGAGGTATTGGAACAGGCTGCCCAGAGAAGTGGTTGAGTCACCATCCCTGGAGGTCTTCACATGATGTGTAGATGTGGTGCTTAGGGATGTGGTTTAGTGATGGACTTGGCAGTGCAAGGTTAAAGGTTGGACTAGATGATCTCAGAGGTCTTTTCCAACCTAAATGATTCTATGGCTCAGTTTCCTGAAAGTGCTGTTCAAGCCTGCTAGTTCAAACACTCCTTACTTTTCATGGCCACACCAGCTTGCATTTCAACTTTGCTAGAAATGACAAAAAATTTCCAAGCAAAAGAAAAAAAATCACAATGTAGAAGAAACTATTCAACTGAAAAATTCACATTTACCTATTTCATTTACTTACTTTTTTGTTTTCCAAATGTGAAAATATGTTCACATAGTCCTTTTCCATTAAAACTTCCATTTTAGATAACTACCATTTTACCTGATCATGACATATTTTCCCAGTGCTGTTACGTGTTCCTGCTAAACACCCAGGGAACACCTGTATGCTACCTCGACCTCAACTTCTGCCTCTGCCTCTACCTCCACCTCCACCTCTTCCTACATGGCACTGGGAACCTCACTCCCTTTCTCCAGTCTGTAATCAAGAGGAAAGCCTGGAATTTGATTTGGTATAATACCGAGCACAAAAATCCATTTTAGTAGTGCTTTACAGCTATATTGTGTTGTACAATGTTTGGAAAAATTGAGTTCTGGGTGTTTCCAATAATGTAGCTAAATTGAGTGGACACTTTTAACCTTAAACTCTCTTGTATTGCAGCTCCTCATCTGTAAAATGGTGGTAATAGCATTTTTGCTTCTCATAGAGGTGTTTATAAAACTGATATTTGTGAAGGTCCCTGATAAAGTATGGGGAGCACATTAAACACACCCATGAGGAAATTTATAGTTCTGCCTTCAGAACTGTATGTGAATAGTACTTAGTAATAGCGTGCAGCACTTTACACATGTTGGTTTTTGTTTCATTTTGTTTTGCTTTGTTACAACTCCTGTTTTATTTTTCAGTGTCAGTCAAACAGCACAGCATAAAAGTTTTTCTAAGTAAGTGACATTTTTCTATATTCAAATGAGAACCAAGCTGGCAAGGAAATTACATGATCCTAATTATGCTTTGTGCATATAAATCAGCTGTGAAATCATTTGAAACTCTTGTGTGTTTGGGATCTTTATCAATGAGGCAGAATAATTATCAACAAACCTCCATTAAGCCTCACTTTAAAAAGATCTCATTATTAAATATGAACACAATTCTGCACTTCAAAGTCAAAATGACTCCCCAGCGAACCGGGCAGATATTAAGGCTTGTATACATCAATGTGCGTATCTCAAAAAATAAATAAATATATATATATATATAATTATTTTGTTTTTAAAATATGAATTCCTGCCTTTACTTTTTATCAGAGCAAGAAATTGCTGTGACCTAGAAACAAAGTTAAGCTTGGTGAAGTGCAACACAGCTGTCAAATAGCCAGTCTAAATGCAACGTCAATAAACATAAAACAAGCGTTGATACAATTCTCAATAATGTATATTTGCAATAAGCATGGAATATTTTATCTTCCCAAGTACCAAACCGTGTATAGATCAAGCGATAAAAGACATCAATTTCACTCTTCGATCTGGTCCAGTAAACACTGATAATAGATCTTGCAAGACAGGCTGAGAAAAGTCTATTACGGAACATCAGCGATGAAATGTTAAATTAAAAGTTCCCATAAACAGATTCAGAAGATAAATAACTACCTCTCCCACAGCTCTTTTCAACAGCACACTTTTTGAAGAAAGGAAATGATTTTCCTTGGGTTTTAAGGTGATGAAACGAGCTCATGGGGGTGAGGCCACCTGCCCCAACTTGGTCAGAAAGTTGCTTCTTCACTGCTGTATGTCCTGTTCATGTGTGTTGGCCATAATCCACTTTGCTTGGAGATTTATAAACCCCCACGTTTACCCTATAAATTGCCCATTGGAGTAAGGAGGCACTGCAAGAGCTGCCCCTATAGACACCCTATGGACAGAGGCAGAAGCCTGCATATTTAAATCTCAGTTTCCTCCTATTTTTTTGTAATTGGTCACTCATTTTGCAGATGAGCAACAGAGTTCCCCAGAACACAACGCAGCCCTGGGCTGCGGATGCAGGACGGGGAGGACATGGGTGTGCTCCTGGCTCGCAGACCCCATGGGAAACTCCTGGTGTCGCAGCTCCCTCTGTGGGCTCTTCTTCAGGCTGGTTAAAAGCATCCTCCCCTGGTGAATCCGGCACACTTTCTGAACACAAACCATGCTGTACACACAGTATGGGGTCTCCACAAACACATTTAGGATGGAAGTAGTGTTTTCATATGCCAAGCAGCACGGGAAGCTGCTTGCAGAGCTCCTCACCTGCACTGGCTGGTGGTTAGAAGGAAGATTGTGGCACTAGATCTCTTTTTCTCTGAGACATTTGCTTGGCTCTGATAATAAAAAAGCTTCCACTTGCTCACAGCAGAGGTGTTACACAAAACATCACTCATGATTTCTACAGAAAAGAATGTGAAGGTGAAAAATGGTAGCAGTTATAAATAGGTGGTCAAAATCAAATACAGGTGTATATTAACATGTCCTTGTGGAAAAATTCCAGCTGGTATTCCTTAGCTGCCCCTTCATGTTTACTGAAGGTGGTTTAAAGCAGTGTTTCATTGAAAGGCAACAGTTGTGGATATGGACAGTGAGGTTTCGGTGGCAGAGACTTTGTGCTACATAAATCACTGGTGAGCGGAGCCTGTTCTAGCCCAGCTCTGCTGCTTCACCAAGCTCAGCAGCCTCCTGTTACAACAGATATTAGGACTTTTATTATGCCCTGGACAGAGAAATAGTGTAATAAAATGAATATCTTAACTGTCTGGATATAATACTATAAGCCCTTCAGGGGAGAAAATAAAAAGAAACTGGTAGTGAGTGGGACTTCATTTTGGTACCCAACAGGCCACTTTAGAGTCAGGATACCAAACCCTGGGGGAAAAATGAAGCATGGTATGTTTATTTATTTTTAGTCTCAACCACCTCCAAGCGGGAGCAAGTTTTATACACTCTAAACACATTGAGTTGTGAGGGCTCCTGCTCTACTCCCTTGCGGGATCAGTGCTCTCCCACTGAGGACACAGGAGGACACTGCACTGTACCTTTGCTATGATGTCCAAAAAATGCCTGTTAACACAGGATCTTCATGTCTGTGCTCTGGAAGCAGGCTAGCAGAAAATAAGACATTGCCTATAATGAACTGGTGGGGCTGGTGAAGGGTCTAGAGAACAAGTCTTATGAGGAGAGGCTGGGGGATCTGGGGTCGTTTAGCCTGGAGAAGAGGAGGCTCAGGGCAGATCTTATTGTACTTTACAATTACCTTAAAGGAGGCTATAGCAAGATGGGAATGGATCTCTTCTCCCAGGCACCGAGTAATACAATGAGGGAAAATGGCCTCAAGTTGCACCAGGGAAGGTTTAGGTTATATTTTAGGGTAGATTTCTTTACTGAAAGGGTTGTGAAGTATTGGGACAAGCTGCCCAGGGAAGTGGTTGAGTCACCATCAGCATTCTTCAAGAAACATGTAGATGTGGAACTTAGTAGGATGGTTTAGTGGTGGACTTTATTACTGTGTAAAAGTTTGGACTGGATGATCTTAGAGGTTATTTCTAACCTGAATGATTCTACGATTCTACGAGCAGAGGTTGTGGCCAGCCTGGAAACTCACTCCGGGCATTTTTACCCTAGGGAAGTTGTATAAGCAGCAAAAAGCCCTTCCTGCAGGCAGTTTGGGGTAGTGCCTAGGGTAACCAGACACATCCCTCCTCGTGGGCAGAGGAATGGGTAAGAAAGTTGCAGTAGCACACATGGGGTATCTAAATCATGAAATTATTGCTGTTTTGTGCAAACAAGTCTTAAAGAGATGAGCAAGTGAATACACCAACCACTGTTGCCCTGTACTCTGTGGTGGAAGACGATTGCCAAGCTGAAGGCACCACATCCAGGATTTCATACTTCTCCTGCAACAGCTGCAGCCTCAGAACATTCAAACGTTGTTTTGTGTGTCAGAGGAAGCCAGGCTGGTCCTATTCAGCCTCTTTGGCTCCTGCTGTCACATACTGATGCAGAGAGGCTTGTGGTGTCGACATGCTCCACAGCTGTGCACAGTGCTGACAGCTCTGTCACTGGCTTGTAAACCCACTCCGGTGACACGTGCCAGCTTCTGAGCCAGCAAACAGACAAAAAGGATTTGACGCTTCCCTAAAATGGTCTCACGTTCCCAAACAGCTTCACCTGGTGCAATGATCTGGGGCTTGTGAGGACACAGATGCTGGGCCAGCCTCTCCTGGCTGCCATGCCACATGCCGATCCAAAACAGGCCCTTCCTTCAAAGCGTAGTCCACGTATGATCATGAAACCCCTGCTCAGCTAATCTTTAAAGACTTGATGTTTGAAGGCATCTTAACACTCCCATTGCAAAGGTCTCACCGCTTTGGTGGTTTCAGCAATTACATTTTAAGCACTTAATTTCATTACTGAACCTAGCCCAAGGGTCTTCAGACCGTGCTCTCTGCCTTGCAAGAATTGATCTGAGATCTTCCTTCCTATCTTGGAGTAAATGTAATTGAGATTTGAAACAACTGGTTTAGCCTATTAAGAAGCATTAATGCTCTTTGAGGATGGAAGTTCCATTACTTTAACATCTCATGGCTGAAATTCCCTTGTAGCTGTTTATTGACCTATAAACAGGTGACACAAATGCATCCTTGACATGAATAAAATGGTGAGGCAGGTATGACATTTCTCCCCGAGGCAGCCACTGCAGCTTCAATTATCTTATCTGCAGGAAAAGTGGCTACAGAAACCTAATCACTGCTTAATTTACTTATAGCTGGCCAAAAAAAAAGGCCACTCAGCAACCGTACTTGGCACTCTGATCATCCCCCCAGGAAGCGCTGCCAATGATTATCAGGTGTGCTAACAAGCGTTGCACAACCAAGAAGGGAATAATTGGGTTGCATGGTCATTTCTGTCAAGTTGGCATTGTTTTCTAACCTGACACAAAATTAAGCATTTGGTTAAAGATACCACACCTCTGCCAGCAAAAGTCCTGTCCCTAAAAAGTCGATAATGATTCTATCAGTCCCGAATTAACCTGCAATCTAACACATCATATGATCCCCGACTTGAATGCAGAGATTATATTGATTAGCCAGATTGGAAGGGGTAATAGTAAGAGGGAAATTAATATTCAGGCAGTAGTTAAAGCAAAGAGCTGGAGGAGAAAGTAGAGGCATGGAGATGCATTCCCTCCCCCTTACATAGCCCTCTTCTAATTACATTTAGCTAATCCATTCAATTAACATTGATGAATTTTATGATGAAAAGCATAATGAATCCATTAAACACAAAACAAGTATTGGCATAAACCCTTTTCACCCCAGGAAGTGAATTATATCAGGAGGTCTACAGTAATTCACTAATAAAGTGATCTAATGATGAAAAGAAGCCATTCATTTTGTGGCCAGTTAAGGTTTAGGCTCATGGAAGCTGGATCCTCCAGGTTCGATGCTGATGCTAAGGGACTCGCTCCTCTCCTAAACTTCAGCAATTGGCAGCAAAATTGGGCCAAATGGATACGTCACTCGCTGCCACCTAATCATAATGTTATGCTGACGTTGCCGGTGCTCTTCATCCCCTGTCAGACTCTCCTATAAAAAGCCCGTTTGCTAAGCAGTTACTCACTGCTTTATAATTCATAGACTCTCCCAAAAGTTTTAATGAGAAACTAGGAAAGCGGTGAGAGGGAAATACGGGTGGAGACAAGCACTGAAAAGCCACAAATACCCTGCTATAATGCCGTCTCCTCTCGCCACGTGCACGTTGCTTTTCCATCGTGCATGCACTAAATTTATATGTCAT
Organism: Anas acuta; assembly: GCF_963932015.1. Classification (NCBI taxonomy): domain Eukaryota; kingdom Metazoa; phylum Chordata; class Aves; order Anseriformes; family Anatidae; genus Anas; species Anas acuta. The sequence goes on along the minus strand of NC_088979.1, from coordinate 197,740,528 downwards.
GCATCCCCTTAACAAGACTACTCATACAACTATGATAAATAGGGCCATAATCTGCAGCGATTCCAATCCTTCTGTACGCCGGCAGGAGTCTCTTAGCAACAGTTGCTAGTGGCAACACCAGCATCCAGCATCTTTCGTCGAATTCAGTGGCAAGCAGGCTTCCACGGGCTTATGGTGGGGGCTCCAGCTATGCCCTAGAGAACACAGAGTCTCCCTTCCCCCTTCCACAAGCCCACGCTACCAGGAGAGAGGCACTGTGCAGCGGGTAAGGCTCAGCAATTATTGAAAATTATCGATTTAGCACGATCCCAACGTGGACGTGATGCATCCCGTCTTCTATCACACGAGAGGGCTGTCGGCTGGTTTTGCGAGAGTCCAGCAGCCCTGCCTTCTCCCCGGCCTGCTTAACATTTGCCACGTTGTCTTTAAAGTGGGCTAGGGAACCTCTGTAGTGTGGGACAAAGAAACCCCTTTACTGGTCCCCTGAGGAGATGTGTCACCGAGGCAACTCCAGAGCATGGCTCAATGTGTGTGCCTGTGAAGCACAGCCATGATCTTAATGCTCCTTTAATTTTTTATTCCAGCTGTAGCCTCGTGCCGTCTCCTAATTGCTCAGCATCCCCCACAAGAGGAGCTGCTATGTTGCATCCATTTTTACAGGATGCTGTTTGTTTGTTTGTTTTTTCTCCTCAGTGACAACACAGCCAGTCCTTCTTGCCCAGGACTCTCCAGATGAAGCAATGCTTCCGGATTAAAGGAGAAAAATATAGCTGGTAAAATCCCCCTGAAAAAGAAGATGGGGGTCCTATGACAATCAAACCAAAGAGTGTATTGAGTAATGCCAGCTTTAATGATGACATCTGTGATACAGGCTGAGAAGGGTACTGGGCCGCCTCTTCTCCAGGGAATATATGAATATTTCATCCCAAATCAATTACTGAGTTGCTATTCCCACTGCTGTCCTTAAGGCTGTCAGCCACCTCAGTCTAAAACCCCATTCTGAGACTGTTGACATCTCAGTCTTAAAAAAAAATAAAATAAAAAATAAATATACCTCTGTTCTGAAATTTCACATCAGAAGGGCTTACCCTGGAATCACATGTTTTGATCAATGTCAAACTTTTATTATTTAAAAAATAATTCCAGCACTTTTCACATACCTTTTTGCTCATTTGCATTTAAATTACTTCATTAGGTGGTGTGCCATTTTCCCTGTGTTCTATTTGTCTTCTAGGAATAATTTCTCCCCTCTCCCTTTTAAACTTGCAAATATTGCAAATACTGCAAGTTTAACCCAAGCCCCACGTTGGAGCAACGCTTAGATCCCAATCAAAAAGAGCGAGATGTGTCAAAGTTGTGTGTGACACTCTTTTCTTCATGAGCAGTTGCACAGCTGTCAGATCAGTAAAGGAGATGAAATATTATTTGCCATAATACTTTGGCATCGCTAGTTGATTTATGGATCCTATGTCAGACGTAAATTTGAATTTCCTTGTTTATCCGACGGTTGAATCATGATTGTCTTGTTGCTCCCTCCCATGAGACCTAGTCAGGTATTTCAAGCTCATGTTGTATTTGCTGGACAAGGACTTGTTCAGCTCAGCTTGAAATTAGCATCACTTGCTCAACCTCAGCTGGTTAAATATCCCCCTGTCTCTCTCAGCCTTGTAGTCCTGATCAGACTTTCAGGATTCATCAGTGAGCTTAACAGCTCCTCTTCAGAGGTTTCAGAGGCTTTTAGGTGAGGAATCTTCTCAACTCTCTTATTTTGCAGCACTACAGTGTAAATGTTATAGCCTAACTCTGAACCAGGCATTCAACCCCTTCCCAGAGTCAGTGGAAGGAGTGAGATCCAGCAACCCACCCTGCGGGTGAGCTGGGTGTAAAGGGAGATGACGGGCCCTTTCGACATTCAGATGTCAAAATTTAGGCCTTTACAGCTGAGAAGAAGAGCGGGACTGTGATAAAAAATTAACTCTCTGCTGTACTTTGAAGTTATATAAGCAATTTAGGGTTAGCCACAGGTCTTCCCATTTGGGAAGATCTTCCAGTGTTCTCCCTTCTCCCAGTGTCTGTCTTGCCTTCAAGAACTGGAGCTCTTCTGGGAGGGAACCACGCTTTGGATGTGTTTGCACAGCACCCAGCCCCAAGCAAACTCCCCCGGGACAGATTTTATCATGATGCTCCGACAGAGCCTGGGGCTGAGCCCAGCCCCTCACAGTAACACAGACCCCCGTGCGAATGAGGGTGAGAGATTATCTGAGAAAAACAACATCTTGCTTCAGCAGGGTACTTCCAACACATAAATGTCAGTGTGGAGGTGATGGGAACAGCAGAAGCAGCCTATTAACCCCTCTTTCCCTGAATGTTATGAGCAACTGAAGGGAGCAGGGGAAGGCACTGTGTTCACTTCTGGGAGATCAGAATCACCTGCTTGCTTACAGGATGCTCACAGGTTCATTCAGCCTTTGTTGCAAAGCAATTCAAGTCCTGGGGAAAGAATGGGATGGAAAGAATGGGATGGAAAGGAGGAATAAAAAGAGCAAGAATAGAGAGAGGAGAGAAAAAATAAAAAAGTCAGAGGAAGAAAGACTACACTTGAAAAACTATCTTGTCAATACAATGAGATGATGGGAGCCAGATATAGAAATGACTGAATGGGCAAGGAGCCCATTTAACCAGCTTTGGAAAGAGATGCCCTGCCTTGAGTGGATGGGGCTGCTTCACCCAGTGTGCCCATTGCAGAACCCTGTCTCTAGATGCCAGAGGGATCCACAATGTTTTAAGTATCCTGGTAGTTAAACACCCATACAAACTGAATTTGATTTTAGGGATGTTTTTGTTTCTGAAGTTTCTGGGTCCAAGTAAGTTTGAGAAGACAACAGCTGATAAAATACAACCTATACTTACTGGTATCCCTACTGCTCACTGGTACTACCTCTTTGGTACTTTAATGTGGAACACCTTTCCGTAAGCCCATGCATGCTCCCAGTTGTATCTGACTTCTTGCTTTTGACATGAAGAAGCAACCTTCAGGAAACTGCTAGCTGTAGGTTTGCATTAACTGTAAAACAGATACAATTTCGTTTGTGACTGGAACTAATGCGATCTGCAAGAAAATCAATGCAGGTTCACGGGGAAATAACCAGAGACTTCTGAGAGTGTGCTGCAGTCTAACAGAGACATGGTCTGCTAACGCTGAAAAATGCTCAGTAGCCGTGCTTTGATCTTCCTGCCTTCACATTACAGTTAAGCCTTCCAGACTATCAGCAGTGTATCTATCACAGAGCTTCCAAACATATCAATCTTGCACTCATTTTTACTGACTGTGCTGGTGTCTGCATTATGAAGACTGATCTGATTATTCTGTGCTCGGTCCAGAAGTGAGTATTCTTTCTACGTTCAGCTGGATTATCAAGATGAAAGTAAAAAATCCTGGCAGAATACAGACTAATTATTTTAAACTGGTTGTGGGTTTTGTTTTATTTATGTATTTATTTTGCCTTACAAAGGTGCTGGGTCTATTTACACCACAGCTCTGGTCCAAGAGGCATCTCTTCCAATCTGCAAATCAGAACTTCTTTCAAGGCATCATGTTTGTGTGTGAGTCCTAGAGCTCCTTTCTATACTCACTGTAGATGCAGCATTGGTGTGGTTTTGTGTTTGTGTTTGTTTTTGTTTTTGTTTGTAAACAGTCTCAAAACAAATCACTCCTTATAAAGCCTAAACTGGATGGAAAGAGGGAAAGGAAACTGGTCCTAAATCAGCAGGGCAATGCTGGAAGAAACACACGTGTCCCAGAATAGGATAAAAAGAATGTGAAAACAAAGAGTGGAATTCATGCAGAGCTAAACATAATGCTGGAAAGGTGGAAAAAAATGGTGCAATGTGGAGAAGTTGCTTGGTTGTATTTAGGCAAAAGGAGTATAGCTGACACAAATGGACTCCCTCCACAGATGGGACCAGATGAATGTCGATATGAAAAGCCCAGAAGTAGAAAAGACATTGCTGTTCATTCAGACTGCCTATATCTGAGCTGTTATGAGCTGAGGATCTGGGCAAAGGCCTGGAGCCACTAAGGAAAAGGTCTGGAGGACATAACTTTGTCTAGCTGGTCAAAGAATATCAGCAAGGACCCAACAAGAGAAGAAAACTGGGATGGGATTGAACAATTCGTGATGGAGAGCAAGGAGGAGCAGGGAATGAGGGTCAGTGGGGCATGGCTGAAATCAGGGATGGAGGGGTAGGAGGAGGAGTGGGAGAAGAAGCACACACCAGCAGGGCAGGGGACAGCAGAGGACAACTGCTTGCTCCAGTTGCACAAGGAATCTTGAAGCATTTCCTAACTTTCAAATGCGTGACCATGCTGCATAATATTGCTCTTCCCATTCCTTTTTCTAATTACTGCATTAAAAGCCAAAGAACAAAAGAGTTTCTTGAGGCAAAAGCAAAATCTCTCAAAGAAATCTCCCAGGATTTCTTGCAGGAAGCCGTATTTAATACTGTGATTACTGATGTATGAAGATGGGTCAGCAGCAGGGCAAGAATCAGCGCACGTTGTGGATCATGAAGAAGATGCAGCATGTTTGGCATCTAGCACTGAGAGCGGCAGCAAACTCACAGCAGGCTGTTGGAGATGTGGATGTATCCTGGTACTACCTAAACCCAAAGCTGGTTGGCTTTATCCTCTGTGGTTCCTGCCCCAGAGGTGCTGAGCAGCAGAGCACTTGTACTGCCAAAGCAGGAGGTGACAGGCTGATCGATTCCCCTTAGCCGGTACAAGAACTGCAGTGAAGACGAAGCTGACACTGAACACAGTAATCACACGCTCAAAACAGAAAGGGTAGGGTTTCTTTTCTCCCGTTGGAACAGCAGTTGACTAAGCGGTTTTTAAGATAAAATATGACAAGGACTGGGGTCCATCAGAGCTCACCGTGGCAGCCTGTTCCAGGATATGGGGTTTATAGACACAATATAGCACATTTGCTGCCAGCTCAGCAGCCACCACGGCTTGAGCAGTCTGTGTGCAGACACTTTCTGGAGTCCTTCTGGCTTTGGGCACAAAGCATGACCGCAGACAGAGTGATGTATTGAGGGCATCCTAGCACCTGAAGCAGGATTTGAGAAGTAGAGAAAGATTATTCATTGCTGGGTATGGATTTCAGTTCTGAGAACATTAACTAAGCAGTACAGATCTTTCCGGGAGTGAAGAAGTGCCAGAGTCTGATCTGAATTCCAAGTAGGGTACGCTTACTCTCAAGGAATTACTTGAGGAAACTTTGAACTAAGTACAGATGAAAGACAGCATCAGCAAGGCCAGTTGCATAAATATCTGCAGCATTGCTACCAGAAGGGATTTATGTGAGGTCCCACAATTTCATTAGGACAGAAGTGGATAGCATCAAGCTGGCCAAGCTGTGAACTGCCTCTGTAGTCACACTTCTCCCAGCAGGTGGCCGTGACCTCGGACCACCAACACCTGGTTTAGTACAAATTGAAAATAGAACTGATTTTTTTTTTTCTGACCTAGGGCAAAGAAAAGCAGATACACTCAAGCAAACCAAAACCCAGAGCTCAACAGGCAAACAGATATGGGAGCAAGCAGACATAGATGTCCTTCGGTGGCAACAACCTCAGCAAATCAATTTGAAAAGCTAAAACTGCAGGCTGAAAATGGTGGCGCCTACTGATTTGGGTTCCAGCCACAAAACTGGGTGTTTTCATACCCAAGGAAAGAAATCAAAAGTGTTCTTTGCCAATGAAGGCTTTAGCCTCCATGCCACCAGCATGGACGTGTGCTGGGGTGGTGCTGTCACAGGCAGGAACTGTGACAGGAGCTGTCAAGGAGCCCCCAATTCCCAGCCATGTCTGGCTCCTTGGTTCAGATTGTAAATTCTGCCGTGAAGCACAGCTGACCTTTAATAAACGTCTTTTCCATATGCACAGTGTCAGTCACAGTGAAACCCCCTTCCTGGGGTCTGGTTGGTCTCCAGCTATTACAGTAATAAACGTGATTAACTGCAGCTATAAAAAGCAATTTTATTCTGACTGGTAACCTCACAAAAATAATTTAAAAAAAAAAAAGTTAAATAAACCAAAGAGTGGGCTGCAATATATGACATTTTTACATCCCTATTGTTTTATCTTCTACCTTTTGACTGTGAACCTGATTGCTTGTGATGGGAACAACGTCTGCTTTTGCACGGTCAGCATTTGCCATCACTGGGAGCTAATGCAGGCAATTTGTGTTACAAGAAGGGAGGGAACTGCAGCCTTTCCCCAAGACTGAGACTGTTGTAGCCATTGACAGGCATGGGTGACGATCATTTGTTAACTAGCAATACAACTGGGGTCCCTTACCAAAAGAGCTAAAAGCCATTCTTGCAACCTCAGGTGACCAATAACATTTGCTGAATGAGCAGAGCTGCAAAGGGCAGGGCTGGAATTAATCATGAATTTATTTAATCTAATTTATTTAATATAAAATAGAGGAGTAGGTTGCCAAGGCTCAGAGCACATAATGTCATGAACATACATACAGTAGGAACTTTATGGAGTACATGGCCTTGTGTAAGTAGTTCAGTTTTCAGAAAACTTCAAGCAAACTAACTTCAAACATGTTATTTGTTATTTTATTTTCTTTGTAGACTTTTAATCACCAAGAGAATATAATAAATCTCTTTGATCATCTTGAAGAATTCACTCAACAAAAAATAATTCCATTCAGGAGCTTTTTGATTTACCAGGAAAGAGTATAACAATATCCACTGGCCAAAAGCTGAGGTTTGCAATATTGAGGTAGAGAGAGGTGTATTTTTAAAAACAAGAATTCTTAATTATTGAAACAATTTACCTAAAGATGCAGAGGATTCATCATCAGCTATACCTTTTCAATAATATCAGATTTTTCTGAAGGATTGGGCATTTCAATGTCCAGTGTCTAAGAGCATGGGCTACACTGGAGTCATTTCCTATGACCTGAGTCTTTTCTCTTCTCTACAGATGGCATCTTCTCCATGTTTTTTTTTTGTAGTTTTATAGCCCCATTTGCCAAACTCTGTATGCCATTCTCTTAATTTTGCAAACAAAGCTGCTTTTATCATGTCCTAAATTAAAGGGAAACTTGAATAGGCGGTTTGTACAAAATATTCACAGCTGCATAAATCACCTCAAAGAGGAGATTAGTTGTTTATTAGCAAGAAGGCATAAGCTATAAGAGCATTCTTTGTACCTTCATTTCTTTGTGCTTGTGTTGTCAAACATTAAGGATGTCCTAGGATGTGAGGTAATTAGGTAGATAGTGTATTACAGGCAAATAAATGCCACATAGTCCCTCCTCCCTGGACAGCTTGTAACTCATTGTTTATTTCCTCACTACAATATAGGTGTTTCAGGAAAGGCTGCACTACTCTGATATGGAAGCTGTAAAAATATTTAATTATCAGAGTTTATGCTGTGAAGATGCTTGAAATGCATGTGAAGGGATGTAATCAGAGTTTAAGATGCACAGGAAACACACAAAGAATGAAACAGGAGCCAGACAATCTTGGCAATGCTCAGCATGCTTCATACTGCTAAGTTAAAAGCAACAGAAAATAACCAGACACAGCAGCACAAGGGTCACTGTCTGCATCACGTCAGTGGTGGGGGAACATGAAATTGCCCACTTCAGCATTTTGAGACGTGGGACTTGAAGCCTACGTTGTGCATCCCCAGCCTGGAGCTGTGGTCTGTCCCTGTCCTCTGTAAGAGGCCTCCCATGGCCTTGCTGCCTCCCAGTCCCATCCCAGATTTGGGATTTCCTCTTCAGGGAGACAGCAACGATGAGAAACTATGGCCAAATGCTGTGATCATTCACATGCCCTGGAAATCCTTCCTGTAACTCTTCCCACTTTTTATCTCTCATGGAATCCCAGAATGGTTTGGATTGGAAGGGACCTCAAAGCCCCCCCAGTGCCACCCCCTGCCATGGGCAGGGACACCTCCCAGCAGCCCAGGCTGCCCAAAGCCCCATCCAGCCTGGCCTTGGGCACTGCCAGGGATGGGGCAGCCACAGCTCCTCTGGGCAGCCTGGGCCAGGGCCTCACCACCCTCAGAGTGAAGAATTTCTTCCTTATATACAATCTAAATCTCCCCTCTTTTAGTTTAAAGTATTTCCCCCTTGTCCTACCACCACACCCCCTGACACACAGTCCCTCCCCAGCTCTCCTGCAGCCCCTTCAGGCCCTGGCAGGCCACTGGGAGGTCTCCCCGGAGCCTTCTCTTCTCCAGGCTGAACACCCCCAGCTCCCTCAGCCTCTCTCCAGCCCTGAAAGGTTTTCACAGGGGAATCTGTTTCAGCTGATGCTGCTGTGAAACCTTTCAGGTGCTTCCAGATCAGCTTCTGTTAAACAACAGCAGGCCCCTGCCAAGTGCATTGTTGTCAAGGCAACGTTTTCCCTGAAAAACTGGACAACAGCAGAGATCTTATCGTTTAGGGAGATTATGTTTCCTTAAGTGATCCTCTGTCATTATTTCTGCATTGCACTACTTACAAAATTGAGCGTTGAACATCTGCAGATAGATTTTAATTGCTCACCATGGCTCTTTCCCATAATTTCCACCTGTTTAGTTAGGATGGCTTCCCGGCTTCCCGAGGTGAGCATGTGCTCCTCAGCAGTGGCACTTTTGGCTTTTCTTACTTCCCCCATCTAGCCAAATCTGCACAGAGACTACATGCTCAAGAGGAACAGGGATGGCTAATGTAGCGGAGACCCCTTTGGCCATCCCAGTAAAGCCCCTCTCAGATACGCGACAAGGTATCTGTTAGACCAGCAGGTAAAAAGACCCCAGAAACATCAACAACTAAATATCTACGCTAGAACTTTGTAGGACAACTTACAGATAGACCTGACCTCACATACAGCTATGAGTTTATCTATTTGTGCACTCAGGTATTTAAGGCAATTTCAACTCATCACCGTTATCAGCACGAATTCGTTGGTTAAAAGGGTCTAAATGTCTAAAATCCTTCCCTTATATTTTCAGTCAGGTTACTTCTACACCATCTGAATTTCACAACTGGCTACAGCAAAGAATTTTAATGAACACTTTGAAATTAAAAGCATGTTTGTCTCATGAGCAGTGGCTCAGCATCGCAAATGAGAGGCTACACCCAGAGTGCCCTCATGTGTGGAGGAATTGAAAGGTCTGTCCCATTGTGGGACCTTATGCCCAAGCATTTTAAGGCCAGGAAAGAGCACGCTTGATTAGCCAGAGAAAAAGATAGGAAGGCGCTGTTCCTTCTCAGTCAAGAGCCTCTCGAGAAAAAAAGAAAAAAAATTAAAAAAAAAAAAAAAGAAGAAAAAAAAAATCAAATCTTTATTTAAGCACAGAAAGCGCATGCACATCAACCATATCTCCACAGAAGGTACTCCTGTTTTATCCCCCAGCATGTACCACCCTGCTGTTAGTTTCTGTGTGATCAGAAGCATCTCTGCAGTCCAGCAGCGGCTGCTGGGAAATCAGAAACAATATCATGCTTGTAAGACCCCAGATGCCCTTCTTAGGGGAGACCTCAGACCCCTTCCCTCAACTGACAGAATCAATAATCTTCATTATTAGCCTCTTCAAGGTCCTCCTAATGACATGGGAAGACATGGGGCTCCAGGCAGATTCCTCAGGCTCCCACCCCAGTGCCTTCAAGAATGTCATCTTTTCATATCTCTTCACTCAAGCAGCTCAAACTCTCTTGGAACAATTCAATACAAAGGAAACTTTTTATTTATTTATTTATTTTTAAGAAATGATTTGGCCTCTTTGAAAGAGGCCTTTAAGAAAAGGAAAACAGAGGAGAATTTGGAGGGAGCTTTCAAAGTATTATAGCCAAAGGTGCTTCTTTCCATGCTTTCGCACACACCCCCCAAAAAGTCTGTTTCCAGAATGTGCTGCCACATGACTTTTTTCAGCATTTACCTATGTTTTTCAGCTTGCGAGCATAAAAATGTCAACTGTAAACACAGAGTGACCCTTTCTTCCCAGTCTATGACAGCTTGTTCCTTTTCTGTAAAACACATTTATTGTAAGAGTAGTATTGTGGTTTTCTCTTTCACTCTCCTTCAGTCTTGTCAGAGTAGTTGAGAAATGAAGACAAGGTAAGGTGTGGGACTAAGATGTTGATTTTTGCTCGTGTTCATATTAGAGAGACCCCCACACTTCAATTCTTCATCTATGTTATTGCAGTATTTAGAAGAAGCTGGCATGCTGCTAAGACACTAGAAAGATATGTATTTTTAAAGTCTGTGCCCTGCCAAAAACTGCAGCTGCCCTGCATCAGTGCACAGCCCAACCTCCAGCTTTGACAGTGCTCCCGGGGGAGACCTGAAGGTTTGCTGATGGAGAACCTCAGAGTCTGCACACTGCATCCCTATCAGACACAACAAACGCGTTTGATGAACTACAATGAATTTTGCCAGCAAGTTCAGAGCTTTTGCAATGTCAGTCATCGAGGCTGTTGTTTCTGATTAGGAAAACAAGGGGTATTGCTTTTTCAGAAAACCCAGCCCCTGAGATCTCTCTTGCTCTTCAGGCAGTAGAGAGGATGAAGGTGGGCAAAGAGGTCAAGCTGCAAGGCACAGCCATGGTGCTTCCAAACCGAGGCTTTCAGGTGTTGATGCCTTTGCTCTGTTGGTGAGTGTAAGCCATCTATTGAAGGTTATATATTAACATTTCTCCCCTGTTCTCCATGCAGCTGAATAGAAATACCCTAAAAATGTGTGTGCTAAAGTCTTTTTGTCAGTTATCACTTGCAGAAGGTCACTGCAGCTGAAGCAGTGGCTGGATCACGTGTGATTGCGTGGTTTGTGATACAAAGAGAGAAATCTTGGCTGCAGGGAAGGATTTTGGCTTTCCAAGGCTTGTCGATGCAGGATTGCAGATCTTTTTCATCACTGATATCTGCCTTTGCGATTTGCTCCACACAGGATCAATATCGGCTTCATTTATTTTGCTTTCACATCCAGGACAACTTAAAAAACAACTTTTGTATGAAACGTAACTGTGCAAAGATAGGACCTAAAGGACACTAAAGGCAAGACTGGGCTTTGAGTGGGCTCTACCTTGGAAGCCTTTTCAGTTGTATTGCCAGCTGACCAGCATTTATTTTCCCAAAGATATCCTTTTCCCTCCCCTCCATTTATTCCACCTGCATTCTGAACAGGTTGTGCTTTTCCTAATGCACACTAATAAGACAGATTTTGGTCTCTGCTGCAGACCAATTTGGCAGTAGGAGACAGGCCAGGTTTCTCTGACAGATGCAAATATTTACACCAGATAGCAAACATGTCACGAGGTCAAGCAGCAGAGAAGCTTCAATACCAGCATAAAGCCACATAATGTTCTCTTTGGCTCCGGGTTCACATAATTGATTGAATCAGCAGATAATCAGTTACACTAAACACCCACTAAATCTTCCCTCTGTCAGCAAAGATGCAGCTTCTTACAGAGAGAGACATTTATAGGATGAGATAAAGCTGTTTCCTACAGTTGTGGGTAAATACAAGCATCGTTATTCAAAGTACACAGTGCACACTTCTAAAATACCCACTGTGGCTTTTGGCACAAGCTAGCATATTCATAACCTGATTTTCTCCTTAACTGCCATTAAATAAAGAAATAACAATTTTGTACTGCAAGTCTAGAAGGGGATGTTCCCAGCTGGGACACCGGAGCTGGGCTGGCTGCACAGGCTCCCCCTTCTGTTGATGGAAAGAAGCGTGTCTGAGTCATGAACCTGCTTGTCTGATTTTAGCTAAACTGGGATGAGTCAGGTCCTCTAAACATCTGTTTCTTTCCTCTGATAATACAAAGTGCTGGGGTAAATACCTCACATGTAAGCATATATGTTGTAGAGACTACACTGGGAAGACTTCCCTGCTCAGCATCAAAATTAGCCTCACTAAGTGATAGTAGTAAAAATCTAACACAGAATGTACCAAGCTTCTAGCTTGGTCAAAATACTCAAGTGCTATAGAAATCTGTCTTCCTTGACTTATTTCTCAAGTCTCATTCCACTTGGTTATCCAAATTTCTGCTCTGGTTTATCCCACCTTTCTGCTAAAAACCTACCCCCTGAATACATTTGGTAGGCCCTCATCCTGTTAGTCATCACAAGAACTCATTCCCTTCATGCTCTCAAAAGCAACACTTATTGATTTGTTAAGGAAAACCCATTATTTATTTATGTATTTGTTTATTTTTATTTCTTATTGTGGTTTCTTCTTTCTGACAGCTGCCAAGCAGTAGACAACTTGTGGTCCAATAGTCTGAACTTCCTAGGGCACACTCCACCTTGTAAGAGACGCTTGGAAGACCTTCAACATCCCTACAACACAGGAGTAATATATGATAACAGCGTGAGCAATGCTTACTGTAACACTAATGAATCTGGGCCAGTTTACAGAAGGTAGTACAGACACCTAGCTTGAGCAGTTTTGTTCTGATGCTTTTTGGGAGATTCCTCTTCAGAAGAAGGCCTTAAATTCAAGCATCTGTGACACTCCCAGACAAGAAAAGAGATGGTGTTTTTTATGGCTCTGGAGCACAGCTAAATGCTGGGACTTGTTTGAATCTTCTGAAATGGTTTTGCTCAAATTGTAAAAATGGAGCACAAAAAATTCCTCCAAAATGTGCTAACTTCTGAGAGGGGCAGGTTGGTGGGAGGGAATTGTGCTGAAATTGGACTTTGCATGCAGATCAGGGAGAACGCTTCCATGCAAAGCCATGCCATTGTACCCATGAGCCTTTCTTTATATTCACACGTATTTCCCAGTCTCCAGTCTTCCTTGAAATTTGTTTGGCTCTTTCTGTTGAGGAGACTTCCTCTGGAAGCAAATGTCTATGTAAGCAATGAGAAAGTAGAGCTTGGATGGAAGGAAAAGGGGATGAAAGACTCCCACTTTGCAAGTTCATAGATAAAAGGAGGCCTCAAGGTTGCTTTTGAACCTGTATCTTTGTCTCCCCGACCCCTTCCCTTACTCACATAATCACAGTAAGAAAAATATGCTCTGAGATCAGCTGAGAGCATTTCAGTGATGCTGGGATGCATCTATGTTAGAGAGATTTGAGGGCAGCTTTGCAGGATGCGCTTCCCCTTAAACGTAAAACAGCCTCCCCATTAATGATGAAAGTTACCTCCCTGGAGAGCTTGGGAATAAAGAGAGACACAAACTGTGCAGTCCCTTTATTGTGCTTCACTGGGAGAAAGCAGGGTGTCAGCTGATGCTATCCCACAACATTTTTCTTTTGCTGGCTAATCATTTGAGATCTCTGCTAGGAACAATAGCGTAAAAGGACATTAAGTTAAAAAAATGAATGAAACCACAGAGTTTAAATGTATGGCTCAACATAAATAAGTCATGAGCTGAGGAGCTCATTGCAGATTCATAGAGAGGTAAATGAAAGAAATACAGGAAATAAAAAAAAAAAAAAGTCTGCCTTTATACAATAATCTTTATACCTCTCTCAGGTGAGAAACCCTGGTGATTTCAATGGAATTGCACCAGGGATGGATATGGTCCCATATGTTTGCCTTAAAGAATTTATCTGCCACAAAGCAATAGGTTGTCCCCGAGGACGTGATCAAAGCTCTGATGTGGATAACAGGGGAGGGTTGCTACCTTGCCACCTGAATTTAGCACGTATCAAGACACATGAGCGTTCAGGGGAGGACTCTGGAGGAGGCAGGTTTGCAGAGCGATGCTCCATTTTATAGAAGCAGCGTGCGTTCAACTACAGGCACGAGCTGAACACATTGCCTGTCTTACTATTCCTTCTGCCCTGGGAGATGACTTCAGGGCAACTAAAATTGAGCAGTCTATAAAACTGAATTGGGACTTGAACACCTACTTCTGGTGTTCCTCAGTGGGCCCACAGAGCTGCCAATTGCTTCCATTTATATATATATATATATATTTTTTTTTCCCAGAGCAATTTGACCAATCTTTCCCACTTTCTCTGTGTCATCTTCCATTCTTCATCTTTCTTTCAGTTGTTATTTCAGTTTATCAAAGCTCCTTTTTTTTTTTTTTTTTTTTCACTTTTTCCCCCTTTTAGGGTGCCCAGGACACAGAAGCTTCAGGCCATCTTGGCCTTCAATTTCAGTCCTTTCAGCTTAATGATCTGCTGGGAGATTTAGTTCTGAAGTGACTAGGGGAAAGAGTAAAGGCAAATCTGAACCTGTTATTTGCATTTTGTAGGATGTGGAAACCACAGCTGAGACATGTACAAGGCAGTCACAGAGGAGTGGGCAGCTGTGTCCCCAGTAGGCTTACAATATAAGCAGAAAGAGGTTAATTAATACTAACGGATAACAAGAAAAAAGAAATAGCTGGTGTAATTTGGTGAAGACCATACCAGTGTCTGGTGTCAGAAACAGAAATTCACACAAATCCTACTCCATTTTTTAGTGATGTTTCTTGATCAGCCTGAACAGAGGAATCAACTGCAACAAAACGAGAGGTGAGAGGAGACACAACCCAGGCAAACCAGAAAATGGCTTGTACAGCGATTGCCTGGCAAAAACACAGCAAGTTTAATGAATTCTGTTGCTGTCCCTGCAAAAACACCTTTGTCTCCATAAAAGCATTGAACTATTTTAATGGTATTGATTTTGGTCGAAGTGTACAAGCTCTCCAAAGCAGACACAATTATGTTGCTATAAAGAGGTTTTATTTCAAATACAGGAAATCAGAAAGAAGAGTAAGCAACTTTTCTATATATATATGTTCACTGTGGAGATTATCCTGGTTTAGGTTAAACTTTTCTTGCATAAAAAAGTAATCTGAACTAAAATAGTTAAAGCACTACATAAAATATTAAACCACTACAAGACTAGGACTAAATACAGATGTTTTTCTGTTTCTTGAAATGTCATTTCAGCTAGCGTTAACTAGATTTTAAACTACAGTAGTTAAATATATCCTCTGTCAGGGTGTCCAGCTGGGAGACTCACAACTCCTGACAAAAGGCTCTGCCAACGTAGCTACACCAATAGTCCGGGTTATAACCTCCTACAAGTGGGAATGGGACCCTACATTTTAGTGCAGCATTTATAAAAGACTTTAAGGACTGATTTCAAGAGGAACTGTATACATTGTCTTGCAGATGAACAGATTAAGCATCCCACATTGCCTTTTCCTCTGGCTCTGTTGTATAATTCTCACACAAGGGGTTGTCCTCTTAGCTGATGGAGGCTATTTGAGAGCTGTACTTAAAAGAACAACATCTGGGTCAGGCCCCAGCACACTTACAGAAGGAGATTAGTGCTTAATGGCTTAGACTGTATCTTTGAGACTTGGGAAAAATAGAATAAATAATATATCTCTGAACCAAAATCTTATTTTCAGCCCAAGAACCACTAAAACTGTTTTGTAAGACTCTCTAAGAGCATAATAAGTGAGATTCAGAATACATCCCAGGGACTCTTCCTTGCAAATAAATAAGCCAGATGAGCATGCTGTGCCACACTGCAATTCATAAAGAGAACCAGAGGGCAGACTGCAAACAGAAGGAAATTACAAGAAGGCCAATAAAACGCAATCCTGATCTCATACCATCAGCTGGACTAGGCAACAGGGATAAATAAAGTCACAGACTTCTATATTTATGATTCCTTATTGTTGCAGAGCTCCCCTCAGAACAAAAATGAGCCTGGAAGGGAGGCGGTCATGCTCCTTTCAAATGGCAATGTTTAAGAAAGGAGAACCATATGGTTTTGAGTTGGCTCGACTGCCGCAGCCAGGAAACTAATCCACAGATTTATTAGAGCTGGCATACATAACAGAGTGGCAATGCTCCTTTCATTTGCTGCCAAGAAACCCTCTGTGGTGCTGAGCTTTACCTTGAACAGCAATTGCTTACTGGGCATATGGGCCTTATTTCTGCAAATGGGAGTGGAAGAGAGTCAATTTGCAAACCAAATTGGAATTCTTCTCCTGCCGCTCCAATTTACTACGCAAACTTTATTCATAGTTGAAGGAGCCTGGATTTCTGCCTCCTTTTTTTTTTTTTTTTTTTTTTTTTTTTTTTTCTCTAATGAACTTGTTCTCTTGATTTAGGATTTCCAAATGGGAGGAATAAGATGAGGAGAGAAGAAACCATTTAAATCATTGTCACTGACCAGATAAAAGTTATTGCAATAAGTACTTTACCTAATAGCTTATTACATCGTGCCCAATTGCTAGAAGACCCCTGGCTATAATCATTAGAGTTCCTGACATCCTGATTTTCTTGAAAAGGTCATAAGAGAATGGTGAGTGACAGATCAGTCAGGAAGCTGCCTAACGTATATGATCAGCTGTTAGAGTGTTTTTTCATCTGGAGTATGAAGCACGATAAAAAAATTCCCAAGAATCCTTTGGGCGTATTCAAAGAAAGGTTTTCAGAGTTCCCTAGGGCTTTCTCAGAAAGAGGTATCAAAGGCTTGACTTCTGAGAGGCAAGGTGGCAAGGGATGATTGATAGGTGAACTGCAAGCCCTTACAAGTGCAAATGCAAACACGGTTAGGATTTGAAGTCAGCCCTGGTCACTTGGGGAACGCACAACCTCACGTCCAAGGTCTGCAGCAAGGCACGAGGTTTCGCAGGGGGAGAGATACACTTGAGCAATATTAAATGCATTTCAAAGATTTTCTATAAGCAACAGTTAAAGACACCATGAAATGAATATAATTTCTCTGAGAAGCTATTCCTGGAAACCAGGCTGATATATTTTACAGTATTTACAGCACTATTTTCTTTTCTTTAGCAAAAGGAAAGAATAACAAAGGAAAATGGGAACACTTTGTGCAGTAAGATCAATCATCGATCCTACCACAGACCTGCTCTCTTCACTGTGCTCGATACCAGACACATCAGGGAAAGGTAGGAATGGCCATGATGACCGCTCATGGACAGCTCTATAATATACCTCTCTCTAGCAGAACTTCATGCCCAATTCCCAAGGATACATCTTAAAACCTTAGTGTACCCAGTAGCAGCACTGACTTGTGAATATAACAACTCCACCGGCCCTTGATGCTAACCAGCAGAAGTCTGCAATGGATTAGGGGAATAAATTATTTTGCTTTTAAAGGTTACCATTTGCCATCCCTCTTTGCAAGATGACTCCTTTGTGAAACGGAGTATTGCTCCAAGCACAAAAATATTATTGAAGAAGTTAAATTGTCTCTTGACAACTCTGTTAAATCTGAAGGTGGCATTCAAATTAATTATGCATTGGTTCAGGGCAGTCAGCAAAGACAGGCTAAACTGCAGGGACCCTCACAGGTCACTCAAGCCTGTTGTGGTCCGATTTTGGTAAATCTCTTAACAAAAGCAGTGGGAACAAGGGTTCTCTATGGCAGGTAATTGAGGTACTCAAAGTTTCTTCCCTTCATTATGTGCTACAGGTAAGAGGGCAGAAATATATCATTAGACATGGACCCAAAGGAATTCAAAAGATATATATAATATATAAACAGATATTTGAATCTAGAGGTGTACAGGTTCAAGGAGGTGTAAAGGGGTGTTCGCTTTTTGCCTGCCAAAACCACATCACTCAGCACACATAATAATACAGAACTAAATGCAAACAAACACCCTGGTTTTCACTGAAGGGCATTAGGTGGGCAGGAATCACTTTCAAAAGGACAGGAATTGATTTCTGTAGTGCACTGCGTGGGACGGGTCGAGGCAGGGATTGCAACGCTGAATCCTCTTCATAACTGAGAAGTCTCATCACTGTGTTGAATAGCCCAGAAGTAAAACTACTTTTTTTTCATTCTGCCTTCTGAAGAGGTAATAAAGAACATATGTGCACACGCAGATGATGAAAAATTAATTACATGGGGAATAATTCCACGTTTTACAACCTGAACTTATCGCTTTGGTACAGTTGGCAGTAGAACTTCTTCATTTCGAAACAAGCATCTATACACACAAATACATTAGTCTATGTATTTGCACCATTGAACTAAAGTTCCATAAAGGAAGATTTCAATCATCCACCTCATGAAGTTAATGTTTCTTTCACCATATAAATGATTTTATTTCAAGAGGTGGTTTTTGAAAATAAGTATCCATAACAGTCATAAGCCATCTATGTCTGAATTTGTCTGCAATTTCTATCATGAACATTACGAGCACAGAATGGTAAAAAATATAAATAATCAGATATCTGTCAAAATAACTCTGCACACTATGCAGAAAAAGGGAGGCAGAAAGCAGTCAGTTCTATCCGTACATCACTGAAAAGCAGCGCATGAGCTAACTCTGACCCCCGGTATCCATAATACCATGTCCTCATCTGAAAGATGGAGAACAAAACCAGCCTGATAAATTCATGAGATATCTATGCATCAGTGAGAGAAGATACAGACACTGCTATGTGTCCTTTGAAATTGCTTTAAAGATGATGCGAACAGACAAGAAGCCTTCACATTGCCAAGCAGCAGTTAATATGCCTTCCCTCTCTGAACTAATGGATTAAATCATTTGGAATTCAGAAAGCGACTCTACCAAAATAAGATCAAGATCGGATGAAAGGAACAAATCGCTTTGTGCATGCATGTGGTGAGGGTTTCATTCCTTCTGCCACAGAAGAGTTGTCTTTAAAGCAGTGGCCCCCTCCTAGCCTACCCCTGGGGTGAAGAAAGAGCCCCTTCTGTTTCTATGGGGTGGTTGGGAAATGGACATTTACTGCCTGTGACTTGCGTTGGCTTTGATGGGATTTCTTGCTGTCCACACTGATGCTGTGAACCACAACAAGCCCAGATTATGCTATGATTCCACTGCATGCACTGAGGGGTCCATCAGACATGGGGAGCACTGAGATAATGGAAAGGCATTGCCCTGGTGCAAGAGAGCTCCTGCTTCCCTGAACCATGCTACATTGCACAGTGTGACCTGGGGTTTTCTACAGGGACAGTGTCACTCCAGGTCTCCATCAGGGCTGGAAGCTAGCGAGATAGAAGGGAGGCAGTAGAGCTGCCTGCCCAGCCCCAGTGTTCCCTTGGTAAGCACAGATCTGTAAAATCCCACGGATTTTACTCTTAAAAACTCAAGTTTCACAATCTTTTCCCAGACTGTGACAAAGATGGAGATGGAGAGAGACAGCCCTATAAAGCAGCCCTTGTTGGTGAGGCTTCCTCCTGCCGTACATACTCACACCTCCCATTTTACCTGTCTGTTTAGATATAAAGTCCTCTGGGGTTTTGACTACCACTACGAACATGTCAGCAAGCAGCAGAAAGCTGGGCCCTCTGGAGGTAGCCCTAATGTGCTATTGCCAAGAACATTTCTTTGCGTTAGGTAACTCTTTATCATGATATTATTCCAGCATCCGTGGCTATAATTTGTTTCTGTTAACTATTAAGCATAGATCTGTCAAACAGCTAAGCAAGAAATTTGCTGTCTGAGACATTAAGCGCATTATTTTAATTGCAACCTTCTAACTTGCCAAAAATGTCAGGTATTGGTCTTGCAAATGCTATAGTGAGCAGTTCGCTTTGCAGCATGAATAAATAATTCTGATATTTCATGCAAGCAAGCCTTTTAAAAAAAAGGGGGGGGAGTGGTGCTTACAAAGACTTTCCAAATTAAAGTTGCTTGCAAATAATAAATTAAAAATAAAATACAATTAAATTAAAAAGCCTCAGAGCTTCCAAGAGATTTCTCTTGTCTGTTCAATCCACATTTAAAAAGAAATAGCTTATTTCAGTCCACTGAGTCTTCATTTCACTCTCTCAGTAAAGGAGAATGGTTCCTTTCAGTACTCTGCAAAGATGTCTCCCACTGATGGTTGCAATCCATAATCGAAACGAATGACAGATCACGCAGCAGGATTTTTGTTTGCAGATCTCTGAAATCAGTGAGTGCATCTTAACACCTCTCATCTGTATCACTTTGTCCCAGGACCTGTTTGTTCATTGCAAACAGGCCTGAACACTTTGATTTAATAGATTGCGGAGCTCTCCAGTTCGCTTCTCTGTTCATTAATCTTCATAAAATAATGTGGCAACCAGAATTGTTGGAGTTCTCCCTGCACTCCCCGCTGCACCCTGGGCTCTAGTGAATAAATGGAGAGTATCTAAAATGTGGAAAGAAAGGTTTAAGTCTGTGTTCTTTTATGTATTGGAATATCTACAGCCTCTGTCCCCATGGAAATGCGAAACTTTGTATAGACTGATTTGCTATGCAGTGTGCATAGAGCAGGACCATCTGAAGGCACGTTCCAGAGGAGTTAAAACAATGAAGCGAGTTACAGGTAGCACAGTGCTTTGTGCAGCGTATAAATCAACCTATGCCACATGATGAAATTCTTTTTATTTTTTTTTTCCCTTAGGCAGTGGTTGCATTAAATATATTTCCAAAGGGATTCTCAAAAAATAATATTTTTAGACCAGCAAAAAGTGTATCACATTCTGCCTTTTGATGCCACAAAGGCATCTGCAGCTTGCAAAGCTTACTCCTGAACACACATATCATGATGTCCTACATCTCAGAGTGGCAGAATGTCAGTGCAAGCCCCAGGAAGATGCTCTCAGAAAGGAACAAAAGTATCAGTAGATGTTCTCAGGAGGATGCCAAAGCAGGACTCACACCCTGCATCCAAAGCACAAGGTTGGTGGCCTCAGGATGTCACCTGAAGCTTTCTTTGCCCACTGAATCACAGCATGCATAACATGGGAAGGTATCTCTAGAGGTATCTCATCCAACCTATGCTCAAAGTTGGGTAACCTTCAGACACATCCCATTGGGCTTTGAATATTTCCAGGGATGGAGACTCCATGAACAGTCTGGGCAACCAGTTCCAATGTTCAACAACTCCCATAGTAAAAAAAAAAAAAAAAAAAAAAAAAAAAAAAAAAAAAGTGTTTTCCTTGCATCTAACTGGAAGTTCCTGCATTTCAGCTGGTGCCTGTGGCTTCTTCCGCCACATGAAGTTCTTCCAGGTCTTTGTGTTTCGCTTGGCTGAATGTGATGAGGTTGCCAACCTATTTTGCCAAGGTGTTGAGCTCCCTCTGAAAGGCAGCACAACTAAAATGGGGTGTCAGCTACTCCTCCCATTTTTGTATTGCATGCTCCCTTTGTAACCTGACCAGTGCCAAATTAGGAAGCACAGTTGTCTGGCAAAAGAAATACATCTCATTCTTGGTATTATTTGATGTATGTTGCATCTATAGAGTTGGCAAGTGTTTATTTGTACAGGGCATGGCAGCAATTTCATGATCCTAAAGTACTCACATTGGACATGTGAACTGTGGCAAACACTAAACATGTTGAGAACGTTTCAACAATTTATCAGTGTTAAAACTGTGACACGTCTTCTGTCCCAGTTTAAAGAGAGCGCTCTTCATAGACTAAGTCAGATACAGACTTATTCCCACAGGAAATATTGCTCTGAGACATAAATAACATTGACTGTCCATATTGACAGGAGGTAGCAAAAGACTTGAGAAAGCATTGACTAGCAGTGCTTAGTTCAAGAAAAATTACATATTGAGCTATATTGGACATGTCCTAGATAGTGGTGAGATAAAGATAACTCGCGTGGTATCCATCAAGCCACTTACACATTCCCACGTGTAAATGGCTCTTGCTTAGCTTCCATTTTAGTTAGAAATATGACCTCAAATTCATCACATCTTAAAAAGGCACATCAAATGGCCAGGCTGAACCACAGAATTGTAGAAAATTTGAGTTAGAAGGGACAACCATGCTCCAAAGTTGCCTATTTCTTTGCCCTGTTGTAAAGGGAGGTCAGAGCATCTGGATAAGGTAAAGACTTACTATGGACACAACTAAGCCTGGCCAGAATATAAAGGCTGATATTTCTCCAAGGACCACTGAACACACAACAGCTCTTGCACAGCGCGAATGACACCTTGTTAAGAGAGCAATTTAGATAAGGGCACTATCATTTAAAATCATTTTCTCTGAGATTTCTTTGTTAATGAATAGCACTTGGCTTCATGAGGGTTGACAGACCATCTGCTGCCCCTCAAAGAAACAGAGATGAAGGTGCTGAACTGAACTCAGACTTGCTGAGGTGGTGGCAGAGGACTACAGCCCACAGTCCTAAAATGCAGGGGAAGAAACATGGATTTCCAGATCAGCCTGATGGTGATTCTGAGGCTCAGATCTAAGGGAGCAGAACTAGAGGGGAAAAGAGAAGAAAAAGATGAAAAAAAAAATTGAAAGAAATATGGAGAGGGTTTGTGTATATGCAAGTGCTCTGGCATAGGCCCCAGATGAGTGTCAGATATGTGGAAGAATTTTTCATCCCTGATGGTAACACTGAAATGGGATATTTCAGTGGTCTTGCAATTGAATATATATTTAAATAAAATAAATGCAATCAAAAATGCCCCTTTCTTGAACAAGGAAGAAAAACGAGCTTTGACTTTTATAACTGTACTATAAACTGCTCTGATATGAAATTCTCGGTCAATAATAATGTCATAAGAAACAAGATCTTTCCTACTGGTGCTCATTTTGAAAAATGACTGTAAACCAATTCAGCTTGCTATTATCAATATATACCTTATGTCTGCATCCAGACTGAAATTGAGAAATGTTGTGGTGTGAAGTTTTCAGGATATGAGCCTGGGATTCTCCTGCTTGCTTAGCACAGAGTTTAGGCCATTGATAAAAGGACATTTTGCATTTCAAAGCTTTATGTATTTTTTTTTCCTCGTTTCCTTTGAAATAGCTCACAAGGAACAAATAACAATTGTATTTCTGACTAGTATTCTCCTCCCAACATTCCCTCCCTCTCAAGCCCTCATTTACTCTGCACCTTCTTCAGGGTATAGCTTGTTTGTTTGAACAAATTTAATTAGCAAATGTCAATAACTATACATGTGCTCACAGCAACAATGTATAATCACTGGGATTTCCTTGGAGCATAAATGTTCTTGGGATGAACAGAAAAAAAAGTTTTATGCTCTTAAATGTGACAATTTGGAAATGGATCCATCAAAAAAATAAGTATGTTCTATGTTCAACATGAAGATTTTGTTTCTAAGAAAGCTGTAGTTTTAGGAAATGTATCATGTTCAGTCTTTGTTCACTTCTATTGCCAAGATACTGTGTACTTCTAAACTGGAATTAGCCAAATACTTAACTTCCATGGTGGTGCTGAGACCAGGTCAACAACTGGCAAGTTTAGGAGGGTTTGGATGCTAGAAAAAATGATTGTGTACTTCCTTTCCACCCCTCCATCCTCTGAAGCAATTTGGGGAATGGAAATTCATATCTAAAGCAAAAGAACAAAGATGACAGAAGATTTAGAAAGGACTCACAAAAGAAGAAAGTAAGCTGTCAAAAAAATGCCAGAGGAAGAAAGAGGAAGTCAACAAAATATGTGGAAGGTCTCATTCTCTAGATCCAGACTATCATTTGATCAGAAAGACAAGGTGGAGTCCAAGGAAGCAATGACAAATCTATTGCTTGGGTATTTGTGTGCACACTTGTGCCATGCTTTGGAGGAGTTAAATTGGAACCTAGATTAGCACAGAGGACAACACAACCAAATCTCAATGTCACCTTTTCTGTACAGATACTGATAGAGGATTTCTGCCCCCAAAATGGTGTTCCAGCATACCAAACAAGCAACAGAGTTGCTTAAACACTTAAATCATCTCCATGCCACTGGGACCAGCCATTATGATGTTTGCTATGCTTAGATTTTGGGGTATTTTAAGTTTTTCATTTTCATTCACACAAAGAATAAGACCTGGTATGGAAGGAGAGGGTTAATAGCTGCAGACAGGTCTGTCTCTGGAGCTGGACCAAAGCAAGGAGAGCCCCAGGCAGGTGAACCCCAAGCTTGTGGTGCTCTAGTAACAAAATCCAACAAGGGCCTTGGCCCCACAGCAGGGCTTGGGCATTCAGCCTCATGAGTTTGGAGAAGGGAAAAAACAGGCTGAGGTTGTGAACAGAAGCTTCATTTCAATCAAAGCTCTTTTCAATCAAATATCACAGAGGGGAAAGAAAAAAAAAAAAAAAAAAAAAAAAAGAGAGAGAGAGAGAAAAGAAAACGGGAGGGAGGGCAGAAGAAAGCAGGGGAAGGAGTGAAATCTTGATGTGAATTTTACAGCTGAAAAGTCCCCTTAAGCCATTTCTGTGATCTGCCCTTTATGAGGTAGCACAGGGCAGGACGACAGGGTCTGCTCCTGCTGTTTTAACCTTCGCTCACTGCCCAGGGAGCGCAACTCAAGTCAAAGGTTACTCATAAATGTCAAGCTCACCTTTGAGAGAGACCATGGGCTGCAGGAGAATACTGGCAGCACAGAGCCAGCTCAGACTCTCTCGGAGGGGCTCTGATCCCCTTCCCAATGCGTGGTACCTTGGGATTACAGCCTCCTTTTTTAATCCTCACTGCTTCACAAGATACAACAGCAGCAGCACAGCCCTACACTGAGCTGGTGGACCTTAGCAGCCTCTCGTTCATCACATGGATAACAAAATATTTTCTCCAGCAAAAATGGATTCGTTTGACACTAAAACTATGGTGTACTGCCCCTCAGACAACAGCCCGAAGCTGTATCCCGTATGTGCTTTATCCCCATCTTGCCAAGACTGGCTTTATCACAGTTAATACGGTCAAAACTGCCTGCATGTTGTCCTGTGATTTGCTGAGTTTTTCACTCAAAAAAACATGAGAAAATGAACTTCTCATCTTTATAGGTGGATAAGGATGGGAAACAATATGTAAAATAAAAAGAGAGAGAGAGAGAGAAAGAATCAAAATCAGGAATGATACTCGTAATACTCCTAATACCATTATTCTCTCACATAGGTCTCAATCAGGCCTGGACTGTGGATTCATTTCATTTTCACATGTTGACTACTCATATCCTGAGCAAGTATTGGAAAACAGGGAAGTGGATGAGAAAAGCACTTACAGAAGGTGTCAAAGGCATAGCATTTGAGAGGTTGGATGAAGTCTTTGCTGTATTCCAAAAGAAAAATTGGATTTTCATATATTTTCTTCATTAAAAAAAAAAAAAAAAAAAGGGGTATTTGAACAGGGTATTTGAACATTGATAGCTTTGGTACTTCTTGCAAACCCAGATAAACAGAAATGGGTTTTGTTTGTTTGTTCTTTCTTTCTCCTGTAATGAAAAGCAATAGAGTTTCCGTAGTTGATGGAGAACTCTTTCAGGTGTGAAGTTCTTTGTGAGGAATCAGGTCTAAATTTTATGACTAATGAGGTCAGAAACCTTGTCATCTACAAATCAGGATAGTTTCAGTAAATTCAAAGTAGTTATGCTGGTGTATGGTAGCTAAGGACACGAGTAAATTCTTGAAGGAAGAAAATTACTCTTTGAAATTACAGCAAGACATATGCGAGCTGTCTATAAATTAAGACACCTTCTCACAACTCACAAATAGAATAAATCTCTTAACAAGTGTTAAAAACTAATAGGGAGAGCAGAGAAGGAGATCAAAGCTAAAGTAGATGCTTCAGCGAACTGTCAAAACATCGACAGAAAAAATCTTTCTGCTTTAGTTCATAAGAGACCAGAAAAGCAGTTCCCCTTTGGTGGAATGAAGCAGGTTTAAATCAAATAGAAGAGGATTTGAAATGAAGTGTCGATAAGGAAAGAAGTCTCCTAATTCTCCTCCTAATGGGGAGAACTTGCTTGATCTGAAATCAAAAGTTGTGAACTGATCATCCACTTTCTCACCTGAAATGTATCCAATTGCCTTCAAAGCTGAATTAAAAGGACGTGTGTGAAATCCTTTAGGTCAAGAGGCACACACTTACAAGCAGAACATGCACTTACAGCTGTAGAATTATCCTGACAGGATAAAATGATTTTGGAAAGAAGTTGTTCTAGCTGCAAGGCCCACCTTTCAAACTGCTCAAGGCAGATTTTCACTGTGTTTTGTTCAAGAATAAACTTTCCACCGTAGACTGGCCTTGTGCTTGTTGTTCCTCGTCTTGATTTACTTGGCTCCTGGCACAGTTGTGTGATGGGTGCCATGAGCCATCCACTAACACCCCATTACTGCTGCTTTCTTTCTAAGAAAAGTACCCTCAGAGAAAGGGTCAGGTCAGCAAGCATTGGAGAAAAGGACTGATCATGACCATGAGGTATTTTAAATAGCATAATTCAGGCTTCAGAAATACAGTGAGGAAAAGGAAGGAACTATTCAGCCTCTCAAAGCTAACCTCCAGCGACTCTCAAATGGTGTTCATCAAACATCTTGCTGATGTTGCAGCTACATGTCACGGAACAGCAGACAAAGCAAAACCTTTGTGACGACAGAGATTGTACCTGGGTCAGATAGGGATCAACACAGAGATCAAACACTTTGGCAGTCCTGCCGAAATCCAGATGTTGGGTATCAGCCCAGGGTAGCCATCTGAGCTCATGCTGTATCTGGGGAGAGGCTAGTCCTCAGTGGATGGTTTGACCCATTTTTAAACAAGCATCTAGAGCAGAGGACTAGTCTCCCTGTTTTTCTCTCCGTTGTCCATAGGCAGAGTCCTCCATCAAAGAGAAGCTGGAGAGCCTGGTGCTGGAAGAGAGGAATCTCACCCCACGCAAATTTCTTGCCGAAGTCACATAAGCAGCTTATTGCAAAGAAGGTTCTTAAATTCGAGTTTAGCTCAGGCACTTCTTTATCACTGTTCCCTGGCAACAAGACAGGGCCCAGCTCCCATTTAGCCTCGCAGCCTTTACACGCACGGCTGGCGGAGAGACCCACGCAGCCTGTGACAAGCCTTGCAGCATGCAGACAAGCCGGGGAAAGATAAGGGCAGGCCACGGAACACATCTATAATTGCTTTAAAGAAAAAAAGAGAGGGAAAAAAAAAAAGATGGTTCATCTACATCTTTCACAGCTCTCAGTAGGGCAGCTAGACTTTATTTTAGATCCATCCTCTCAACAAGTATCGTTTTGATTTTCATGAGCAGAGCAAAAGCAATGAAGTTAACAAACAAACAAACAAAAGCACTGCAGTCATTCATAAAAATAACCATGGACTTATTTTACCAGCGAATAGTATTTTTAAAGAGGTGTTTTAACTTCCATCTTCCAACCAAAGGGCACATTTCCTTCTGCTAGAGTTATTGACGCTACTCCATTTTGAGGCTACTAGTGGAAAACAAATGACAGGGAGTTTTCCTGGAGCACATGTCCACATGTCCAGCAGCTTTCAAGACATGCTGAAAAGGTAAGAGTTACTGTCCCTCTCCAAGCAAGGAGCAGTAATATACTGCACAGCCCATGTCTTTTGGACAGCCTGACACAGTCTAGCTCCACTGAACCCCTTCTGATTTACACCACTGCTAAAAAGGGGAGGGGGAGGGAGCAGTCAGATATCATAAATCTTTTCACTGAGTGGCATTTTGAAGGGCTCATACATCACATTGAAACTAAGGTCTAGATTCTCAATACAGATGACCTAAAGAATGGCTTATATGCCCCAAAGACTATTCTCTTTTCCTCAGATATCATTTGCTTCAGAAGGTATTTATTCTCCCTGCAAAGCCTGTCTCACTGGACTCTCAATAGCATTTAGAAGCTAAAGACCCACTGACTGTAAGGCTAACACCTCCAGGATATTTATTTAACACCATCCAGTAATATTAAAGAGACTACAATGTTTTCACAAGCTACATAGCAATTTAATAGCCTGATTTTTATTGAGCACCAAAGGGATATGTTTTCTGAATCATTTGTGAAAACACCAAACTCTATAGTTCATTTGGCATCCCGTAGGAAAGAAGCAAGTATTGGCAGTCCATGACCTGGCCATGCAAAAACACAGCTGTGGAGCATTACAAGACACGTTCATTATCATGCACTCAACAGCTCTGTAAAAGTCTCTGAACAAGGGACAAGATGAAGCTGTCTTTTGTTCAACGCAGCATATCCCCATCTCCCATGGTGTTGGAGATACAGTATTAAAGCAGATGCAATTCCAGCTTGCCCCAGTGCATGTATTGTTGATTTAACAATATCAGATTTGTTGCCTATTTGCCATATGCACCTCCCCTGCAGCTTAACAGTCCATATGGATCAGAAAATGAAAGGAGTAACTTAACAAAGTGGCTTCTCCAGATCTTTTCCCAGCTTTGATTCTGTGTGATTGAGACACTTAGAAAAGACTCACTGGGCTGAAGAAAGGATGCTGAGCATCATCCAATTCAAAACAGTGTAAGACCTCAGGTTTGAGTATGCTTTTGGGCAGAATTCAAAGACTTTCTTAGGATGGGGCTTTGGCATCCAGACAGTCATACGGATACCATGAAAAGAAAGGTGCAAGGCCTCTTTCAACAGAATACGAGGAATATTATATTGAGCAGTGCCATAATAATGTGCAGCTTTAATGAGTTAATGAGAGGAGAAAGAGCTTCCAGTCCAGTAATCTTATCAGTGATAGGATCTATGTCACCTAAGATTACACATCCACACTGTAGAACTGAGCATCTGAACAAATGTCTGAGGCTTCCATCGCAGTATACAAAGTCGTCTCAATGGAGTTGAGGATGAGACTCATGTAGCCAAAAGTAGGCTGCACTGACAAGCCTGTATTTGAATATAACATATTATAAAGGGATCCTAGACATACTTGTATTTATATCTGATAGACACCAGTTTTTCAGCGGGATCCCAAGCAAGTGTCCCAAGCATCTGAAGTTATAAAGCTATACCCAGTAATTTCCTGGGTACAGAAAAGGATTCAATTGATCCAGCTTGAATTACCCGATATAAAATCAAGGTGAGGAAAGAGTTAAGTCCTCGACCACACAAGCACATATTGCTTTAAAGCCCCCAAAATCCACCAGCTCAGAAGCACCAACACAATCATCAAAAACGTACTGATATATTCCTGCACAAGAACTACAACTTGTGAGGTTAAAATGAGACTGGAGGTATCCCTTATCCCTAACTCAGACACAAGGCTGACACGCTATACTTGACCAGATGTCAAATTCAAGCTCAGAGGACTTATCTAGTGGTGATGATAAAATTACTGATCTGTTGGTGACAACTCTATCGGTCCTTAAAACTGCATTAGCAATTAGCCTGCTGAAATATTAAAGATAATAGTTACAGCTCTAACAACATACCATTATATGGTGATTCACAGACTGAAAGCATAACTAATTATAGACTGAATTTTGCAGCAAATACATTGGTAGGGCTTAAGACAATATTTAAAGGCATGTGTGGGCAGTTACAAAATACTTCCAGAAACCTGAACAAAGACTTTTGCAGAGGATTATAAAACCAAGCCTTTGAAGAGCAGAAGTAGCGTGTTAGCCGTGTCCTTACCTCAGACCATATTACTACACTGTCACTTGCTGAGCAATGGATTAAAGTGCTTTGTACTGGAATCCTATTAGTGGCTAACACCAACATAATACAAATTCTGGGTCTTGGAGGTGCAATGTTGCAGTTATGTCCTGCCTGCAGCACTCTACTGCTGTAGAGAGAAGGTAGGAAAAATATTTTATAAGAACAATGAATTTGAAACATTTCTGTACAATCTTTAAAGAATGTGTCTGTTGCTACCATTTTAAAGACACAGATTTCCATGTTACTAATGGTCTGTTCAAATCTAATAAACACACACATATAAAAATGTTAATAATGCCAGGGAAGAGGGCAATGAGGGTCACCTGTACTTGCTTACAAGGGCTGAGCTGTGTCATTAGGTACAATCCCATCCTCCCCAGGGAAGGGTTAGCATTCAGGTGACCTGCTCCAGCAGGGGGCAGAGCCTTAGAAACACTGCTATATCCATTTTTTCCCTTAGGAGCAAATTGCAACTTTTATCTTCACAGTCTATAATTTTCCTGACCTACTTATATACGTGATAGAATGAGAAGAGAAACCAGCAAAACAGTCATTACTCCCTAGGTCTAGCCTGTGGCAGACATGCCCAAGTATTGCACAGAACCAGGCTGCAACCTTGCCCTGAATTACTGCAGAGATTCAGAGATGCACATCAGCACTGATCTGTCAGAATGGCTCTGGTATCCTGCTCTGGACCCCAGGATATGGACTCGAGCCTCAGCCCAGACCAAAAGGCAAGGCTGACACAGAAATGTACCTGCAGGTCAATCACCAGCAAACTCAATGCATCTCCGAAAATGTCCTCAAAGTTTTACGGTCAACAGCAAGTTTTCAAAGCCTGAGGTTCCTCAACTCTCCCTTTACTACGTGGTGTCCAAGTAACATAAGCCCCTGAACACACCTCAGACGCACACACACAGGTGTGTAGGCCAATTTGACCTGTCCTTTGGGATTTTGTGCTGCTAATCCTGAGGTCTGAAGGTGTGTTTCTGGTCACATTCTGGGTCACATCCACCAGAAATCGGTGTATGTATGCTTTGCTTATCTTAAGGCATCTCAAATGAAGCTGGACACCTATGAATGGGTCACTGAATCTCACCTTTTGAACGTTAAGTCGGTGGGATTTATTTCTTCCTAAAGCAGGTGCCACCTGGTGCAACCATGTCTCAACTCCACTGTCCAGATCTTCACAGATGGGAATAGCATAAATTTGTACTGTACATGTAGGTATCTTAACTGAGCATCTGAATGTGTGAGCTGCTCCCTAGGGGACATGGATACCAGCCGAAGGAACTTAACATGGTGCCCAACAATCGATTTTTCAAATCTCTTTAGATTTCAGATGCAAGTTTTAATTGGGCCATCATGTACAGCATAGGCCACAGGCTTGTCCTCCAAAATGTGTTAAACTCTGTATTCCTTTATCACTGTCACTAGCATATGTATCTTACTGAACGTGTCTCCTTGCTGAACCTGGCCTCCTTTGGGAGTTCATACTCAGGAATCCTGCTTCAAACATTTGGAAAAAAGCTATTCTACAATCTTTTTTTTTTTTTTTAACATTTCTGGTATCATTTCTCTGCTTCATACTTGTCAAGGTAGATTTAAAACAAAAGCCTGCAAGAATCAAGTCAATCCTGGTGGTATTTTCTACCAGTAGCCACCCAGATTACTATTTAATTTTAGCCACAAAATAGTTTTCACAGTACATTTCTCAGTGGCCTTGTCTAAGATTCAAAGCAGACAATCTTTTATAACTTGGCTGTCTGCCACAACAATGTTCCTGGTCCAGTTTCCATTTATTAATATTTATTGTTGCTAGTTTTTAGCCTCTTCATAGCAAAATACAGGCTTATAAAGAGATTAAAAGTGTCTTAAGAGACAAAGGCAACATTATGAAGAGTAAAATGGTTCTAAATTCCCAAGCAGTATTCTATATTGTACCTAGCAAAAATAAATAAATAAAATCCCTGATGTAGCTGCATTTCACAAGTAATAGCATTAGTACTTACAGTCCCAAGTGTCATCATCTGATTTCAGCTGTAGCATAGTGTTTGCAAAAACTCTAAAGAAGAATCTCTGGGGATAAATCTTTCCTCTGTCTGATAACTTAAACTTCAAACAGGACTTAGCTGAATCATCAAGATCTGTTGATCAGGCTTCTTAATGGGCTTCAAGACCAGATATTTATTCTCTGCCTTCTAAAATTCACATATTTTGTCTCAATGGAGTTTCTTCTCTTCCTAGTTATTCATGATACCATAATTTTTGTATGCACTTACCCATACACCAAACTAGTCAAATTACTTGTAACTAGAGATGATATATTTTGGACTGATAACTTATTTCTGAGCAGTAAATACTGGAATTACTGGTTAAAAACTCTGTTGCCTAAATTTTTCAGAAGGTCAAGCTGCACTAGCAAACTGCTGGTTAGCCTTATACTCCAGGAATAAATGTCAGAACTGGGGCAGTGCTGCAAGTGATGCATCTTGGTGGTTTTACAAGATAGTACCTCTACAAAATTATGTCTAAAAGAAGCCAGGGACTGCATCCAGGAATCATCAAATACAGATTAATCTCCTTTAGCTGTAAGCCAGACCTTTACATTCTCTTTATAGTAAATGAAAGAAAAATAGATATTTCAAAGCCACAGTATTTCCAGCTTCAGAGATCTAATTCCTCCAAAACAGACCAGTGCAATATATATCCATCTTCCTTCTTTGGCTCACACAGAAAAGCAGGTGACAGCCCCAGATGAACCCAACACTGTGAACATTTTCCCTACCCAGGGTCAAGCAATGTTCACAGCCTAAAATCTGATCCAGCCAGGCAGATTCATTTGCTTCTTGTAGACCAGCTGGGGTACAGAAGATCAAAATTTTCCAGGCTCCCAGCTAAAACAAAAAAGCATTTTTATTTATGCATTTATTTTAAACATTCCTCAGGACCTTCCACCAGCAGGCTCACAAACAGAAATCAGCTGCTGGAGGATATGATGAAAACCTGTCCAAAAATGCAATTCAACTTAAATAAATTCGTTTTGGTTTTGCTTGCAACAGGTCACGAGGGATCTTTCCTATGGTAGGGGTGTCGTCACTTGTCTTTTACCCTCAAACAACCTCTGTTTGTGAGGATGGGCAGCTAAGGCAGCCCATATCATAAGCTTATAGTAGGACAACTTGCTTCAGGCTTGACTGGAATAGGAATCAATGCACTGATCTTCCAACATGAATCCAAAATAAAGATCTGTGACAACCGTACAGTAAAATTCAGGACAGAAGTTCGTGACTAGATGGTCAAGTTTCATGTTTACTTCTAGGTTTTAATTCTGTAAAAAAAAATATAAATAAATAAATAAATAAATAGATAGATAAATTGAAAAAAAGACTAGCTCATTAGCTGCTAAATCTCTTTTTACTCCCACTTAATTTCTGAGTCCTGAGGTATTTGGAAAGGGCTTAACATGACAAACAAAGAAACAAAAAAAGCTAATACAGCATCCTTTCATTTGCTTTTGGTGTGGTACATGAAAATAGTCCCTATATTACAAAGCTTTTTCTTCATGAGTCAACACCATTAGCAATCAAAGAAACAGCTACGAGCACCAAGTGCAAATGTTTGAACTTCTCTAATTTGCATGCCATTAATAAGGGGCCTGGCACAGTTTGGTCAGAAAGTTTTCTGTGGAAGTTCCCGTTGCTGTCACAGCTTGAATCATGGTAGCAGTGATGAGATGCCCAATTATTGCTAATTTAGGTTTTAGGGAGCTGGGAGTCACATCTAGCACCTGGGGCTTGCTCGTTGCTGCATGAACCTCCACTTGCACAAATATCCCTCAGGGAGGAGGCAGAGTTTAAAACCACTCCAGCAAGATCTCATTTTCCCCTATATATTCATCGTTGAGCATAGGTCAGCCACCCATTTTATTTCTCCTCATTTTTGTTATCGGATTACTGGACTTTTACAAAATCCCGTCCTCAAAATTCAATTCTTGTGCCCTGAGGTCTGGGAAGCAAGAAGTAAAAACAGGCAGCTGTCACTGAATTATCTGTAGATTGCTGTTGGGAAGCAGAATAAAATACTTCATGCCATACAGCCAGAGACAGAGATGATGAAAAAAAAATAAAGCACAAAACCAAAAACAAACAAAAAAAAAACCACCTAGTTGACTTGGCTAGCCAGATTTTGCTTATTTTCTACCTCTAACATTTGTGATCTGTGTAGTTATTTTCATCACCTTGTCGATTTGCAATAATCAGCAGAGTGACACAAACTGAACCGACAACCAGAGAAAATAACTCCGACCCTTTTGATTAAAAATAATCAATAATGCAGCATGGACGGCTTCAGCAAGTAGGTCCTTGATGACTCAAGGACCGTGATGGGAAAGGCCAAGCGAGTGAGAGGCTGAGCGGGTTTCCCCTCCTTTCCCGTGGCTGAAAGCAGGAGAGCGGGGACACGGCCGCGGTTCGCGGGTGAGCGCAATAACTCTGCCCAATATTGCAGTATGCAGTTTGCTGACCCCGAATGATTACTGCACATCTCTCAGGCGTGCAGTCATTTTCCATCCTGATTCAGCAGGATTCCAAGGGGCAACCTAAAGAAACCGTAGGCCTGCTCAGAGAAACAAACTAAAATGTGAAATCACCACTGCCTGATTCCCCACATAAGTTTTAGTGTCGTGTTTGAGAGTCGGTTTTAAAATACCTTTCAGATCTAGCCACAGGAGTGGCCACCTCAGCAGTTCAACTGTGAAATGGCCTCATCCTTAAACAGGATTTAGGTAATTTAAGACAATATCCTCCAAAAAAATCTGCCAGCAGACAACTTCTGCACACTCTTCTGCCCCAGCTCAGAGAGGTGCCGAGGGACAGGTTGGGTTCCCTCAAATCATTCAGGTGCTCCCAGACCTTGCAGAAGCCCTAAAATCCCAGCTGTGGCCAAGCAATCAACATGACATTAAGAAAAAGATGTGTCTTCAAAGAGAATAAACCCACAAAATAACCAGGAGCTCCAGGAATTTTCACAGGTAGAATTTTTATCAAGTAGGCAAAGTTTAAATGGTATGTTTTTTCCTTCATTTTAATTGAAGAAGGAAAAGTGGGTGTTGGGGGAGAAGAGAGTGACCCCAAAGGTACCCCAAAAAAACACTTTGCTTAATTGTTTCCCAAAAAAACTTTCTTTGCTTGTTTTCCCCATTTAAAGTCATCCATGTTGCTTAAAAACTTAAGAAAATGTCATCAAATGTGTTTTGAAGATGTACTGGCCACAGGACCTGGGATCATAACATCCCTGGAATTGGGAAGCTGTGACAACCCACCCTCATGCAAGAGGCTCCAACCCTATTTATTGTGACATTCGGACCCATGTCCAACTTTCCAGACCACTCAGGCACACACAGTCCCTGGCACTGGCAGCCCTGTGGTCCCCATGAATGTCCCTTGAAGTGGGACAGCAGAGAAGAGAGAGATATCTCCTGGCAGAGCTTGGACTTGTGCCGTCTGGTGTGTAAGGTGTATTAAAACACTAAAAACTCCTGTTTTTACTCTGGGTGCAGGGGGAGCTTTTCAGCTGTTACCTTGTTCTCTAGGCTTGCTGGTCTTTTTGTCTGATCCAGTATGATCCCACTGGTACCAGTCAGCTGGCAGGCTCCAAACACCACCATCCTCAAACAGCCCCCCTGGCTTAGCCCCGGGCCAGAACGGGGCTGTGAACAGACCCGTAATTGTTCAAATATTCCCTGCATGAAGCAAATTTTACATGAATATTTCATACAGGCAATTTTCAGTGGAGAGTAGCAATT
Organism: Anas acuta; assembly: GCF_963932015.1. Classification (NCBI taxonomy): domain Eukaryota; kingdom Metazoa; phylum Chordata; class Aves; order Anseriformes; family Anatidae; genus Anas; species Anas acuta. The sequence continues at coordinate 197,705,383 of NC_088979.1, read as the reverse complement.
TAGTTAAATCTGCTCTACCCAGAAGTTGCCACCTGGGCTGGCCACCAGAAATTACAGAAATAGCGTCGGTCTTCCCAACACAAGATGGATGATTTATCCGTAGTTTAATATTCTCCTCTCCTGTTTTTACTGCAGGCAGCAGCATTCTCTGCTGTTGACACTTCAATCCAGATGAGTTTTAATTCTGTTCAGCTACACAAACATACACACTTGTTCCTCCAGCAGTCAGCAACAAAAGCAAAACAGACTCAACTTTTATAAGCATCAAGCACAGCCCACATACTCGAGTTACATAAAAACGTTTGGCACAGTACAAAATTTATGGCAACCCTTTTAGTACGAGATGCATCACAGCAAAATCTTGCTTTGACTAACTGTTTGATATTCTCATGTAGCCATTACTGCTAACAGGATTCATAAGTCACATTCCTTTAGCATATGTAACTTTAAAGAGGACCATTCATATCATATTTAAATCTTACTATAAATTTCCCTAGAGGAAAAACCTGCAGAGGATGCAGTCATCCTTACCCACCAAGGGAAACAAAAGTCCAATTTACAATATTCCAAAAGATTTGGACTCTAGGATGAAAAGGAAATATTTTTATTTTTTTTTAATATTTGTGGAGTTTCTGTTAAAATAAAATAAACTTTGTACCTCCAATAAGAATCCAGATGCTGTACCAATGCAAACACACTGACAGCATGGTGGCAGATAGAGGTATGACTGGGAGCAAGGGAATAAGTTTCAGGTGATCCTGGCTGATTGCCGGGATGTAGATAGGGAAATAAGAGTGGTGAATTCCCAGCAGGAAACTGATTCATCTTCCTAAGGGGAAAGAAAGAAAATTTATCTACCACTGTCATCGATGTCCCATCCTCTGCTAAAAATGCAGGCGTACCGTCCAACCTTGACAATTCTGCTATCTTAGATGATGGCATGAAGAGTACAAAAGGGGATAAGCCCACCATAACTGCCAGAGCTGAAGCAGCTGAGGTTGCTGTTCCTCAGAAGATACCTAGAAGTTAAATTTTATCTGCTGCAAAGCAAAGGAAAATAAATTCACCTAAACTGTCATGGAAGAACATGAAGAGCAGACAGGGAGCATCCACAAGGCCAGATATGGCTCCTCAGCTGGGAAACCAATACCTCCCACACTGGCTTGATCCCTTGGATGGCAAAGATCACCCCATGGGCTACCACTCCACATTTTCTGCGAGCTTAAATTACAGCTAGAGCTCCACTTCTGTCCCATGAAGACTTTTGCCCTTGCTGGAAGAGGTTATTTTCAAGAAAGGAGGCAGAGACCTCCCAGGACAGGAGAAACATCTTTTTGCAGCTTCCTAACAAAGTCCTTCAGACGGCTAATGGAAGATTCCAAAAATAAACCTTCCCCCAAACTGCAATATTAATATGCAGAACCAAAAATAAAGTTTGTTTCATAAGAGGACTGCATCTTGAGATATTTTGCATTGGGTTTTAGACAGGAATACTGCCAAACCCGACTTAACCCAAAGAGGGAGTCAAGGATCTAATCCGACCCCTCTTCCACACACCAGTTTCGGACACAGCACAGCTCGTGCTTGCTGCTTGTCAGTGGGGCACCTTCAGATAACTCGATTCTGGCAATAGCACTTTTTCTAATCACAGCAGCCTCCCCCACCAGACATAGTGCCGTGGAAGCCCTGGATGTGGTTGTTCACACCGTGGTGCCTTCATAAATGCTGCAGCTCATAGCTGCTCTGTATAGGAATACAGGATAAAAATTAAGAAACTTTATGTGAAGTTTTGAACGCTGCTCCAAGGGGAAGCTGCTTTCTCATTTAGACTGGCAGAACCAGAATTGAAACTAATAAAGCTGTGGTGGAAGGAGAGATGGGAAACAAGTGAGGAGGAGAGAAAATGTGTCTCTTCCAGGTCCTTTCAGCCTGATGCCTGGAGGATAGAGGAGATAACGAGTCCCTTACATTGCTCACAGGATGTCTTTTTGGAAATTCAGTGGAAATCACAAGCTACACCTTGTTTACATACAAATAAACTGGGCAGAGATAAGGGAGGGCTAAAACAATTTGAAAAGCCTCTGGTGGCCCTGTATTGTCACCTGCATGGGACCTCTTCAGAGGACTAAAGCATCGTCTCTGAATGGCTATCAGGCACAGTCCAACAGCTGAGCATCCCCAAACACATTGCTTTGTTACCATGGTGGGACTTTTGCCCCCTGAAGAATGAAACCTCCATCACTGGATCTCCTACACCTGCAGGGACATGAGCTTTCAGGAGAATCCATACCTAGGTGTCCCAGAGCACATTCCTCTCACTTTCCAGAGCTGGACCACAAGGAGAGGAAGGATCCAGAAGGCAAATTTCCATGCCCCTAAGTGTCCTGGTTCTGGAAGCTCTCAGCTGGGTGGCAGTGGTCCACATCTTTGCACCCTGGATGAGTTCTCCATCTTTCCTAGAACATGTTTTATGCAAACATACATGCAGTGCTGGAGCTGCATTGGATTCCCCCTGCATTCCTGCTCTGCTCTCTTAGTCATCTGTGTTACTGGAAGGAAAGCAGCCCCAGATTTTCAAGTCATTTTTAATGAGTTGTGAAACAGTTAAGTATCCAACGAAAATGAATTTTGACCCTTTGTAATTATAGTAAACATTGAAAAGTATTGTTGAAGTTTGACTTTAAAGCAAGCAAATTAAATAGTGACAGAAAATGCATTTTGGTGACACTCTGTACAAATAGGAACTGAACACTTCAGCCAGCCAGTGACTAATATTCAAAACCATTTTCTCTATGGCTGATTTGCTTACCTGTAGTACAGGTGACTAAGAGAACACTGAGTGTTTAAGTCGAAGGGGTAGCAGTGAGACAACTGGTGCTGAGTTAGCAGATGGATGTCACACAGGAGATGCTCAGCCTGCTCCTCCCAAGGTCTGGGATCCCAGCTCCATGCTGCCTCCATGTCTGTGCAAGCTTCCAGCTCCCTTTAATCACTGCTGTGTCCCCTCTGCTTATCCCTCTCTATCAGGCAGTCTTCTCATTTCCTTCCCAGAAAGTATGGACCTTATCACCTAAAGATGAGTCTTTATACTACAAGCATATCCAAAAGCTTGTTACAGGAATTAGAGAAAGATACTGGAAGTCAGAAACTAAAACAATCACACAAGCAACAGTATAAAGTTTCTGTCCTTCAGATGTCATCACTTCACATTCAAGAGCCCAAGTAAACCTCAACAAGAAGATATAAGGGTAAAGTTAACCATACATTGTGCTTTAGCTGCATTTCTGCTTGTTTATCCCAAGGAGCACCCATCATGGCTGTGATTAAACGTTTCATGGAGAAGTTCCTCTCCTTGAACAGCACAGGCTTGATCTGCAGTTTCCTGCAGCCCCATTTCCTTTGATTTCATACCACCTCCCCAAATCCTTCCCCACACCCCTTGCTTTCCTTCTGCAGCATCCTTAGGCCCTCACTTGGTCCTCTGCTTATGCTGCCCCCTGAGTTATGGTCATCACAAGCCATAACCATCAGCCACAATGTCCTTTAGGTACAATTATGCTGCTACCAATAAATTCTCTGAAATATGAGAGCAAGTGCTCAGCCCTGGGAAGACACAGGGGATCCTCTTACATTATTCTGGGTGCCATGGACAGGCAATGGCTTGTGAAAAGGGAACAAGTTGCAATAAAATGGACCTTGGTTTCTCCGAGTGCCTGAAGATCTGACTTCAGATTTTTCCTGGCTCAGGAAATGATTGCTCTCCACATCACTTGCAATGCAGTCGGATTCAGACCCGTATCACCAATTTTGCCTTCCTTTGAAGCTGAATGCAAAGCCCTGGACAATCACTGCTGCTCCACAGTGAGTTTAACTGATGTGAGTAAAAGCCACTGCTGTCAAAAAGAAAGGCAGCAGTTTAAAATAGAGCTGCTAACCTCCTGCCCTTGCAGTTACTGGTCACATTTCCTTTTCTTTCAGCATGAACAGATTCAGGTCTAGAGTACTTGCAGAAGGAAAATCTTAGAAGCCAGTCATACTTAAAATTAAAATCAAGATTTTAGCAAATGCATTCCCTTTAAGTAACAGCAGACCAAAAAAATAAAGTAACACATCTCTTTTTTTGCATGTGTTCAAAATTCACTACTGTATTTTTTACCTCTATTTTTTTATTTAAATAGTCTTTGCTGTGGAGAAAAGAGCCCCTCTGATATTACAGTTGACCTCTGCGTTTACTCTACATAATTTTCTTTTCTCTGAAGAATGTTCCCAGCCCTGTGAAAGATGTAAAAATAAATCCAACCCTTTTCTGTAATCTTAGAAGCATCCTACATTTATATCAGTGTACAATGGTAAACAGATTTGCGATCAGCATGTTAATTTTTCCCAACAAGCTTTATTGTATTAAACCATGGTTCTTCAGGAATAAGACACCTCCTTCCCCCCCATCCCCCCCCTTTGAAAACTTGCTCCTAAGTCACCAGACTCCTGTAAGATTTTGGTTTAGCTAAATGTAAATTACCTTTTAATGAATCCACCTTCCGAGTATTAGGGAGGTAGTTATACTTCTGGTAGGGAACACGTGAGGAGGAAAATTCTCACATGGGTATTTAGGATCATACTGTATAAACAATTACAGCATTCAATGTCTGCAAAAAATCAAGTGGCAAATCAGCAGTGAATATCAATTATACATCTGCTGCATCGCAGAGGCAGATGGCACTTTAATTGTACATCAGAAACATTATGGACAATTTTCCCCAACCCAGCCTCATTGAAATAGTGGTTTTAACACCTAAAATATCAAGGCAGGCTATGCAACGCAATGACTCATCACTAAGAATTCATTTCTTTTTGAAAATAAATATTCCACCAGTAAACCACTAATCATCTGCAAGATTTGTAACTCTCAGGCAGCAAATCCTGCTATCTTGATGTAGGTAAGGACTCGTATTGATGAAAAGCAATAGGGCGACTGCATGGGTCACATCACTCAGCTCAGAGTGTGAAATTGTCTAAGCGCAGAATTTGGAAGAAATGTCACAGAGATAAGTAGAATAATATGGATTTACACTCCCTTCCCCACTTGATTGTAAGAGAACAAAGATCAAATCCTCCTTCTTCAGGCAGGAATAGTTTTTTGCAATGGTTCAAGTTTTATGGAACTTAAAGAGACTCAATACTACAACTATTGACCATGGAGAAATCAATTGACATGAGACTATGTATGGAAAGAATGACTCTGGCTAGCCAGAGGCAGTTGTATTAATGAACAAATACCCAAAGTGTTGCGAATGCCTACTTAATTAAAGATTATTAAAAATTAAAATTGACTGTTCTCTTACTCAGAGATGACAATTTATTATTCTGTGTGTATACGCTTTGACAATAAAGCTACCCCTGCTTTATTACACACAGTCAATCATGCAGAGTTCAAAGAGAATTTGTTTTTTACTCCCATTATATACAGAACTCTTTCTCTTTGTTTGTTTGTTTGCTTTTCGTTGGTTGCTTGGATTTTATTTTATTTTGTTTTGTTTTTGTCATCTATTCACACTCATTAGTTTGCACACTCATGCAGTCTTAAAAATGTCCAGTAAACCTCTGGCACTGGTTTACATTTCATTGTGCAAGTGAATAGCGCTGATTTCCTCCTCTCCTCCCCAAATATATTTGGGGCTAGCTGCAACAGACACTTTCTATCTGCAGTGTGAGCACAGATACATTTTGTTGGGAGAAATGTACGATTGTAATGCCTGAAACCTGTATTTGGAAGTGGTATCTCAGGGAAACCCCTAAACATAAACAAACCAAAACAAAACCTTTGAAATTGCATCCATGGCCAAGACAGCAGACACCCTCTGGACTTCACAGCAAAGGCTGAACTCCTGCTGGTGAATCAAAGCTTTCAGAGAAATTTCTTATGGATGATTCTTTAATTCCTCAAATCTAAATGGTGCTTCAAAAATGGGAAGCTCCCTAAAATGATATAGGCACTATCTCTCCAAAGAAGCCTAGAAGTAAATCTGTTGAAATAATGGCTGAGAATATTCCTGTGATAGAAAATCATTTGTGTTGGAACCGATGCAAGCAGCACATTTTTATTTTTATTTTTTTCGTCTTGCAAGGCACTGGACAGCAAAGAGGCTGTATCTGGTAGATACAGAGGAGGAAGAGAATTCAAGAGGAGCAATACATCAGAAGTAGAGGGCTCTGAACCAATAAGCTTCTGCTTAAATGCTGCAGTACAGATAATGAAAAAAAAAAAAAAGAGTTTCTATAGCAATGATAAGTATAATACAGGTTTCTTCTTAAGGAATTGTTTCACTCTTAACTCCAAAACAAAATTTCAAAGAGGGGGAACACTGCTAGGAACTTTAGCAAGTTAAAAAACATCTCCATCATTTTTCTTGTGCCATCACTCTATCTCCTGCTGTCTCTAATTTTGTTTAATTAGAGCTGAAGTGGTTCCTTGCAATCTCATGAAAGCTTTCAAATACTGATTCAAGGACGTTGGTTTGCGTGAAATACTCACCCTTGCTTTAAACATGATTAAAGAAAACAGCATTCAGCATAAACCTGTATTTAAAATAGTAAGCAAGTAGTAAGTGCTAGTGCTGTTGTCTTTTTAAAGGAAGGAACTAAAATGTATTTTTTATTATTCTTTTCCTTCATTAGCAGTTTCTTTGTCTTTAACCGGCAAATAAGTAGTTTTCACTCACAGCAGTCTGCCACGGGAAGAGGGACAGCAAAAAGTAAATTTCCCCATAACTCCTGCCTGAGCTGGAAGTTAGAAGCCCTTCTGTGGGCAGTAGGATAACTAGAAGGCTGGTTTTTATAAGGAAACTGATTTTAGTCCATCAATAAGAACTTGAAGGCAAATAAATAAGTAAATAATGAAAAAAAAATCAAACCAAGCCTGAGATATCAAGACACAAACACCACTGATCAGACACGCAGAAACAAGCTCCCTGGGGTGCATGCCTTGCTGCTAAAGAAACAAACAAAAAAAAGGAGTGGAGGGGTTTTTGCTCAGTCCTCATCCCCTGGGACTGACGGCAAGAACACAACCTGTGCTGATCCTCTGGAAAGGCTGGCATTTTTAGCTCTGCAAAGCTAGATGATCATCCTCTCAAACACTTCAGCCATTTGGTCTGTTTTTCAGAATGTGGGCAAACTCTACTCTTCTAAAAAAATCAATGTCAGTGCAGAACAATTGAGAACAGTCTTGGCTCCCTGATCACTGAAAAGGGAACAGAATAGGGAAAATGGGTTTTTGAAGAGCTCACGCCAACTTTTTTTTTCTATTTCAATAGCTTATATAACAGCAGTAATAATGACCTTCACTAGACATTTCCTTGAGTACTAATGACCTGGGGTTAATGGCCCAAAGCATAGTTTTATGCAGTCAGCTATCACAGCCAGCAATTAATTACCAGGAAATACAATGTGCTCTGACCACTACAGCTCAATTAGCCTCATATTATTCAAAAATGAAAAACATCTCAATCTTATTTACTGTGAAGCTGTCCCAGATTTTACTTTAACATATTAGTGAGAAAAAAAAAAAAAAAGCTAGAACCTATATTAAGCCAGACATATGTTCTACAACACTCCTCCATTAGCTTCACGCAAATTACAAATTACAGGGAGCCAAACCAGAGTGTCTTGCAATACAAGGATCATCACAGTTGGCCCACAGATGGAAAAATATTGCGGAGCAAGGCTCTGGGTGCATTCTGCTTCTGTACTAGCAAAACATCACCAGAAACCCAGGAACAGTTTTCAGCTCTCTGGTGGCTGTAAATGGGCAGAGAGAAGGGAGGCCAGAGGAAGACTCACTGCAGAGAAAAACCCTTCAGTGGCAAGGGGTGGGCAGTGGGCACTGGGGGCAGGTAAGGGAAGGGATATTCTGCTTTTACCAAGTTGCATGTTGATCAAATATATCTGTACCAGAAACAGATTTACAAAGAATGCCAGGGTAGATAATGTTTGCACCCAGCTTTATGCTCTCCTGGCTTCCTTCCATTTTACATTTGATTATTTCAGTAACGTGCCCTGAAAACAAAGCATCTTAGTTTCAAATCTCTTTGTTCCTGGTTAGTTGTTGGGATTTTAGCATTATCACTAGTTTTTTGGAGTCTCAAAAGACTAAAGCTAGACATTAGGGCTAGCAATAGGAGGTGCTGGTTTTAATCTGGGGATTCCTAGCTTTAATCCCATGAAGGATGTAATAAACTGCTAACATTTTGTGTATAGGTTTGTCCCTTCAGGCCAAGCCAGAAATTCATTTAAACAAAAGAATTCATACCATCTGAAGGTGATGATGAGTTTGGGTTAGTTTGTTACTCACCGCCATTAAAACCTCTTTATGAAGTGACTGATTTCAACCCCCTTCTGCAAGTTTCTCTGCTTGTTGGTATTTAAAAAAGGGATAATTAAGGGATGTGGGGGGCAAAATGGATATATCTCCCTGAAGGGCACTGAGGAGATATTTACCTGAAGTTTGCCATTGATGGCAAGAATGGAAACACCCATTCCCTGGCAGTAATTACAGGGGTTATGTAGAACTGGGGACAGCACACTGGATGGAGAGAGCCTAAAACTTGGTCCCGTCCCCCTGCCCACCCAATATCCATCTGGGGGCTTCAATTTTCAGGAAGATACACGGAAAGAAGTGGCTGTTGCAGTTGTTGGTGGAGTTGATGAGTACATGTGTGACCAGCCACCTGAGCACGACAGCTACAGGTGCCAAATCACAAAAATTTGCATTTTTGTGGAATTTACTGAGGAAGGATCCATGTGGGATTTGTGTAAGTCTCTGAGCCCTGATGTGCTAACCACATTAGCCTGGCGGGGGCTGGATCTTTGCCACGCTGAGAAGTTAAGAGTTCAGTAATTACGGAAGTATGACATTCATAACCAGAAGGCAAAGAACTGAATAATTGCAATTGCCCAACGTTACAAGTCCTTCCTATGTATGAGTAGCTATTCATAGCCCTGCGTATTAATTATGGTAATTACAGCATTTCTAACATTTTATTTTGGTTTGATGATATCAGTCAACTTTTCCACTACGTTTTATTTAAAAAAAAAAAAAAAAAAAAGTAGTGACGCTATTCTTTCATATATGTACAAAAGGAGTTGTCATCTTTAGTGATCTATTCAATGTCCTAATATATTACTTTCCCCCAACCGCAGAAAGGCTCTAATTAAACTTAATGATCATTTACTCAAATGCCCACTAATTCACTTCCACAAATAGCCAAGCTCTATACCATGATACAAAAATAATAATAATAAAAATCAATGGCTGTGCATTTCTGACAAGATAATTTTCTCAGACATTCAGAATGAGCAGCTGGAATAAAAGGCACGGGAATATTTATAATGAAGAAAGAAGAAAAAAAAAGATAATAAACCTGTAATCCCTCTTACTCTTGTTTTAAAGTGTGGTAATAAACGGGAGAATTCAGATGTGCAAGCATTCTGGTCTGCTTCTCCTACAAGATTTCAAGATTTAAAAAAAAACTTGTGTGCAGGGGAACAAGGAAGAAGCAAAGTGCTGGCATGCAGCACAGCAGAATTGAAGGGATAATGATTTTGTAGTCCTTCAGCTCAGACGGGTAAAAGGTGACAACCACCACAAGGAAGCCAAGAGCAATCCTGGGAGGTGTTTAATCTCATTCAGCTGAATTAAGTCACTGTGTTTGAAGTGTTGCTGTGAGTTTACAAAGGCACGCAGTGTAGTTCAGGTACAATTCAGTGCTGCAAGTTCAGATGCAACTCAGAATAATTTATCAATAAGAAATCTCTAAATTCCTGGTCTGTGGTAGCAAGCAGCCACCAAGAAGGAATTGCTGCATTCTCCAAAAGAGCAACCAGCACAGCTCAGCCATTTACTGCTCGTGAAGCCTATTAGAAAATGAGTGCTTCAATGAAATGAGGAATGAGATGAGGAGGCAGGGACATCTGAAGGCACCGTTCCTCCCCCAGGTGCCACCACACATCATCGTCTCTGCCGCAGGCCTTCAGGAAAGGCTGAGGATGAAGCCCACACACCTGCATGGTAGAAATATCTACAAAAGGAGCACAGAGAGGGATGTATAATATAAAAGATCTCATTTTGGAAGGGAAGCTGAAGAGGGCCTGACATCAGCTGTGCAGCCAATCCCTCAGGGACGGTGTGACTTGCTGCCAAGCATTCCCACTGCCAGCTGACAGGCCCCACAGCCTCAGCCATCAAAAAGGAGCTGTGCTGTCCCCAAACCCACACAGGGGTGACAAAAGAGTGGGGTTTGGTGTAGTGGAAGGAGCATGCCAGCCACAGCTCACCTCTTATGAGCAGCACGGCCTGTAGGTGAGCCAGGAGGTTTGGAGGTTGAGAGCTTTTGCATAAAGGCAGAGATAATTTAAGGCTGAGGTGAGGCAGGCAGAAAAATGACTTCATCCTGCCACTGAAACCTTGCTGCTCCCCGAGGCTCTCATCTGATCCTCCAAGCCCAGCTGCACGGCTGTGGATCTGTGTGGAGGTTTGAGAGGAAGAAAATATATTGCTTTATTTGTTTTGTTTTTTTTTTTGGGGGGGGGGGAGTAGGGGGCAAGGTGTTCAGTCCTCTGTTTAGGAAAATACAGAACTTCTATGCTCTGCTTACTTTGTTTCCCCATTTTGCCTTCACTAGGGCAGACTTAAGGCATAAAAAAGGATTTAGCAAACATGAAACATTTTATGAAATACCCAGAACGTTGTCAAGTCCAACACCTCAGAAGTCAACAGAGCAGGGCACTTAGTAGCATTACAGATAATATTTATGAGTATTTTTAAGGGAGATCCTACAGGGTTTGGTGTAATGCTTCAGGAGAATGGTCAGGTTAAAGATATTGATGTTGTTTTGAGGACTCCAGTTTAGCTTTGCTTGAGGAAGGATAACCCAGATGAATCTCCTTTAAAAGGGGAAAGAAGCTCAGCACTGAACTGGGATTTTTGGCGGTCGATGGCACTCAGACACTAATTATTTATGTTAAAGTAACATGGGGTAATTTTCATATGGCTTCCTGTTGCAGGTTCTGCCTCAGACAGACATTGCAAAGCCTTCAACATGGGAAAATAACGAAACTGAGGCAGGCAGCCCTCACCACAGATCACCAGGTTCTCATTCTTCATCACGGGCATTGTAAATATCATGGCATGAGATAATGCTCTGAACTCCCTATTGGCAGCCTCTTTTTCTCCTGTAACTACAGAGGTAACCAAATTTGACATGGTTAGGTCACCTAGGATATCTCAGATTCATTCACCTTTGCTCCAGCCTCAGCTTTGAATGTAATACAGACGCAAAATAATAGAGTGTGAAAGCATCACAGCGTGCTCTGGAATGATATACGCTCCTCCAAAGACAAACAGTTAGCGTTTACTAAGTGCACCTGTTTTCTAAATTGTATGCTGTTATTTCTTGAAGGAAAAAAATTATATCTACAGACCAGAGGACAAAACTGGATTATAAACATGGGAAAGCTTCGATTTTTATGGGGAGGGTGAGAGAAACTAGCTGGGGCTAACTTTTCTGAAAACAGAAAACCATGTTGCTCTTACCTACCATTTTAAGAACATTTTGGACTAATTGGCATACACCAAGCTGTATATCTTGTTCATCTGAACCTCTGTTGTCATTTAATTAGTGTTACTGTTACAACCCACAGTTGTTAGATGGTCAAATCCTTAAGATCTGTTTTTATGACAAGTGATAATGTTGTCTTGAGAGACACCAGTATCATAACTTACTGTGCTGTTAAAATCTGTACAATCAATATGTCTGCAGCGTTAAAATTTTACAACAGACTAATAAGATAGACATAAAATCCTAGTAGTATTGCACTTGCTCCCATCAGCATTAATGATCTTAACAGAGCAGGTGTTTTCATGCCTAACAAGACATGGTAGGTGCTATTGCATGCTTAGATGCTCCCTCCTCTTGGTTCACAGAAGCTGAGGAAGCCCCATTTTATTCATTAGATAATGCTATGAGCAGAGCCACTTTGGGTACAGTTCAGCCCAATTTCCCCCATGATGAACCAAACTGTGCCCCTCGTCTCCTGTGATCTCTGCAAGGTAGAGGCAGGAGTCCTGCAAGGCCAGGCACAATCTAGAGTTACTTGCAATAAAAGTCGTTCACCAGAAAGGACAAAATGTAGTTGTATTTTCCAATTACAATCTTCATATGAAAACAACATGTTAGGAAAATACATGTTTAAGAATCAGACTCTCCTTTATTGAGATTTTTCCCTGGCCTAGGAGAAAAATAAAATAAAAGAATATAAAAGAGAGAGAAAGAAGAATCATCTGAATGGTGAAAACAAGACCAAAGCCAAAACAGATTCAATCCAGATTAATCAAGGCCTTTGGATCCTCAATATTTTATATCACTAAACCAAAGTCAGAGCCATCCACTTAAGGCTACGAGTTTAATGAGATTCTGCAGTGTGTTTATGGCTGCACACAGGAGCAGCTGGTCTGGGAGCTGCTTTAGGCCACTTCAGCAGCATGTGCTGGGTAGCCCAGGGCAGGCACAGGCAAGCTGCTGTGAGCTGTCAGCATGGCTGGGACTCGGAAAAGCAGTGCCCTTCCTTGTGCAGCTCTCTCTGCTGGGACATGCTGATGCTAGATACCTGTGTCCTATAGGTGGTCCTTCTATAGGAAGGAAGCCGTGGAGATGCACATCTCTCTTAATTGACCAAAATGTAGTTTTGGATGAGCAAATTCCTAATTTAGGTCACTCAATTCAACGCATCTAATTCCAGGAAAAAGTCAATTAATGGCTCTGTAACTTAGTCTCTTTACCTGCGAAGTGCTTTGCAGCATCCCATTGAGAAGAGGATATTTTAAGACTGATGCAGCACTGCCAAATGCTGCTGCCAATTACATCTCATAAAAAGCAGAGGGTCGGATGCACCTTCTGCATGCTACTGCAGGGGAAATGCTGTACTGAAATATTCCTCGATGCTAGAAGAGTTCTCTCAATGGAGAAAGCCCATCAAAGTATTAAAAGGTACTTCAGTGGACTTCCCGAAGACATCTAATCCTTTAATCTCTGGAGAGCAGCAGTTCTAGAAGAGATGCCATTATAGCTGCTCACTATGGGATGAATTATGCAAGAATTTATTATTGATTCAAGGGGAGCCTGCTCAAGCATGCAACCAAAGCCAAGGCAGAGCAGAGGGGAAAGAACGAGGTTTCCATAGTTAACTAATCTAATTCATGGCCCAAGAAAATTCTAAGGCAAAAGAAAGCTTGGCAAAGTGAAGTATTTTATATACCAAATCACATTTTGGCAACCATAACAAGCTTCTAGTACCAGACCATCCTGGAGCAGAGTCCAAGGAGTTACACAAGCCCTCTCCCTCCCCAGAATTATGTCCCCACCACCTCCACCCCAACCATCCATGGGGTGGGAAACCAGAACCTCTAACCCAACCCATCTGCTGGGGGCTGGGAGGCCACAACAACCCTGTCCAGGTCCATGCCCAAAGGTGAGGAGACCCAAGGGGTCCAGGCTGTGGGTCAGAGCTGCAGAAAGACCCAAAACACCACAAAATGCTAACTGGGACAATGACATGCAACTACAGAAAATCACATTTTAAAATAATTTTTTGGGAGCAGCTTGGCACTGTACCAGAGTTTGACAGGGTCAGCTCAAGGAATACGTAGGTGGGGGATGGAGAGAAAGAGAGGTTTAGCTTGAGATTAAAAGCATAATTAAAATAAAAACATATACAGCCCAAAGAATGGCAAGGGGTGGCTGGCACCCGTTAATTTATCTTTAAAAGAGAAAAAGAAAGAGGCTATTTAAAATGCCGGGAAGGCCAGAGGTAAGCAGGAGGAAATAAAATGAACTTGTACAGCAGGTTAGTCCCTGGCAAGTATAAAACAAACCATGCAGAGGTTTAATAGCATGTTTAGCATTTCGAGTAATGGACATAAAATTTGCTTTTCTCAACTTGACCTTTGTCACCAGCCCCGGGCACCATAAAGCTATTATCCTGCAGCATGCCCTTGCAAAACTCATCATGTCTCTGAGTGCTAGGGACCATTTCCTAGTGCAATCGAAAAAGAGATCAGTGATAATAATTATATATAGAGAGAATAAATATATATGCATCCATGCACACACACATGCTCTTTGCTTGTAACAGCTCTCCAGCAGAAACATTATGGTGACATTTAGGCAGAAAAGCATCCAGCAGAGATATTACACTAAAACTGTCCCTTGATGCTGCTGCATAGAAAATGGCAACAAGAGTTTAAAAAAAAAAATCAGTAAAGCTAAATAACTCTCTAATACCCCCACCAAAAGGTTTTATTTTAATTGCAGAAGGACAGGGACATGTTTCTGGACTCAGCCACGTGTTATGCTAAATAATCTTCTTTGGAATATTATAAATATGCAGAAGTTTGAGAAGTAGGTCAGTAGCTCAACACGTTGTAGCAAATACCTCAGGTAAATGCTGGTCATTACTGCAGTCAGCAGCAGGGCTGACACGGTCTGCAGCGAGCCGAATGGCGATTCACTGCATCAGGACCGGTCCCCAAGTGACACAGCACCAAAAGCACCTGGCTGCAGCCAGCAACACGCCTGCCGGACAGAAATCAAGGTCTCTGGCTCTGCGGGTAAGTGGCTGCACAGTCAGCAAGGGCAGAAAGAGGGAGAGCAGCAGGACGTGAGAATTCACTGATATGAGGAGCAAAATGAAATATCTACAGCTCAGGATAAACCCCGAATGCGAGCACCAGCTGTGTCAGAAAGGAGACTTCAAACACCTGCCACGAGTGCCTTGGTCAGGACGCATTAAAACCCATCAAGGGATGAGTGCTTCCACCTGAGTACCTCACAAAGTTCCCCAGGACCTGTAAAAGCCAAGAGGTGGCTCAGGCAAAACCCTCCTGTGGATTTTGTGCCCTGAATCCATGCAGCGCAGCATCCCTCGCCCCCCCCCTCCTTCCCGAGCGGATTTCAGCAGGCACTCACCATCAGCAGGCTCAGAGCAGCCTCGGGAGCACGCTGCACGGCCATCGCCTCTCTTCCTACGTACAAATCCTCCCTGCGACGCGCTCAGCCCTCGGCCCTCCGTCACGGCACGGCATCCACAGAGCCCACGGCTGGCTGCAGGGAGAGAAACCCCAAATCGGGGTCGGAGAGCGTTCGCGAGAGGAGGGGAGGATGGATGAAGGGGGTGGGGAGGAGAGGAGGGAAGGGAATAACCTTCTCAGCCAGGGAAAGAGGCTTAAGCTAGGCCAAATTTTACACTGGAGAGAGGAGGGAAATGAAATGCAGAGCCTGCTGGAGAAACGAGATATCGGGAGCTGCAGGATATTTAAAGCTCGGATGCACGCCCGCCACAGCGAGCAGCAGCAACAGAGGACACATCAAACATCTACGTGACAGGTTAGGTCCATGCCATCCTCCCCCTGCCCCAGCACACCGTAATTAACTGTTTTTAATTGCCACTCTCCTTCCTCCACCTACATAAACACTTAAGTCGAATAAGCCTGCCGTGCCCCTGCATCTTCCTCTCTGCCCTGGCAGTGCTAGCGCAAAAGCAATGTCAAATATCGCAACGTACCGCTTCCAACAGGGGCAAACCTCTTCTCTCTTCTTGCCAAGCCCTGCTTCGCCCGCTTGTGAAAGCAGATGCCTGCATAATACAGACACGAGCAAGAGGAGCCCGACCCCGGGAGCACCTGGCGTTCACCTGACAGCAGCGATTACCTTGAGCATATTGCAGCGAGAGCCAAGTTACGCACTGACCCCTTTCACCTTACCACCCAAAAAAAAGAAAGTCTCTTCCTCCTCCTCCTCCTTCTCCTTTCCAGACTCAGCTCCCCGTGGAGCTAGCACACTTCCTAGAAACATGTAATTACACAGCCTGGTCTGTCAGCGTTTTGATCAGGCTGCTGGCACCGCATGGAGATGGCAGCCAGGCACCCTCCTCCCTTCCTCCCCTTCCCTCCCCTCGCAGGGCTGCACGCTGCAGCTCCGGAGCCCGGGGACAGCAAATTGGGAAAATGTACCATTTAAGATGCCCAGAAAAATTAGCACCTGGTTTAAATATTAGATAGAAGATGGATTTCTTAAAGCTTTTAGGAAAAATAAGCAGCACCCCGTGGGAAGGCCACCACTGTCACGTCGATGTGGCAGAGTATCTGGGGATTCAGCGGAGCTGGAGCATCTGGAGCGCCCTGCCAGATCTATAGGAGTCCTGTTTTGTAGGGCTCAAAAGCATCCTGCTCTGCAGTGCACCAACTCTTGCGTCACGCCTCTAAACAAGCAGAATTTGGGCTTTATTTCTTAAAATATTAGGCTTCATGTAATGCTAATGTCAATACAGTTTCCAGCTCCCACCTGCACGCTCCTCCCCTCCCCCACCATCATTTTGGAACCCAATTCAAAGTTTCAGGCAAATTCGACTGGAGAGAAACTGTCTCTGACGCACGTCATTCCTGCAAGTGCCATAGAAATTGGTACAAAAGAAAATCAAATTGCTGTCTCCATGAAGGCAGGCAGCAGTATGCCAGCCCTCGTGCTCTGCAAGCCACATCTGGCAGGTCAATTAGGGTACTGGCGTCCTTGTTTGCCCAAATCTCTCATTGCTCACCGGTCACGATGTTTTACTGATGTGGAGATATGGGAGAATTGCAGATATTGCCCTGGGAAGGTCATCCAAGACATCTGCTGCAGACCTGTGCCTCCTAGCACACTATCCCACAAGCCAGGGGCTATCCTTCTTGCTTTGCACTGCTGTATAGAGGATCTCAGTTGTTTCCATGTAAATGCAGAGGTGAGTGAGCTGTTCCCACCCTGCAAAGCTGTGCCACCAAGCCTGGGTGACACAGGGTGACCACAGGGGCTTGCTCCCCTGCCAGGTTCTCCACCAAGAGGAGTGAAACGCTTAGGACAGCAGCTGCAGTTATCTCCCCACTTGGAGGCAACTCATCCATACTGATGCAGGATGGAGTCCCCACTCCTCAAATGCATTATAGCACCAAAGAGCTCCGGGCTTCCGCAGTTTGCTTCCATCAGACCAGAGAGCTGCAGCAGTTTCCCAATGCTTTCAGACCCACAGGGCCCATCTTAGCTGTCTGCACTGAGTTATTCTTCGTCTCACGCTCATCCGAAGCTATCAGCTATCAGGCAACACAATCCGCTCCCTTCCCTCCGAAGGGCTTCGTCTCCCCTCTGACAATAAACAGGTTGCTGGCTGTTAGAAAGGAAGGGAGAAGCGGGCTGCTTAAATGTCTCTTGAAAGGGGAAAATAGGCATAACAAAAGATGAAGGCAAGTTTTAAAAAATATCTCAAGGCATCAATTTACAAAATATGTAACTAAATCTTTTCCAGCAGTACCATGACAAATATCCCCAGGCTATTACTTTTTTTTTTTTCTTCTTACATTAACCCAGGCTGAAGTGTTGTGAGGAGGTGGTTGCAGAAAAGTGTCATTCAGTAACTCTCATATCTGACAAGTAAGATTTCTCCTTTCCCAAGTAATTTCAGGGGACCGATCTGTCCCCAAGCTTTTGGACTTGGCTAAAATGAAGAATCTTGAAGTGCAGATGACTCTTCCATTTGTAATTCCTGGGTTTGTTATGCAGTTGTGTAGGGTAAAATCCATGTCAAGCAATAGGCTCTAGTTATGATTTGTGGTGTCCTTGAAAAATTCAAGGTTTGTCCTGAGCTCTGCAAGTCTCGGGGTAATGATCATACATAGGGAACCATCTGTGCACAAGGACATGATCTATGGCTCCAAGGTACATTTGCAAACTTGCTTACAGGTTTGCCACTTCCTATAATTTAGGTGAATAAATTTCATAGTACAAGAAGAAAAAGAATTAGATCATTATTCACTTCAGCTTGTCCAGAGATAAGAGAAATCTTAAAACTGAACTTATTGGATAGATGGTTAAAACTGCAGCACCGTGGTTTTGTTTCAATGGCATTTGAAGAAAAATAGAGAACAAGAATGAAAAGAAAAAAAGAATTTATTACCTAGTAAAAGTAACTGCTTACAATTTCTCAAATAAAACCTGTTCTGATAAGCACTGGATTAATAGAAGAGTTGATACCAGTAAGTAGATATAAAGCACTTGGAGGCTAATATATGGAGAGGGATCCTGTTATTGCAGACATTCTGTTAACATGGACTCTGTAAGTGTGGATATGCCATACCATGGCATGGTGGGTCACCATCATTAGATCTGGTGGTTGCTGGGGCTGGAATTTGAGGTTGTGGTGCTGCAATGCAGTAAGAAAACCCTCAGCCAAGAGTACCTTACAGTGACCTCTCATGGGCACACAGAACCTGAGAGGCACCTATCATCCGCAGTAGGAGTCATTGCATTGGAGGCATCATTAATGGCATAGACACAGGCAATACAGAGCTCGTATTAATTGCAAGACTATTTCAGCTGGTATGGAGCTTATATTTCTTATTAAATTTATGTCCCGTGTTTTTCTTCAATGAGCAAACAGGAGCTCTCGTTTTCAATGGAGTCAATGTAAACTTCTTGTACATTGCTACCATATATATTTTAACCACTAAAAATCAAAGCTTTTCCTCCAGTCACCTGTGAGGGGATCCAGATTTGATTTTTAATTTGCCTTCTTCCATCAAATGTGAGTGAAATGCCCAGTGAGATGACAACTGCCAGGAGGTCACTTATTTAAGGACAAGTATGTCCTTGAATAGGTTTGTACAAGGAATATTGTTTGATCAAGAAGAGTCAACTTTTTAAATGCAATTTAAAAGAACATAATTAAACAGATCATGTTATTGTTTTGGCAAGAAAATAGTCAGTTAAGGTTGATGGTACTACTACAAGCACCAATGTGACCAGAATCACACACATTTACAAGAACCTCCCCACCCAAGTAACCAGGGGAGAAGTCAAGAAGCATTTCTTGAACTTGACATACATCAAAGTTTATGCCATGCTTTTAATTTTTTTAACTTATTTTGAAAGATGATAGATTTCCAATGGTATGAAAGAATAGGTGATGTAAAAGTATGGAAAGCTGTCAGAGTTTATTGAGTTTATTGAGCATCTAAACTGTTTGCTGGAAATTAAGGGATTGGTTTCAAGTACGTTAGTGTCAGAAACCAAATTTGCATTAAGAATGGCCATGACCTTCCACAAAGGAGGAACCATTTCATACAGCAAACTTCAACAAACCAACACAGCTGGGATGTCTAAGATGCTGAACCAAGCTATAGAGAATTACAGAAAAAGATATTTCCATATAATTCAAACAGACAAATATTTGGACCTATGTTTTGCTTGTAGCATATCTCCAAAGAAGATAAAAGGCTGATGCCAACAAGTAATTTATTCATTATGAATTACTCTCTCAGTTTTAATAAAGATCTGGAAATAGGTTAATGTGTTAACTCTTGTCCATACCTCCTGTGCTCCCTTCCATCAGTCCAGTTGCTCTAAAAATCACTTGGCATGCCCCACAAACAGATGCCCCCAGGGCTGGAGCTGTTTCTCTTGAAAACTGTCTTGAAGGCGTTGATACTTACAATTGCAGTGGTAAGGATTATCCTCCAAGCTGCCAAAGCTGTACTATGTAGGAACTACATAGGAAGAGAAATGGAGCCAGAAGTTAACTGATGCTGCCTGCTGGCTGGAGAAGGATCATCTCTGGGAATCATTTAAGTTGGAAAAAGACCTTAAAGATCATCAAGACCAACCATCAATGTGACCTGACCTACAGAGTCCTATCACTAAACCATGTGCTTTAAAACCCAGCCTTTTTAAGACACAGGCTAAAAGAATAACTGATTTGAAACTCATCTCTGATTTCCATTTTATGTGTTGATTGGTACATTTGCCTTGCCTTACTTTTTTTGGCAACTCATCATTAAGAAGATATTTCAGTCATGACCGGTATAAACCAGAGGCTCTGCCTCCATCTGAGTGCTTCCCTGATTGAACCTCTCTGGATCATTTGTCCTTACAGCTGTGCAATCAATCCACAGGCTGCTCATTGCTAAGCAGCCCCACTCCCGGGATGACTTATGTCTGAACGCTAATTAGCTATGATAGGTACTGCTTTGGAATAATAACAGTTCCAGAAAATTATTTTTATTATAAGGACAAGGCCTAGATAGCACAGAACTTTCCTGTTATATCGCCATAGCTAGAGGCAGAGAAAACTGCTGGTACCCTATGAAGACACTTCTTCCTGACAGTGACAATGGGTGGAGAACAAGACAAGGTCATTGCACACCTCTTCCACAGGTGCAAGGGTGAGACCCAGCAAAGCAAGATGACTTGTCCAGCCCCCCCCAGCAGACAGCTGCCTGGGCCAGGAAGAGAACAGAGGCTTATTGTGGCCTCTGTGCGAGTCACAAAGCAATGCCCAGCATTAAACTACTTCCAGGGGGCCAGGGAAGTCTCTTGTGCAAGTGTATGGACTGGAATGTCCAGAGGGAGTTATGAGTGAAAGGCCTGGAAGAGCCTTTCACCTACAGAAGTACATCGCAGTCACATACGAGAAATATTTGGTGGAAGTCAGGTGGCTTCCCATCAGAAGAGGTGAATGGACACTGAGGTAGGAGGAGACCCATTGACTGCTCTTGCACATGGCCAGCTGCATCAGGTCCTACAAGGTGAGTTTGGCCTTCTTTTTTCTGTCTCTGTATATGAGAAATATTTGTCTTCCAGGTCCCGCTTCAACCTGTGCTGTGTGAGACTTCAGGGATCCGAGTAGTCTGCACCGGGTATTTGGGAGGCAAAGCTGAGCTCTGGTCAGTGGGAACCGACATTCAACAGCATCTCCCAGCCATCAGTGCCATCCTTCCACTCTGAGCTCAGCCTCGGCATGCAGGTCAATAAGTTATTGTTGTCCTGAATGGGGTGGGGGTTACAGTTCCTTTAGTCCAACCTAGAGTCTCCCTCAGTAAGAAGCAGCAGCTGCCTCATCCCCAGCTGGGCTGACCTCTGTAAATGCTTAGCATGCATAAATCTGAGACCTATCTATGGTTTTTGTCTGAGCTCCAGTTCCCCAGTACATCCCCACCCAGTCATCACAGCCAGCAAGCAAGCCAGAAGAAGACTGCAGATCCAAGCAAAACTCTGAACTGCCTCTACTTTACGAAACAGCCTGTAGCATTTCAACTTTTTTTCTTTTTCTTTGGGTGATGGAGGGAAGGTAGATAAAACGAAAAAAATAACATGAAAAAAAGCATTCAAAAAACTGACCTATAAAGTCCTTCCAGCCTATATTCTGTTTAATTTAGTGTACAAGAACTTAATGCTAACGGTGTTCTGGGACATCTCTAAATTAAAAAAAAAAAAAAAGAAGGTTAATAACTAGAAAATAAACATATCATAACTTAAAGTATGACTTAATAATGGCATAGTAATTAACATTCAATAACCATCTAACTCAATTTAAAAACCCTGGGTTTCATATTATCATTGTTTAATATTAATTTGACATTTATAGGATGGTGACCTCAGCAGACTGGGATAGCAGGAGGCTGGCTGAACTAGTCCAATAAAGGGTGTGGGAGCCTGCAAGTCTGCATCGCTATTGCAGTTAAATTTGTTTTCTGAAAATGCTTTCCCTCAGTGCTATCACGTGAGCTATTGGGCTTCTACTTGTGCTGCTCGACTTGATTTGTACCTGCGCTAGTGCCATTTTAGTGAATTAAAAGAGCATTTTTCAAATGGTTCCTTTTTCTAACTATTTTTTCTAAGTATCCATTTAAAAGAACTTAATTGGGAATGTTGTGGGGGGGAAGTGATCTGTCATCAGCTAGGCTATTTCTTCTACAGACAGCCTCTGCATAGACTGAATCATGATGAAAAGCTTATTAGTTTTTGTTTTACCATGCATTTTTAACTTTCAATCTACAAGTATTCGTAAACAGTTATTAATCTTTGTGCTGACACTATATTTCAACTGAAGCAGCTCTAGCTCCTAGCAATTTATATCTAGTTATACTTGAGATAACCAAATTTCTTCTGCGCCTTTGTTTAGCCATGTGTGGGATTCCTAGCAGTCTTCCGTGGAAAAGAAAAATCATAAATCCTGTACAACCCATACCAGCTAGAAATTATCTTCCCCGAACAGCACTGACAAACACTATCTACCTTATTTCTGACGTCTTCACTACACTATGCCACGTATTTTGAGAGCATCATACAAACAACTTTTTGTCTAGGCCGGGCTGGTGCATTTGAATCTTTTTCTCTTCTGTGCACCTCATTCATGTTTTACCACGTTCAGGTTAATGTATTTCATCCTTCTTTAGGCCCACCCAAACCCTAAAATCACAGCATGAACAGGGATGTACAAGACTACGTGCATATGGTTAAGGCTTTATGGAGTGGGACTTACCTTTGTCCCTATGTGCTGTCCAAAATACAGCTTGGATCTGAAAGGTGTATTCAACAATTGCTAATAAAACATGTCAAGTAGACCAACATTCAATGTCTGGAAACTGAAGACTTGAAGGCTCTACACCTTGAACTTGAGCTCCATCGGTCCATTTAGGGCAGTGCTATGAGTTGCCCATATTCTCAAAGAGAGCCTGTAAAGTAACAAGAATGGGACATCCATTTCTTCAGTCCCACCTATGTCCCCTGTGAAGTGCCTTTCTTCTCCACACATTTTCTGCCTATCAGCCTCAGAACAGCCTCTGCCCAGTGTGGGTCTCATACAGACTTGGTTGACTGGATGGTAAGTAAAGTGGCTACAGCCACAGACTGCCTTAGGACAGAAAGAAAAACAAGTTAAGCAAATAGCACCTACCTGAGTGCAAGTGTTACCTAG
Source organism: Anas acuta (assembly GCF_963932015.1). Classification (NCBI taxonomy): domain Eukaryota; kingdom Metazoa; phylum Chordata; class Aves; order Anseriformes; family Anatidae; genus Anas; species Anas acuta. The sequence continues at coordinate 197,682,550 of NC_088979.1, read as the reverse complement.
AACAGCCAACTCTGAGCTTCTGTCCTTGGACCAGGAGTCACCTAACCTAGTATACACAATTTATGAGTAAGATGTCTAGCCAAAGTTAGCCCACTAAGGCTCCTTCACCAGCCAGTGTACTAATAAATGCATCTCCAGAGGCAGGTTATACATCCCTTTAATTTGCAAGTGGGATGAGTGCTCTTTGGAGAGCCTGAACTCTCCTTATGGGCTACTATAAAATCTTAAATGACAATTTTAATATTGTCAGCAAAGCTCAGCTAGAGCATCAGCCTTGGGAGTTACCCTCAGCTACCAGCACTGCTGGTTGTGTGTGTCTCAAATCTGCTCCAGTGCTGGATGTGCAAAGCACAGGCTCAGAATGAATCCAAGCACTGGAGGTCACTGATCTCTCAGGGTGCTCCCAGCATCATTCTCAGCTTCCAGAGGCTGTCTGCACTCCCTGAGGTTTATCTTTTCCTTCTGCTGCAGCTTGGGATAAGCCCAGAAACAAACAAAAGTGATTTCTAGGAAGCTTCTCGTAGGGGAACAAGAAAAAGTATGAACAGCTATGGCAAGGGCAGGGTGCTTGAAGGGGTAGCTTGCTTATCTTGGACTAAAGAATAAAAGTAACACCAGCTCACCTGTGAAAGCATGAACAACCACTCATGATCCCCTTGTTGAAATTATTTATTTATGCCATAGTTGCATCTTGGATGTCCATCAGAGGTTTAAACGATCCAGCAGTGCTGGGCATACTGTACAAGTCCAGGGATGTTATCAACTATTTATTAACACTCCCGTGTCAGAACAAATCGTGTGTACTCACCTGCTTCAGAACAAAACCTGAGCTTAATAATAATAATTTTAAAAACTGATGAATATCTGCAAAATTTGTTCACCTGGCTTCCAGCAAAGTACTGTAACGTTTCAAACTATCGTGGCTATTTCAGCAGTGATTAGTGTAGCATGACCTAAGTAAGATGTATTGCTCGCCCTGAAGAGGTGAAAATCCACAGCAAGATGGAAAGAACAAGAGCAGTGGTTTAGGAAGAGGGGGGAGGGAGGGTGAGGTTCCACTCACAACAGTAAGAAGCAAAGGTTTAATGCATTCAGGGTATTTACAGCAATCTGTGTATTGATTGCCAGAGTAAGTTATTCAAAGCATTAAGACTTAAGCATTCAGTAGCTATTTCGCAATGTAGTCAGAGTAACAGTGCCATATTTAACAGAAGTCAGCTTTAAAATGAAAAGGAAAATTAATTTTATTTGCTTATGAATTACTGTTACAAGCAACTAATTTATAGGAATAGTAATAAAAGCAGAACTGTGTTCGCTAGGTAACGACCACAGTCGGGGAAGGGTATGACCATTAATAAATAGGAGTGCAGAATTTTAAGTACCTTTCCTCAGCCTAGAAATATGTTCCATGAAAGCCTCTCATAAGGGAGTGAACAATTCAGTTCAGTCCATTAATTGCCCTAAATATCATGGCTGGTAATCTGCAAATTAGATTATAAAAACCTCATTGCATATAAACAAATGCGAAGATAGACTGCCTCTGCTTTCTTGGCAATTAGTTTGCAAACAGTTACTGTATTTTATGTTTAACTGCATTAAAGAGCCAACAGTGATTTCACAGTAAAGCAGCTTCATAATGAATATTGTTTTTATGAATCCTAAGTCCAGTCATTACTTTTTTTACGGTTGCCCATATAACTTAATTTTTTAAGATACTTCTGGTCTTCATTTTGTCTAATCAGCTCCTCCATACAGCACTTCTGGGCAGCCAGGAGTTGGGCTTCAGGCCCACGTAGGGACACTGTATGTCTATTTTTTTTTTCTAGATGTGCCCTCTTTTTCTTTCTGAGGAACATCAGCTGGTGGAATATTGAGAAGTTACCACGTTAGCCAGGGATTTCTGGACATCTGATGCCTCTGAGAGGTGAGGTGGGTGGCTGGGATGACCTACACCTAAAAATCAAGGGTGAACTTAGTGCACAAACTCACAGCAGATTTCATATTTTGGGGGAAGGAGGATTTAAATGCTTTTCCAGACCACTGCAACTAACAGTTTGGTCTACAGAGAATCCACCCAGCCACTAGTTACTGGCTCCTACCTCGGGACCAGAGACCGGCTACAGCTACCAGATGCTAGCATCAAGTACTTGGCATGGGGATGCCAACAGAGGGCTGGAGATCTCAAATCACATAAACACAAGGGACGTCACCGTGCTTTTAAGCTTCCTTCCGACAGCCCAGGACTGCCTAATGGAGGGACAGCAGGCCCGGAGTTCTGAGCAGAGGAAATGAAAAGTTCTTCCATCTGCCTGTCCTCGGAGATTTTGGCATCCAACCAAGCTGATGTGCAGCTTTCCTGGGCTCAGGCATCCTGGCTGATTGTTCAGAAATTCAGTAAGTAGAGGAGGACATGGATGAGGCAGTTGCTTAAAACAGTTTCCAAGAGTGAGGACATCCCCAGACTGTGTAGGAAATGAAGGTCTGGTGCCCACAGCACCATGGTACTTCAGACTTCTGTATCAAGTTATTTACCAACAACTTTCTAGGGAGAATTTAAAACAAGGTGGAGGTGGCAGAACTGCGCTTCACTCTCCCAGGAGAAGAACAGCAAAACCTACACGACAACGGCACAGGACATGGCACTGAGCATACTGATGGCACGCTGCCTGGGAGCATCAGTTGCTCCACACACACACAGCTAACCCTGCTGCTTCGTAGTGCTGTTCTGTTGCATTTTGTTCCTTGATTTTCCAGATTTGAATACAGTATTAACACACCAAGTTCTCCCCCAACTCAGACACAGCAGTTTGATTTGCTAAATCCTGTACAGCTTGGACCAGCAGTTTAAGTGTGCCACTTGGCTTACGCGGGAGGCTGAAAAAAGCATCATTTATTCCTTCCAAGGCAAATAAATGGTAAATAATATTTTATTCTGCATTTTAACTATGCTGGTGTCTACTTTAGATTCCTCTGAGCTCAATGCATTCTTCTGATGAAATTAAGGAGGATTTAGAATCAACTTCTCAGCGAGAAAATATATTTCAGCTCTTCTATACACAAAAGCAGCTGGTAGCTCAGAGACATACATTTAACTTGGCATGCCTTCTCTTGAATAAAGCAGTGCCTGTTAATTTCTGAAATGCTGTCACTCAGCATGCCACACATGCTTGTGCTGAGGACAGTGTTATCTCCCTGATATTGCACTGTCCTGGTGCTACTACACCTAGGTGCCCAGATGTGCAAAGGCCAAGCCCTGATGCCATATTCAGACCATGAATTTTGCACTATTATCACAACTCGACGGCTCTCATTTCCCCAACAGACAGGAAAGGTAAGGAAGAAAGCACAGAATTCCTCTGCTTCGCACCAGCAAACAGCACCAAGAAGGGATGTGCTTTCAAGCAAAGAGCCAGTGAATTCCCACTGTACACCACCTGGATCATCACATCTGGAGGCTGCTGGGGGACTGATGAAATCTGTGTCCTGCAGAGCCTCAGCTCAGCTCTCGGTAAGGATGTCAAGAAATTTCCCACTCTGTAGCTAACGAACTTAAAACAAGAGCAAAGTTTAAAAGTATGTAGATGGCTTCTCTTGAAGGCATTGAAGAAAGCATCCACATCATCCAGACACCAAAAAAAGAACACAGATCCAGAATGACTGAAGGTATTCATAAGTCAGAGTCATATTTGGCATGAGGTTTCCAGGAGAAAATTAATGGGAAGGAAACAAATTAAAATTTCATTTTAGTAATTTCTACACTTTATTATGAGGTTATACTTAGAGTTATAGCTTATATTGTTCCCCAATGATAAAGATACTTGTGGTTTGTAGGGTTGTTTGATTTAAAAATAATTAATTAATTCTGCTTTTTAATATATCAAAAGATTACTTCTTTTCCTTCTACTCTGAATTCAATCAAATAAAAAAAATAAAAAAGTCAATTATATACTAAGCCTTGTGAGTGGCACACACACAGAAACAGGTAATTGAACTTCAGCCTCTTGGATTTATCTTTCCATCCTCCCTTTCTTTAGAGACAAAGAACACTGACTGTTTTCATTAAAACACAGTTAAATACTCTAATTCTACTGATGCAAATCTTTTCAAGTATATTTTGTAATTTGAGGAGGTCTCTTTACAAGCGTGTGACCTTTTACAGCGCTGGATCTAAGCAAAATGAAAACAGTTTTCTTTGCTGCCATTCCAAATAGCTTTTTGTGAATTAGATAATGACAATTTCCTTTAAAATGTCAGATTAACTTAAATCAATTTAGTCCTCCCAGCTTGCATTATGACTCAAGTGTTCTCAGGCAAGTTCTTATCCAGACAAGATATTTAATGCTATGTTTACTGCAAATGGCATAAATAAAGCCCATATAGCTCATATTAGGTGGTGATGTTTGTTAAACAAAAATGTGATGCATTTGTTTTACGTTCTGGGAATACATCTAGAAAGCAATTTGTAGCCTTGATATTACCAATGGTTGAACGATTGCTGCGCACGCGTAAGTGCCATATGCCTTTTAAAAAATAATGAACCCAAATGTCTTTATTGCTTTGCTAATTAATACAAAGTTTAGTTCAGGGCGCTAACATAGCATGAGATGTCATGTATTTCCTTAGCACTACAGTGACTGAATTTCACTTATTGAGATGTAAAGAGAGGGAAAACATTTCTACAGCATTTGTAGGATATTCTGTGAAAATCAATCGCTTGGCTAAAGTTTTCTATAATGACTTGTGAAATGGTGAAAGGGAAATGGGGAATCATGTCATTGCTACTGCATTTTGAGGGTTTACTTTGAAGTTGTCAATCTTGAACATTGCTAGGGTCATCTAATAAGAAGGCTAAAAAAGGGGGGATGGAGGGGAAGGTGAAAGGAGTGTTGAGAGAGATAAAGAAAAAACAAGTCTGAGTACATTTTTCCAAAATAGTTTAAAAAAAAAAAAAAAAGAGAGAGAGAGAAAGAGAGAGAGAGAGAGAGAAAGACATTAAGACTTATTAAGACTTTGAAAGAACAAAAACTGAAAAAAAGGTTTTTAGCAGAAAAATATGGATTTTGGCTGTTGCTTCATCCATAAGTGTTTCAAATCATCAGCACCAGTAAGTCACCTGGCCTCAGCTGATGCTGGTCAGGATGCTTTGAAGGCATTCTGGTAACTTATGTGTTTGTGTGTGCCAGATATCTAATAAGAGGGACGTGAAGAAAAATAAAATGAGCTCTAGGAGGTCGATAAAATGTAGCCCTCTGACCTTGTGGGTGATCCCTGTCCATTTGTCAGAGTTAGGTGATAAAATCAGTGCAGAACAGGGTTTTAATCTGCCCATTACTGCTGCCTCATGCCTGTGAACGTGTGTATTCATTGGCCGTGGTGATCTATTTTTAAATATAGATATAGTTCCCTTAAAGATGAAACCAAATTCCTGATTGGTATTAAAAGTGGCTTTGATTTATACTCGGATTTTTTCAGTTCTCAAAGCTTATCTCAGGAACAGAGAGGGCACTGTCTTTTCTGCTGGGAGGAAAAAAAAGAAAAAAAAGAAGGCAAGATAATAAGAAATGGAGCAGATGGAGTAAATTTTCAAAGCTGTGTGTGGGAGTCAAGCATTCAAATTCTATTAACCAATAACAGAGTCAGAGGAGCAGACTCCTACTCACCAGGCTCTGAAAACACCAGGTTTGCATTTCTCCAGTTTCCTTTGCTTCTTACATGTCCCTGATGCTGTCCTGGCTCCCTCCTGGCAGGCTGACATTTATGCAACAGCACAGGGCCAAATGTGAGCTTACATTTGGGGCTGGGCTTCTTATCTGGGAGATAGAAATAGAAATGCGTGAAGTATAGACGGGATCTTATGTATACACCACATGTGCGTAGGGCTGTGGTATAGAAAAGGGCCAGAAATGATCCGTGGCAGCATCCCATGCCAAGAAACAAGCCGCACATCATCAGTAGCATGCTGTAGGCACCCCCAGTAGGCATGCCTTACTTCTTTAGGACAAACAAAGGGTGAGAAGCAGATAGATGGAGCCAGCGTGGGCGTTCAGCGATGCTCCAAAGTATGTTAACAAATGTAGGGTTGCATACATCAACCCTGCAACTCCTGAATCATCAGAAGTGCTCTGCTCAGGCCAATGCGAGGACCTCTGCGGGAAAACAGATCCAGTGCCAACCTCCTGCACAGGAGATGGTAATGAGCACAGCTTTTGCCACTTAAGATCATCTCCTGCACTCTGTACAAAGAGTGCCACGGCCCTGCATGTTCAGCTGGGACCAGCACATGTCGTCCAAGCCTCAACTGCTCCTCTGGATCCTCTCCAGTTTTCTGCTGTGTAACTAAGCATCCTCTTCTGCAAAATCAGGTTCTCTGTCCTGGACAGCTAATGAGAAGCGACTGTCTTCAGCTCCACTGCATTTTATCATGGTAGCTTTATTCTTAACTGACATTAATCACCCAATTATTAAGAGTGACACAGCACTTACACCCTTATCACTGCAATCTAATTAACTTCTGATCTTATAAATCAGTCTTGTACATCAAATATGTAATATCTATGGGCTGAATCTCTTATTTGCTCCACAGGGACACCAAGCAGCGCCAGATACAAGCAAAGTGTGGTACAAAAGGAGAACAAATCAGTGCATCATAAAAACACTTCCTTTACTCCCCCCTGCTGAGCTTAACACACCCTTTTCCCACAGATGGGCAGCAAAGGCATGATCACCTGGAACCCCAAAACTGCCACAGATATGGAAAATGGATGTGCATGGGATTGTTTATTTCTTTGAGTGTCGAGGGTTCAGCAAAGCTGACAGAGTCAAATTTGGGTGACTCGCAGCATGAGGCTTGAGGTGTGTGTGAGCAGCAAATGTCTGGTCTTGGTCTTCAGTCTGAGCTAGGAAGGAACCTGGGGTCACACCTTCAGCTGGACACACCTTCAGCAGCATCCTCAGAAGCTCTGTCTTGGGCTGACAGCACCCTGCAAGTCCTGCAGAGATTTTAGCAGCAGGAACAGCTGCTGATTTCTTTGTAAAAACACAGATTTTCCCACTGGGAAGTTTATAACAGACACCCTGAGGACAGTTAGGCTCCTTTCCCACTCCAACCCTTCTAGACATCCCTGCATACCAGATGCCTCTTCTTCCTCTTCCTGACCCCTGTGGGTTCGTGCATGAAGGATGTCTTGTCACTTCCCATGCAAGAAGAAATATTCTTTAACTTACATTAAGGTAAACTGAAAGAACAGATCTTTATTCACCCACATGCAAGATGCATGGTAGCCATCAATATTTATAATAGGCATAGCTCGAAGCAACGAAAGAACAATATTGAACAATCTGATTACGGGGAGGTTAATTCTGCCTCGTCTCTCTCTGTCTTCCTCCCGCTGCATCCCAATGACTTGCTGTACACGCCATCCTGACGCATCCTTTGTCAGGGGCTCAATCTGGGCTGCATTCTTCCGAGCACCTCTTCATGGTGGATGACATTAGATTTTATAGATAATTTCCTTTTTGGATCCCTCAGGAACGTCTGGCTAGGTTTAATCTTTCCTTTTGAAAGATATTTCTTTCTAAGGTCCTTAGAAGAAAACCCTGATGTAACTTTAATAACAACAAGCACCGGTCCACTTCCTTGGAGAGGCGAGCACAGCTTGGCCAGTGCAGATGTCACATCCTGAACAGTCCTTGACTCACTGAAAATTTCCCTCCATCCTCTCAGTATGGAGCACATCCACCATCTGAACCTTACATTTGATATTCCCGTGCACAACAGCAACATGTATATGGTCACTGACTACAAGCCTCTTTCTAGGGCTCTGGGTGTGGGTGCAAGAAGCTTCATCCATCGCTGCACCGTGCTCTGCTGCAGCCCGTGGTGGCTGTGGAACTGCAAGCTTCCTCGCTCCGATCACACCCAATGAAACATGACGGTCTCAATGAAATTTATTTTGCTTCCCCTGAGTAGACGATCAGTGCTCCCAGCAAATCTGACAGTTTCAAGCATCATCAATTACTGCTTTCACTATGCAGTGACTCCTTCTGTGTTGCACCTCCTATTGCAGAGACCTTTGAGATCTGCTTTGTTTAGAATGGCTAGAACCAAACCAGAAAAAGTGATTCCTCTTTTCAGACCAGTCTCCTACTAAAAAATATTGCACCTTAATGCTAGGAACCCGAGAAGAGATTCACCTGATGTGGGATTTCTTCCTCACAAAGTTCTCAGGCTGGCTGTTGGAAAGTTGTTCTCAGAAATTCAATGCTATAACCCTTGTCTTTTGGTTCTTTACAGCTATTGAGCAGAGTGAAGCCACAGAAGCAATGCCCTTGTCAGCAGAAGAAATACCCAAATCTGCTAGTGTTCATGGAGAACCGTTGTCCCCCAGCTCTTTGGGTTCTTCCATGCCAGGTCCTGATGCTGCTCGTCACAGGAGCAGAGGGGTTGTGTGAGATGCCTGAGCACAAGCTGTCCATCCGGACAACAACCCTGTAGCTCCCAGTGCTACACCTCCATCCTGCACGCCCACAGACCAAGTGGCTGGGCCTGCAGGGTCCCAACTCATCACTGTGCAGAGGCACCCACCACGTAGAAGCCCTCTGCTCCAGGCCACTTTCCCAGGCAGGAGAATGAGACCTTTGCCATCAGCATTGAGGTGAACGAGGACTGAAGATCTGGTTTCTCTCAGGATGTGCTGAAGGACTTCACAATTCCCTGATTCTCCACATCTCCATCCCAGGAACAAGCACTGGCTGAAAAGCCAGGGAATGTGCCAAGGATGGGGCAAAGCTGAAGTCTGAAACAAATCTCCCTGAGAGGATGCTACGGTCTCGGACAGCAGCAGGGTGGGATTATCTGCCACCACAATTGCTATGCGGGAGATAAAAGAGCTTCACTCTTGGAAAATAAACATTTGCTCACTCCAAACAAAAAGAAATCAATTAAAACAGTAAGTCAGAGTATATAGAGAGATCAGAAGTCTCCAATTTAGGCTGAGCCGAGTTAGGCCTCAGAAGACCTAGGCTCAGCTTCTGGCAGAGCCACCAGTCTCTGAGGGGACCAGACCAGATGTTTTGCCTGCTCAATGCCTCAGTTTCTCTTCCTGTGGAAATGAGCCAGTGGTACTGATGTGATGTAAGCCCTATTGATGAAAAATCAGATATGAGAATTGGTATTATTATTATTCCTCACCCAAACACAAACTGTGATGCTCTTTTCAATTATCCTTAGCAATAAAGAAAATGTGATCTTGTTTATTGAGCGTAGCTCTGTATGGAAGCATTTTGTGACACTCTGTCTTCAGAGTGACCTCAAGTACTAAGATCTCTTTGAAGAATGTGGTTTTCCTACTCATTTATTTCCTGCATAAGGACTCTTCATGTCAGCAGCAAGTGTCATGCTTTCCCATATACACTAAGGAGCCACTGGCTATTTCAGACTGAATGACATTTTATTTCCTGGTAGGAAGAATACCCCAAAATCCAATAAGGAAACTCTACCAGGCAGGACTGCTCTCTGCAGCTGAACAAACCTGGCAGCTGCCTCCAGCTCACCAGCTACCTTCCAGCAAAATGATATGCAGCACACAATGCACATGGGCAAGGCAAGAGAACAGGAGCAAGGTTCCCAAAAACGGTTCTGCAGTCTTATTCAGATCATGAAAGATGCACGCAAAAGAAATCTTGAATTTGTAACAGTCTCCTTGGAAGTGTCTTTCAATGCCTTTATCTGCAGCTCATACTTAAATCCATACCTGTCATCACCAAGGATGCTTAAAGGCTGTGGTTAAGACAGGCGTTAAGCTTTGCATGTGGGACCATCTTCCAAACACTGCAAAGTTAGACAATTAAACAGCCTAAATCTTTGGGATGCTCAGGGGCCTGAACATGTCTCCAAGTCCGCATTCTCCTTCTGCTGTAGGAGGCTACAGTTTTGTCTGATGCATGCAGAGCAGGAAGCTTTGCTTGATTTCCAAGGCTTCCACTAGCCCACAAGTCTCAATATAAACTAATCATGGTGCAATATTATTCCACTTGTCAACAGTTCGGGAGGAACTGACAGATCCTGGTTTAACTATTTAGCTCTGCCAGGGGTAATGAGTTCTCTCATGCATTAAATTAAAAATGACACTTGAAAATAAGTACATTATGGACCAAACACAGCACACAAATAGGGGGCAAAGATTTAAACTGCTGCCTGGTGGAGAATTGCCAATGAAGCAACATGCATCTCATTACCCAAACTTGCACCGCTCACATCCACCACGCAAGCCCTTTGCATATAGATGCATTTGCTGTGGGCAAATGCTGGCTATCAGCATGGACAAACACGTCTGTTTATTTTCCATTCCAACAATGTTTGAGTTAGAAAACCTGCTGAGGGCTCCTTACGGTGGGCAAACTCTGGGCAAGGCGGTCTGCGCTCCTCTGTCATTTTTAGATTGTGCCCCATGGCTTGTTTGCAGAACTCTCCTTCCCTTCGCTGCTGTCTGACAACCAAGGAAAAATACTGAGTGGTTGAGCTGATAAGACACACTTAAGCTGATAGAAGAAGCAATAACATTAATAAAGACAGATTTTACTTGTAAGTGGAGCGTATTTCTTTCAGAGAGAAGGGAATTTCTTTACAAGCTCTGGGTTTGATATCCTTGATGTCTCCTCCTGCCACTGTCACTGGGGTTTCTCTGTATGTCTGCTATGGACTCGTGGCAGCCCATGTGTTTTCCTCCATTCCACGTTTTCCTTTGCAGCACTTCTTAACCCATAGCTGTTTGGTTTTGCACTAATGTCTACAGTTTCATACATAGCTACATAGCTCTGTTCAGTGCTGAAGCATGTTTCCTGTCCATCATTAGGTAGAACTGTAAAATCCCACGAGGATCCAACTCCTGGCTCCATGTAGAACTACCTAAAATTCAAACCATGTGTATGAGAGCGTTGTCCAAACACTTCTTGAACTTCGGGTGGGGTTTTGTGCCCCTTTATCCAAAACTGTAGTCAGCTATGTGAGTTGGTCTCCTTTTTAGTCAATGAAGAGTAACGGGAACTTGTAAGGAACAACTTGTCTGGTCTTTTTGAATAAAATGAATTACCTGCTCAGTAAGTAGGTCTTAATAAACTGAGTCACTCCATATTTTTCCAGGTTGTCAAACAGCAGTAGGAAGGGAGGATTGTGATAGAAAAGACTACTGGCAGCCTGGCCAGCTGGCTCAGGTTTAGTCATCTATCCTGCAGACTCCTGAAGTTAGGAAACAGGAATCCCCCCACGTAAGTTATGCTTTTAAGTGAGAAGACACCTCAAAAAGGAAACTTTGGATGAAGAACATGTGAAATACTCAGGGCCATTAGTATGAGCTGAAAAGGAAGAGGTGAAAGGAGATGTAATGAAGTCTGAAGTTTGCCAAAAGCTGAGAGCCATGGGCTGGAGCTACAAGCATGCAAGTACCAGCTCTCATAGCCAGGCTGGCAGCTGTGACAGCTGACACAGGTATTTATATACTTCCCAAGGCAGGATGTAGATGTACTGCATTGCTTAGGCACTGCAGGCAGAAAGCAACCCCCTGCAGGAAGGTGAATGAGTGTGGCTGTGCCCAAGAGCAGCCCAAGTCCGATGTAGGATCCATGCTGTGCCCATCTGTCCCAGGAGGATAAAATAAATGTCAACATTTTATTCTTGTAGTTGCTGCTAGCTTCATATCTTGCATAATACAGAAAGCCATAATACAGAAAGTGCTCTGAAAAATAGTTGCTCTATATTTTTAGCAAATTTGCAGGTTGTCAATTTGCTAAATGTATACAAACTCATTTAAAATTCTATCACAAATCTGTCCTCTGGTATACGGATATGGAAAATTTTCTATCAAAAATCTGTTCTCTAGTAAATGGTGGGGATTTGTAGAACAAAGTTCTTACTGATTGGACACCCTTTCAATTCTATGGGGAATAAGAAGAAATTATCTTACTGAAAGCAATCCTAATTACATTACACTGCAGTTGTAAGAAGACATTGGGACATTTTCTTTGACCAAAACACCACTGCAAGTAGGTAAAAGGGTGTTGTAGGGTCAGGCCCTGCATGCTGGCATATATGCTGAATGGGTGAAGATATCCATCTCCAAAAGAAATAAAGACGTTTATTCCCACAGACAGTAAAGGTTGAAGTTAAAAATATTTGGGGGTTTAATCAGGGGCTGCATGGATTGGGTTTAGAAGTCTTCCTCCAGAGACTGTAAAAACACAAACTCACAAAACATGGGAAAGAGGAAAACCAACAGAATTGAAGCACCCACAGGCAAATGTCAAAGACAGCCCGACCTGAGGCTTGTTCTCATCCTCTCCCACTCCCCAGATGCAGGGGAGCAGGTATTTAGAAGAAAGAAGAGAGTGGTCCCACTCATTTTCCCAAAGCACACAGAAAACAGAGTCCTCTCCCTCTGGGAAACCAGGGGGACACCCAACTGCCCCCTCCTAGCTACATCACGACCACATTTTCTAAGCTGTCTCATGCTTGCTCCAGCAGAACGTCCCCAGAGCCTGGCTCCTCCAGGCTGTACCAGCTTCATCCCGCAGGGATGTGAGGGAAAATCACCTTATCTGACCGAAAGGGAGAAATCAAGATCAGTCTTTTCTCAGCAGTCCTGCGTGTCACAGCTCAGCTGACTGCTGCCTCGAACAATGCCTTAGGTGCAAACAAAATTCTCAGAAATCCTTTCCTGGATTGCTCAGAGTCATTCATATTCATTAGCAGTTATCAGCACGCAAACAAGGCCCACATTAATTAAATATCTTCGGCATTTGGGAATTGAGGAGTTTGGTCGTGTTTTGTTTAAGTTTGCTTGTTTATTAAAAGAAGTAGCTTATTCTGACCTAACTTTCCCTGAAATATTTTTCAATTAAGGGCAGACGTGATTATAAAGAAGGTATTGGAAAGTGCATAACAGACATGTTGGAACCAAAAATTCCAACCTCCATTTTAAAAAACTAATTTTACGGCATATATGAGAAAAAGAAAATATGGAGGAAGTTCTTACCTTCTTGGCTGTTTCTGAAGAAATCATTGCACCAAAAATGCTAATTACCTTTGAACCTGAATCTAAATTAATCACTTCCATTACCAAAATAATTTAATAGACTCATAGAATAGCGTGAGTTGGAAGGGACTTTAAAACTGGTTCCAACCCTGCTGCCACTCCTCCCAGCAGCCCAGGCTGCCCAAAGCCCCATCCAGCCTGGCCTTGGGCACTGCCAGGGATGGGGCAGCCACAGCTCCTCTGGGCAGCCTGGGACAGGGCCTCACCGCCCTCAGAGTGAAGAATTTCTTCCCTGTAGCTAATCTAAATCTCCCACTTGTAGTTTAAAGCCATTCCTCTTGTCCTACCACCACACCCCCTGACACACAGTCCCTCCCCAGCTCTCCTGCAGCCCCTTCAGGCCCTGGCAGGCCACTGGGAGGTGTCCCCGGAGCCTTCTCTTCTCCAGGCTGAGCACCGCCAGCTCCCTCAGCCTGGCTCCACAGCAGAGGGGCTCCAGCCTCTGAGCATCCTCGTGGCCTCCTCTGGACTAGCTCTGATCCATCCCTGTCCTTGTGCTGGGCCCAGAGCTGAACGCAGGCTCCAGGTGGGGGCTGAGGAGAGCAGAGCAGAGGGGGACAATCCCCTCCCTGCCCTGCTGCCCACGCTGTGTTGGTGCAGCCCAGCACACGGTTGGCTTTCTGGGCTGCAGGCGCACATTGCTGGCTTGTGTTGGGCTTCTTGTTAACCCCCAGGTCCTTCTCCTCAGGGCTGCTCTCCATCCATTCTCCACCCAGCCCTGTTCGTGTAATCTGTACATGCAGAGTTACACTCACAACACTTACACAAGGCAATTAGCAGCATTGTGTTTGTGGGTGTGAATTACAGGCTTGTTGTAAAAGGCAGACACCCTCGTTCAAAATCACCATTCTCACAAAGTTCGCTGCCTGGTTGTATTTTTTAAATAGCATCACTCTTCATTGTTGCTAACTCAATATCATTACTGAGATGGCCTGCAGGGTCACATTTCAGCAATAATCCTGCAGTGACTGCGTCTGGGCATTGATTTATTCCTTCATTTTTGTCCAATAGAAAACCTTTCTATTGCAACATTTCCCTTGTTTACTGAAGGGTGGAAAAAAAAAAAAAAAAAAGAGCTAAATTGTTTCAAAAGCATGAAGCAATTTATAACAGGTGTTATTCTACTGATATGAAACAACTACTCCGATGGGGAATGAACTGCAAATATAGTTGTACAACTTTGCATCACAAAGAAAACCCCATAGAAATCTTTCCACAAAAAGAAGCTGGAGCTCTCCTCAGCCTCAAAGTCACAGCCCTGTCATTAAAATCCCTTGTCTGGCACAGCCGCAGCTTCTGGAGGGGCTGAGGAGTGAGAGGAGGATGGAGACTGAAAAAGATGAAAAAGTGATATATAAAAATATCCTCCCAATGCTGCTGGACAAGGCTTCCACAGCAGATGATGGACAATGCATGGGGAAGAAGGAAAAATGTCTCAACCTCAAAAGGAAGAGCAGAAAGCTGAAGGTTTGGACCATGTGAAAATCAGTGCTTTTTCCTTTCTTTTTCGCTCATACCTATCTCTGCAGCTGCTATACTATTAGCACATGACACTTTAGTCTAAGCCAGGAGAGTTACAGATGTTTTATACATTTATTCATAATGAGGTGGAATTTTTATTAAACTTGTCTGTGGAAGCTATTGTGGAGCCTGAATTTTATTTACTTCAGTATAATAAATTTCCAAAGCCGTGGTGACACCATGGTAACAATATTGCTAATGTAATTATTCCTGCCTCTAAAACAGAGTTAAGTCTTTGTAACATGTAGCAACACTATACAATAATTGAATACGATTAGGTTTCCTTTTTTCTAAGCAGGAGGTGAGGAACTGAAAATACACTTCTCTGTGGTAATTTGAATCAGTAATTATTTGCAGAGATCCATGGGAGGAATTACCCATTCACAACCACTCTGTTTTGTTGCTTTTCCTAAATCAACTAAAATTGAGCATGGAGTTTTTGATCTGTGCATCCTAGCGATTCAGGAGTAAAGTAGGTTGTTCAAGGTGTACGCACACACAGAAGCACAGCTTCTGAGAATACAAATTTTCACAGAGATAATCAAACAAAACCTTTTTTCATGGCTTACATTTGAATATTGTGTTGCAAATTTCCGGAATATAACAAGGGAGGAAAATCTTATTCAGGTAAACCACACATAATGATGAAGTGTAATTGCTTAGCTGCACTGCCAAAGTTAACCTTCAGATGGAAATACCTGAAATAATTTTCTAGTGCTTCTTATCAGTACTGGAGAAATGTCTGGGTGAGGATGATCTATGAAATACCACAAGAAAAAAATGTTCATCTGTAAAATGACCAATGTCAATAAAACATTTCGAAGTCACAGGTAATTTTTTACTGTCCTCATTACACATCTCTCTTCTTATGATGAAAAGGGGATGAATAAGTGGACACAGGAGCCCCTCAAGAACCATAAGCTCTGTAAGCATGCACTTACTGAATGGCTGCTGTAGCTACTGTGCTCCAGATACATTACTTACAGATACGTTGATGTAGCTCAGCTGAAGCCAATTGAACTCCACTGTAATCTGTGCCAAAAGATATATCTCCCTCCCAGTGTTTGCTAACAAGAAGAGAGAAGTTATTCTAACATTATCCTTGCTAAAATTAAGTTTCCTCATTAGTTTCCCCTGTATAGTTAGGAGGCAGTTGATGGAGTGGAATGGAAAATATCATGGAAAAGGACTTGGGATGTGGATTTCAGACTGTTTTAATTCACTTTCACTGAATTTATACCTCAGCCTCAGAAACAGTAGGAAAACAAGCTTATTACTGTGACTGTGAGTACAGGAAGGAGCAATACCTCATGTAGAAAAAATTAAGTCCCTTGAGCTCATTGAAGGTATTTGCTGAATTGTAGGTGTATTCAGCATTCACCTTTGTCCATGCCCATTGCAAAGACTGCTCAGCATTTGCCACACCACTGGAAGTAAGGTCAGGAAACACCTGAAGGGTGGCAATAAAATAACTATCAAAGGAGGCTGTTTTTGCCAAAAGACCATTGCAGCAATTAGAATTACTTGCACGCTTAATATTAAACATGTTCTTAAGTGCTTTGCTGGACAGAGGCCAGGAGGCTCAACACTTTGCAGAAATGAGCTCTAAGTGAAGCTTCCCCGAGGCCTGGTTGTCCTTCGGCCTGGTTCTCCTTGGCCTTGTCAAGAGACCTAACGCAGGTTCACTTCTAAGTTATGTCTCTTCAGAAAGGACTTAGCCTCTTTGCTGCTGTGATGACAGATTCTCTAGAAATTCCTAAAAGATAGAGATGTAATTAATGTATTTGTTAAGAGAATATTAATTTGGGACATTTAATTCTTTTGCAGATCTTTTGCCCAGATCAGTATCATTTCTCAAGCCGAGGAGGTCTTCAATTCTCAAAAGGACTGAGCACATCTTAATCTTATCTTTTTGAGATGCAGATGCTGATGTAGTGTGCTTCCTCTTTTCTTTCACTCCCCCAGCAGCCTGGGCTGTAGGAGACTTACAGTCAATGTACGTACCAGGACAAAACTGTCTTTCACAAAATAACCCCAAGAACAGGGACAGAGCAGCGTGTGCTCCATCCTCCTGAAGATGCAGGGTCGCTGCAGCACAGGACACCAGTCTCAGAGCAGAGAGAAGTACCCAAGGTCAAGAAGAAGCAAGTAAGACCCAGTAGCAAGGCATTGTCCTGGGACTGACAAGTCAGGATTAGTCCTGGGGTTTGTTTCATGTAAGATATATGAAAGACGTTGAGCTCAGAGCCAGCCCAGAACTTGTCTTTTTCAGATACCTGTGTTAACTATGGAGCTTAACTCTTGCGAGCACGCTTTGGTGCTTTGTTTTTTCAGAACCTAAATAAATAGAGACACGGAACTGCTTTTGTTCATATCACAGCTGGTGGACTTCAGCAACAACATGGTTGAAGTGGTGCTGAATTTGAAATCCTGTATTTAGCCCAAAGATAAAATTTCAGGAGTCCAGGTACAGGTGGAAGAAAACGAGTCCCTTGAACAACACTTTCTGCTGAGAGAAAAGGGGGAAATAAAAACTTGTTTGCAACTGAAATAATAATAATAATAATAATAATAAAAAAAATGTTATCTTTTTCTTACCTTAAAACCCTGTTCTTTAATTTCTAACCCTATTGCTGTAGTGCTTCAGACAAGGGCTGTCTGACTACAAAGATAAGGATAGATGTGATGACTGGTCTGTACAGTTAATGATACATACTTTATTGTCAAGCTTGGTGCTGTGTAAAGTCAATAAACCTCATAGCTATTGATCATGCTGGAAAAGGAAATTAATGTGGACACGACTTGTTTTTGCAATATGATAGGTATGTCTGCATGTCATCACCTAACAGCCTCAAGCTGTTTGTGCTTGCTTGAGTTTGATGGGACGCAGCTATCCAAAATCTGGATAAATAATAAAAATCAGTGGTGACCTTTGAGGAACTTCAGTTATAAACATGAAGTTGAGGGCTGCATCTGGGAAGTGACTTACAGAGTCTTTTTTTGGTCAGTGTGGCGTATTAATCAGGGTTAGAATAAGCACGGTGAGATGTGCAGCAGCCAGCGATCCAGTGATCTGTCTGCCCATATGAGCTCTGCTTTGAAATCTTAAAAATAATAATAATAATCCAACTGATTTGCAGGTCTTGTCCACTTCTTTTCAGGACTTCACCATTTCTATGTCAATAAACATAGGGAAACTGCTCCCTATTATTGTCAGGGATACACTGTTATAAACAGTGTGTGGATGCAGGGGGAATAGCACAGCTCATTCATTGAGGGCTCTCCTGGAATGAGCTCTCCATTCCCAAGCCCCAGCCCGACTCCTCTGACATGCTCGTGAGTCAGCAGGTCCTCCCCAGTGGTCAAAACATTTGAATGGATGGATGGAAATTCTCCCTCTGCTACCACTGATATCAATCACACTGTAAGATGGGAATGGTTTTCATGAGTCTGAAAGATCAACCTTTGTTTCTGTAAGCTTAATACGTGGGGCTTTGCAGTGATGCTTGGAAAAAAAGTGCAGTTGCGACTGGGCTGTTTCTAGCACTCAAGCTAGGCATCTCCAAGTAGTTTTAGGGTGCCCAAAACCAAGCTGCACTGGGGGCCTAAGCAGATGCAAAATGCCCTAAGTTCATTAATTCATTCTTGCACTTCATTATAGCAAATTGTGGCATTATCCTCCTTCTACCAAGTCTCATATAGACAACTATTTTTATGCCTAAGTAGATCTATATCAATGCCAGCTGGGGACATAAAGTTTGCAAGTCACAACCCTTACTTTGCTCCCTGTGACTTTATTTAAAAAATGTTACTGATATTACTGCAAAGTTCCTTGCTGTTCTCACACTTTGGTACATTTCTCCTGCAATCCACCACTAGCTATGGCAGGGAAAAACCCACAAAACTTAATCGGGTGGAAGTGGTTTGTTTTTTGAAGGAAGAAATTTCCCCTGCACCACAGTGCATTATGAATTTTCCATCCCTCGTAGATCGACGGAATGATATTGGAGTCACAGTGAGAAATGGAGCTGCATGGTTGGATGAAAGCGGTAAAAACAATCAAGTGCCTTGCTGAGCATGCGGCGTTGCTACTCTGCTATGCTCCATCTCTCCATGAGTTACTATCCATTTTACTGCATCAAATGAGGGAAGACACTCTGGAAAACAACCTCACAGAAAGGTCTTAGCTCTGCATGGATATTTGGACTTCTTCAGTAGGTAATTTAAATGCAAAAAAAAACCCACATTCTTCCAATTTTTCAGCCTACTGACTTGCGATTTCTGGTTGGTATCACACAATCTGCAGACAGTCAGTATATACACACTCAAACCAAACCGACAGAAACAAGTTTGTTCCATCAGTGCTTGTATGCCTGGAGTTTTGCTTGCTGATATTTACAGCAGAGGTGATGGCATCAGCAAAGCCAGCAGTAAAGGAACCCTGCTACTGCTCTTTGGAGTCCCGCTGCTGCCCCAAGGCAGGATCCCTGGTCCCTTTAATCTGATTTTTCAGCCCTGACAAGTCTCAGGCGCAGAGCAGCTCTCCACAGACATGCATTTGTCCCACAGCTGGATCTGCCCTTGGGTGATCACACACTTGCCAGGGATAAGAAACCTCAGCCCTTTGGATCTGGCTCTATTTTGGGTCAGGAACTTGCTTCACAGCAGGGCCCGTGGCTTCAAGAAGTGCTACAGACAGGAAGCCTGGAATCATCATGTGCTGATAATTCTCATTTACAGCCCTTGTAGCAAGCTTTAATCTTTTCTAAACAGCTCTCTATGGCTCCAAAGGGACACATCTGAATGGCCCTAATAGGTTGTCATCATTTCACTAATGGGGGTTTAGTGCTTGACTTATGGACAGAGACCTAATTCCACTTCTCACTGCTGCCCTGCAGAGAGACTGGTCCTGCTTTACATTCCCCCTGCTGGTGTCCCTCTGTGGACAGGAATGACATTAGAAAACAAACTTCAGAAGGAACAACCCGACACCCTTTCAGAGTTTAACTAAACTGAAAACTTCAGCCATTGCAGCTTGGAGCAGAGATGGGTGGGAGGAGGTTTGAAATCTTGCCATGGAGAGATCCATGCAGTATATCTATTGTTTGCTTCAGTGCTGCTCCAGATGCATACAGAAACCACACACAATGGGATGCCCAGCATCCTGCTAGGTGCAGGCATGCAATGCCAGGAGGTACAAAGGAGAAAAAACCCTATTTGCAAAGCACACTGAGTGAATGCTATATGCAGAGGCTCAAGAGGGAGTGGATTGGGCTTTTGAGATCTCCCTTGAAAATTTGCTCCCTATTCCCTGCAGGTCATAAATAGCTGGAAATCTTTTACTGACATCACATCTAGCTACTATTGTGCCTGTGGCTATTTTCAGTATTCTCTAAGAACCTTCTATTGGAAGAGATGCCAACATTTTCTGGCATTAGGAAACAGAAATATTTTCAGGCTCCAGCTGCCAAAACCTGCATTAAGGCTCCAGGAGAGCACATCTGCTACAGGATGCCTCAGGGCTGTGTGGCTAACACTGGGCCAGTGCAGACACTCATTTGTCTCAAACCTCTTGGTTTAAGCTCTTAAACTACCTGTACAAGGGGTCGTATCCCCTCCCTCCATAAATGCTTTGGTGGAGGTGTTAGGAGGCTGGGGTTTAGTGTTATTTCTAGTGGTGAGGATATAAATAGACAAACTGTTCTCATGTCCTTCACCATGAAAGATGGGCAAAAGGTACTGAGCAAAAGCTGGAACAAAGAAAGGTCCGATTGGTCATAAGGAAAAAATTATTCACCTAGAGAATAATTAAGCAGTGGAGCAGGATGCCCAAAGAAGCTGTGTAATCTCCATCCTTGGATATTTTCAGAACTCAGCTGGACATAAAGCTCCAAACAACCTGACCTGATTTGAAAGTTAGGCCTGCTGTGCACAGGAGGTTGGACTACAGACTCCCTGGGGCCCCTTCAACCTATATTATTCAGTAAGACTATGACTCCATAGGTGGTTCAGAAACTGGGCTGCCAGAGTTAACACATTCAGAATTATGGAACATCCTGACGTTAGCTTATTCTCTTAACTTCAACCTAAATTTAAGATAGAAAAAGCTTAGTCACAAATCTAAATCTCAAAATAAACAAAGAAAACCAAACTATCTCTTATTCAAAGAGCAAATTAATTCATTTATCCTTTCTGTCCATCTGTGAAGCTGAAGATCTAACTCATAGTTAGGTCTGTAAGTCTCTATGCATATAGTACATCAGGATGCAATTACAGGTGAGAAACCATTTAACTGTAGATCTTTATATTCGGTCATTTTACTGGTATCTCCTAGGTTTCCATTTCACACTCTTCTTTCCACATCAGTCCTTAACCTCCTCAGCAGGCAGGTTCAGCAATGCCCACTCCAAACATGTAGCTGTCCTCACTTTGGAAATGTCTGTGCTCCTTTGGGCAGACCAGACCCAATGGACTTCATATAGTAGCAGTGAGGAATCACTTCCATTTGCTTGGGAAACCACATAAGTATCTCAGTGCAAACCTTTGCTATGCATGATAGTTCATACCAAGACATGAAACAATAACAACACTTAAATATAAATGAAGAATTATATTGTACATCTCATTGCTGATGCTCCTTTAAATCAAGTCACAATGGTAATAAGAGTTGGAGGCCATACTAGGTAAGGCACAACTAAGCATAGTGTCCTCTCCAAACCCTTCTTTGAAGGATGTCTTGATTACGTCCTTAATTTAGAGGATGTGGCATATCCCACAAGCAAAATCTGTAACTGTATTGCATTTCAAGTCAAAAAAAAAAGAGGGAAAAGGTGGGTTATTACAAATACCATTAAATGTAGAGGCTGAGGGTGTTAGTCACTCTCTGAAATGGCAGCACACCGCTCAGCATGGACTAATTGACCTAGTTTTTCAGCATCACATGACTAAATTACCCTAGAAAGAGTGCCCTGACCTCACACCTTCTGCTGGAAGAGAAGTCCTACATCAAACCCACATCCTGCCATGAATTCACTAGGGGCTCTTAGGAGAGTGCAGAACATATTAACATTAAACAATGCTAATGCACATATGTTAACCCAACAGTGGGGATCAGGTGTTGAAATGTGAATCCAGAACGTGAGGCGTAATTGCCAAGTCCTGCCTACGCCTCTGATTATCCCAGGTCAAATCATTCCCTAGGCTTCCACCTGTAATTTTACCTCAGCTTTCCCAGCTACATCTTTTGCAGCAAAAATAGGAGAGGTTTCTACCCTGTGGAACAGGCTGGGGAAGCTGTGGTTATCCCATATACACCATATGATTTGATTTTTTTTTTTCTCCCAGTTCTGTGACCCCATACTCTTAATTCACTCTGACATCATGTTTTTCAGCTGTACATATTATGAAGTGTTGTCCATGATTGCCTGGAAAGCACATCCATTTTCTTTAAAACACCATACACTACATAACACATGTATCAGTAAAGAAAGCAATTTCACTGTAAAATCTATGTGTTTCATTATATGCTCCACATGATGTATATATTCTATTGTGAAACGTTGCCCTCTGTTTGCTACTTTATGTTACATTTCTCATGAGGTTACCTTGACTTTCATGTGGCTGCTATACCGGATTTTTTTATGCCCACATAACCTTTTAAGACATACATGTTTTTTTTTGTTACGGTACAAAAGGAGTTAGGTTCACATATTGCAGCTTTTATTAGTGCTCACAGAGAGGTCTGAAAGAAACAATAATACCTGCTTTAAGGCAAGGTTTCATCTTTTCAATGGCCATATACGTTCCTATTGTCTGCGCAGTAATTTTTTTCTTTTGGCACTGAAACAGGAAACGCTCAGTGAGAAAAAGGGTCTATTCTTTATTGACTTCACATAGTATTTTTTAAATCAGTACAAGGGATGTAAACCATTGCAAAGGCAAACTTCACATTGATGGTGGGAGCAGCAGTTTATACAGCCAACAGTCCTGAGACTTTGCTGTTGAAAAATCAATTCTGGTCCATTGGAGTCAAAAGCCTACAATGGTATAAATGAGTGAAGCAAATGACCTATTTTCCTATCACAGCTTTTCTAAAAAGACTAATTAATTGGCTCGTGGACACCCTTTGAAGTTGCAACCCTATGTTTTCCATCACCTTGTCCCAGTTTTATGCCGTTACATCACCACCAAAGTCACACCAGTTAAAACAGGAGCAATGAAGTGATGAACTGCTGTCACAAAGTCTATAGCACAGGCTTGGATGTGACGTCCAAGACGAGGCATAGTTTCACATGGAGGAAAGGTGTGATCAAGCTTGATACCTGCGGCAGGTATCCCTGGACACCCTTTGTGCATTGAGTAGCATCATGCTCTTGTAACAAGAGGTGACTGGTATGCATGATGTGTGATAGTGGACAGCCCCCAGTTACAAGGAGTTCATAAGGGATCTGCCTGACATATCTTTCTGTAGAGCAAAATCATTCTGTCCAGAGCAGGATTGCAGTGCAGGAAGATGGTAAGCTGTTTGAATCCATGTTGTGTAGCCACTGTGTATGTTATTTCTATCCTGGTAGTTCTTATGAGATGAGGGCAATACTGCGTTCCCAAAACATTGATTTGCTCACTTTGCAATCACTGAAGAAAGAGGTATGTCCAGTGGGCAATCTGGACCTCAGGGAGGGTTAATTTCCTCCTGGAAATGTCTCAAGAGAGAGCAGACCTTGAAGGCTTTACGTCATTTATGTCATTAGTCAAGCAAGATGGTCCTGAACCACTTTCCTCAAAGTCAAATACAGCATGTAGGGCAGAAAAGGTACTTCAAAACAGGAGTTTTCAGTCTCTGTCTTTACAGAAAAGGGTGGAAGCCATGATATCTACTGTAGGCATCTAAGTTGCATTGGATTTTAGGTGTCAGTGAAGCTGTTCTGTTAACATAAGTGTCCATATACAGTTGATGAAGGGAAGTCAAGACCTGAAGGCATCCAAATAAAAATCCTGTTTGCCTCCTCAATCTCTGTTCCCTCTCTTTATTGGGATTCCTAGGATGTAGGTTCTGTCTTAGGCCAAAAGGATCAAGCTGTCTGGTGAGTTGCCTGAACACTTAATGTCATGTTTTACAAAGTCTAATGACTGAAGCCAGGTTTTCATGGGGAAAGCATAGGAGGGGATGAATGTTTAATTGTATCTGTCCTAACCATTTATTGTGTGACTTCTGGCATGTCTTTTTTTTTAGTAATTCTGTGCCACAATTCCCTACTAGTAAAGTGGGAATGATATTTCACAGACTCAGAGGAATGTTTTAGGATGAAAGAAGTAGTATTTGTGAGATGTTCAAGTATCATACTGAGGAGTTCCACAAAGCTTATATAGAAAGATCCATATTTTCAGTGCAAGGGGACTTAGAATTAGAATTGTTGTATCCA
Source organism: Anas acuta (assembly GCF_963932015.1). Classification (NCBI taxonomy): domain Eukaryota; kingdom Metazoa; phylum Chordata; class Aves; order Anseriformes; family Anatidae; genus Anas; species Anas acuta. Next base: position 197,658,519 of record NC_088979.1, on the reverse strand, counting down.
ACTTCTGGTTCCACACAGGACCACCCAAAAATCAGGCCATGTGTCTGAGAGCAGTGTCCAAACACTTCTTGAACTCCAACAAGCTCGGGGCTGTGCCCACCATCCTGGGGAGCCTGTCCCAGTGCCCGACCACCTCTGGGTGCAGAACCTTTCCCTAACCCCCAGCCTGATCCTCCCCATCCCAGCTCTGTGCCGTTCCCTCGGGTCCTGTCACTGTCCCCAGAGAGCAGAGCTCAGCGCCTGCCCCTCCGCTCCCCTCGTGAGGGAGCTGCAGGCCGCCATGAGGCCTCCCCTTGGCCTGCTCTGCTCGGGGCTGAACACACCAAGCGACCTGAGTCACTCAGTCTTGTCCTCTAGACCCTGACCCATCTTTGTAGCCCTCCTTTGGCCACTCTCTAACAGTTTTATGTCCTTTTTATACTGTGGCACCCAAACCCTCACACAGAGCTCGATGTGAGGCTGCCCCTGCACAGAGCAGAGCAGGACAATCCCTCCCCTCGCCCAGCTGGCCCTGCTGTGCCTGAGGCACCCCAGGGTGCTGTTGGCCCTCCTGGCTGCCAGGGCACACTGCTGGCTGTGTTCAGCTTGAAGTCAAACAGAACCCACAGATCCCTTTCAGCAGGGCTTCTCTCCAGCCTCTCAGCCCCCAACGCGTACAAATAGCCAGGAATAACCTGTCACACATGCAGAATCCAGCGCTTGCTCTCATTAAACTTTATATGGCTGGAGATTGCCCAGCCATGTAATTTGTCAAGATGTCTCTGCAAGGCCTCTCTACCCTCAAGGCAGTCCACCACTCCTCCTAATTTAGTATCACCTGCAAACTTAATATACATTCAAGTGCTGCATCCAGATCGGTTATAAAAACGTTGAAGGGAAGTGGCCCTAAAATGGCCTGTTGAGGCATAAGTACATTGCATTTCATACACTGAGTGAAAAAGATCTGAAGAAATGCAAAACCACTGCACTGCATACTGAAAGCACATTTTTGAAAAGGTAGTGAGAGTGCATATGAAAAGGGGAAAAGTTAAGATTAACACAGTTATCCTAATTTTGTCATTTATTAACTCAATTAACTCCTGAGCTTATTGTTAAGCTTGTCTGCCCTGGTAAGGGGAAGAGTTTTGCCAGGAATATTAATAGGAAATACAGTTTATTATATCTGTGTTTAGGGGCATCTACTATCAGTATTAATGGGTTAAACAAGTGCAGGGAAAGTAGGAGGAATGGGAAGAGACAAAGAAAAGGGAAAGAGAATGGGAAGGAATTTTAATATTCAGATGTTAACTTTCAAATGTGTCCTTTAAATACCGGGCTGTGTTTAAACACTGCCCTTCACTCAAATGGAACCTAGCATCCTTGAGTTTCCCTCGTTTTTCAATGGGTACAGTCACTGTATAATCAGAGAAATATTGCCATTCTTATAACATGTTTTATGATCATTTAATTGGAGTCATCTACCAGAGAAGATGAGAAACAGAAGGAAAGCTCTAGCACTAAGAACAGGATTCATATCTCCATGTTGATGCTTACACCCATGAAGACTTTAGCCATAAAGAAGCATTTCTAAGCAAAATACTGCAAGCAGTTTAAAGTTGGTGTTGCTGAAAATGCCTTTTGTAGGAAATTCCTGTCATGTATTTACAAAACCCCTGCCCCTACCAGATAATAACAGATTACAAATTACAAATGAATGCAGCTGTATTTCATTATTAATTGTAACAAGTTCCCAAGCTGTTAAGTCTCATGGTCTGCTGATCATGCCTGACCCACAAATGGAAGTATGCAGTGCAATAAAATTTCGCACACTCTCGGTGTCCTTTCTAATTAGCGAATGAGTCATGCCCTATATCTGCAGAGCGGAACCACACTTCCTAAGTTCCAAGAGCATCAATAGATGGGCGTGTAGATGTCAATTCAGGCTGTGTTGCATACCACAATATTGAAAGGACCAAAAATTTGGGAGCTGAGTTTTACTCCAAAATTGAAGGCACCTAAAAAAGTTCGATTTTAGAGCTGGCTCTTTCAAAAAGTGGTTTGGGATTTTGTTTTAATCTTAGGTATACCTAGGAGGTTTGGGTGAGCCTGAGCGTAGACTAACTCTTTGCTTGTGCTTTTGTTTCTGTGTGTGACAGTACAGTGTCCTTCAGCTGGAAGTGGAAGAAGGGAGGCTGTTTCCAAGGGTACTGTCAGAACATCACCACATGGTGTACACAATTAGTTGTGATGTACAAATTGCTGCTCTAGTTAAAGGGCTCTCTGCTGACAGTGAAGCTTGCTCTGCAACTGAAATAACTTGCTGCCACACAGTTCTGCTGTTCAGGAAAAAGAATAAGCTAGTTTAAATGAGGTCATTAAGTCACTTGGCCAAATTCCTACCCCAGGCATTTATCCTATATGTCTTCTCTGATTCTGTAGCACAGCTGTTAATTGAAAGCTGGATTTTGCCTAAGAGTAATACAAATCTCACCCCTCCAAGCAATCTGAACCTGCAGGAAATCTGTAATTCTCAAAAGCTGATGGAGGCCAAAGTGACCCTTTTCCCATAATTTGTATTCCTTAAATACTCATTAAGTTATTCCAGCAAAAGCCAAACTGCCTTCTCTACCAAACCCTTCCAGACGGGTTTCACCTTATACCTGATCAGAAAGATGATTGTATTTCTGACCAACTGGCTGTCCTTCCTTTCTTCATGGCTGGCTGAATCCCTCTCTCAGCCTGCCACATGGATCTGAGGACAGTGGCAAGGACACAACAGAAAGGGAAAAGAGCCCCAAATGACAGATTAACTCCACTCTAATCTGATTTGCTGGACAACAGGAGCTAAATTTCTCCAGTTTGACAAGAGAAGGACAGTTACTCAGAGTAACATCTGATGGTTATAAACACCACTAGTCTACAGGGCAAGTGGATTTTGCTGCTGGCCATTCTCCCAACACCCAAGCTCTGAGGACATGAGAACTTCTGAGCAGAGCTGTAGGAGCACACAGCAGCTTTATTCAAATGGATGGCTTGCCCACTGTGAAACTTCCATGCAAGTTCAGAGAGCTCAGCTGTTTTGCTCCAAAGGAATTTGATTTTATGATCTCTAGGCTGTCCAGGATTTGAATGGTACTCACATAGATTAAAAAGTTAACTTGTCTTCAGTCCTTTTCTCCCTGCATTATTTTGTTCTAACAGATCTCTTACAAAATTCCTTATTAATCTAGTTGTATTTCTCTAGGCTCAGTGAATTTCTATGTTGGAATTACCCTTCTCATTATCATTAACAAGTTCAGGCTGAAAGAATGAAAGAACAACAGTGATGGCATGAGGCTGAAGTGAGTTTTCACATGAGGTTACCAGGCAGCATCACACACCCCTGGTGGGTTTACAATGACTCATGGATGGTTCATACGTGGCTATGGCCCACACTCACAGTGATGGGCCTCAAAAAGAGCACAAACTGCAGAGAATTGTGTAGCCTGTGCAGTTTATATGGGTGTTGACTGGACAGATGGGACAAGAAGTAATAGTGCTCTTCATGTGAAAGGAAGAAATTTGGTGTCTCCACTTGCCTCAGTCACTACCCATTATTGATCTTTACTAAAACCCTCATCATCTCAGAATGTCCTGAGAATGGTCTGACTCATGTAAGTAAAATGCCCTTAGAAGTTATCTCTACTTGTCTTGCTTAGAGCCACATATAAAGGGTAATCAGTGCCTTCCCTACACTGTCCATATCTCATCATAAGCAAGAGCTTGCCAGGGGATTTTCTTTATGTCATCTGAAAAATAAAATAAAATAAAATAAAATAAAATAAAATAAAATAAAATAAAATAAAATAAAATAAAATAAAATAAAATAAAATAAAATAAAATAAAATAAAATAAAATAATAAGTAAAAAATGCGGGGGAATGGCATGTACTGAAACATCTTACCAATACACATGAGCAATATGTCTTGCCATTTCTCATTGTGTGAGGACACAATCACAATTTCCCTGACAGTAGCAGAGGCGAAACAGCTGGTTCTCAGAATGAAGAGGGATAGATGCAGTAAAGCTAGACTTAATTATACTGTAGTCAATCTAGTGCTGAAGCAATTAAAGTCTGCCGAATTTAAAGAGCTAGTCCTCGAAAGACGTGCCTGGAAGCATCTTCTGATGCTTCTGCCAGGCTTCTGCCAACTAACCAAAACCTTCAGTAATACCAGTAAGAGTCCCACTCATAGCTGAGGACACCAGGTTCAGCATGTAGGAGCTCTGGGGGATGGATAATGCCCCACTAACAGGTACTAATTCCAAAGTTTTAATACCACAAGAACTTTACAGAATGGAGAAAAGTGCAGAATTTGGCATCAACTTGGAAGATGCTTTCATAAATACAAAACTGATATAAGGTGGAATTCGCCCCCCAAGGTCACAGAAGTAGCAGCCTCAATCACATTCTGAAACTTAGCAGTGCTTAATAAGACAAGTCGATGAATAAGCTCATTATTTCCCACTCAGATTTTTTTCTTCAACATTAAAGGAATGTGAGTTAACTTAGGAACCTCCCCCAGCCCTAGAGGATCTTGTACTGTCAGTGCTGGATGAGGAGGTGTTTTTTTGTAAGGAAGGCTGGCTTGCAGTCACTAGTGAAGCTGCAATTCAATCAGACTCCTAACTAAAGGCTAAAGGTGGCTGAAATTAATTCCCCTTTGGAAAAAAAAGGTTGACATGAGTTCCTCATTTTCCTAATGAAATAATAACACTGCCATATCCCATCAGGAGCTGTGAGGCATAATAAGCATTTTGAGGTATTTTGTTATTCTGGCAGCCAGAACCAGCTGTGCATGAGAAATAAGCATCATATACACCCCTTTGGAAAAACACAGAGGAGCTTCATATCACAAAAGCACAGACCTAGTGGACAATTTAGGTTGAAGAGACTTTCAGAGGGCTCTAGGTCCCCTGCACAAAGGTGGGCTCGCTTCCTAATTAAATGGTCTTGCTCCAGGCCATGGCAGTAGTTTTGAAAGTCTTCAAGAATTTTCTTCTACCTAGAATGTGCCATTACATCTCTGGCTTCATCTGGCTTCATCTTCTGTACAAGCCACTCTAGTTCTCAGAAAGCTGATATTGCATCCTTGCTAATCTCCTCCAAGCTAAAGAAGCCCAGTTCTCATTGCTTCTTGTCTATATCATGATCCATCCCCCTGAATACCATTGTAGTCCTTGGCTTTCTCCAGTTTACTAATAAATCATTATCCTGGAATAGAAATACAAGGTTTCTAAATGCATCCAAGACACCAGACTTCATTCAGGTCTGCCATGCAGTAATGTGCAGGAAAGCCAGTTTATGTGAGTTTGTCAGCTTCCAAATGTATTAGCTATATACTTCTGTTTTAACTTTCTTAATTCATGTAATTTGGACACCTGGTTTTGCAGATGGTCAGACAGTAAAAATATAAATATATTCCTGGTACATCTGTTTAAACATTTGCAAAATAATGTCTCCTTAAAACTTATAGCATATGCAGCCTATTACTAATATCCTAATTTAAAATAGTATCCAGCGGCACCACACACTCAGAGGTGATGCTTTATGGGTGCTGCACTCCCTGCGGGGCAAAACAAGCTTGTCTTAAAGAGGTTAACCCAAGGAATTTTCAAACTATACTACAAAAATTGCAGGAGAGGAAGGAGAGACATGGAAAAGGGAAATTGCATATATTGTTCACAGAAATTTTCACCTGAAAAACAAGAAATAAGACAAGTCTTCAGACTTGCAGAACACTCTTCTATATACATCTTTTCTTGTTGCCCACCTTCAACGTTTTATGACATGCATTGAACAATACTGACAGAAGTTTTCTGAAGCCTTCAGAATTTACAAGAATTATAAAGTATGAAGTAGCCATTACAGTCTTAACCCATTAAAACTTTTATTTCCTATCTTGCTATTGTATATGTTCCTGTTGTGCACTCCTTCCTCACCCTATTCATGCCAAGCCTGATGCTGAACACCATAATGCTACCCTAATTTCACTCATTTGGAAGTGGTTGAGGAAATCACACTTGGATTAATTTTATATACACAGATAAAGGCAAGATTGCTGACCTGCAAAATGAAACTTCCTCTCAGCAAAGAAGACTGTGAGGCCAAAGACGGAAACGCCAAAGCAGATTGTGAGGCCAAAAGGGAATTCAGCAGGAAAGTATTAGCACCAAAAGTTATCAAATGGATGTTCAGCCCTACTTACAGAAGCACGGGACTGAAGGGACTCCTCAACTCACCACCTGAAGACAGGCATTGTTCCAATGGGCAATCGTGTCATATAATTTCATTCCAAATTTAAAAAATTTTCTCCATCTTCCTTTACCAGCTCCCTTTTAGGCAACTAAATTGGGTGGAGGAGAGAAGCCCACCTAAGCCAGAACCTTGCTCAGGATCACTGGGTATGCAGAATGGGACTCTCCTTGTGGCTTTCCCATGCATGCTTTGGCAGGGGGGTTGGACCCGATGATCTCTTGAGGTCCCTTCCAATCCCTACAATTCTGTGATTCTGTGGTGTGCCTGTCTACATGACAAACCAGTTAGTTATCTCTTGACATATTCAAGAAGTCTGCTATTTATAGCACATAGTCCCCCCATCCCAGCTTCGTGTAATCCCTTCATCCCCTGAGAAAGTCTGACATATTTAAATACATGCTTCTCCGTGCAGAGGAGGTCTCAAAATGCAGATGGCTGCTCAAATGCATATCGTCTGCTGGTGTTTCAGTGAGCTAATGATTTCCCTGCATCTCCTGAAATTCATTCTCCCTGCACAGGTCCCCCCATTGCAATCACGGGACACCTTCGAGCCCCTCAAAGTGTCTTATCCTCTCGTGTAGCCCAAGGAGCCCAGCAGTAATTAGAAAAGCTCTTCTAAAAAGTGGCAGCTCATACAAGCAAATGGCAGGCTGGCAGAGATCTGCTTAGGGTGTGGTGGATTTTAATAACTCTCTCTCCTACCTGTGGTGCCTGCGATTGAAACACAGCTAGTTTAATGGGAAGGCAAACCACAGGCAGAGCGGGTAGGGACAAGAGAAACAAATCTATTTAATCTATAAAATAAAGCTTTTGATATTGTGATGCCAAATGGATTATCCCGAAGAACGGAAAGGAAAGGAAAGGAAACAAGCATCTCCCCATTCAATATTTATATATCCCTAGATAACAGCCTTCATTGAGATGGATTTGTCAGAGTTACAGTGCTGAGCATCCTTTTATGGTTAGTTTCTCAATTTTATGCCTAGCAATAAATGGCAGCGATGCTTTCTATTAGCAATGCACAACAGCTGGATTTGGCATGAAGCTCAAAGTCTGATTCCAAAAATGGCAGCAATTTATGAGGCTTTGACAAAAATACATAAACGCAATAAGAAAATATTGATTCTTCTGACTTCCGCTTTACAGATTTGACACTTGCACTTATGGCCCAATATAAATGAATAATAACAACAGTAGTAGGGATTAATTTCCTTCTCAGCTTTCAGTTCTCACCTTTGAAACTCTGCCTGGCTTTGTCTTACTTCCACAACTGTTAAAATTCCCCCACGTTAATCTTTCTTTTAGTATTATTGGCTATATCTCCAGAGGTTGCAGCAGTTTAAGGCTTCATTGTAAAAAAAAAAAAAAAAATGTAGCTTATTTGTTCAGTTGCCAACACATAATGTCTCCATACCGAAGAGTTTACGATTTTATTACAGGTAAGACAGAAGCAGTCAAACATATAGAGCATGAGAACATTTCCCATTGTCTGCTGTAATTTGCCTTAATCCTTCGTTTCTCTCTTTTATTTATCTTGTCATAACTTGTAGGGATGTCTTCCCATTGTTGGTGTCCAAGATATGTACTGACTGAATTCAGACCTTCGCTTGAAGTGCAGTTCCATGTGAAGCTCTTCTTTGTTATCCCACCAAATAAAGATTTCCTGCTGACAGAAACATTTCTGCTAGCATCGTAAAGGTGGGTCAACACTAAGCCTGATCCCCAGGAACAATTCATGATGGCTGCTGTCTGTCTTGGCATCATACCTTTATCTGGACAAGAGCTTGTTTGCTCTACGTATAAGATGTATGTATAATATGAATCCGGAGTGATGTTAAGAAGAAACATTGCTTCTTGCTCTAGCCACTTGCTTTGAGTGAACAAGCTGAAGTCTTAGAAATTTGCATTATTTTGTCAGAGATGGCTGAGACCAATTGGCCTTGAGTATTTCAGATGATTTAAAGAAAGAAGGGAGAGTTTCCATCATACTTCAGATCAAAGAGGAACACTCAGAGATGCAAGTTAAGAATGCACAGATGTGAAAATCCAAAAGATATAATAAAACCAACTCTCATTTATGAATTGTTTTTTAAAATCCTCTTAATCCTTGGGCCTCTGATGTTTTCATAATTTCATAGATCTAACAGCATGGAAGTCAGAATCTTGGCCTAGGAATCAAAAAAGGACTGGTAAAAACCTGGGATTTGTTATGACCTATGTTGATTTGGAGACTGCACAGACACAATGGTGCATCGAATGTTCTTGATCAGTGTTGAAAGAAAGGATGTGCATAGACATTCCCAGAAGATTTATTTAAAGGAGAGCATGGAGCTCTTTCCAACCACAGCTGAAGAGTTTGGAACAAAGTCTTGTCTTTTTAGCTAGAAATTATGGACTCTTGTAAGCTGCATTTTATTAAACAGTCTTTCAAAGTCTGGAAAATCAACATCAAAGACAAAAAGCAAATGAAATGCCTAAGAGGGAAGATGATTTTTAGCTTTTTAAAACACTACTGAAGTCCAATCTACAGAATACAAATATTGCCACCAGGCCCAGGATTTCTGCCTTAACTTTTCTGTTTGATTCCCTTAATTGCCATTCATACACCTGAGGAAAGACTGCTCAGAAAAAGCCTTTGTTAGATGTTATTATGTCCCTACCTTTTTAATAAAGGTTAGGAAAAGCATAAAATAAACATCAAAGTTTGCTGGGTCAATCTCCAAAATCAAAGAACACAAGTAATTTCTTAATGTATCAAGATGCCAAAAAGTCTTTTTTTTTTTGAAGACAAATAAGACAACAGAATTCCCAGATCTTTTTTCACACACAGAGAGAAGCAAAGGATGGAGAAAAATTCTGGTTAATTTCTTCCTCTGCGAATTACACTACTGCACAATGCCACCATTGAGGTGTAGAAGACAACTGCATCACATCTTGTCTGCTTTGCTGGTGTTCATGTTTTCTTATTGCTCCCCTGTTAAGAGGGAAAGCAGGAGACGGGAACCTGGAAGTCAGCAGCTTTGCCGTGAAATTGCTGTGTGTCTTTGGACTTCAATCCTAAGTCATTCTCATCCACCTCAGAGTAGGTCTATTGATTTCATCCAGTGCCTAGGGATTATTTGTAAGGTGCTTTGAGCTCTTCCGACTGAAGAACTTCTAGAGTGTATAATATTATTGGATTGCCTTTTGGAAGCAGACGACTGCAAAAAAATCTATGTTTTAAACTATGATTTTAGAAAGGGAGAGAGATAAAGACATAAATCAGAGAAATAAGTTAATCATACAACATGCAGCAACAGGGTTGTTGTTTTTTTTAACACATCAAGTCTTTGCGGATATTTCTGATGGATCAGTTTATTCATTGGTATTCTGGAGGGGGTCTACAGGAGTTCAACTCATATTTCTTCTGTCAACACCTTTTTCAGCAACTTCTTAGCATGTCTGACATATTATGAATACGTGGTTTTGGAATCAAAAATATATCAGGACCAAGACGTACACTTCTGACACTTGCTATAGACACTGAAGGCACCTTGCTCTCATAGGAATCCCGGCATCCTTTTTAGAAATGTCAGTCATAAAAAAAAGAGAACCCCGCATGTTTCCTTGCAAGTCTGTTAAATATTAAAAAGAACAGTTAAACACATATTTAATTTCCTCTAAATTTCAGTAGTTTGTATAAGGCCCAATTTGATTAGAAATTTGCATTATTTCACTATAGGAATGAGGTTTGCAGTGCTGCAAATATGAAAACAATAAAACCTTCTGTTTCCATTTCCATACTGCTGCTTTCCAAAGAGCTCACCTCTGGGCAGATCCCCTATCCTTTTGTCTAGGGAAATAAAGGTTTTTTAAGCAAATTTACCATCTGCTTTTCATAGAAATAAAAGCTTTTTTCTTAAAATTCAGTGAATCACAAATTTCCTACAGAAAAAAAAATATATACATATTGACACCCCCTCTCAAATTAGGGAAGCTGGGGATGCAGGGAGAAAAGCTGGAGAGAAAGGGTGGAAAAATGATTGCCTGATGGAAAAACGTTTTTAGAGAAATGCTGAATATTTTGGTTTTATAATACAGTACTTTCTTCAGAAAGGCAAGGCATTTTTAAAACAGGCTTCCTTCATAGCCAGAACTGTTTTTGTGTCTAGCACTTAGAGATTTTTGTGCAGCTTGCAGAAATGCCTATGGTTTGCTAAGGGAAAATGAAATTATTCTTGGTGTTTTGGGCTCAGTTTGGGCAACATTCCCTTTGTGGGAATTTTTGTTCTTCCTTCCCAGAGGTGGCTGGGCACTCAAGGAGACAAGCTGGCTGCAGGAGGCTGGCTCCAGGTCTGCCACAAAGCTGAGAACTTAGCATTTTAGCTTAAACTGGGGGCTCAAACTGCTCTCACACCAGGCATACCACATTCAGACAGCCCATAATCACTAGCACGGCTGCACCTATGTCAAAACATCGTTCACCTCCCGGTTTATTTAGGCTGGAGTAAAATTCCCCAGCATGATAAAAGCTTGGGGTTGTTAAAAGGAGGGTTTCACAGGATGGTCGTCACAGCAACTATCTTGATGGGCTCATGCAGTTTAAAATAACATCCTCTAATGTGGTCTGTTGAAACAAACATGGGATATTTGAACAGCCCTAACAATCTGGACCAAAGTTTGTCTGACCTAGTTTTGAAGATAAGTTTTCGAAAAGAGATAAGAAATGGGGTGATCCTTAGCCCTGGCACTTCCACAGAGCTTCTCATCACTTCCAAGTCGCATGCAGCATCAGGTTTAATAGTCCAGGGTGGATACGTTTGCTGTGAATTTGTCCTGCCCCTCTTCAAACCCATTTTTACTCTGATAACTTGTTACAAGGACAGATTTTCACTGGTGTTATGAAAAAAACTACTGCCATTGCTTATTTAAAATATACTGCTTGGTTGTTTTGAAGACAACTCCTCAGCACTACACAATAAAAGCATAAGGATGGATACGTGAGTCAAGAATAAAAAAAAAAAAGGGGGGCCCAGCCTGGTGCTCTCTGACAGTGACCAAGAAGAGTTTTCATGAAAGAAGACAAGGGTAGGACACTGAAAGTATGGTGGATCCCTGAAATCTGGTTGAAAGGCTCCCTGACTCAAACTCAGTGTCTTTGTATTTAATCATCTTTAATGGGTTTCCTTCCATCAACTTGTCTAATTTCTCTTTGAAGCCTTGCAAATTTTCAAGACTATCCTGTGGTGAGCAGTCCCGTAATTTTCCATAATTTTAAGTCTATGTTGTGAGAAAAAGCAGCACTCTTACTGCTGTGCACTCTCACGGTACAGCTGTTCATATGCTTTTAGCTTTTTTTTTTTTTTTTTTAAAGCCTGGTGCTTGTGGGTTTCTGTTGGTGCAATTCTTGATAGCAAAAACCAGAGGAGCTGGACCTTGGGCACCTTCTCCTCCAGCTTTGCTCTACCCTCAGCTCCCCAGACACCTCTTTTCCAGCCAGGACTGCTCAGTTATTCTGCACATCCTCTCTGTGAACCTTGAAGGGCTCCGACACACCTGCGATGCACGATTTTTCTCTATAAAAGTCACGTATATTTCCCCAGTATATTTTTTCATGTGTCCGCTGATTATTTTATATTACAGTTGCAGCAAATTTTCCCGGTGTGGAAATCAAACAAACTCATCAGACACTCTAGCAAACTGACACACTTACACAGGTACAGTAAATAACTCTTTCGGCCCAAGTAATATTTCCATGGCTCCCCAGAGTCCTTTTTAATGCAGAACTGTTTGTTCTCTGCTAGTGCAATTGATTCCAGCTACACACCAATGCAGGTAGTTTAGCAATTTCCTCTCTGAGTCCCTTTAAATTGAAAACCTCCTTTGGCTTGCTTCCACCCAACAACCCATCAGAGGGAGTGCAAAACTAGGACCTGAGACCCACTGAAAAGTATGGGGTCCTTCTCATGCTAAGCACACGGTCCTCTTTGGACCTAGGCAACTGCTGATCAGCATAGAGGAGAGCAATCAAGAAGCACCTTCATGCACTGCAGGCATTTAGGACCCAATTACTGTGTTGTTTTTTTTTTCCTTTTAAGGCTTCCTCTTCAATGACAATTCAGCATGGTGGAAACAGATCCCAAGAAGTAAGCCTGAAGGCTCTGCAGCCATACTACGGGCATTTCAGGACAGTTTGATTTAGTTTGCTGCCTTGCACTGCATGTTCCCACCACGCTGGATGTCTTAAGGGCGATCATTTCTCTTACTGGAGCCATATGTCCCCACGAGAGGATGGAGAGCAGTAGTAGAGCCTGCGTGTCTTTCAGAAGGAATTTAATCGATTCACACAAAACCTAATCCAAATTCTGCATGGAGACTGCTGGGGGATTTGTTTCAAAGCCTCACCAAGGCTCTGAACCAGTTGGCTATCATGGATGCAGCTACGAGATTTTTGAAGTCTGTATCTTACCCTGATCCTTGCTGGAGTCTCTGTGTGTTACCTTGGTACAAATTGCTGTCTTCAGAATGCCAAACTGCCCTTCAGTAGTAATGTACAGCCCTGGTTTTGCTTCTATTTATGTAACCTGAAGTTGTAAGAGCATGAAAATCTCCTGAAATAGAGAGGTTGGCTCGTACCACAGGGCATGTTGAATCCTTGTGTGTAGGAGATGTCAGGAGCTTCCTATTTCTCTTCTTTTACCAGGCAGTGACTGATCAGCTGTCAGGCTCTGGAAATCCAAATAGGAACCTGAACACAGATGGGTTTTTTTGGATCTCTTTTGTCATGTCAGAGGGAGATGCCTATATGTGGTGCTGAGTTCAGCATGGACTGCCTTCTTGGTTAGGGCCTCCAGATCAATCAGAGCAGAGCAGACACAGTAACACAGGGCCAAACTCCTCCAGAGCACTGCAACAGGACAAATCAGCTCAGTAACTGAGCTAGAAAATGATTCTGATTTTCCTGCTGCTGCTCCAAATCCATACAAACTCTGATCTCATTGGAGGTACTCCCAGCCTGCACCAATGGAAGGATAATTTGGGATTATTGTGTCCAGCCCAAAGCTCCGTAGAAGGAGGAGGAATCTTTGCTTTGACTTTGACAGGTGTAGGGTCAGACCCACCACAGCAATCTCTAAAGCACAAAATACATTTACAGCTCATTCCTTGTTACCGTATGAAGAGAAGCCACGTTGGTTGCATAGCCTAAGATCCTTCACAAGGTATTTTTCAGGCACGGTGATGCAGCTGAAACCCACAGGGATACTCCCCAGCCCTCTCCCAGCCCGCAGTGGTTGAGCTGGGGTGGTACCAGTGCGTATAACCAGGGGTATATGTAATCATCTCGTTGCAGGAGCTGTGCCACCGACCTCTGGTGATTTCCAGGAGGTCATCACAGTGGTCATACAACATCCCAAAGGCACTCAGAAAGCAGTGAGACACCATTTAGGCTTGGTTCGGAAGCACAGACCATGTGTTGCTGTACTGATGGAGAAGACAGCTTTGAATACATCTCTTAGGAGCAGCTTGCTTTGGCCAGACACAGGATTACTCTGTGTGGCACTAATTCATAGGAATTATATGGCCATTTTCCCAAGGATACACCAGTTTGTGGCTAGGAGATAAACCTGTTGCCCTACCGGGGAGGAGAGCCCATGACTGCCCCTCCGTCAGAGAAGCTCTTGCCCAGAGGGGCAGCACTCCTGCTGCTGTCCCTGCATGCCCCTGCCTGGCACTGATATTTGGGGATGTGCCAACAGAAAGGCCAGCTCCAGAGGGCCAGGCTCTAACACAATTAACCTGTCTCTCACACAAGCTCTGGTGGTTACTGTAACTAATAAAACACAGATGCACCAAACAATAAGCGTCTATGCAGCGGCAGGGAGCAGTTTCCTAGGAGCGAGGGATGTGTGTGCCACCATCCACAGAGAAACCCTCGGCGTGGGGAGATGTCCTGGGGACACACGGGAACAGAGGCAGGGGCAGGAGCCAGCTCTGCAGGGCAATATCCAGCACCACTGGTGCAGGACCAAACCCCAATCACCTTTATGGTGGTTGCCTTTGCAGGGCGAGGTGCCAGCAACAGAGCATCCCTTGCAACCCAACCCGAACTCTCCCAAAAGAAAGCATTATATCCACACACACGCTGGTCTGGCTCATAATAATGCTAATTCTGCCCTCTCCTAAAGGCAGATGCCTGATTTCTCCCACCTAATGTTTCAAAGCTGCTGTGATAGATACCTGCAGAAGCTGTCTATGAGCACACCTGTCCGCCTGGCTCCCAAGGACAATGCAGACGGGGCTGCCTCCTTCAGCCCCGAAGCAATGCCGGTGTCCTCTTAAGAGTAAGATGTTTGGAGATGACAAATAGGGGAGGGAAAAAGGGAGCGTAATGGGGGAGGAGGTGCTGGGGAAACAAGAAAGCAGCACTGCTCATTAAAGGCATGGGGAAATGATGCCTTTCATACCTGCTTTTGCTCCTTCCATTCTTCAGACAAATGAGATGCCCACGGTGCACGCGGCACACCAGCGTGCTTCCTCAATTATTAATGGGGGATGCTTTGTTTTATTTAATGCCACGGTTTTGATTAGCTCATTCTCCTGGGACATGCTTTTTTTTTCTCCCCCCCTTACCTTCTTATTTCCTCCTTCTTTCTCTGGTCTGCCGTTAATCCATTTTTTTCCTGTCTAGCAGCTCTGTACCTTTGCTGGTGCTTCTGCCACCAGGAGTTCTGCTGACCCAGGCTCAGGTGAGCCGGGCAGGCAGGGTGTTTCTCCAAAAAACATCTACTGCCAGAGCCCCTTCTTGAGAGAGAGTGAGGCTTGCTGGAAAATAATGAGAACTGGCAGGTCTGATGATCCAAAGCCGAGAAACATATGCCTGGCCTGCCTCTTTCATCTCTGTAATTGGGTTTTCCCACTCCTGTCAATTAAGGCTTTTTTTCTCTTCCTCCTGCCCCGACGTTTCTCCTTTGGCAGAGCAGGCTGTGCGTGTCTGAATGGCTGATCACAAGGGGGGGCCCTGAGGGAGCGGAGAGCGGGGCAATGCACGGAGGTAGGCTTGTACAGGATCACGGGATCCCGCTATAAAATCCTGCAATTACCTTGACAGGAGAGAGGGGACTTTGTCTGCCAGAGGTAGATGACATCTTTCAGCTTTATTTTCCTGCTTTCAGAACACCCTGGATGCTACGTGCTGCTAAAGACAAGCTCCCAACCCCATGCAAGGTTTTTCCCTAATTCCAACCACGGGCTAATCTTAGCACAGCCCCTTTCTGCTGCTCCAGTGGTAAAACAGGGAAGTAAAATAAACAGAGACTCTTTTGGAAGAGCCATATCTACACTTCTCGTCCCCCTCAATTTGACCTTGCATCTGGGGCAATGGGGCTGGAGGCTGCCCCTCTCCAGCCTGGATGTACGCACCATCCCCTTCAGGGCAAGGACAACAAGCCAGGTGGAAATCTTATTTTATGATATTATTCATGTTTCTGAAGCCTTTTAAAAATCCCTGCCTTCTTTACATAAACGCAGGAAAGCGTCGAACTCAACAGCTCAGAAGTTGGTGAGAAAGGTGAAGGCTACGTGTTAAATCCTGCCAAATAATTCAAAGAGCATATCGTTGTGTTGAAGCCGGGCAGTAGCCCATTGCTTTCACCTCCCATCGCAAACACCAGCTCTTTTCAAACAGGAATTTGGAGCTGGGGACCCCAGCTCCCAGCTGAAGGCTGTGACTCGGTGTTGGCTGCACTCACGGCTGTGGTCACCAGCTCAGTTCCCAGTCTGCTCACGCTGATACAACTGGAAGGGGTTGAGTTTTTTTTTCCATCGAGTAGGTTCAAAGATATGTTTGTTCTACACAAGAAAGGGAGGCAAAAGCTATTGACTTTGAAAAGTACTTCAAATTTCATATTGCTTAACACCACCATTTTTCTTCTTGTTTCTTTTTTTTTGTTATTATAGGAAAGGTAGTGTGAAAAAATGTTTTTTTTCTTATTTTTCATTTTTCTTGGCAACTGCAAAACAGGTTTCAAATTGGGCTACTTAAAAACGAGTGTATCCAAAAATTCCAGACCCCTTCCTTCTGCTTGGTCCCAGCCTGTGCTTTCTGTGCATTTTGATCTGGAGGCCAGAAGTCTGCTGAAAGTGTCCAGTGTTTTGTGACCTGGGGTGGATGTGTAGGGGAGCTGCTGTAGGGTGGCTGCTCTTCAGGATCCTTCATCCAGTGCTTGGTGTTCACCACTGTGGAACCAGCAGCTCTGGACCCAAATCTCCAACAATCCAAATGAGAGGACATCGATTTTCCAGAGAATTGAGCTATGTTGTAGATAATGTAGCTAGAACTTTCCTACTTCACCGAAGACAGTGGGGTCAAAATTCAGGCTCCAATGGTAGTTTTGTATGGTATATAACAAATTCTGCATGATATTTTTCTACTGGATTGTCCCAAGAAGGAGCACACAAGAGTGGTTTTGCATGTCCATGTGTACATCTGTGTATGCAGAAAAGGAGGCAGCGCACATGTTCTTTATATTTCACCCATTTTTCACCTGAAAAAATGCTGAAATAAGCAAATATTGCAATATTTGATATAATACCTTTAACCAACTAACTAGGTTTATCTGAATTGATAGCAGCATCAGAAGACTGGAGGTAGTTATACATCATTTTGTGTCGCCAGATTCAGGAAAGACAAATTATTTCCCAAGCCTCAACGCCAATTAAATCCGTGCTTCATTTTCAAGTGATATATTGCAGGGAACTACCCGAGGAGTGAAGGGCTTTATTGCTGGCTGTCTCCCTGTCTGTTGATTTGATTTTTCCCCCAGTCTGCTCCTCATGTGAAGCTGTAAGTGCGACACACCAGCAGAGGAGCACCGTTCCCTTCCCAGATATTTCCAGGGACGTGCAGCTTTCCCAGCAGTTCATCCCACGTCCCACCCCGCTGCTGGATTTAATGGGCACCGAGGAGAGAAAGAGAGGAGAGCGATTCGTGGGAGACGAGAAAGGGGCTTCCCAGAACGGAGCAATTAACATTTCTGAAGAATAAACTCAGAGGAGACTGTGGCTGGGAATAGAGATGTGCTGATGTGTCTATTTAATCTTAGCAGAGAATTAAACATATCGACGGATCAAATTCTACTTGGATGCTGAGATTGAAATTGCACTGGACTCAGTTGAATCCTGATGAATTATTCCAATATTTTAAGAAAAAGTACCTTATTTGCAGGGACTGATGCCTCGCCAAATCTCATGGGAGCAGGAAAAAATGAGAGAAAAAAGCTGAATATCACGGCCGAGATCCTCTGCTGATACATGGCAATCTAGTTAAGCTAAAACCTTTGAAGCTATCTCACAGCAAACCAGCTGCTGCTCATGCTGACCACACTACCCAGCCACCAGAAACCCAAAGCAAGAGCCACAAAATCGGGTTTTAACCTGAACCTCTACAGATATCACAAAACATCTCGAACAATAAGCTCAACCTTAAAGCTTCAGCTGGTGTCACACTGCCAACACGTTCTTCACAAAGTGATGATAATTAGCTTAGACTTTTTGGCAACAAAATAGACTATATCAATGGAAAATCTAACTCTGAATTTTCTTTGAGAGTAATTTAGGGCATGTTATTACCTGGATTTATATTATCGGGCCTGTAGATCATTTGCACCTTTTAAAATACATGTAATATTTTGATAATGTCTTTCATTTGTAGCCCCTCCCAAGCATTCTCATCTATTTTCTCTTTTCTTCCATCTCAGTTATCATAGAAAGTGGATAAACATCATCCAGAGCAGACCCAGCTTGTGACATCTCTACATACTCCAGAGCTAGGTGGGTCCCAGCGGAGGATGGAGCCTCAAGGTCATTGCAAATTTCCAACAACGCAGAGGAGGGACAAACATCTGCCTCAGAGTCAGATTCCTGTGTTTTATGTCTGTGATGCCTTTCTGAGAGCCCTCATAGACAACCAGCATAAACCTCCTTCGCTTCTCACCAGCTCCCTTGTTCTCACTTGTCCAAGTGCTGACCCCAATCAAATTCTGACCCCTAGGAGCCAACTTCAGCCAGATGGGTGATATGTGAAATACACAGAACATGCATCTTTGGTAGAAATCAGGGACTCTGCTATCTCTTTCATCTGTTGCCTACTGTTGCTGAATGCAATTCAATGTATGGTAACTATAAAAATAGCAGAGGTTGATTCCCACCATCCCTCAATGTTTATCTTCTATCCAGCTTGCCCGAAATCCAGTGGTCAGCCTCACTACATCTTGACACCTGCTGGAGCAGGGGTTGGACCAGGAGGACTCCTCCCTTCCCACCTGGGCCATTCTGGGATTCTGTGACAGCTCCAACATCTCTGTGGCAAGAGAAGGGGCTGGCTGGGAGAGGACTTTTTAATATATATATATTTATTTATTTATTTATTTATTTATTTATTTATTTTAAATGATTGTGTAAATAAAGAAACAAAAGGAAGAATCAAACCTTAAGATTATGTTGCATGGCTGCTTCCCTCAGAGCAGTCATTAATAATAACGAGCTCAAGGGGTGCTCTTTGGATGGTCACACCTCCGTGGTGCACCCAGCCGTATCCTGCTCTACTTACTAATTGCAGCTCCTAATTGAGACCTTCCTCATGTTCAAAGGCAACAGGGAGGGAGCTTCACAGAAGGAAAACTCTCCTACTTGCTACTGATCCAAAATTCAGGAAAGCCACCTAACCCCCTTCCAGTCTTTCTGACTAGCTGTAGGGCAAAACATAAAGAGCTCTTCCAACAAGTTCCCAAGTACCTGGACTTGTGGCAGTTGATGGATATTCTGCAATTATTTGGGACAGAAGAAAAAGAAGCAAGAAAAACAAAAATAAAAGCAGTAGGAGGAAAGAGATTCTTGCTCTTTTCCATAAGATTAGATTTATTTCCTTACAGAGATTTGAAATTCGAAGTAAAATATATTATTGAAATGAGAAATATGTTCTTGAAATGAGAATAAATTTAAACCTGCCTTTCCAGATGTTGGGGCATTTAAAAAATAAATTTATAAAGGGAAAAGGAAGGTACTAAGTTCCTTAAACGAAGCCATGTGTAGCTGAGATCATTCTGTGTTGCAATAAACAGAATGGCTTTCTTTCATATCTTCTCCTTTCAGCCTCGAGACCAGAAAAGAAAAAAATCCCCATTAGGTGATGAAGGGTGAATCACAGCTGTTCTGGTGCTGGAGCCCGATGCGTTGTGTGAGATTTTAAGGTCATCTCACTACACAGAAAAAAAAGAAATGAGTACAGGAAATATTACGCTTCATGCTTCTGCAGCTGGATTAAGTGTTTTATTACTTACCACTGAGGACACTTCTGCTTGACACAAATATATTTGTTAGAGTATTTTATTAAATTACACCAAACATCTGAATTCAGAGTGGAGCTATTCAGAAGCTAAATGTAAAAAGAATTGACATTACAGTGTCTTAGCAGCAGTAAAGCCGTAATCAATTTTGACAGATATTGCTCATGTGCTTGAGGCTCAATGAGAAGTTGTTCAGATACCACCAAGGTGAGGCAGAAAGGAATGAAATATCAGGAGCTCTGTGGAAATGCAGCACTGTGGAGAAAGACTCTCCAGAGTTGCTTTTCCCTACTTTTCACCAACAGAAAAAAAAAAAAAAATATATATATATATATATAATTAGAGGGCTGTAGGTAAATAAGAGGTATACTAAATACTTTGGTATATCTAAATACTTTGGTATTTAGAAAGATTTGGCATATTTGTCAATAATCTGGTCTCCTGACCTTTAATGCTGCATGGAGAGCACATGTATGGCTTTAAAACATAAACTTCTGGCCCCAAATCTGCAGAAAAATCATAAGTGGAAAATAAAGTTTTCTCACTGGGTGTTTTTAAAGCTATGTTTTTTAAGACTTTTTTTCATAAGTTTCATAATTCTCATTTGCTTTTTGAGTGTTTGGGATCAATAACTTTGGGTCTTTGATTTAAGCTGTCTCTGGCAGGAGAATTAGGAAGAGATGGTCTCTGGTGCCTGCTCTACCCCAAGAACACCTGCAATGACCTGCCAAAAGAAACCTCAGGTAAGGACAGCAGAAGGGCACTGTCCGGCTCTGCCTTTCTCCCTTTGATAAAAGATGCAGAAAGAGAAGTATAAAAAATCACTGGCATCTCCCCACCAACACTGGGGGATCAGATGTAAGTCATTTTTAATGCCAGGCAGGAAGGAAATTACATTCAGCAACAATTACAGCAGTCGTTCATAACGATGTGGGGTGCAATATGGTCCCATTTTATTGCTAGCTCCCACACAAGAACTACTGTGCAGGGAATATTTTTCACAGCCACAATCTGCATTTACTGGGGTTAAAATCTTCTTGCTTAGCACAAGACAATGAATTTCCCAGAGGAATGGCCTCGGGCTCAATCTTTATCCCCCTCACTCTGCTTTATAATCCTGGGAGTCATTAGAGCACAGGTACATCCCAAGTCATTTTGAAATACCAAAGGAGTTGCACAGCAGAGATTACTTCCTCCCTTTAGCATGCAAATCATCCCAAAGAGTTTTCCTATAAAATAATTCCGTACATTTTTTCCAGGGGTATGTGCTCCTTAATTCGTCAGGGATCAAAATGCTTACATGAAGATGCAGGAGGAGCTATTTAAACCTAAAGCACTTTGAGGCAGAAGCAGTTTTTTTATTTTCTGCCCTTCTTTTTTTTCTTCTTTTTTTTTTTTCATTCTTTTTGCCCATTTGTCAAACCTTCACTGTGCCGGAAGACGGGAAAAATCTTTAACTGGTTGTTCAATGTCTTATTGTGTTGAAAGAAGGCAGTTCTTCTGCAAAATTCACCCAGACTCCAGCTGATTGACCGTGACTTCTTGTTGGGGATGAGTTTTTCCTTCATCGGCACTTTGGACTTCTCCCTGCTCATAGCTTGCATGTAGCCTCTTGCAGTGAGCTCCATCCCACCTAGACTCTGCAGGGCAGGATTATTCTGAAATGTGTGCTACATTTCTGTTGAAGTTCCTCGACCTTTATCACATCCTTAAATTCTCCATCCAGAAATGCTGAGCAGGCACCAGACTTCTGAAACTGGATACTTCGCTTGAAAAATCCCCTTAAAATATCCATTTTTTTTTTATAATCAACAGAAAGAGGAAGATGTTTTCAAAGATTTTCAGGTATTAAACCCAACTGAGGAGATATACTTGATTTGATCTCTCTGAAGGCAAGTGATCTCACCCATGGTGGTCTCACCCATGGTTAGGTGTCCTTCTAGATGGTGATGTTAAATGTATACTCCTGTCTCGGTGATTTCAACAGGAATTTAAGGCCCATGCCATGGTCACAAAAAAATTGTACGTACCAGGACTGAGATTTACATAATGAAGCAAGCGCGTTGGTGTCCAAATGTACAACACATTTCCAATGTTCTAATTGCTGCTGAATTCGAGCAGCCTGTCAACTCTTTGCGTTGGGTCTCCCGGCCCGTGCCAAACTCACAGGCTGTGCTCGCATGGAACGAGCTGTTCCATTGACTGACTCCATGGGGAGTCCTTCCTCCAGACTTTGTTTTGTTTCTTCACGAAAATAAAACCCTTACAGTTCAGCTTCTAGAAGCCTCCCTCCAACTAAAGCTGGCTGATGAAGCTGTGCATTGTTTCTCTTGGTTTCAGCCATCCCAGGCCAAAGACACTGGAAGTGACATCTGGTAGGTGAGCTCAGGGGCCGAACACAACAAAGGACCTGTGTGTGCAGCTCTTTTTCCCCCTCACAGGAGCAAAGCCTTATTTTTTTTTCATTTTTCTCTCTGGAGAGACCTTTATTTAAAATTCTGTTTTTACATCTTTCTTTCTTCAGTGCCTCTGGGCCTTGAAAAATCTGAAAGCTTAAGGATTCAAACTTCAAGGAGGCTGTTTAGAAAAACTTCAGCATGCTACAGCCTTCCGTAAGCCTCAGATGCAGGCTGGTGCCTTTGATTATTGATACACACCAATCAGATTGTGCCTCCACCAGACATTTTTATTTTTCATGTTATTGGGTGGAAAATTCCCCATCCTGCAATATGCCTTATGAAGCAGAAAATGGTAATGTTTGCGTCTGTGGCAATCCACCTGCAGCAGGGACAGAGGCTGTGTGCAGGGAAATCTTCACGTTGAAACCCCTCCTTTTCAGGTGGAGGATGCACCTATATCACTGTATAAGTGTATAATCACTGCAGGTTGGATTCAGCAGAGAATAAGGAGCTTAAATTTATGGCTTGCCTGCCTGTGGTTGTACCCTGCAGCTCATTTGACTATTCATCATGCTGCATACCCTCACTCCTCCGTACAGCTGAGGATGTCATCTATCAGAGGATAAACCCTCGGTCATGTCATAAATTTAACATTAAACATTACATGTATATATATTATTTTATTACTGACATAAGAAATTTTTATCTGCAGCGTATATTAAATCTCTAGAACACCTCGCAAAGAGATTTTGTCATGTCCTGCTCAGTTTGCAGCTCCAGGAATTATGTGATACTCCTGCTGTAACGAAACAGATTTTTAACTAATTAAAAAAGACAATGTCAATTGTCTCATAGCCAGTGGAAGGATGCTCGATCCTTGCTGGGCATGGGGAGGCTGGGAAACTGTGAGGCCACAGACATTTTGACCTGGCTATAGATAGAGAAGATGCAATATCAGTTTGACTTCATGTCTGGCCACAAGATTTTGTGGCCATGGTCTCCCCTTGAGTGCCTTAAACATCTCTGAAGCCATTTCCAGAACCTATTTCTCAAAGTCATGACCACAGATGACTTTGCCAAGCGTGGCGTTATCGGGGATGCTCTGTCACTGTCCTGAAACAGGACTGAATACCAATGTTTAGTCAATTTAAAATCCCCAAGTGTCCTTACCTAAGCAAGCCCAAAAGGGCAATACAGAAAACCAAAGAGAGGTACCGAACAAAGACCAGGATGAGGCCCTGGAGCGGGCTGCTTTGAGAGGCTGCAAAATCTCCGCCTTGGAGATATCCAAAACTCAACTGGATTAGGCCATGAGCAACCTGTCCTGAGGTAAAGAAAGGCCACAGCATCCACATCACCAGGTAGGAAGTGAAAAAAAAACACCAGAAAGGGCAGAGGAGATGGCCAGGGGCAAGGAGCAGTGACCAGCGACCAAAATGTAAATGTGAGAAGCTGAGCAGCCAAAAGCAAGCGCTTAAGATTGCCTGAGGCATCCTCAGCTAGGAAAAGTTGGGATGAGGCCTACAGGCCTACTGTGAGACTGCTCTGGCCCCACCAACAATTGGGAAGGGATTTATGTGCATCCCACCCACTGGCATGTTATGGGTTGATTTTACGGAGAGGAACCACAGCTGAAGAACAAGTGTATTTATGTGATTTTTCGTTAGCTAGGCATAGAAATAATTAATGTCACTTGGACTCTCCTTTCGCTTTCCAATTTTACATATTTTTCACAGAAGGCTACTGCAATTTAGAAATATTTCCAGGCAACCTTCCAAAAATCAGAAAGTAGAGACTATCAAATACCATTTTCCCTCTTCTAGACTACCTAATCAATTTAATCACTGGGGGATACATCTTCAAAGTGGCACTTAGAGGCAGACAAGCCATGTTAAAAAGCACCAGGATTTGCATCCCTACATCACCACGACCAATTTAAAACTGTGACCTGAAGGCAGCTCATTTTTCTATCCAGGCAGAGGACAAAAAGCTCTGGGTACAGGAACGAGTCTGAAGCTCTTGCCTAAGGAACCCGCTTTCTTTGTACATTTCTAGGAAAGATCCCAGAAGTGGCTGGAACCCATGTCCCCAGTCCCACATCCTCTTCTGGGCCTGTTTTTGTCACCAAAGTCTCTTTGGCTTTTTTTAACTTAGGGTGAAGTAGTGCAGCAGGATTCTCCATAAATAAACAATACGTCAGCCAAAACAACATCTATTATTTTCATTGTTGCAGACGAGACATTGGCTTAACCGATGTTCTGGATGTGTGTTCTCATGCTGTGCTTTTGTTTTAATTACAAAATAACAACAAGAAACCCAGATACAAGTATATTCGTCTTCATTTCTCATTCTTATTTGTGTTTTTTGGTCCAGGTACGTGATAGATATGACATCCTAAAACCAGAACTCCTGGCACCCGAAAATGAAGGCCCAAAGACAGAAGCACTCAGACTCCGGGTGTCCCACTGACATGAGCAGGCTTCTGAGAGCCTACACAGGAGTCAGGAGCTGCAATGGCTGGCTGAATCGGAGCAGAAAGGAGGAGGCCAAGACCACACAACAAGCTAGAAAAAGTGCCAAGAATACAACCCAGGAGCTTTTCGGCTCTTTTTCCCATTCAGACTACAGAACCAGGCTTCCTCTCTCTGTTGATTTCTTGTAAAAGTAAATGGGAAAGCAAGAGATGATAGCTGCAGGCTGCTCCCCAACTATTTGTGTGTTATCTGGAGGTGGTCAGAGCATCTCTGCATTCACAGTGACTGATGTTGCAGGTAAGCTACAGGGAAAATATTCGAGGAGAGGGAGGTAACCAAATCTGAACAAAGTTAATTGTGAGAAATAACAAAGTGGCACAAAGAACAGGGTTGAAAGCTGTGATTTAAAAATAAAGAAATACGTAGGTCATGATATTATTTTATACAGCAATATGCGATCAAAACAGTGGACTTCTGAAAGTGTGATATTTGTAGGATTTGCAGGAACATAAAAAACTTTGTAAGAGGCTTAATTTCCTTCAATGCTACTGAACCCCCTTCCAAAATAGATATTTTTAAATACTTGAAAAAGAACATCATATTTTGTACTGAAGAAACTGTTACAGTGGCCATTCACGATAGAAGACACTCACTGAAGCTTTTTTGTTTGTTTGTTTGTTTGTTTGTTTTTTTGTTTTTTGTTTAACAGAAAGGAAAAGAAGAAACTACAGATGTAAAAAGAACCAAACATGCCTCTCCACTTTTGTTTTTCTTAAGGCGCTTTTCCCCTGGCACACACACAAAATCCTGCCTGAGCCGTGGTTGTACTGCAGTGGATTCAGGCCACATTTAAATACAATGGAGAGAGCTGGAGCTGCATGTACTCAGAGTGCTGGCCACAAACATCTCCAGCCCTGCTGCTGGCACCTTCTGAACAACACAGACGTTTTCTCTGCTTGTCTTGAACTGGGGTATTGCTGACCTGGCTGCAGGGATCTCTCCATCAGCTAACCACTGCCTCACACGAGATGAAACACCACGACCAGTCATGACTGGAGGAAGAATCACGCATGTCGTCTAGTCCCATTCTTGCTACGTTTGGGATAATCATGACATTTGCAAGAGAATGAGTGATTTTTTGGAGCTTGCTTGGCTGAATCCTGGCCTTTATGAAGACAGCTGCTTTCAAGGAGTGCTTCATTAAAAATGTCTTCACTGAAAATCATCACTTAACTATGTAGGCATTTTCTTAGATGTTTTCCTCTTATTTGGAAGCTTAGACATCCCAAATATCCTCAGTTTTAAATTAGTCTAAGTACAGGGATGCCACCATTGGTACACTCAGTGGTAACAAAACCCAACTACAAACTCAGAATTCAGAATAAAATGCAGTAGACTGTTAAGATCCTAAAGAACTGGAATAACTTGATAAATCTTTTTGTGAACGCTTGATTGCACAGATTCATCTTCAGGTGAGAAAAAGCAGATTTGGGAGGTCTGCTTTGACACATCTTAGTTGATAAGGGCCTGTAAGGCAGCTTTCCTGAAGCATTGCTCAGACCTGAAAGGTTGTAGTGAGAGGACTAAACAGGCATGTGAGCTACTGGAGGCTTAACACCCTTTTATTTTCCTAGCACTGGCCCTACACATCATGGCGAATAAAATGCTGTGAATGGAAGAAATACACAGCCTCACAACAACACATGTAGCCTGGTGTTATTGGAAGCGTCCTTGTTTTGTGATTTGGGGTATTAAATAGCTGAAACTCATGTGGATAGTCTCTGGCCAGAGGCAGATTCTGGCTGATTCTTCCTGAAAAGCGAGGCAAATGTGGAGGTCCCTGCTAATGCCCAGACTGAAATAATGCACCATCCACTGCCGGTATGTTCAACTTCGTCTGACTGGGGCTAGAATTAAAGCTTTAGAAGAAATCAGGGACTGACAGAGGAATAAATCATGGACAGGCAGAAAAACAGGTCGTGTGTTGGTAGAATAGGAAACCCAAGATTGCTATAATCAAGAAGTGTAGAATGGGTCTATGTGGGATTAAATCCTTACAGGAGACAGTGTATGGGAATAGAAACACTTATCTACAGGAAGAGGTGACACTCAGACACTTTGTTCTGAGATCAGACGTTCCTAAAGCTAGTGAGGAGCAAAGAGCCTCAGGTTATGGGGAAATAATGATGTTTTTAGGAAGTGCCATTTTCCTGCAAAGGCCCTTGAAATGGTAGGTGGAAAGCCAGGAACTATCATACAAACCTATTTGGATGGGCTTAAAGAAAGAATGATACTTTCTCCAGAGGAAATGTGTGATGCGGGATCACTGGTGCCAGGTGACCTGCTGCTGGGATTTCCTCCATTTCACTGGGTAAAGGAACTTGGGTCGAGGGCTATCTTCTCTGTGGCACACCGTATCTCTCATTGGTACTATTGGGACTGAAATCCCAAACACAAATTCAGGCTGGGTGGAGAATGGATGGAGAGCAGCCCTGAGGAGAAGGACCTGGGGGTGCTGGTGGATGAGAAGCCCAAAACAAGCCAGCAATGTGCGCCTGCAGTCCAGAAAGCCAACCGTGTGCTGGGCTGCACCAACACAGCGTGGGCAGCAGGGCAGGGAGGGGATTGTCCCCCTCTGCTCTGCTCTCCTCAGCCCCCACCTGGAGCCTGCGTTCAGCTCTGGGCCCAGCACAAGGACAGGGATGGATCAGAGCGAGTCCAGAGGAGGCCACGAGGATGCTCAGAGGCTGGAGCCCCTCTGGGGAGACCTGCCAGCGACCTGCCAGGGCCTGAAGGGGCTGCAGGAGAGCTGGGGAGGGACTGTGTGTCAGGGGGTGTGGTGGTAGGACAAGGGGGATGGCTTTAAACTAAAAGAGCAGAGATCTCTGTCTGGCAAGGGTGAGTGATGGCTTCGTTAAAGATACCCTCTCTTGTTCCTTTACAGATGACAAACTCAGCACACAGGGGCACCAACCCCGCTGTCACACAAAGAGCATACACTGCCTCCTGATATAAGAGTGGTAGCAACGTCTCAAATTTGTCTTGAGCCTTTTCCCAATTATCAAAACCAGGCTGTGTGAAAAGCCCATCTGTACACTCAGCCAAAAGCATCCTGCACCTAAAAGGTGCTTTAAAAAAATAAGATCGGTAGCTTTGGAGTAAGGGAGCTTTTGAATCCAGTGATCGAAGCTGAACTGAAAGAACCTTTTTTTTTTTTTCCTTTTTTTTTTCTTTGTTTTTTCTTTTTTTCTTTTTTTTTTTTTTAATCCAAAGTTACATATATAAAAAAAAAATAATGTTGTATTGAGGTCGACGGCACAAAAGCACCAAAAATACCAGTCGCTGATACTCGGTTCCAGCTGCAGGCAAGACTGCGAAAACAGTTCATTGCTACAAGCGACAGGAATTGCCTTAAGTATTCCAAGCTTGCTTTTTAATTATTTGGTTTTGAAGTGATTTCACGTCGGTTTAGTCAGTGAGCACCAGACACAAATGCCAAGGGGCTGGAGAAGTTAAAAATGTTGCTTTGGAGGCTGATTTTTTGGGTTTTGTTCCTGTTTTGGATTGCTAGTTGTTTTTTGTTTTTTGCTTATGTTTTAGACACGACCTTTGAACGCCAGCTTTCAGACCAGGACACAGCTCAGGCCATACATTTTTTTTTTCACCATATTTCAGGCAATTCTCCCATTCATCGTGGATTTTATGGGCTTCCCTCGAGCATCACCAGACCTGAGCCCTGCACCGTGCTTGTCCAGACTGAGCGTTTACCAGAACTGCAGTGTGTGTACTTGTAAATTGCTATGTACAGATCTGTAAATATATATATATATATATATTTGTAAAGCCAGCCTCTGAATTACCGAAATCTTGAAATGCATTCAAGACCTTTTAGCATGATGTCTTAGTGCAAAGGGACTGCAACGGCATTGGCCTAACAAAATCGCTAAATAACCCTGCCTTTCCCCAAAAAAACACCAGTTTATGGTACAGCGAGCCCCCAGAGCTCGGCAGGGGGGGGATTTCAGGAGGAAAACTTCGGAGGAGGGAGGAGGGAAAGCCTCCCCTGTGCCCAGGAGATGGCAGCAGCGTGTGCGAGCTCTGCGCCCCTGGGAAGGGCACATCCCTCCCTCATCTGGGCGCTGAAGGCATCATTTAGGGCGGTGTTTGGGTGCTTTCGACGGGATGTTTCGGCCTTGCCCTGAGATGGCGCCATATATTTGAGGCTTTTATCACGCGGTGTGCTTCATACAGCCACCTTCTCGCCTCTGTCGGGTTTTTACCATCACAGTGTTTGGGTTTTAGTGGGGCTCTGAGACCCAAAATGTAGTTACAAGCATCCTGATTGCTCTGTCAGACATCAAATCTGAATTTTCTCCACCTTTCCCTCTTTTTTTTAAATCAGTTCTGCCTGCTCTGTGCCCCTGCCTACCCAACAGGTCCCATTTTCCCTCTCCACACTCACACGTGCCCAGGGTTGGGGCTGGGTTCCTCTCGCTCTGATCCATCCGCTCCGGATCCATTCCCAAAAAATTCCTCACTAATTAAACGCCTTTCGTTACAAACCCTGGGAAATTATCCAAGGGCAGGGAGGCCTGAATGGGCAGCAAGAGCTTGGGTGAAAGGGAACAATGGGGAGGGAATGAAAAGCACAGAGAGGCTGCAGGGGGAGAAGGAAAATAAAATAAAATAAAATAAAATAAAATAAAATAAAATAAAATAAAATAAAATAAAATAAAATAAAATAAAATAAAATAAAATAAAATAAAATAAAATAAAATAAAATAAAATAAAATAAAATAAAATAAAATAAAATAAAAAACAGAAAAACCATATGGTACATTAGGTTTTGCACAGGGCTGTGTTCTGTCCTCAGCTTTTGAGATAGGCTTGGTGTCTAACCTTGGGAACAGAGTGAAAATCTTCATCACCTTGCCAGTGCCCGGTCCTGGGGCTGCTCTCCTGTGCCAGCAGGGCCCTGGGGTGCTGCAGGTAGCTTGCGCTTCACCTCTGGACCCGGCAGGAGCCTGATTGCCTGGCATCAGCTGGGAGTTCACGGTGGAAATCAGAAGGCAATCCCTTGGAACAAGAAAATTACCCCCAAAAAAATTAATAATTGTGTTTTGAAGAGGTTTTATTCCTTTGTATTTAGGGAGTTCATTCATCACAGTTGACGATAATTTCTCTGATGAAGTAGAGCTCTGGAAGCGCAGGTACTGCTCGGATGAGCACACTTCCAAAAGCCACTTTTTTTTCAGCAGAGCCTTAGCTCAGCTTTGTGAGTCCTAAAATGCACAGCGGACGATTCACCCGAAGCACGAGCCCAGAAATCAGCTGACTGTAGGCAAGTGCCGAAACTCTACATCAGGGGAAATTATTACAGTCCGCGGCTTCCGTGATGAAGGCTTGACAGCCGAAGTGCAAGGAGCCTCTCTCTTTCCCTGCTGATGAAAGCAAATTCCTCATCAGCCTTTCATCAGAGAATCCTTGAGGCTCCATCTGCCCGAGAGGAGCTCGAAGGCAGACGTCCTGCTGGATGGAACACCAAAAGCCCCCCCACGACCCCAGACAGAGCCATCCCCGTCTGCAGGGACGGTTTGGGGTGCGCTGGGCTGTCGAGCTCCAAGTGGGGCTCAGCTGAGCACCCTCTGCCCTTTCGTACCTGTGGTCCCTGCTACCAACGAGCCCTCAGTGAGGGGTTTAGGCTTGCTGGCTGCCCTTTAATTTTCAGGCACGATGAAGCAGAGCTGGCGTTTTAATTCCATTATGGAAGCGGTCTCACAGCAGCTGAAGAGGGGGCAGGAAGGACGTTTCTTCCTCCCCCCTAATCAGACTGAAGCTTCCCGGTGCCAACCTCAATCTGTGTTCAATTGCTCGTGCCATCCAGCAGAGAGAGTGGAGTTGGGTACATGATAAAAGTTAATTCAGAATGTGATTACTCAGGTAATTAAGTGCTGGAGATGTAGTGAGGGAGCAAGCAGCAGCGTGATGGCTGAAGGCAGCTTTTAGCAATATCTACAGCGTTGGCAGACGGTGGACCATGGAAGACAAGCAAGGAGTGGAAGTCAGAATCTCTCTTACCACCACGAAATGCTTCCTCTGGTCACGGTTTCCACCACGGAGAGCCATCGCTGATGTCTACAGGCACCACAAACCTTTCTCTGCCAGATCAAAGACAGTTTGAAGAGGTGGGGTGGGGCAAGAAGACGTCTTGTAGCTCCACTCCTCCGGATCTCATTACCCGTGGGCGTTCTTCCCATCACTGTGCTGAGCATCCAGCTCCCCACACACACCCTGGAGATGTCAGTTCTGACCCTACAGATACGGCCCCACTGAAGCTGTCCCATCCCCAGCCACCTTGCTCAGTTCTTTGTCACTGCTCTCCCAAGTGCCACCTGCCCTTCTGAGCTATGAAAGGCATCTGTGGCTCCTGCAACAGCAACCAAGACCCCTGGGCAGCAGGCCTGTGCTCGCAAAGCCCCTTGACAAAACATTTTGGCTCCATGCGATCCGAAAAAGCACACAGAAGGAAGATCATTTTTTCCCCTGGACCTGCAGCTACAGCAGATCAAACGTCCTCCGCTCCATTTTCTCTCTGGTGCTGGGGTGAAATATCAAAGGATAATTCCAAACAGGTTTGGCTGTGCCTGAGCAGCCTCAGCAGAGCAGAGGGCAGTCTCTCCACCAAGCCCCAGAAACCCAGAGGCAAACCTCCGCCACCTAATTTTAGCAATAATTTTGCATATACAAACACAGTTGTAAGGACCCAGAAGCCACCATGCTCTTGATACTCCTGCCTGCACGCCGTGGTTTAAGGAAGTTGGGTTATTTCAGGGCGGTCCCCGAGGTTTTAGGTTCAGCAGGACGTGACAGACAGCACCGCACTCTCCGAGCATGTAGTAGATTTTATTAAGCATAGCTTTGGTTCTAAGTGTTCCTCGTTTCTGTAATACTTTTAGTTAAAAACAATTATACAAGAGCAAATACAAAAAATATTAAATTATGAAAACAAATCCATTAAGGCTCCCTTTTTATATTTATATATATTTATATATGTACACTCAAACAAGTGCAGATATTAACAGAAGGTTAAAGCCACAAAAAGTTCTAAAAATTTACTACCGTACTATCAAAAGCGAGAATTTTTAAAAAGTTCTGCCTTATTAGAGGCAAAAGTGGTAAAAGTGAGCCATTTCCAAATCGCTGAAGTATTTGCAGGATTGCTACAAATCCCACGGAGCTAAAGGGCAGGCTGGGGATCGCTTACTGGCAAGGGGTTTCTTGAGGAGCTGCACAGGACACTCGTGGTGTGACTGGTGGGTTGCCCTTTCTAGCCCAATCCTGACTTTAAAGACAAGCTTTTGCTTGTCAAAATGATGTGGGTGGCTTGATTCCTACACTACAAGGTCAGCAGGGTTCAGAGATGCCGTAGCAGACATGTTGATGTTGTGGCTGTACGCAGAATTAACTCCAAGTGAAAACAAACAACAAAAAATCTGCTTCACACTGGATGTACAAGGGAGTTCTCTGCCCTCCTGTGTTTCAGGAAGAGAAACTCCACCTGAATCACGAGGTGATGTGGACAGAAAGCAGCAGACTTTCAGCCTCGAGCCCAGCACTCACCAAAGTCAAGGAGCAGCCAGCGTCCCCACTGGCTCTGGTGGCATGTGGATTGCACCCACCTTCATCCCTTTTGCTGTGCCTGCACAGGAGGACAAGGGGCTGAGAAGAAATGGTCTTCTCAAGCCAGGGGAGGGTTTCCTCACCGATTTGAGACGCTTCCATGCTGAGCAGGAGGTTAACTGCAGAGTGGAAGCCGACAGACGTGAAGTTTTTTAGGCTGGGGATGGCTAAAGGTGAGTGTGGCAAGGAAATCCAGCACGTCGCACTGCCTCAGCCATCAGCAGTACGAAACGAACTCCATCAGTGCAAGTGTTTGAATAACGTGCTGCCCAGAAAGGAAGATCCTCTCCTAACAGAGGAAGGAAGGGAAGGAGGGAGGGAGGGAAACATCTGCAGCGCTCCGGGTGTTCCTCTGTTGAGAAAAGATGTGGAAAAGTCTTACATTTGGCCTTTATCTGCTGCATGCCCCTGATCAGAACGGCCTGGGAGAGCATCTTCACGTTTAATCTCCCAGACGTGAGTCACGCTGCAAATCTGAATCAATGGCAATACACTTACTGCAATTCAATTTGCTCGTGATCTGATTATGCCC
Organism: Anas acuta; assembly: GCF_963932015.1. NCBI lineage: Eukaryota > Metazoa > Chordata > Aves > Anseriformes > Anatidae > Anas > Anas acuta. The sequence continues at coordinate 197,625,835 of NC_088979.1, read as the reverse complement.
TCATAACAAATGCCTGGATCTTGACAAATTGAAGCCTGTAACTAGGAAACATTGCTAATTATGAGCATTTCGTCCCAAGTGCTGCACTGAAATTGTATTTAAAACATCCAATACTTACAGGAAAGGCAAAAGAAAGCAAAAACCAAACCAACAAACCCTCCCCCCCCCACCTTTACAACACAAACACGCCACTGTTGATATCAGAGAAAACTGTTCTCCGACAGTTATGCCCAATGTAATTACAGAGTAGAAATTATTTCGTTTAGCATCCTAAGGCAAAGCCCATGATTAGATCCCCAGCTGATAAGGATGAGCACAGCCTCAGCGAGAACCAGGAATACGCCAGTTGAAGAAGAGGAGGGTTTTTCCCCAGCCTCTGAAAATCGAATATCCACACCCAGCCACACCAGGTGAGAACCCAGCCCTGTAACCCTATGTGAGTCACCTGTTCCCCTCTCCTCACCCCAGGCTTCCCTGGGTGTCTAGTAGTCATAAGCATGAAGGATCAGATTCTGCCATTCCTCTGCAAGCTGAGGAGCGTTTATTTAATGGCAAGTCACAGGGGCAACTCGCAGAAAGGCAGAAGGTGACAGAACTGGACCCAAAGGCGCAGTGGTAACACATTTCCCCTCTTCTTTTAGGACGGGATAAAGTGAGGTTCACTTTATGCCTCGCTTTAGGGATTTTGTTTCCGTTTTGGTAGATTGCAATGATCAGTTTGGTCTGGGTTCAACACTGCTCTGTTGCAGCGATTGCAACGAGTTCCTGCATCAACTGAGCAGGGACTGAAGGCAGACCAGACTCCTCATTTCAGCTGAAGACGTCTCAGCGAGTAATGTGCTAACACCGCGTTCAGGCCAGCGTGTTCTTGGAGGAGAAAGGCCACGACAGCAAAGTAGGGAGGATTGCAAAACACAAGGACAGAAGACAGGTTGTTTTGCATTGAGAGATGAGAGAAGTAAATACACAGGTAGCACTGCACAGACCTTCACACAACATTTCAAGGGAGAAGTTTGAAGACACTGAGAAATCAGCTTCTGGATTCTCTCGGGTGAGAGGATCATCAGATTTCTGCTCTTTCATAGCCCAAATTCTGCACATTCAACAGGGAGAACTGGGCTTTAAGGCTGCTCAACAGTTCACTGCTGGTGAATTTTAAGCATTCCTATCTGGCCTACACCTGCCTATCCCGGTGGGGATGGGCAGCAGCGATCGTCATACCTCATCTCCTCCAAAACTTGCTAAAAATTCCGACCGAACACAAATTATTGTGATACGCACGCAGGGTGTAGGTCTGGATGGAGGAAATTTACCTGCACAGAAAAGTTTCATTAAGATACCACAGGAGGACTTTTGTTTTGTTTTAAAGCAAAATATAATCTGTGTATCTCCACTACACTAGGATCACAAGAGATAAAGCAGAGCAACGCTGAAGAAACTTCCCTAGTATCCCTGGTTAAAATCTCAGAGTGAGCACTTCAGAGCGGTCCGTGACACTGAACTGACAGACAGACTCCTCATCCGCCAATCTCAGGACTGCATTTGGCAAGTCGATCCGTTTCTGTTAAGTCTTTTTAATCCACGCTTCCCAGGAATTGAAAATCTCATCTTCAGTGTCAGCTGGATGCTGTTCTTCTCCCTCTTGACAAGGAAATCTGAGACAACTTGCAAAAGCCTCTCTGCAGCCACCGCAGGAAAGCTGGAAGTCTTAGCAGGTGCTGGCTCTAGGAGTCTGGTGCTTCTGTTGCTTCCTGGACCGTCCTCCTCAAGTTGCCCTTGACTTTGACAAATTCAGGTGCATTTTCCTGCTCTTCCTGTATCTTCTGTTGCTCCAGTTCCAGCTGAAAAGGAATCCGCATGTTAAAAAGCGTATAAAGTAGATCATTGACATAAAAGGCTAAAAGCTAACGGCTTCAATAACTGGCCATGCATAACAATTTAAACTGCTTCCTTTCTTTCTTTCATGGAAAAGGTAAAGTTGTATTTCTTTGGGAGTATCTGTTCTCATAAACCATCAGTCTTTTCAAATCCTTGTCTCCAGCTCATTCCAGCAGGCCTGCAAATGCCTTTGCCAGATGGACAAAAACTCTGCTCGTCCAGTAAGAGCATAAGATGAAGCATTTCTGAGGAAGTTCTTGGACATCTTCATTTAAAAAAAAATAAAAAATAAATTCCCTTCTCTGGCTTTCAGAACAGGATGAAACCAAATGTGCCTTGTGGGAGAACACGTGTGAACAGCTACTACTGAGCACACTTGCAGAATTTATTTCTGAGTGCCTAGGTATGGATTTCTGTATCTAACTTGACCATCTTTTGGTAGATCTGCCTTCTCTATCACAGAGATCAATACAGCTCCTCCTTGGCCCTTAGCTTTTCATTTTTTGAAGTCCATTCACTGACATTTTTGACCCAGTTGAAGCTCGAGCTCTCAAAGTTACCCTGTGAGGTCAGACTCTCTGCACTGCAGGGCAAAGCTATGTAGTGCCAGTACAGAGCATTACCCACTGCACAGAATAAGGATTTCTTGGCAATCCTTAGTGAAGGCAGACAGGTCAGGTCACCAGAAAGGAAGAAATAACCCTTCAGAAAACTAACAAAAGCTCCTGAAAGGAGCTTTTTCTTAGAACAAACCAAGGTCTCCCTGATTAATGGGACCCATGTTGTTGGTTCTGTTTAGCTCTCTTAAATAATCTCTCCTTTGTCTCTGGTTTGCGGACAAAGAACATGCTCTGTTACATGACATGCTCATGACATGCTCATGACAACATTCCTCTGTGTGTCATGTTAATTAATGACATTCCCATAGCGCTTACAAAGTCACAACATTGTTTGCAGGGGACAGGCTTTTCCTCTTCTAAGAGAATTCTCTATTCTACATATGTCCTTGGGTGGCTCAATTCCAAATCAGGCATCTTTTGAAGCTGGCCTTATCTTTCTAAGAGCAGAAAGGACCAGTGACAGGACGATATACTTCAAATTACAATACCTTTCTCCCTCCAAAAATATTTCTATGCCTCGTTAAAAACTATAATAAAAAACACTAAACCTAAACATTGATTTGACTACACCTCATTCTCAATAGAGTTACTCGATTTAATTGATTTTTGTCGAGAAAAACTGGAGGTCCTGTTCTAAAGCGTTCATTTATTTAAAGGTAAATGCAATGTTTTATGCACACTGACTTGTTTGATGGGATGTTTCACTGAAAAAAATTTGCCTCTCAAATATGCAAAGTGCCTTAAGAGGCACAGAGACCTTTGGCTGGCCCTGTGCTTAGCAGTAAGCTTCCCAGCAAAAGGTTGCAACTCCATATAATCTCTCCACTTGGGGTCTGAGAATGTTTTCCTTCATTTGGAAAAGCCAACAGACTCATTCATTCAAAAGAGCTTTTGCAGCCTTAAAAAGTCACGTAGTTTTTGTACGCAACCCAGGAGAAAGAAACAATCGATGTTTTATTCATCAGGCATCTAGTTTTGATGCACTAGAGTCTCACATCCAATCTTAGTGATCAACTCTTGATATACAGGCTACAGAAGTTGGCTAATTCACCACAGTTTCAATAGTTACATGTGGCCAGTGCTCCACAGACACTGCTGTTGCTCCAAACAGGATTCATTTGACCAAAGGCAGAGATCTACATGGAGTTCCTATATAATATGTGAAAACAAAGGGTGATTGTAGAGTGTGATTTGAGTCACTGTAAAAGAGGTGCCTGCATTCAGTCAGAGGAACCGCGCCAAAAATCTGCTGCTGCTTCTCTCCAAGGGAGCATGGGGTGCTGAGCTCAGAGGGAGATGTGTAAAGTTAGTGCTGTTTCCCATCTTACCTGCTCCAGCTTCTGCTGCCGTTTCAGTAGCTCTATTTCCAGGTCAGACTTCTTCTTCTGCGCCTCCTCTTCTTTTTGCTGTTTAATAACTTGATCTCGTTTTCTTTTCTCCATCACCTTTTGTAGCTCTGGTTTGTTCTGAGGTGCAAGACCCCTTAAAATTAAATAGGAGGAGTAGGGGGGCAGGGGAAACACGGGAGAAAGAGATCACTTTTAATACGCGTAAATTCACACAGAACTGTAGGCAGGTTTTCTCCAGTCAACTGGCTGCCTATTTAGGCACTTTGAAATACAAATAATTAATTAAAAGGAAAAAACGGGCAGAAATTTTATTGGTTTCTAATCTAAATCCTAAGCTGAAATTTAAGCCATGTTATTATTGAGAATATTTCCCTGCAACATGCATGCTAGTATTTCTTCTCCTGGATAATTCACTGCCATGGCTTTCATAGTCTTTCTTCTGCTCTCTCCATTCCAGAAAAACAGATTAAAAAAAACATCAAAAATCAAGACACTAGCAGGGCTGGAAACGGATTTTGGAGGGGGAATAAAAAAGAAACAACAGCAAGGATAAAAAAAACACTTCCCTTGACAGCTGATAATTCAGAGAGATTGTGTTTAGCCAGTCCTACACAGGGTACTATGTGCAGAGAAGACTGCATGGGCAGAACTAAAACACGGTGTCCCTCTGGATTTTGTCACATTGTTCCTGGAAATCATGAATTCTGTCTTTCCTTGGAAATACGAGAGCTTTAGCCATGCCTGGCTGCCAAGTTATTTCCGTTGAGAACAGTGAGAGCTCCCAGGCTACACCGAAAATCACACAGAAAGAGGCTAAGACAACAAAAACCCCAAATAAAAAAAAACAAGTTGCGGTCACCTTGGAGACCAGACAAAGGACGGAGGATCCTTCCTCTCACAAGACTTCAGCTAGTACAGCAACTGAACGCTCTGAGTCCCTTCAGCACAAAATATTTTCCAAGCCAACTACTACAAAAAGACCCAACACATGCCTGTTCTTGTCATCTTCCCCGTGACGATTATTATCTGAATACATCTGGCATTAAGTTTAATCAAGAAATTCAATAATCTGCATAAGCTTTCAAAAAACAGTATTTGTACCCTTCCGTACTTAATATGTGGGTGCCTAATTCTTCTGTAACACGTGTATCTGACTGCGTGTTTAATAATATATTCAAATGCCATTTTATGGTGCCATCTCTGACCGACTCCATATATTATGTGCCACTCTATCACTGTACATCTCCTGGCAGCAAAATCAAATATTTAGCAACACCAAATGCTGCTCCATATTTCTCCTAATATCTCATTCCCCAAACACAACAGAAGCTACAGGATTGTGTTAATATTTTATGTTCCGTGCTAATTTGTAATGGCTAAAATATAATCAAAATAAGTCAGGTAGAGAAAAGCTGGAGCAATTTGATTTTTGCCGTTATTATTACTGCTGGGTAAGTGAGAGCTGGATCAATGGGAACTTCCAGGCTGGTGACTGGCAATAAAGATAGCCATGAAGCAGACAAAAGCTGCTAAGTAACATGACTTTTCCCTGATTTAGATGTGCTCTAGCTATAATAAAGGGGACAACTAACACTGGCAGAAGACCCCTCAGCCTGATCAAATGGGATCGGCAGTCAGATCTGTGAAAGATATCTGAACTTGTTTTCAATCCCATATTTAGAAGGGACAAGCAACAAATAGGCTGCTACTGGATTAACTGGGAGTCTTGAATCACCTCTTTATGATTTTTCTGCTAAAAAAAAATCCAAGAAGTTTAGTCTAGACTAAACTGTGCTATACCACAAGTTAGAGCTGATGGGTTTAATGTCCCTGCAAGAGGCAGTCTGCAGAGCTAAGGCCGAGTCTTAATAAATAAAAATAAGTTAACATGAGTGACCTATGCCTTGAGTTACCACTACCTTGATCTTCACATCTCCAAAACATCTACCACTTCTGGTAAATAACGACTAGTAAATAACTACATCGGCTCAAGATCCAACAGACACTGCTTACAGGAGGCATGAAGAAGCTATGTTGGCATGGGGAAATACCTTCTACCATTAAAAAATGCATGGCATAAAGCACAGAAGCCTAACCCTGTTTTCAAAAATATCATTTTTTTTCTGCTGGTGAAACCCTCAAAAAAGTATTGCATTTCTGCACCAATAAATACAAGTCTCAAATTAACAGCTGCAGCTCACCAAAACCACAATAAAAGAAGAGCAGATACTGAGGGCAGCACAACTGTTTGGTGTAATAGGATATTCTTCTAGAAGAAAACAAGCTCCACAGTTTTCAAATGCTTTATACCTTCATGCACTTTAAAAGGAAAAAAAGACAACACCACAGACTTAATTTAGTGAAGCCTCCACATCATTCAGAGCAAGGTTGTAATTTGGGGAACTTTACACCTTTCTTTCTTTCCATGCCTATAAACTTCATGGTGCTAGGAACTGACTTTGAAGTTTAATCCTATTAACAAAAAAAATAGGACGAACACCTATTTAGGCCACTTTCTTCCAATTCAGTTGATATTCTGTAAAACATTTCTACTCCTTCAACACTAAAGAAATGCTGTTTGTTTAGAATTAAGTATCAAAGCCTAGCATTTGTGAGGATTTTGCTATTAGAAAAAAATACTTTTTCTCCTCTCAAAATACCACCATAGCAGATGGGAGAAAAAAGAGATGTTTTCAGAATGAGACTTTTCTGACGAACATACAAATCCAGCTGTGCTGGAGTAGCCAAAGCAACAGCCGTAATCCTCTTGACCATTCAAGTTATCAGAAGAGACGTGAAAATGGTCATTAAATGATCTACTCTTCCACTAGATGCAACTGGCCAAGGAACATGAGTTCCAAGGTCTAGATTAGGACTCAAATTATGTATGTTATTAATGGATTCATAAATCAGATTCATGAATTGTAAATTCCAATTCATCTGCCAGAATAGGTAGGAAGACACCAAGTCTTCCCTTATTGTTGCTAGGATGGCCATGCAGGATTATGCTTTTGACACCAAGATAACAATTAGTATCTTGGCCATATCACTCATTTACATAGATGTTTGCTTCTGTTTGTTTAAATGGAGGAGTCTCACAGGCCTGGAGGGTTTTTTTTTTTCCTTTGTGTAGTCAGGTGCTTGTTTTCATAGTGTGTTTTTTAAGTGAGTCCTCCATTGTTGGAGAGATTTAATAACAAACCCTCAGCTACCTCGAGGCTGAGTCCCTGCATCTCAGAAGTTGATGAAATCAAGTTCCAGCTCTTTACTTCTACAAAAGCAATATATAATGCAACAGCTGTGCATCCCACCCCGGAAAGCAGGAAGCACAATTTGCATAATATACAAAGAGACACTTGTGCGGCAGCAGAGCAGGCCCCCGACTACCACACCGCATTGTAAGAAAGATCAAGTAACCAGAGAACAACTTCATCTGAAACAAAATTTAGGATTTCTTTGACTAAAGAAAATGGTGAAAACTTGCAGATTTGATGATCAACATCAAATGTTCAACAACTGAATTTTGTCAAATACCTGATAAAGTTAAGAGTTCAGGACAAATTACAGTGCCTGAAATAAAAAATACGATAGGGGAGAACTGAACTGCTTCCTTATTAAACCAACCCTTAGGGAGTATTCACAAAAACAAAGTGAAAAATCTTTTACAAGAAGCTTTTACAGGGCTTCGCCTTTCAACAGCTGATCTTGTGTTCAATATCCTCTACGCAGTCTGGTGGTGGACCAAACATGGAAGGCCTACAGTTGGATCAACACCTAGATAAAACAGTGGGGCAGTCTACAGCTTTCTTACACAGCTATTATTCTACCATTCTTTGGATTTTTTTGACCTACACAGGTTTGGCTGTGAGTTTGCAAGTACCCCACCTGGGGCTGGTGTAGGCACCACTGATTGTGCAACAGGAAACAATCAGGGGCCAACATGGGCAAAGCTTTTATACTGAAAATAATGATCCAACATTACAGTGATAGCAAAGATGTTTGAAAATAAAATTAACACTTCAATTGTTAATTTAAATTAACAATTAAACAAAGAAAAGAAGGTAAAATTATCACAGAAAGAAGGACCAGACCAATTTATTAAAATTCAGGCGAATACCATGGCTAAGAATCAGTCTTTTCTTCTACAAGATTTCAATCAACAAAATGCACCTGCTAGGTTTTGGGTAAAATGTGTCGTTTTGATGAAACTAAACCTCAAGCTGTGCTTTTGGGGTCAAGGGATGGCACACATGCGTTTTAGGCTTTTACCTTTTCTGGTTCATAAGCAGCTCTCTATGGAGATCTTGATGATTCCGGGATGACTTCACAGGATTAATTAATTTCTGAGGTCTAATTAATTCAGGATTGTCATCATCTATGTAGTCTGGTTCAGCCATAATCTTTCTTGGAGTGGGATACGGATCTTTGGGTTCGGTGTCCTTACTCACAGTATCTGCAAAACAGGGGGAAGGGAAGAACTATGGTAAATCTCCACCGAAAGGCTTTTAAAAGATGTCTTAAAACACATCAAGGCAGCATTCCCCACTGATAACATTTATGCTTTTATTTTTTTTACACAGATTTTGTCTGTAGTAAGTGAAGGTGCTCAGAGCAAACATCCTTTAAAATAGATGGCAATTTCATAAGGTTATCTTCGAAAACCTTCATCCCTTGATTGGATGCGCAGATTCCTTCCATCCTGAGAACCAGAAATACTTGAGGTTAAGCACGCAAAGAGCCCTACTGATTTTAATAAGTCCACCAGATGAAACATTTTTGTGTCAGCAATGCTAAGATCCAAAAGATGTTTTAAATAGTGACTATATCAAATACCACGAATGCGTACCAAAGCCATACGAACACTCATTTTCTGCCATCAGTCTCGTGCCAGCTATGGGAAAATACCTTGTGTCGGTTAGCCCTGAGCAGTACCAAACTAAGCAGAAGTTTCCAGGTGAAAATTGCCAAATTTGCCATTGCTGGGATGGGGGCTGGGAGTTTCTGTGCAGAATGGTCAGGGAGAAAAAGTTGGATGTGTCTTAAGGCCACGTTTCACCCAGTGAAAGTCTACAAAAGTCCACTGATCTGAAGCCAATAAAACCCCAATGATTTATGTCATTTCCCAATCTGGCATTTTCCTGTCCTAGCACGGAAAATGTAAACACCAAGTCACGGCACTTTTAAGCAACAGATGACAAACAAGCACCTACCTGCACAAAGGCCAAATATCCAGAATCGTTGGAAAATTCATGCCTGAAGAAACTTGGAAGATTTCTATCAAATCTAATTTAGGTCTAAATGTTAGGTCCCCAAGGCTGTCCCCTGAGCAAGCCCAGCACCCTCAGCTGCTCCAGCCCAACGTGGTGGCCCTCAATGAACTGTCTCAAATCCTAATTGCATGTCATGTGAAAAAAGCCAAAAAAACACCCAAAACACAGTCTACATCTCAATGTACATCACTTAGCTCCATGCCATGAACAAGCGTGTGCAAGTCACGCATCACCAACTCTGAATAATTTTTTATTTTTTTTTTCAGCAGTTCATATTTCCTTGGTGTTCACGTCAGGCTTTTCCCAACTAAAAGAGCTCAAATATTCAGAGTGCAGGTTTGTTTTGGATATAACCTTTGGTTTCCCTGTGCTCCCCTCTCACTTCTCTTGCACTGAAGGAACTGTGACTCTTCCAGGAGGCGTTCAACACCCACAATTCTCCACAAAAGCACACCAGATGACCTGCTGCTTCTTTCAGACGAGCCTTCCCTTTGCTTAGATGGAAAACAGAATCACTCACAACTGTCCTGGACAACATACTGCTCTTCCAACACGAGCCCCCAAAAAACAATTGGATTCAATCATTTCTCAGAAAGCCTGATGTCATATTTTGCAGCATGTAGATCTGATTCTGGCAATGGCTTAAAATGAAGCCTATTTCTTCTCCTTTCTTCTGTCCCATCCCTATTTTTAAAAGCATGTATTCAGCTCTGAGGTCAGGAACCGCAGTTTCCTAACGTAACGTGAACTCTCCTAGCAGCAAATGTGAATGAATAAAGCTCCCTGGAGGCCTGGGGATGCTTTCCACGTGTGATTGGGCTGGAACTGATTTCAGCTAGGATTTCCAAACGAAGCCAGCGAAACAGGGCACCCGGCTCCCACTGGGTGAATCCCCTCACACCCTCTGCAAGCCTTAGCTTGAGGATCTTTCCACTCATCTACACATCAACTGTGAAGGCACAACCCATTTCGGTGACTCACTGCTTACTCCAGCGCACAAGGACGGAGATGTGGATCCGGGTCTGTTTTAGCTGAGCTTGTTTCCAGTTTCATACGCCCGCTGATTTGGCAGGCGCTTCCTCGGTGCGTGTTCTGAATCAGCTGTGGCTGCACAAGCAGCACAAAAGCATCCACCTGCAGCGTCTCATCCTGCCTGAGTAACTCGCTCAGACTTTGTCCCTGACTTCCTGGAGATGAGGATTTTTTATTTTTTTTTAATCCAGGAAGAATTAACTGGGGATCCTGGATTCTGAATTTTGATTTTTTGGGGATTTTGGAATTTTGAATCCTCAAACAGAATGACAAAATAACTTCAATATCCCACCAGGCAAAGAAAATATCCCCATATAAAAATCACCTCGAGTAGCCTCCCAGATAGAAACGTAATGTTTTCAGATGCCAAGATGCTTTCAGAGCAATGAAGAAGAACCATAGTGCCACCTTCACCATGGAAAGCCAGGAATAAGCCATCACATACTTGTTTTCCAAGGAAAATGCGTGAAATAATTGCAGGTATGCTCGGTGAGAGCAGCAGAGACCCTTAAATTGGTAATACCGAAAGAATGCAATGAGCCAGGGTGTGCCAGAAGAATGCGAATTCCACATGGGGGAACATCTCCAACAAGCACGTCGGCTTCTGATGTTCTTCATTTTTTATTCTACCTAAAGAGGGTGTTTTTTTCAGCAAAAGTCCCAAAGTGATAGCAACGCTGCAAGATGCATGCAAAGAGAGCTGCAGACAGCCCCCAGAATTTTTAGCAGACCCAGAGCAGCCCTGAACAACAGCGGGTTAAGGTTCCTGCAGCTGCCAGAGCTTTTGCTACAGCAGAGCTCGTATGGCTTCACGACGAGAGGCGAGCCCATGCCAAGAAAACCCCAGTGTTTATATGGCATTCAGGGAATCGCATTTATTTGCTCTCTGGTATTCCTCATCCCAGAAATCGCCCTCCACATCTGGAATCTGAATATAAAAATCCCTGGGAGACACCATGTATTTCTATTATTATACTTATATGTGGCATTTTCACCCTTCCAATGGTTCCCACAATTATTTCCAGCTGTGCAAGCAGAGGTAGGCTTGAGGCCCCTCAAAAAGCAGATAAATAAATGCCTAAGCATATAGGCGAACATCAGAATAACAGGATCCAAAAATTACATTAAAGCTAAATTCATGTCATTTCCTTTTTGTCTTAATAAAGCCTGGAATTAATATCTTCCACAGAAGCGTTAGCTCACACACGGAATACCTCCCGAAGAAAGATTTTAGTCCTGAAGAAGCCTGAACATCTGCTCCGTGCTGTACGGCCAGCCATCAAACACCATTTTTTAAGGCTTACATTTTTAGATCTTTAAACTCCTGCGTAGCCTTGCGGTTTGTTACAAGCAACCCAAAGGCATTCGTTGGGAAGAAAGAGGGTTTTTACTCTCCCCCCCCTTCTGATTTTGAGAGGAATCAGAATAAAACGTTTTTGGCATTTCTCTGCTCCAGCACAGCGAGCTCTGCCCTGGGTGGAAAGGAAAAGGGCTGCTTCGATCCACGCTGCACTTCCCAGTCACCTCCTCAGCACTGTTTGGACATGAAAGCTCACCGCCACTATCATCTTCATCTCCACGCTCTCGGTGCAGCGAGAGGCACTTGACTGGAGAGATTTACTTGATTAATCCGTGATTACCGACATCATTAATAACTTCCCACGGTTCAGCCTTTAATTCAAAGTGAGAGCTGCTGAAAACAGAACGCAAAACACTCTTTCCTGGCAGGATGCTGAAGCCAGCCGCTGTCCCAACAGGTTGGTTTTCATCCAGCCAGTCTTTGGCGGGTGAAAGGGCTGGAGAGGTTTGGGTCGAGGCAGGGCACGAGCACAGCCTGCCCCTGGGGGAGAGAGAAGGACAGGCAGGATGGGCTGGAGGTTTCAATTCCTCCCAGCCCTTCATGGTTTGCTCAAACAGGCTGCTGCCTTCCAGTAGCAAAAAATTTGCTTCTGGATCCAGAGAGTGCATGAACCTGCAGCAAAACTGAACACATAAAGGGCTGCGGGCACCCACTGCGCCACAGGGATCACTCATTTCACATCCTCCTGCTGCCCATCACTTTTTGCGTTACCATCCTGCCGACAAACGAAGGCTGGCAGACTTTTTAATCCTCTGGCTGCTCTTGTTTCTGGCTCTGGCCTTGCCTTCCTGATCCTGGGCACATTATTTCACCCTCACACCCCAGCTCTCTCCTCTACAAGAGAAGAATTGTAGTAACCACCGTGAGCTCCTTGCAGGAACAACCTCGCTGCTCTTTACCATGCACTTTAAAATCTCCAGATTCCAGCAGACCAAATGAAGTAGCAAGCCTGAATTTCTTTTGTCCATGATGCCAGAACACTTTAACTAGGAGCACCTTCCTCACACTGAGAGGTTCATGGACTCTCTGAACTCACCCAACTTCCCTCCTCTGCTGTTAAACAAAGAGAGAATTGGTTAATTTGTTAAAAGTATTCTCCACCCTCCTCCTTTAATTCACTGCAGTCTGATGGCAGGTCTTACAGCAGCGTTCCTAATAAAAAAAAAAAAAAAAGTTTGAGCCTAATGGATGACATTGCAATTAGGCCCACATAAACACAATCACATTATCTCCGAGCATTTGCTTGATTAGAATGGCAGTGAGCAGGGTCAGCCGGGCTCCAGCCTCAAACCTAGGGAGCAAGGTGATGGTATCAGCAGTGAACAGTTTATTTATTTACTTACAAGGCTGCCAAAAGACTGAGAGACCACAAAGACTTCTGCTGCTGCTCCTGCTCACTCGACCAGGGCGGCCCAAAGCAGTCTCAGGGATGGCAAGAACACGGAGAAAAGCAGGGCTCACCGGCCACTGAAACGATTCCTATCGTTGCTTTAGAGGATGTGAAAATGAACTGCGGCACTCCAGACCTCGAGGATATCCAGTTAACATTCATTTGCTTCCCTTATGATCTACTGAGAATGCAATGTCAACAGCTCACAGCAAAAACATCCACTGGATGACAAACCTGGAGGCCAATTAAAGATGTTTGCGTTGTCACTGAGACAGGAAAGGAAAGAGCACAAGATTTGGGGCAGTGCCCCGTGCTGTCACAGTTCTTGAAGGCAAAGCCCTGCCTGTGGCTCTCACTAGGTTTGACCCCACCAGCAGTCTCTGGTCCCGTGCTCCAAAGTTCAGCCAAGTTTGGGTGCTGAGGGGACAGCCACAGCCCCACCGAGGCTGAGGGACAAAGAGCACTGCTAGTAATGCAGAGCCACCCGTCTCTCTTGGTCTCCAGTCTACCAAAAGAGATGCAGAAAGAGAGACAAGCAACATAAAGGCTAATTTCACCTTCTGCTGAACTCACACGAACCAACGGATGGGAATTTACGGTGATCCAGGAGAATTCTCCCTATAGATGCAAGCTCTGCGATGAAGCTCTCTGTCAGCAGCTTTGAAAGCAGCTGAGTGAACGCACCAGCAGCCCTGCACGGGCGCGTTTCTTCTCTTGCTCAGTTAAAAGGCTGGAGAGGTACCAAGGAAGCTGCGCAATTAGAGGCTGGAGAAGGAAGTGGCTCTCACAGATCTGCAGACACAGGTGGCTGGGAGAGCACAGGGAGGGAAGAAGGAAACGTTGACTTGTTCGCCCTCCCCTTTTTGCCAGATAGGCAACGCTCAGATAGGGACTTCCCCTGTGAAACCACTTAGCATCTGATTTTTAACAGAGTGCAGGAGGGGCAGAAAGACACAGGATAAAGCCTAGCAGGCTGTGAGGGGCACCCATTTCCCCTAAATGCCAGTCCATGCCCAACCCACCGGCACACCATGGATTAACAGCAAATAAAGCACACTGTGCACCTTGTATCCCTTCTGGTCCCCCAAAGCCCTGCCTGTTTATCGAGGATTTCTATTCTCCATATCGATTTATAACCAAGGTCCCTGTGCTGACTGAAATCCCTGGATTCCGTGGGGATGTGAAGAGCTGTTCTGATGGCCAGGAAAAGGTGCTGCATGTCCTGCACCTCCCGCCTTGCTGCATGGCCTCATTCCACAGCACACCACACACACGCCTCCGTTCCAGCTCTGTCATCCACCTGGCAGGGATAAATCATCACCAGTACAGGCATGCAGCTGAACACACACACACCCAGCACGCTGCACAGGTAGTGGCTGCACACCGCAGTAAACACGATGTCCAGAAGTAGGTCACTGAAATTACACCTCCTAGGAAACAAACTCCACTGCATACTTGGCAGCTCGATTCACCCCAAAAGGCAGCCAGCAATTTAGTGACACGCAGGTCAACAGTAATACAGATGCAATTCTGAAATGACCCCTTTTTTTTTTTTTTTCAAGAAAATACGAGTTTCAAAAGGCAAATAAGATCAGTTCATACTCCCTGCAGCCACAGTGCATCAGTCAGTCTGGAGCACCACATTTAAGACCGGGTCAGATTTGGTCGAATGAAGTTTAGCTAAATTAAAACACAGGATTTCATATGAAAACAAAGTATTGATTCAAAATCAGAAGTCCAAAGAGCCAGAGGACAGTTTCTTCAGGACTTTGCTGTTGCAAATGTTAAGAACTATCAAACAGTGTCACCCAGTGGTAAAGGACTTCCTACAGACAGGAACAGAAGCCATTGCCACAGAGAAGGCAGGGGGGGAGAGAGGGCCTCAAATCCATGTTTTTGTACAAAGCTCTTAAACTTTGGCATCTGGGCAAATAAAAATCTCACAGCTTTTTGCAGAAGTTCTATCTTACTTTTAAGATATTCCATTTGTGAGTACAGCAGCTTTACAGGCCAGTCATTCCCCTGTTATAGAAAGGTTTAACACTAAGGAGAGGTATTTCTGGTCTGGAAGAAAAAAATAAAATAAAAATAAAATAAAACAGAGCAGCCAGCAGCAGCTTATTAAAATGGAGGGCGGAAACACTTCAAACACCTGAGAAGGGGTGCCAAAAGGTGAATATCGGATGCTCTTCAGATCTAGGTCACAAGATTTCAGCAAGATTCTTCCGCGCAGGAGAGCAACGTGCTGGCAGTGGTTGTTTCTGCATTTGTTTTGTGTTTTGTGCTCCACGATCTGGTGAGTGAGGTGAGGGAGCAATGCATGTCTCAGGGAGGCCAAGCAAGGGCCAGGAGCACAGGAAGGTGAGTCGTGCTGCCAAGGGGGAAATCCTCTTCTGGATGCCATGAGGATGAGAACAGTGAGGATGACCAAGAGACCTGGTAAATATTTACCCAAACCAAAGCACAGGACAGCTGAAAGGTAAAATAATATTTGATATATCTATAAAAATAGGTATATAAAAGAGAAGGCAGGTTACTTGGCACCCCTGTAAGCATGACCGGCACAGCAAGCACAGCTTTGCTATGTGCAAAACAAATAGGATGTGAAAAAGGAAGCGGAAGAGCAACAACATCTAAGAACTGGAGACCACGCTGTGTATTGACACAGCCACACGAGCTCAGTCCGCTCTGTTTAAAAAATGGGAAGATTAAGACGGTTGTGATTATCCTACAAGCAACACGCCCGATTTTTGATGCATTTCAGTGACAGGAGATGGGGACTAGACAACTCAGCCCGAAAAGAAGGCACACATGGAGGGAAATCAAATGCTCAAGTTACTGAAAGACTTGTGCTAAGAAGTCAGAAGCAGTTCGATTGCGTGGAGAGAGCAAATTACAAGATCATAATTATCTCTTCTAGTCTTACAAATTGTAAATCTATGGATGCAATTAATAAGCATATGAAATGGCAGCTGAAAATGAAAATCTCCGCATTAATCAGGTAGTTATGCATGAAGTGGGAGCAGCAGCGAGGACGAGACCGTGTGAGCTAAGCCTTTCACGTGCTGCTTCAGTTAAAGCTGTAAATCTCCAGGTCTTGCCTGTTGAAGCGCCATGGGGTTGGTGCACCTCCAGACCTCGCTGCGTGCCACGTGCTGGTCCTGGGGGCACAGCAGCATCCTGCCCGGCACGATGTGCTGGGCTCTCACGCCTCCCCTCGTTAATAACGGCCCCACGCCGCTTCTGAATGACAGCTGAGAAGAAATTCTACTGCCCAGAAAATTGGGCTGTTTTCACCAAATTTTTAAAAAACTGACATAATGAAAAACACACAGCCCACCGCAGCGTGCCAGTTCCCCAAGCGTATCCACAGGTACTTATGCAAAGCCTAAGTACTTCTTCAGATCAGGCAGATATGAATTGATTGCCTGCCAGCTCAACCGCTCCAGTTCCCTTCATTTTCTAGGAAGAAACCCCTTCCCTAGCTAAAGGAAATAAATTAATAAAGAAGATGTGCACTAGTGAAATTGCTTTTTCCAAGTTCTTCTCCCTGTGCTGGCAAGCAGCTTCAAATGGCATCCAGCTTCGCTTGCTTAACGCAGGGAATATCCTTTCTTAGAAACAGAGAAAAGGAAACAAAAAGGAACACTTTCCTTACACATCTCGTTTCCCCAAGCTCATACACTCCCAGCTTACTCACAGGAAAGAAATAAAGCCTTCACCTCTGCAAGGGAGTCTTGGCTCTGGCAACTACATCCACATTCCAGTCTGCAGTGTGTCCACAACGAGACACCCTTCCTTGCCCAGACCTGTTTCTGTCTGCTCTCAGCTCTCAGA
This sequence comes from Anas acuta, assembly GCF_963932015.1. Classification (NCBI taxonomy): domain Eukaryota; kingdom Metazoa; phylum Chordata; class Aves; order Anseriformes; family Anatidae; genus Anas; species Anas acuta. The sequence goes on along the minus strand of NC_088979.1, from coordinate 197,609,099 downwards.
GATGTTTTTTGGGTATGAGGCTCCTTGCTGTGACTCGGTCGGAAAGGGCACCACTACAAAGGCAAGGAAGAAAAGACCTGAAAAGAAAAGGCCAAAAGGAGAGCAGTAAAACTCATGACCTGATCTCCCTACAGTGAAGCAGAGTGAGAAATTAAAGAGTAGGCTGCTTCACACCCTGCTCGTGACCTTAACCCAAGGTACCATCGTTCCCTAATGGATTTACAGGGAAACAGTGGGTGGAAGAATGTATGTCAGTCAGAACAAGCCCTTGGAAAATGTCTGATGCGGGAGCCAAGGCACACATCATACGGCTTTAGGACAGCCAAGTTAGATACACGTGAAGTTATTAAACTGCAGGGGTGATTAACAGGAGACCCGCAGAGAACATGACATGCCACGGGGCGTTTATTGGAGCATCACCTTTTCACCCTTTGACGGCAGGAGTGAGAGGCCTGGAAAACACGAACTTGGGAGAAAACAAGGATTGTAAACGAAATAAAGATAAATGTTGACACTGGGCCACGTCTATCAAAGCCGGTGCCTTTTTACACGGTCTTTATGAGCAGCTACAATCAGCAGCTTCCAACGCGAGCCCATAAATCAGGAAGCTCTGACAGCGGGGCAGGGCTGAGCATCAGCTGGGATGCGGCCAGGGAAAGGACAGAGGCAGGACGTTGCTTTCCAAAGCAGCGTGCCCCCATCCGAGCAGCACACGGACGTGCTCCACACCGAACTGAGAGGCTTTGGCCTTTAGCCTCGCTCGAATGAAGAACCCAAAATGCCAACGTCTAAACCCAAAGCAGTCACACCAGCTCTGCAAGTACACAGGTGAGATTTCAGCTCGTACTCTGGTATGGTGATGCAGGACTGTTTCTAGGACGGTTTCTAGAACATTAATGCCTTTTTCAGTTCCTTAGGAAGGCCTGGGGAGGTTTGGGAAAGGAGAAAGAAACCACCGCGCCCTAATCCCTCCTGAAAGGAACTGCTCCACCAATTCCAAAGGGTTAATGGAGGAAAATACGAAACCAGAGGGATGACCCCAGTCTCTCCGTGAAGGGATTGTTTGTTGAGCTTGAGAGCTGGGGGCAGGAAAGGAATTTCCTACAATTGTTGTTACCTTGCTGCTTGACAGACCACCTGAGGGGAGGCCCAGGCTGCCGTCCCCCAGCAGCACGGAGGAAGGGGCCAGCCATGCCACCAGCCTCGGGACATCCTTCAGCTCTGCCCCTCACATCCTTCCAGGGGGGTTTCAAGAGGATGCTCCCTTGCTCCATGTGCTAGTGGAATGGAACTGGGCTGAAAGCTGAACTGGGAGAGCTCCCAGATACATAAACAGAGCAAAATGCAACCAAAAACCTCAGTAGCCCTAAGAGGCACTGCGAGGATCTCCAGCGAACTGGCAAAACAACCCCCCTGCATTCCCAAGTCACACGCTAGCTTACAACTGTCTGATAAAGGAACATAAAATGGGTGTCTTCCTGCCTCTTCTGGCTCGTGTAAGAAAATAAAATAAAAATAAAAAACGCAAAAGCCAGTCTTTGTTCCCCTGTTGAACGGAGGACTTGGGCTCGCAGCACACGCTGGGCCTACAACCAAGAGGGAAACTTTCAGGCCAGCAAACTATATGCTGGCAATAGGATTCCTTAGGAATGCCCTCCTGCATGGTAGGATTCCTTAAAAATGTCACCAGACTGTGTCCCCAGCAGGATGTCACCTTACTGTCTGAGATATTTGGAGAACGAAGGAAGAAGCGTCAAGAAGTGTTTCTGCAGTCCTCTTCCTGCTCTCCCTCAATAGCTAAAAGGGCTTTTATAAAACACAAATAGAAAAAAGCTGCAATTAAGATTCCACCAAGCCTATATGACTATGGTTTTTTAAACACATGCCTCTGTTTTGGAAGCAGAAGAGACTGCGACAGTCACTGGTAAATACTCAGAGCACTTCAGTGAACACGTCGTGCTTGGTCACGTCGGGGGGAGGCACCTGGAGGGTTCTTGGTTTCTGGAGTTCACAGAATCACAGAACTGTAGGGGTTGGAAGGGACCTCCAGAGATCACCAGGTCCAACCCCCCTGCCAAAGCAGGTTCCCTACAGCAGGCTGCCCAGGTAGGCGTCCAGACGGACCTTGAATATCTCCAGAGAAGGAGACCCCACAACCTCCCTGGGCAGCCTGTCCCAGTGCTCTGTCACCCTCACCGTGAAGAAGTTCTTTCGCGTGTTGGTGCGGAACTGCCTGGGCTCCATTTTGTGGCCATTGCCCCTTGTCCTGTCCCCACAGAGCACTGAGAAGAGGTTGGGCGAATCCCTCTGTCTCCCACACTTGAGATATTTGTAACCATTGATAAAATCCCCTCTCAGTCTTCTCTTCTCCAGGCTGAGTTGTGCTTCTCTACAAGAATGGAGGTCTACAAATACAGCACTATCTCATCAATAGAGGGAGGTGGAAGCTTTTTTACTTTACTGTAAATTCTTGCCCTGTTACTAGTCCCATAAATGGGGGTGAACACTTTAACCCAGCTTGCTCAAGCTCCTGCACCTACCAGAGCTTGTCCATTTCCTTACAACACCATCCCTTTCTCAACCTGCTTGCTTAATAAATATTGCTAAAGCGGAAATTTAACATTTCCTTTTTTTTTAAGATTATTTTTTTTTAGATTAGGCAATCATTATTTTTAGCAAGTTTCACTGAGAAAACGCGTTTTAAAAGCGCAAAAGAATTGCTGAGCAAGGGGAAAATAAAGTGAGACCTGTTCATTACAATGGGTTTGGTCGCGGCAGCAGCTCCGTCGCTCCGAAGGAAAGCTGCCCCGTAATTACAGCGAGGGACCGAGCTACGACAGAGGAGAGAGGCTCTATTCTCAGCTCCACCAAGAATTGGATTCATGATGCCGAGCGAGCCGCTTGGGCCCAAATTCAGCTGGAACAGGCTGTGGCTGTCAGCACAAGACATGTTGGATACCAAATGCTGAGAGCACAAAACAGGCTTTTTTGGGTGAGCGGAGCAGGAAGAAACATCATAAATTAGGACAATGCTATGCTTTGTTCTATTATAGGCAGCATTTTGTCAAAAGTTTTGGAGCTGTTTCATGCTAAGCACTCTTTTTGCTTTTTTTATGCTGGAACAAATGCTTGTTTTAGAATCGAAAGGCATAATCCAAGTAGGTAACGTGCTGAATGGCGTTTAGAAAACGAAACTGATGATGTTTAAAATAAGATGAGAAGTTAAAGAAAGAGATTAGAGTTAGTAACACACAGGCTGTGAAGGTTTTCTTGGTGCTGCAAAAGAAATGCCAGGGATTTATGGCTCCTGTGCCCGAAGGACCAGTGCTGACATTTTCACTCCGCGTCTATTTTTATGAATTTCTTCCTTCCCGAGTTATTAGCAGTCTCTGGCTTTTTCTTTTTAATTTTCTATCTTGCTGTTGTCGTTATGTGTCTATTGATTTAACATTTAAGCAACAACCACAGTCACATAAAAGACATGTCTTTTCCTATGCTGCACTGGTAAATACACTCTCAGGAACATCTCTAGGATGAAGGGCCACAGGGAAAGGCAGGAATCGGAGCTGGGAGCCCAAGGGCTTTCCTACCCCACTGGTGAATACAGCACTTTCTTCTCAAGCATGTCAGTAATAAGACAGAGACTCATTTATCAAAATCTGTCCTCTTCAGAACAGCATGGACTCTTCAGCAATCTCAGGGCTCAGCAGGGTGCAAATTTTGCATCTTCAGACACTACATCAATACGAGTTTACTTTCTACGGTAGCGTCTAAGATGCCTGTTAACGTTTGCCACAGTTAAGTCCCATTTCATCACGGGAATGTTAATAACCATCCTGGGGAGTGAATGCTATGAAGTCAGCCTTAATTTACTTTATTTTTCATTCTTTATCTCCTAGATATGCGATGCTGTACGCACAGAACTCCTTCCCACTCTATTTAACCCAGCAGCCTGTTTGCACAGGGGATGCTGTCCCACCTGCCTTAATATTGATCCAAACAAAGGTATCAAAAAAAAGGTGAAGAAACACAAAAAAAAACAGCATGTTTACTGCCAGACAGCAAAGGATCCCCCAACAGTTTTGCAATGCATTAGCTATGAAAGCAAACAGGCTACCTGAAGTCACCCAGGAGCCTTCCCCTGCACGCGTCTGTCTTTAATTCTTCTTCTTGTCTCACCTGGGCTGCCAAGGGCGACGTGAGAGGCGCTGCCTGCACTAAACCCAACTGGGAAATGTTTGAACACAGTGGATGTGGTTTGAACTGGGTGTAGCTCAACCCAACGTGTCTTAAAGATCTCTTACCGCAGATGACAGCTTGCTCCAGTCCTAGATCTGAGAAACCTTATCACGGCCAGCAGCTGGTGCTGCGCCCGGGCCCTGCAAGGAAGCAAAACCCCCAGAACAAAGAGCTGGGATTGTGCAACACGGGAACCCAAATCAGCACACAGGTCTACTTGTAGCACTATCAAAGTTATTCCAGACTGGGAACAGCTGTGCCAGCACAAACACGACCAGCTACCACGGGGAATCGTGCTATTTCAACACGGCAGACAAAGCAGTACGAGTTGTAGGGAAAGGGCAGGATTCCTGTAACGGCTGAGATCAGATTAGGAAGTGTAGGTGGGAAAACGAAATCTCTCTGCTAACGACATCATCAGGAAAGAAATGTAATATTCCAGCTCCTTCATCTTTGGTGATTTATTCAGGGATGAGGAAGGGGTTACAGAAGGCTGATTGGAATGATTATTATTGTATATTAGATTATATATTCCCACTCGTGTTTTAATAACTGTTTAGTTCAGATTTCCCAGTGAAAAAAAGATGTCAGTCGACACCTTCACCCCCAAACCTCCCCTTTCCAGCACAGCTCATGCACACGGCATCACTTGGTGATAACCCCCTGTTCCAGGCTCAGCACCTATCTTTCAAGAGCCGTTTCCCCCTCACCTGACCCCACCTGCACCTCAGGGCCCGCAGAACAAACAAAAAACCTCTGTGGCTCTCCAGCAGTCCGCATTTTGAGACAGGAAGTGTAGGACTGCAAATTAATTTTCATTCACGTCCTACTGCGCTCGGGGCTTTCCTACGGCTTCTACTCAACATGAACACTACCTTTGAAAAAAAAGGAGAACAGCGTTTGTAGTTAAATTCACAGAGTGGTAAAAATGACAGTAGGACTGTTAGAAGTCTGGAGGAAATGGATGAATTTTGAAAGTCAGCAGCAGCGGGTTTACTAGAGCGTGTGTCCACCACCAGAAGTCCCAGCCCCTCTGCCAGGGAGCTGAGCAAATTTGCTAGCTGTATCCCACACGGCCAAAAATGAGAAGTTTGTAGAGGCTGGAGCACAGGCTCTTATCAGGGAAAAGAGATTTATGCGACCTTTCAGAATCCCTTAATGTCAGCTGAGGGTTATTTCCGTGGCCAGAGGGTGCTGTCATCCATTTTAAAGGAAATAAAATCCCTTCCCCAAAAAATCTGCCATGGGACAGCTGCGTTACTCCACCACATGTTTTGCCTGCCAGGAGGGGACAGCATGCTAAATGAATAAGGCCAACACGTGCAAGACCAAGGCAACGGGAATTTCCTGCAAATCCTCACGTCTCACTCTCCCCTGCTTTCCATCAGGGCAAGAAATACTTCCAATGGCTCGGCGTGGTGCAGCCACCTTCCATTAATCTCACTCCAGACCTCAGCTAAAAATTGAAGGCATCAATCACTTGTCACCGTCTTGCCCAGCACCTTTTATGCACCCCACTCTCTCTCTTGTTTACACCATTATGATATTACCCGACCATAAACAAAGGCTTGATTAAAACTATCCATATTTATAGGAGCATTCGTGTCACCTACCTTTAGGCCTTCAACTGCTGTAGCTAAAATAGGAAAGCAAGCTCCTTAGGGCATTAGCATGGTTATCCAGAGGGCAAACCAAAGCAGCTATGCTGAGTGCTAATGTCAAATATCAGTGCTGTCAATCAGCTCCCTGAGACACTCACCTTCCCCCAGGGGGGTTACGGGGCGTTTAGGGAGCCTGGGCAGACTCCCAGACCTGATAGTTAGTAGTAGTGGGGAAAGTGCCTTCAAAAAATATCCGTATAGTGAGAAATTCCACCCCAAGTTTCATAAATTACAATAACACCGAACAAATCCAGCTTGTCACTGCTTCCCATCGCACCTCCAGCATGCCAGCAATTCCCAGCTTCTCACACTCTCTACCAGAAAACCGTGGAAATGATTCAGTTTAATCATTTCCTGTATTATTCAGCGCATTGTCCCCAATGCCTTGTGGATTAATTACCTAGATAACAACACGGCTGCAGCTAGCAGTCACTTGTCAGGCTGGAGGAGTCACCTGAAGCCCCAAAGCGATGTGCTCCTGAGATCTGCTGCGTTAAGGAGGAAGCCGAAGCGAGGAAGAACCCTTCCCACCTGCCACACACGGGTGACAAAATCCCTTCGTCCCCGTGCAGGAAGGTAATTAGACCTTTATGCAACCGTGGAAAGTCCCCGTGATTGGGAAAAGAGGAGAGAGGAAAGGGCTTTCACGCCTGGAAAACAAACTGTTCGAATAGAGGGGAAGGAGAGGTCACCGAGTGGAACACATCTAGTTTTTCTTCATCTGAAATCCAGCAAGGAGCCCGAGCACCTCATTAATCACTACGTTCAATTACCAGGCAGTAAGAATAGTGAAAACAATTTTTTCAGTCCTTTACGCAGAATCCCAAAGAGCTGTGCCATGGCGTCAGTGGTGCTGAGCTCCCCAGTACCACCAGTAACAGGACGTGCCTGCTGCTTCTTCCCAGACCCACACCTGGCCAGAAGCTGGGACATTGTAGGGTCAGGCTGGGGGTTAGGGAAAGGTTCTGCACCCAGAGGTGGTCGGGCACTGGGACAGGCTCCCCAGGGTGGTGGGCACAGCCCTGAGCCTGCTGAATGCTTGGACACCGCTCTCAGACACATGGCCTGGTTTTTGGGTGCTCCTGTGTGGAGCCAGGAGTTGGACTTGGTGATCCTTGTGGTCCCATCCAGCTCGGGATATTCTGGGATCCTACAAAACGCTCAGCTCCTAGCACAGAGGGGGTCAGTCAAACACTGGGTGCAGGGCATAGAAAATGGGGGTAAAAACACCTCGGAAAAGTCATCGGCTGTGACTCACTTTATCCCCTGTCAACAAAAGGACAGAATACCCGGGCTAAGCTGGTGCTTTGGGCTGCTCTGCGCCAATCTACACTTCTATAGAAGCAAAGAGAAAAGACAGCACCTCCAGGAAGTGACTCGCCCCACTTATCTCAGCATCGCAGAACCGTGGTTTCCAGAGCATTTGTACTGATTACCAAAAGCTGCTCCACGCTGAGAGGCGCTGAAAGCAACAAGAAGGGGCCCTCCTGGACCCTGACGCCTCTGCCAGCCCCTGAGGGCATCCTTCCCTTAAAAAAAAACGTGGGCACCTACCGCCAGCAGCTGAAAATGTCCCACTGCCCCATCCCGATGAGCCAGCAGGCAGAGATGTCTGTCTGCAGGCAGCAGGAACTGCACGGCTGGAAATAACGATGGAAATATTTCTGCTGTGTCCAGCCCGCTGAACACGAGGAGCACTTTATACTCGTCTTACTGTGCTGGTTTTCAGCTGGAGGACTGCCTCGGAGAGAAGGGCCTTCCTGAACGCATACCGAATGCCACTGAGCACAGAAGTGCCAAAACTGTGGCGCAGCGAGCTCCGTTTTGGGATTAACTTCAGTGTTTTCTAGCTTAAAAGGAGGAAAAAAAAAATGAAAACAGAGGAAAGGAGGAAAAAGGTTTCTTCTGTGGCATTTGTCTTTCTGTGAATAAAGGAGGAAATAGGTGTTGGCACGAGCAGAAAGGAAGCCAGATTTACATCTCCTGGTTTCAAAACAAAGTGCTATCAGCTAAAATACTCGATTATTGATGTGGGGAGAGAGAGAGAGAGAGAGAGTGGGAGGAAGTTGCAAAGCTGCTTAACATTTCAAGAAGCTGTGAGGCTTATTGCCGAGTGCTGGAGCTGGGGAAAATAAAAATATTCTTCGAGTAGGATTCAGTAACTCAATAGCAAAGTCAAACAGATTAAATGCTGCATCTGTTGTTATAATTAAATTAACAAAGTACTGATAGACTCCGGCTTGTTTTCCCCTCGTGTACCATACCCTGGGCAAAGACGGGCTGCAGCTATACATATTTCCTGTGCTAGAAATTAAAGCACGAGCCAAAATCACCCTTCCTGCAATGCTATTAAAATCAAGGCAAATCACTCCGGGGATAAATCTGGCCCCGAGATGTTTTTCAACAAAGATGAGTTGCAGAATAAATGCGACCAAAACGGGGCTGCGTGGAAATACTTGAGATGTTTTCACTGCCGTTCCCTGAGCACTTGTTTAAGAATGTATTGGCACAGAGAGTTCCCAGGATGAAATAGGTGGAAAATCCGAAGGCAGCATTTTACACTGCTCTGTTTCCAGAGTTGATATTCTTAAAGTCTAGGTGTGGGGTTTATTTAGGAGGCTTTTTTTCTTGTTTGTGTTTGGGCAGGATGGATTTGTGTTTGTTTTTTAATACAGCAAAGCGCCTGCTCTCTTAAATGGAGGCCACTTTACCTGAAGCTTAGCTTGGGTACCAAGGATTGAGGAGCTCAGAAATCACAGGGCTGCTTGGAGGAGAGCCACACGTTGCAGAAACTCCAAGTTTTCACATTGAGATTACACAACTAGATGAAGACCTACTATAAATAACGTAAGGTTAGACACTCCGCTGGCGCGAGCTGGAGCCAGTCTCCCAAACTCAATTAATCTTCCTTGGCTTATCTGCCTCGCCAATGGAGCGAGCACAATTATTAATATCACGGGTCCCTGGGGACTTACATCTGCAGAAGTGCTGGCAGGAAGGGCAACGGCCTCGGCTGACCTTCAGGTGCAGCAGCGTGATGCTGGAGACCTGCACGAGCACACCCGGCACGCTGCTCCCACCCGAGTGCGTTGACTGAAGGCAGGAAAACAGCCGTAAAGCACGTGGGGGCTGCTGAAAGCAGCTTCTCTGCAGCAATTTGCACAGCTAACAAGCGTCGTAACCTCATTTTTTTTTAAGAATCGTAGAAAATCGGGCTGGAGGGAACTCCAAGAGGTCGTCCGGCCATTCCCTGCCCCGCGGAGAGCTGTGGCAGCACCTAAGTGCTCCCAACATCTCCGTCCTCACAAATTCCTCAGCCAAAATGTTTCGTTCTTGATCTTGGTCCAAAAAGCTGGGTTTTAAGCCTGTTTTAAGCTCCAGGTGCTTGGCCTTTAATGCTAATATAATGCCTATCTTCCATCTCCTGGCCCTTAAAATCTCCTCTCGAAGTCCCCGTGTGATGGCACAGAACTCAGCAGCCCTCCACTGGCCCACATCTCCCTGGCACGGCACCGCAAGGGCCCATCTCCTGCATGCACCCAGCCTCTCTGTGATTCCGAGCCACAATACGCATTTCTCCTTCTTTTTTCCCCCTCCATATATTTATTTGCAAGCAATTACTCAAGCAAGTCATACTCTTCAATCTCCTGGCACTCAATTTTTCCCCAATAATGAAGATTTTTTCCCCTCTGCTGCTCTGTTTTTCAGGGTTTTTTGGTGGCGTTTTTTGTTTCGTGCGTGTTCCTTTTCCAGTTACACGGAACCCAAGGCAAAAGTGTAATAAAAAATGCAACAACTCTATTGCTTATTTTTGCAGGCTGACATTTTCCTTTCATGTCATAATGAGTCTAATCAATCTCTCCTGCCTTACGCATGTATCATATTCCTAAGCACTAGCAATTAGAAATAGATATCCGATTTCTTTCTTCCAGAATTGCAAGAAAATTAATGTCGCTTGTCACAAAAAGGGCTCCGACTACAAAAGGCAACACACAAAACACCGAGTATTTTAATTTGACATCGCTCTTTATGCAGTTCTCAGATGAAAAGCAGCCCTGTTAAGTTCTATTATTGGTCCTCCTGCTTGGATCATCGCTCTGAATAGAGGCACTAAGGAGACAGAGCCCTGCGAAGAGCTTTCGTAGAAGCAGTAACACATAAAATCAAACTAAAAAGGAGCCATTTGGTTCTCCGGGTTAAAAATCTCCAGAAGTACGAAGCAAGGAGTATTTCCAGTGGCTCCATTCCTTCTGTACAGCTGGCATGCGAGGCGTCCCCAGGGAGAAGTACGAGAGCCCCTGGTGCCCGCAGAGATGCTGCACTCATCACTGGGGTGCGGGAGTCGTGCTGGCCCCTTTCCAGCCCAGGGCTCAAATTCCCCATGAGCAAATTGTCCCAGCTGCCTGCTCGTGGCACCTTCCTGCTCTCCTCCAGCACGCCCGTCATGTCTGCGAGAGGCAGCAGAGGCTGTCCCAGCGAGGCAGGAGGTGCCTGCCCCAGCAGCACCATCCCAGAGGTCTCAGCACTCGATCCCCGGCAGCTGCAGCGAGGACAACTGCTGGGCTGCCCCGAGGAGTGGCAGCTGCTGCCCCAAACTGTGCAAGTGGCAAACGGTGACATTTCTTCAACCTGGTCACAGAAATCATCTTTGTTACAGATGTCATCTTGGCTACAGAAAGTCGCCTTGCGTCTCCCCTGGGAGCGCATCCCCGTGCGCTGAGTTTGCTCACTCCGCATGCCTGGAGCTTGCTTAGAAAATAAAACAGGTGGGAAAAGCAAAAGCAAAACAAAAAGACGCAGAAAGTGGAGTGATACTGAGCTCTTCCTAGCTACTCCTCACTGTGGTAGCAACCTGGAGGGCTCCTCCTCAAGATCCTGACCCATCTGGTGGTGACTCAGAAGCAGAGACCGCAACTAGAGCAAAGATGCACAGGGAAAACCAACAGCCCGGCCAGCCAGCCAGCCCAGCTCTCAGACTTGTATCGGATGTTAAATTTGTTCCATAAAACCCCTGCCTGTTCTGCATCCATGTTAACTGCGAGGAAATGGGGTCTTGGAGAGGTGCAGAGCTTGGACAGGCACAGAAATGATGGTAGAAACTCTCACTGCTGCGAAAGACGGGGGATTTTCAGGGCAGCTTTCAGGCAGCCTCATAGCTCATCAGCTGTAAGTAAAACCCCGTGAACAAGAGGCCAAAACAACACCAGGGGATCTCTTCTTAGGTCCTGACTCACCATTGAACAAAGCAACAGGGCAGGCAGGACCCAGGGGCTCTCCTGTATTTGAGTGGTTCCCTTGAGGCCAGTTCCTCCAAACCAGAAAGCAATTTTAAGCGTTCAGTCGTGCACCACCAACCTCGCAGTGCCAAAACCCAGAATTCCCAAAGTTCCCTTTCACACATGAAACGCTTTCCTACCCTTCTCAGTCCACGAATATGGATGGAGATCGCCTTCATTTCCATATTACCAAACTAAACACAACCCTGACAGTTTGAAGTGAAATAACAGAAACCCATGCAGACTCGGAGTCCTGGTGGTAACATCACTTCCCCACAGACATTTGCAGGGATCTTCCTCAGTCAATCAAAACCCACCGACACAGACAAATGGGGGCAGACCTCTCAGCAGGTACAAGTCAGCGTGGTCTGAACAACTCGCCCCATGTTGTTAGGTTGCCAAAACCTTGATGAAAAGAACAGAGTAGATGCCAGCATGTGCTTCATGTAAACCAGACAGGAGGAGCTTTGTCGGATGAGAATTCAATTAAGTCTCGTAACAGGAACTGCATCGTACAGTTTAAAAGAAAACCAGGCTACAAACTGTGGGACTGTGTTATGTACTGCATGCAGGGCATGCCAAGAAGACACAAAAACCTGTGCGTTCACGGGAGCAGCAGGTGGGTGTGCATGCACAGCTCGCCACCGCCAGCCAGAGCTGGGCATCACAGACCAGCACTCAAGCAGTCTGCAGTACACAAAGACGTCTGCAGCCTCCACGTCTGCCAGTTTTCTTGCTGGATACCAAAAACCCACCTACAACCAGTCGCCCACCAGCAGCCGTTCCTTTTCCTGCTTCAATCTTCTGCTGCGCAGCTTCATCAGATCCACAGGGCTTGAAAAATAAGAGAGCGACGTGTGCTTTTTGCTGGGAGAGTGGGAGAAGATAGCTGATAAACTGCGACTTTAAAAAAGAAAAAAGAGCATTGACTAAAACCAAAAACCGGTGCCAAAGCAGTGACTCAGTAGGACTTCACATGCACACACACGGTTTTTGCACATATTAAACTAATCCTACCTAGAAAAAAAAGCACTTAACTTTCCCCTGAAAAGCCCATCAAGCAAGCAGGTATCTAATAAATACAAGAGGACAATTGTAGCCTGGTACAATTCTGCAATTTCAACCCCAAATCTTGCTGGCATTGCGGCTGCAGCCACACATTTTGCAGGAAAGCCACCAGCCCCCCTCTGGTGTGAATCTTTAATGTTGAGAGCGAAGTGCGAGAATTCAGCGTTGAGCAGCTCTTCCCTCGGCAGCACACGCTGTGCTCTTGAACGCCGCCTGTTTCAAATTAGGGTTAACCAACTCGCAAGCCTGCTCGCAAGACCTCCAGCCTCTCCGACAGAGCCAGAGGAGCTCAGTCAGAAAAGCTGCGGACACCCGGGATTCCCAGCCTGACGGGGAAGTGTGAATTCTTTCAAAAAGGGCAGGAGCACATCGCCATCTGGAAAATTTTTTCGATTTAGTATGACTGAATATAACATCCCGGTGCTTTGCGTCTTCCCCCTTTCTTTCACAATGACCCAAACACACACACATGCCTCTGCTCATCCTGTTTGATACCAGCAGGCAGAGCAAAGTCACCTCTTGCTCAAAGTTTTTAACACCTCAGTGCACGGTTGATGGCACCAACGGGTGGCTGTGAGCACTTTGTTCCCAGGAATAAAGGAAGCAGCAGCACTGCAGCCACGGGGAAGGTGCCAGCACGTGCAGGGAAGGTAGAGGAAATACCTACGTGTGTCTCTCAGCCCTGTGGTTTTCATGGGTCTTGTCAAAAGAGCTGTGAGGAAGCCAGGATTCCCACGCAAATACAAACTGGAGGGGAAAAGACTCACATTTGGGGATGTTCATAAAGAAAGTGGCGTTGAGAGCTGGAATTCTGAGCTAATTACACAAGAGCATGGGAAATCAAGCAGAGGATCTGCGTGATGTTGAACCTAGGTGGCAAGGGAGAGAAGCATCTATTCCACCCCAGGGAGATGCTTTATATTCACAGCCATCACCGCGGCGGGGAATAAAGCACAGGGAAGTGTCGCTGCTCCTGCCTCCTCGCATCCTCTGCTGCTGCACCCTCTGGCAGCCCAATTCTCCCTCCTCTCACACCTTCACAAGATGTCAGCACGGCGACTTTCGAGGAATTTGATCCCCGTTCAAGAATCCCCATCTGCTCCCGCCGGAGCGGGATGAGCTCAGCCTGTCAATGCGTGACAGACTCCTCGCGAGGAGACACGCGAGCACGATTTGGACGGGTATGAAAGTCGGCCCCGGCTTCCTTCATTTAAATTAAAAACTTCAGGCTCGCCTCTGCCTCTGTAACGAAGCATTCACACGTTGAGTTCATCACGGGTTTAGGTTAAACGCGTGTGCAGGCAAGCACTCTCAAGACACTTCATTAATCTACATTTCTCTTAGAGATGTTTCGAGCTGCAGACGTGCACGCACACGATGCGTTTTTGGAGGCTTAAAAGCAATTAGGTTTCGAGAAAAGCGGCTCTGCTGGTACGTGTTCTCACAGTTCTTTAAATCAATTCAAATCATATGCACGCTGAAATCAGCATAAGACTTCTCATTAGACACCAGCTTCCCCCCCGCCCTCGTTTTAAGAGCCTTTTTGAATTGCTCCCCACTCCACGCTGAGGAGCACGTACTTGTGCGGGTAGCAGCGGGACGGCTCCCCTCGACAAACCCACACGTGCACGCACATCGAGGACACGGGCTCAGAAAAGGATTTAGTTTGTTGCTGTAGTAGGTAGCATGACAGGAACCTACTAAAGTAAGCCTCCAGCTCACGAAGTGCTGCGAGAGATGCCCTTCATGAGAGCACACCCATCCTCACTGGGGTGTTCAAAGAGAGGTTGGATGTGGTGCTCGGGGACGTGGCTTAGCGGGTGACACTGGTGGTAGAGGGGTGGTTGGACCTGATGATTTTGGAGGGCTTTTCCAACCATAACGATTCTGTGAATTGTAGGAACAAAGTGCAGGAGCAGAGCTGACAGGAGGAGCGCAGAGGAGCCCACGATGAGAAATGCAATGTGGTGCTGCACCCAGTGCGACCCCAGGTCCCTCCATGCACACCCAGGCACCCAGCGCAGAGCAGCCACCCCATTAAACAAGAATAAAGAAAGAAATCCAAACTCTGTAAGAAGTTAGGAAAATAAAGGCAGATCCTGCAAGTCCCAGCTGAGCTCCATGAGGTTAGCCCTTCTGCGTTTGGCCATCTGGTACACCTCAGGACGTGCAGCCATTTAAATCCTGCCTGTTACATTTTCAATCCTGCCTATTTATCCCTTTCTCACAGAAGAGAGCGTGGATTTTCTATCATGGGAAAGAGACGCCCCTACCTCCGGGAGGGCAGACCAGACTTCTTCACGATCCCAAGCCTCCCCCTTGCGTACATCTATTTATTCTCCTTTTAAGTCCAAGATGTTTGTGGCCAAGCAAAAACAATGTGAGCCCATTCTACATGCAGTTAAAGCCTGCAGCCTGCTGCTTTAAACCACAGACATACACATATATACATGTGCATTTGTATCTGTATGCATGCATAGCTTGTGTGAGTAATTGGAACAGTTTTTAATAAATCCCCACTATTTGATTTCTTTTTACAGTAAGTCTTGTTTAGAAGCAATTTCCCAAATGTGAAAATCATTAAAAATTACGTGGGGAAAAAAGTCTGAATGGCAGGCTAAAGTTGTTGGCTAAATCAGACTTAAGCCTGCTTAGCATCAATACCAAAAGATCCCCTCTCCCTCTAAAACGTGACCTACTATTTGCTTTATTAGCCCTAACTCAACTGCTCATTTAATTCGCACTAAAACCAGGAAACTGGGGATGAACACAGACAATTTACATGTAGAAGTCATGCAGACAGAGTGCTTCTTTGGCACTGTCCCCCACGATATCCTTGTCTCTAACTTAGAGTGACGTGGATTTGATGGATGGATCACTTGGTGGGTAAGGAACTGGCTGCACGGTTGCACTCAAAGGGTTATGGTCAGAGACTCAATGTCCAGGTGGAGATCAGTGATGGGTGATGTTCCTCAGGGTCACTACTGGGATTAACACTGTTTAACATCTTTATCAGTGGCATGGGCAGTGGGATCAGGTGCACCCTCAGGAGGTTGGCCAACAACACCAAGCTGTGTGGTGCGGTCGACACACAGCAGGGAAGGGTTGGCATCCAGAGGGACATGGGCAGGTCTGAGAGGTGGGCCTGTGCGAGCCTCGTGAGGGTCAACAAGGAAAGGGCAAGGCCCTGCAGCTGGGCCGGGGCAATCCCAAGCACAAATCCAGGCTGGGTAGGGAATGGATGGAGAGCAGCCCTGAGGAGAAGGACCTGGGGGTACTGGTGGATGAGGAGCCCAAAACAAGCCAGCAATGTGTGCCTGCAGCCCAGAAAGCCAACCGTGTGCTGGGCTGCACCAACACAGCGTGGGCAGCAGGGCAGGGAGGGGATTGTCCCCCTCTGCTCTGCTCTCCTCAGCTCCCGCCTGGAGCCTGCATTCAGCTCTGGGCCCAGCACAAGGACAGGGATGGATCAGAGCGAGTCCCTAAGAAAGTACGTTTAAAACTCCACAGGCTCTGTCAGCATCACAAAACACACACTCTACTGCTGCATACCCCCAAAACAAACAAACAAAATAATTAAGTAGGGTTCAGCACACTGGCAACTAACTACTGTCTCACCTGCCTTGTACAGCCCATGGGCTCATCGCTATCAGGGCTGTGTCCATCTCCACGCTGACAAAGAAGTAGAAGAGGAAGAAAAAAAGTCTATGCTAAGTTAAAATCTGGTTTTGTGATCACAAAAAGAATGAGGGAACAACACCAGAGTGAGCAGAAGGAAGTGCAGGAAGGTTACTACCTTCTCATTGAATGCTCGTTATTCTTTGCACTCACACTTGAACACTTCCCCACTTCTCCAAACCGGTGAGGACATCCCCGTCCTCATTTCTGTGTCGTTACCAAACGAACCCTCGACTGGAGAAGGCTTAGAGCTTCAGTGAACGTGAGCTAATGAACTTAACATTTGGGAATTCAGACAGTCAGTGAGTCACCATCACTCCAGGCACACAAGAGACAAACCCAGATGTGGCGAAGACACAACTGTGTTATTTTGCTAAATCCGTAGAAGAACACTGGGGAGAAAACTCATCCTTAACGAGCTTCTCAAAGTTATAACCCCCCGTTCACAGCCCTGATGAGGACTGCTGTTATGAGGACAGAGATCTCCAGGAAATTAGCACAGAGTTAAGTCTCATTATTAAAGCTGGGCTTCCATCTAAAGCAGTCTGTGCTATTTAAGATTTTTATGAGCAAGGGCCAGGAGACCTCACCCGATTAGAAATGTGCTGTAATAGCCCCTGACTTACCCTGTGTTTGCACAGTGTGTACAACAGACCATAAAACAAAATAATAAAAGAAGGAAATGGGAAAGAGCTAATATGGGGAAAAATAAGAGGCTGAGAAAACCAAGCAAGACAAGAAGAGAAAAAAGGGATGTTTTAAAGAAGCTATTTGCACGCCCAGTTCTGAAATTATAACTCCCAACTTCCCTATCACACTGCTGCGTGCACTGTGGATGGAAAAAAGCAAGGCAGAAAAACAGGGCCACGCTGCCTCTTTTGAAGGGAAAACTCTGCCATCACAAAAAGCTAATAAAAAGACTAAAATATAAAAGCAACAGGCAAGACTAGGAAGGCAGGGAATGAAAAGTAATAATATCGATTCGAGTGCTTCATTTTTTATTCATGGATATTCTTTGCAGTGGATATCCTAGAAGCATATTGTGCTTAATAGGTGCCATCGCTGTGCAAATGTTTTCTGAAATAATGGCTGATTTATTCTGAAGTACACCAAAAACAACCACAATTCTCTATCAAGTCATAAACGGCCTCAGTCCCCCCAGGGAGCCTGCACAGAAGGACACGTGTGAGAAACAGCAGAAATATCTGCAAGTCCTACAGAAAAAGGTCATCACAGGAGACAGGCGTATGCAGAATTCAAGAACCCAAGTGGCATGTGGGCCACGTAAAACAAAAAGAAACCTTATCCCCAGGGAGAGCCCTTTGAAGGGGAAGCAATTCAATAGGAGCTGGGTGCTACAGTGGCTGAAGCGTTCGGCTGCTTTCAATTGCAAAGCAAATTAAAATGTTTTCGTTTGATAAGCTTGGTTAATTGGTCTATCAGCGGTCCCTGGCTTCTCAGGGAAGTCACATTTATTATTAACCACCCTTCAAAGAAGAAGAAGAAAAGGAAAAGAGTATTCAGTGTCCTCCAAGGGCAACCGAGAGCTTTGCCCTAAGCTGTTGGAGGACTTGAACTGAACAGCAGGAGTTCCTCCCACCTGGCCCAGCCACCTGAAGTTGTAGGGAACTCTACAACAGCTTTAACTTCAGAAGCACTATGTAGAATCAGACTGTACTGAGGAAATCATTTGACTCATTTGAAGCTGAAAACAAATCCAAAGCAAGTCTTGAACTATTGTTTTAATGACAGAGCTTTTTATTTTACTCTCTTATGCAAAGTGTTTGTTAAAAATGTGACCTTTCTCCCTTGGGATCTAAAAATTTGAAGTTAAAAAATAGGAAAGGCCTCTCTTCAGATAAAGTGTTGTGTTTTGTTTGATTAAAGCAATGATTAAAAGAGAACCAATGCTCGGTAATCCAGATGACTGAGGGAAATAAATAAATGAAGTCAGTCAGATGCATGAGCAGCACCTTATGAAGAGAGCCCCGAGCTGCTTCCTACCTCTCCCCCTTCCTCCTCCTGCATCTGGCTTAAATGCTTCAGTATTTGCGTTTTGAACGTTTCTTCCCAACTCAGACTGTTTCCCATACGCTAGCCATAAAGCCGCAATTCAGCCAGCAGATTAAGGCCCATTGCTGAAACTATAAATTTTAATCCTTAATTAATATGCAAACCCGGGCCTCTTCGCATTCCTCTTGCCTCATTTGCTCTCCTCCTTCGGCGGAGAATTTCATTTGGGGATGTTGCACGCCGTAATCCCATTAGCAGCCTGTCTCCCGCACCCCCTGCCATTGGGTGGCTTTTTTTTGGGGAGATAAAAACTGCTTCCAACGCTGCCTGGCAACAATTACAGGAATCACATCCAGATGGGGCTGAAAACGCTATTTAATCTACTGCGGTTTTGTTAATATCAAGCGTTCAGATGAATATTAAGGGGGGAGGAAAAAATGCTAGAGCCCTGGGAAGGACGTAAGGCACTCGATACCCGTTTCCTTTATTTACTGAGCAAACGTGCGAGGAAGCACGTGCTCCAGCGAGCCAAAGAGGCAAGTGAGAGGGTCACACGGACTGGGAAACTGTGCAGGAATTGCTCCCTTCCTGCTCCTTGGTCTCATGTGCGGTACAGGATGCTGGTAATGACACGGGAAGGCACAGACCTGAAGAAGGGTCCCTTCTGCTCCTCGCTGTTGTGTTGTCTTCTGTGGTAGCAGTCCTCAGAGCCAAAGGGAACGAGGAATGGGTTTGTCCAGGAGTCTTCCAAGTGGTGCTGTGAAAGCTCAAAGGGTACCAGAGAGAGGCACTGGGATGGGATCGGCAACCAGAGCCTCACTGGGGCGGCTGAGGGACATTCTCCAGCTCAGCCTCGAAGGCCTAGCCACACAAATAACAGGCTAGTTACAGCCAACCCTACAACAAACCTGTGCCCATGAGCACAAGCCATCTCTTTGCTTCTCCTCCTCCATCACCAGCCCCAGACGCACAGTGGATGGCTGTGAAATGGGCTTCAGCTGCTCCCAGACCACATCTGGTTCAGCTCGCATGCAGCCCTTTGCAGACCAGCCGGTGTCTTGCCAGAAGCTGACAGCAGGTGACCCTTTACTGGCTCTGGTGGCGGTGAGAGATCCCAAGTTGTACATCACCAATGTCACCCTCACCTTTGAAAGCCAACTCAGACCAGCTTTAAGACTTCCTTCTCATGACTAATGCCCTTTACCTAGGCATCCATTAGGTCTAAGAAAGAAAGCACAGCAAGCTTCGGTTTTCAAACCTGCTCTTACCCAAGGTAGAACCTTGAAAGACCACAAAGTTTTTCACGATCTGCACACCTAAATACATTCACGCATGGCTGGGATGACTTCTGCATGTTCGAAGCTTGTAGCCCGTTGATTTCAATGGTTTACATCGAGAGCAGGGTGCACAAGGGCTCAAAACAACCCCATTTTCCACTTCACTTAAAAGGATTCGAGACAACATACCAGGGAGAAAACACCAGTGTTGGTTTGTGTCCTAGCACTGAACTGATGCTAAAATCAAAATGATTTCAGCCAAAATCTTGACTGTCAAATATTCCTCACTCTTTCCACATTTCAGCCGTACTCTGAAAAAAGGGTGCTGTAAAATGAGCCTTGTATTTGCTCAGCAGGCAGGTAAAACACATACTAATTGAGCAGGAATTATGTGTGACCAAACTCATTATCACAGCAGAGAAAACGATTCGGTTTTAACGTCCAAAGCAAACACGTTTTCAGCTGCTACTCATACCAAGGTTGCACTAAGGGAAGCAAAGGCAGGGCAAGTTCCCAACATCTCTATCACCAAACATTTTAATTACTTAAACAAAGTCGCCTGACGCAGACCGGGCATGAAATGCAGCAGACATTTTGTTTCCAGATCAAATTTATAAAACGAATGAAGTTATCTAAAGCTAACAACTTGATTATTTTTGTCACTGTTCCAGATTTGGAAATTAGTAGAGCTATCCTAACCACGTTCCTGGCTTTCTAAGCTGAGAAAGCGAGGAGTTTGGAAATACTTACTGAATTGGAAGAACTACTTACTGAATTCATGAAATGAAATGAAAATCAAGACAATGTTTTCCCTGAATTCGACAGAAAGATTCCTGACAAGTTTTGCTTGGTTCCCACAAAAGTTGGTTCAAGTCTTCTAACCAGCAAATTCCAATAGGTCACAGATGCTTGTGGGGGGAGGGAAGCCCCATGCTGCTTGGATCAGGGGTAGGGAATTTAGACTGAATGTTTCACTAAAATAAATCCAAAATTTAGCCACAAACATATTTGTAAACAAGATTTTTTGCCCTTCATTACACTTATGTATTTCTAATACAGTTGAACTTCAGTGTTTCGATCTCTGTGATGCCAGAGAGCTTCCCCCACACATACATTCATCCTAGAATGACTCTGTGCCAGGCCTGAATTTACAGTTAGTGGTTACGCCTCATATCCCCAGCAGAGGATCTAAAGTCTGCTCCTGACCTGATCCTGGACAAGACTGGCTCCTGCATCACCACACCAGCAGGACGCTAGGCCTCTGTTTGCAAAAAGTACAAACCAAACACGAGGTCGTGTGCTTTCTGTGTGAGCATCAGGATGAAAGAAGGCAGAGATGGTCAGAAAGGGCTGTAAATGGCTGCAGCAGCTTTCAGCACACGTGTAGAAGTGAGGGGGAACATGCCAGAGGCTTGCAGACAGCCACGGCAGGTTTGGTTCGAGGAGGCAGGATAAGAGGCAGGAACAGCGAAACCTGAACTGGTTTAATTGGGTCCTTCTCCTTATAAAATAGTTATAAAAAGAAACATGAGATTACAGGACCAGCTGAAACTGGAGTGCTAATAAAACACAGGAAACCATTGATCTCCATATGAGTCATTTACAGAACGTGGACACAGCACCAAGCCCAGAGGGCTAAAATGCCTTTAAAAAAAAGAAGTACAGTACCTTGAGAAATTCGAGCACAACTGGAGAGAACCCACAGATTGCAATGACCACGGGTTTGCTGGAAACGTGAAGGTAGAAGATAGAAGTTTTTCCTGCCAAAACGCCAGGCTGACTATTTCAAACTGTTTTTCACAACCTGCTGAAATAACTTGGGCAACATCGTGCCATTTCAAAACACTCAGGAAATGTAAGGAGTTGAGAGAAAAGCTCAGAAGCATATATATATTTTCTTTTTCCACGTGAATGACTGTGCAACTGAGGTCTCCTTAAACTTAAGCATCACCAGCAGATCAGCCAGCAGCATGGAAAGCCAAAAAGCAAAACAAGAACACAGGAGAACATGGAATTTACTTAAGGTGTACAATAGACCCTGGCAGATCTCAGCCTCAGGAAAAAAAAAAAAAAAAAAAAAAACAAGAGAGAGAAGGTACTTTCTCTTTCTGCAGGATTTTGTAAATATGGGACAATATTTACTCTCGGTGTTGCATGTGGTTGCAAAAATCTGCTCTGTCTCATGAGCTCCTGCATATGCACCCCAAGTTACAAACGCATGCAAGCTTTTGCCAGATACAGTCAGACGTTTTCCTTCAGTTCCCCAGCTGCTAGAAAGTATTATCACATCCATACTTTCTTATGTCCAAACTTTCCTGGCTTTTGCAATGATCCATGCTTCCTATTTAAAGCTGGAGCTGGAGTGGATGGTTAAGTCATTTCACAAAGGGCTTGGTTATGCATCTCCCTCTATACAAAATTTAAATCATTTAGCTGTGAAGCTGCGTCTTTTCAGCCCAAGAAGCTGCTCCAGCAGCAGTTAAGTAAATAACATGAAGCAAAAACAGGGGAAGGAACCAAAGCGCCCCGTAACTAACACAGACGAGGGTTTGGGTTTGTTTTCATAAAAGTTCAAACAGAAAAAGTTTTATGACTTAAGTAAAACTAGCGCAGAATGGTTGAAAGGAGGAAGGTTTCCATTAAAGAGACCTGAACGGGTTCGGCAGTAATTGGAGCCCTGCCTGAGCTAACTTCTTGCCCTGCCACAACCAGCAGTGGACTTCAGCAGGGAAGTCAAAATTTCAGAAAAGCCTGAGAGCGAGCTGATGACAGCTGAGAGGGCAAGAGGCCAGCTCCGAAATAACGACGAGCACTACACTGCAGCCGGCCATAGGAGAGCATTTCCCACTTGTTTAAAGCTGAAAACGTAAACAGGACTTAAAAGGAAACGGTACTTGAATGGTGGACCAGGAAATGAAGAAGTGGGCTGGAAAAAAATAATGGGTTTTCCTGTGCCCCAAGGAGCAGCACCGGGATGTCCCCGCTCTCAAGAGAGAATCCCACGTAAGGGTCCCAGGGCTGTCTGTCTGCACAGAGCGGGATTTCAAGATGATGTTTCCTTTCCCTCCCTTTGCTGGCCATCACTGGAGGCTGCTCTCTCTGGAGAGAGCTGTAGGGCAGCTCAGGACAGCTCACACGCAGTAGACTTCAGCTCCTTTGAGGCAAGGAGAGTCACTCTGGTTTAGGGAGCCATCCTGCATCTGCACTTTTTAAAAGTCACATCTGATTCATAGCAAAGAAATAATTCTGACAGAGGAAAGAAGCGCTTAAAATGCTTTCTTGCTGCAGTGATGCCAACAGGAAAGCAGGGCTGGGAAACTCTGACAGCATCTGCAGCTTACTGGAACAGAGGAGCAGGCGCAAGGCAGCCAGAGCAGCTCAGCTGCCTGGAGTTCAGCTGTGGCCATCAGCATCCGCGCTGCCAGAAGACAACCTGAGCACGAAGCCACCCATCTGGGCAGCAGGGCCCTTAGAAAAAGGCCACCACAAGTACAGGCCAGCATCATCCCACCCAAGGATGGCTCCAGTAGAGGCAGCGTGCACTGGCTCACGCAGAGCAGGTGTTTCAAGTGCCACAAAGTTGGGCAAAGGCTGGATTTAGCCTTCAGCAGCCAGGTCTCAACTCACGCTTCAACAGGGAGAGGATGCTGCCATCGTGCCCTTCCCTTGTGCACTGCAGGGATCTCAGGAATCTCCCCGAAGGTGACACAGCTCACCCTGTAAACGCTTGGCCTTCGTAGCTGCGGCTGCAGCACACACTGCTGTGGAAGGATGAGGTGCTCTGGGACCAAAGCTGCTCTCACAACGCGTGGCTTCCTGACAGGGAGCTAACAAAATGATGTTTCATCACAGGCAACGCAACCTAAATGCCAGGCTCCCCTCTGACAGCCTCACATTTCGTCTGCAGCCTCCACCTAATGAGCCCACTGCTAGGATATACAGTTAAACCCCGTCTGCTGAGGCTGAAGATTAGAGATAAGAAGCAGGAGATTCAGGAACAAAAAAGTAAACAAAGGCAGCAGCAGCTCTTATTTCCTTCCTCATTAATTCCTCACTGCAACTGCGCTCAGAGGAAACCACCTGACGGACAGACAGACAGTCCTTACCAAATTCAGCCGCTCCTAGAGAGGGGGGCAGGCCAGCATCATTTTTTTTTTTATTAAAAAAAAAATAAAATAAACATGATCAGAACTAGGAAAACCTCATACAAGGTGGGAGCAGGGGGCTTGGTACCTCCTGGGGGAACACAAGCTGCTGGCTGCTGCTGCTGCAGGCAGCCCAGCTCCAGCTCGGTGGTGTAAATCCTGACTTACCGGGCTTGACCAGGAATTTCCCTCTCCACGAAGCTCTGCAGAGGGCAGCCACATCTTGCAGTGACTCGGGACAACCCCGGGCAGACCTTACAAGTGAAGTCAACAGGAGTCCTAGCACAGATTCCATACATTGCATGCACAGAGGCAGTTTAAACACGGGACAGCTCGGTAACAGCGACCCTTTAGCACAGCAGTGCAAACACACAAGTAGGGAACCACACAACCCGAGTCATCAAGATTTCTTGGCATAGAGATACTTGCTGGGCAATATTTTTCAGCTCCACAGTGGGATGGAAATGGAAACTTAAGTATTTTTGCTAACAAATAATGACTTAGGCGAGTGTCTCTAGTCCTTCTTTATTACATGGGCAGGGGGCCAGACAGAACATTTAGTTAATTAAAGTTTTATTGAAGGTAGCAAGTAGCATGTTTCTGACATCTTTCTTTTTTTTTCCGCAGTAGAATATAGCCCTTAGCCTTCCTTTCATGCACTAATAAAAAAGAAAATTGAGAAAAATAAAAGCCTATGCAACTCCCTGCAAGGTCCAAATAAAAAAGCTGCTGCTAAAATTTAAAATAATAATAATAATAATGCAGGAAAAATGGGCAGGAACCTTCCTTGTCTAGGTTGCTAAGGGGAAAAGGTAAAATTTGGTGTAAAAGGCAGGAAATAGGATAAAATAACAAGATGCTCATACTCTGGGCATTGGACAAATGTATCAATTCTGGTTGTATTTGTTTGTCATGTGTTACTCACTGGGCTTGTTCACGCCCTGGGAAGAATCCCAGACAAAACAGATGGTTAGTGGCCAGCAGAGAGCACACAGCTACGAGACCCGCTCCTTAATGAGCGCTTCCCATTTAGCAAAGATTGATCCTGCATGATGTGACAGGCCAACGACCCAAAGAAATTGCTTTACAACACGATCCCTGGCTGCAGAACGCACGGCCGATGTATTTTCTGTGGGCTCACCGCGTTTCCTACCGGTGTGTTTGAGTTTCCATTTCATGCAGATGCAAGTTCTGCTTTTTTCGGTGACACAACCCAGCTGCACATCAAACCCGACTGTTGGGCTTTCAACCCAAAGGCCTGGAGCTGGTTTACAAACACGTACCAGTTTGGAATAACCAGTTTCCTCCCTGCTCAGCTTCTCAAGGTTTCACCGAATCACAGGAACTGCTCGCTCTGCTGCAAAGGCTTCCAGAAGGCACCGAAAAAGGAGCCTTAAATCTTGACAGCGGTAACAGGACGAGGGGACAGAAGTGCCGGGGGTTTCCCCACCCCTCTTCAGCTTTACTAAGTTTTCGTACGGTTCATTGGGCAGAAAGATAACAAGAATTAAAGCCTAGCCAGCATCTCCCAGCACAGCTGCCCACAAGATGACAGTTTAGATTGTGCCGGAGGAAATCAGTGTGGTTTTCTTTACGAAGGTAGCAGCCACGTCGTACAGCAGCTAGACACGCCGTAAGAAGAACCTAGAGTGCTGTTCTGGTAACGTTTTAGTTAAATCAGCAAAACCAGGCTGCAAAAGGCAGGCTGCAACAGCCACCACGGGGAATCCTAATGGAAAGGTAAGCAGCAGAAATATGAACCGAAAGAGGAACTGATTCATAACCGAGAAGCAAATAAAGGATCGGGTCAGGTAGTTAAGGTAAATGCCTTTCTTAGACCTCTCCTCTGAAATTTTGGCTAGTTTCAGCCTAATTTGTCAATGTTTTGAAGCTTTGGAAGCTCCCCTAGATTTCCTGTAAGCTGGTGGCTGAGTCAAGAAAGGCTCCACCCAGGAGGGAAACCTGCCAGGGCTGGTTCCGGCGCTGCGGGACGGGACGTGCACGTGGCAGCCTTCCGAAGCAGGTTAACGCTTAAAAAAAAAAACACAATTCTTATGGAAGAATTCAGATGAAGAGGAAACGAAGCAGCAGGGAAACAAAATGAAGGTTTCTGGAAGGCCTGCCTGGAGGATCCGCACGCTGAGTGCAGGTGAATGGGATGACAGGAGGGATTTGGATACACAGCACAGGAGGCTTCAAGCTTATGATGCTGGTGTGAAGGCCTCCTGCAAGCTTATCTCCTGCAGATCAGCCTGAAAGTTCACAGCTTCAGCTTGTAGCGAAACTGCGTTTGGTACAAACAGAACCACCTCAAAGAACAATTATTATTTTTAATTTCTCTCACCTCCTTTTCGTTCCGGGCTTATGTAATAAGCTAGTCCCATAACCTGACTCGCCTTCTTACCCTGCCTGTGCTCTAGCTGGAGGGAGGAGCCTTGCAAGATACCTCTGGCTTCTGTGGCAGATTTGAAACACATAAAAAGCCCAAACGGTTTGAGTTTTAAGTACAAGGACCTCTTCTACAAGGAAAAGCACGCCAGCCTGCTGGATGTGATTGAAGTACCACTCTCTCTCTGCTCTCACTAACTGCCCAAGTTACCTTCATCCATGTTCTTGCAAGAAGCACTTTTGGTTCTTTTGCAAGAAGCACTTTTGGTCTGCCCATAACTGACCCCTGTGCTCCAAGGCATCTTTCACTTAAAAAACTGTAATAAATTGTCTTATGCTGGATAATGCAAAGGTTCGACCCTCCTGCAGCAAG
Source organism: Anas acuta (assembly GCF_963932015.1). Taxonomy (NCBI): domain Eukaryota; kingdom Metazoa; phylum Chordata; class Aves; order Anseriformes; family Anatidae; genus Anas; species Anas acuta. The sequence continues at coordinate 197,582,981 of NC_088979.1, read as the reverse complement.
AATAAGCGGAGATCAGTAACTGAAGGTCGAGTCCTGCCACTGAAAGCCTTTCCTCCAGCTGTTGTCTGCTTCGCCTTTACTTCTCTCACTTCTTCTGTTCATGCCTGGAGCAGAAGCAGGCAGGGCCCCAGCTGCAGCCCAGTGTCACACTGTCTGGCTCTGGAAACCACAGCAGCATGCAGCTTTGCCCTCTGCTTTACGCCCTGCCTGTGAAAATCAACACGTGGAGTCCGGAGAAGGGCTGGGAGGAGAGAAAGTGTGCTGCCGCCACCAGCACCAGCTGCAGGGCAGATTTTTCCATGCTGGTATTTAGGGCGCCCGTATGTGCACACCTTTGCTGGATGTCCGCCAGTTCTGAAGCTGGGATTTAAGCTGTGAACAGCTGGCTCCACATTAAAAGTTTTATGCTCTGAACAAAAAGCACACAGGTGAAAGGGGAGAATTGCACAGTTAAATTAAAGGCTCCCGTTAAGAGACCCAGCAGGCTTAAACCCAGCCTAGGCTTTAAATGCCCTGAATTGTCTCAAGCTTTTAAACTTCTTTCACTCTTCTTTCAACAATTAGGTTACAGAAATATTTTAAAATCATTTTTAAGAGCCCCATGGTTCACTGCAGGACCTCCTGATTCCCTAGCACTGCCCTATCACTTATTTACCTTAGATTTTCAAATTAGCCAAGTGCTGATGAGTTCACATTCAAATGAGCCACGAGCACCAGAGCAAACCAGGCAGTTAAGGCAAAGGGAGCTGACTCAAACAGCATCGAGCACAGAAAGCATTTCACTGTCCAGAAAACTACAGAAAGTTTGCTTTGCTTCTTAACGACTACATTTAGAAACAAGAAATGCTCATTAAGAAAGTCCCAAATTACTGCACAGAAACACCACGAAAAACTCCCCACCTCTTCGTTTCCATCAGTGATGCAAACACGAGGTACTGGAATGAACCACGGGCCTTCCAAATGCTTCTTCAGAAAAGGAGGAAAAAAATCCCAAACCCCGTTACAGTACCACACTGCTCTAACAACACAGATCCTGACACACACAGTCACTGCAGGAGTGCTGCCACCCCCTCCAGCACGTAAGGTAGGGAAAGAAGCAAGTGAGCAAGTGAGCATCGTGCTGAAATGAATCTTCTTTTGCATTAAAAACAAACAAAAAACCCAACACATTAAGGGTCATGGCCACTGTGATCCAAAGAACTTATCAAAACCTAAAAAAACCCACAATGTTTATCCTATGCTCAGTCCAAATCCTAATGAAATGTAACACTTGGCTGGGACAGAGAGAAATTCACTGCAATTTAATGCATCTGTAGCTGGTGCCATCCCATAAAACAATGCCAATCACTCGCCTTTGACTCAGCTACGTTTCCACATTTAGCACGACTGCTTCGGGTGACTGACTCACACAAATTACCTATCTGGGAGATGAGCAAAGAAAATCTCCGGCATGATTCTGCTGCAGCTTTTCAAAATGAAGCATAATTTGCCTGCTGCTCCTTATTTGAACTTCAATTATTTGGAAATTTGATTTGAATTCCCATTTGTCTTAAGGAATCTTCTCAGAAGCACCAAGCTTATTCAGGGTAACATAAGGGGCACAGAGCTGGCACGTACAGAAGCGACCATGACCTAACCAGATCCTGTTTTCGCGACGCAGAAGCTTTTTAGGCTGCCTACTTGCCTGAAGGCCTTCATAGGAAGAGGGTTTCTGTCTCGGGTTAGTGAGTTGCTGCCTGAAATACAAAGTTTAACGTGTTTATATTATCCATCCGTTCTGTTCCTGTTTGCAACATCTCCTCCTGTTTGTTTTTCCTCTTGCTTCAAAGTCCTGAGTTAAAATTCTAGCCTTGCACTAATTAGTTATCGCTGGAGGCAAGACGATTCAGTCTTTGTTTCCTCATCAGCAAAAAAAAAAAACAAAAAACAAAAAAACAGGACAACAATAAATATTTAATCTATTCAAATACATACTGAAACAATTTGTTTACCCTGACACAGTTGGTTTTTCAAGTACACAACGGCTCTGTAAAATTCTAAGCGGAGATTCCCTGGTTGTGCTACACTACATAAAATCAGGATCATTTTCTGCAAGTGGCTTGTTGAGCTCTCATTTCCTGTTTTTGGAAGGAAACCGTGTCTTACACCACACCTCTAAGCCTCCTGTTTTGCAAACCATGGTACTCCAAGGTGAGTTTGAGGCATCTTAACTCCGAGAAACTTTTAAGAAGAGAAATGATACCTTGATTACAGAGACTGTAAATCTTTAGAATCTGAATGGCTGTATTAAGAAAAAAAAAAGGCATTTTTTCAGTCCCCTTCCTGAAGGAAAACACCCAGTAAGAATGGGAGTAGGCGCTCCTTCTTTCCTTGTTTTTACAGTACTGAGTTCTCTCTGATATCCAGTATTTTGTTGACCAGTATGTGTAACGTGGTGCTTTCTAAATCCAGCTCAGCTTCGTGGCACTCTAAACATCTCAGGGAGTAAGTTAACTTTATCTGTAGTTGTTTTAGCAGTCAATTAATCAACTTCCCATTAGAAAGAAAAAATACCTTCAAATGAAGTGTGATGCTGTAGATAAAAGAAAAGATGAATCTTAGGTCTGGTGGACTATCAGATCTGAGCAGGGAATCACTCGAGGCTTCTGCACCATTAAAGGTTAAAAAAATAAATAAATGAACTCATCACTGAAACTTTAACATTTAATTCTACCAGTCTTCTGCTGCTAGTAATAAACATATTAAGATCCACTGTTACAAATGGGAGGAGGGCATTGGAATGACCCCTCAGAGCAGTTTGCTCAAGCAGAGCAATCTGTGTCCCGTTCAATGGGACTCCTGTTACCTGGTTTCCAGTCGATCCTGGCTCTTCAGAAGCACACGCTCCTCTAGGCCAAAGTTCATTACTAAACCCCTGCCTTTCAGTGCACAGAACAGCTCCTTACAAACACAGCCCTACTCCTCACACTACCAGATGATGGAAGTCAGAGGAATTAAGCACATAAACAAAGTCTTACACTGATATAGAGAAACACAGAAAAGTAAAACAGCTTCAGCAGCTAGACTTCTTTTTCATGCATAATTCCAAGAGGGGTAAAAGCAGTTTCATTGAAAGCTGATCCTGGGATGCTTTGATAATGAAGGATTTCACGTGGCAGCCACTAAGAGCTTAATTAGCACGGTATTCTAAAACTTGGGCATCCCGGGTGGAGAGCTGAGGACATCCCAAAGAGCTGCCCACAGGCTCAGCAGCACAGAAATGGGAAGAAGCAGAAGTTCCTGTGGCTGATGCTGCCTGCAGGCATGCCGTGCCATGCCATGCCAGCAGCAGCACGATGGTTTTGAAGGAAGGAAGTGAAGAACTAGATCACTGTAGGAAACCAGGGCAGAGGATTAGGAAGAGATCAGGCTGACACCTGAATTACGCTTTGGACAGGAGAAGTGAGCTCCATATACTGCTGCCAGAGCATCCAAGAAGTCTCCCAGGATTTAAACACTTTCCTCTCTTTTAAAGTTCTTCCCCTAGGTCTTTTAAAAAGCTGTCCCAGCCTCACTGACCACACTAACCTCTGACTCTGCCCCTAGAACTGACCCTTCTTCTTTGAGGGGTCTGCTGGAAAATATCACAATAAAAGTGACATCTACTGCAGAGATTTTCCAGTGAAAAGTACTGCTCTGGGGTACATTAAGTCCTATTTTCTTTTAAAATGGACTTATTTTATCTACCTGTGCTCCTATACAGGTGTATATGCACTTATATGTCCTTGCAACAACTTTTGGCTGATGCTGGTAAATGGATTACCTTCAACTAAAGGAGCGTGTTGGGTCTTGGATCTGTCAATCCTATGAGTTCTCTGGATGCAGACAGCAGGTTGGGGAGATGCCTTTTTAGTACTTCTATAGAGAAAAGTAGATCTGAAGTGTCTGGAAGGTATATGGATTCCTGTAAGACAGCTCACAGAGTAAGAATTATTCTTGTAATGCAATGAGCATGAGTGAAAAAGCACTTTTATGGAGATACATAAAGATACATCTAAAATCTGAAGTCTCAGTAACAACCTGGCTGTCCAGCAAAGCAGCCGTATTCAGTGCAAAACTGATCGCAAAAGCAAGAAATATTTTTACTTCAGGTTTGCAAAAACACAATGTTAGCATCACATAAAATATCATAGATCATCTTTTTGCATTTCTGATCACCATTGGCTCACTCTCTCTTCCCTATTTAAAAACTCCTCAGGGCAGAGAGTGTCTCTAGAAGTGGCAGGACAGTAATAGGCAGGTAGGGCCCTCGGGTCCCTGGAAAACAAAATAGCTGGCACACTTATTTGCTAACTTGAGGTAGTAATTTTTCCTCGCATCCTTGAGCAAGGAGATTTATTTTGCTTACTAGATTAAAAAAAATATATATCAAAGTCCCTGAACATGCAGTAAATGCATGGATTTAAAGGGAACTTTGAAGGTATGGCACTTCAGCGTGATTAGGAAAAGAATGCAGCACATAAAACAGCCACATAAAACTCTCTCTTTTCACTCAGTCACTAACCAAAGAGGAAACAAACCAGGCTCACGAGCTTGGATTTGATTTTTCTCAGAAGACAGAACGCTTTGATAGAAGGACATCTGTAACGTGTTTCAGCTGTTTAAACTAAAAGGAAGTGACTGGCATGGACATCCACAACTACGGTCTTCATAACAAGCTTCAAGGCTGGCTTCCTTGTTGCTGGAACCTCAGGGACGTTTTTGTGCCTCTTTTCGGTGCAATACAGCTCCAGTCCAAGAGATGAATACTTTCTGCTTTTCAGGGATGTAACATTTCTTAAATCCTAAAGCTAGCTTTTAAAACTATTTCCTGGCAAAAAAATAATAATAATATGTTTGTGTTTTACAGAAGTTTATGATTTGTTTGGTCTCCTTGAAATTGAGAGATGTCGTGGGTAAATGAAGAGCCACGGACATGCCTGGACTGTCTTTGGAGGGCTCCACAGCTGCGGTAACAGAACTGTAAGGACAACACCAGGCACTGCCAGGGCTTCTCTCCAGAACACACAAAACTCCCCGTGCCTGGGCGTTTCTGCTCAGCGCGTCCTTGCACAGCTTACTTGGACAAAAGGCACACCTGGTGGCTACCACAGGAAATCTGAAGGATGCACCAGCAGCACTCGGGGATGCCCAGCAGGTCATCTTTTTCCCTGGTGACACCTCCAAGGGGACTGAGGTAGCGGAGATGCTTTTCATCTGAAAGAGCAGAGCGCTGCATGTATAGAACAGGCTGCTCAGCAACTCGTCCTCCCCGTACAAAGAAAGTTTCCTTTGGCTCCAGCTAAACACCTTGCTCTCCAGAGGCACCAAACAGCAAAGCTTGTCCTCTACATCATATTAACACGCAAAGTGACTCAAGGCCATCCATTCTGATCCCCGTCCCTAAGCACTGTGCACTTCACCCACCTGACAGCACAAACTCCAGCTCCTCTGAAACCTTTTCAGGCTGTTTAGCAGCACCCAGCACAGCCCCCGGCCACCATGAGGAGAGCATTTATGCACACACGAATGGTCTTGACCCACTTCTTGTCACTTCGTCTGAAACGCTCGGAGCTGTGAACTGCATTTCATCGTTAGCTCTAGAACAAAGGCCTGTGCATAGCCGTGAGCTCTTATGAATGCCCATTCACTGCACATGCAGGGAACAAAAAGAATCACTCTGTTGTTTCCCATCCTCCTGCTCCTCTGGCCAGCCCACCAGGAGACCCACTAAATGCCAGCCCTGTGGGAATACCTTCGACTGGCAGTGCTGGGCTCCCCGTCCGAGCAAATGACTTTAATTCCTGCATGGAGGATAAAACCAAGATCTATCACGGAATATCCTGACCTGGAAGGGACCCACAAGGACCACTGAGTCCAACTCCTGGCTCCACGTAAGATCATTGTCCAGCACATTCCACACCTGATCATCTTAAGCTCTCCAGAGGATGCTTAGTGCAGCTCTAAATGTGTCAGGCTGAGATCTGCTAGAGGACAGACCAGGGGTTTAACGGTTTATCCTGCAGGAATGCTGCCTGAAGTTTCAGTTGAAATGTAAAATAAAGAAACCAAGCTGAAAGAAAGGAGTTTGTTCCACTGTTCCGAACTTACTGCATCATTCCTCTCTTTGTAAAGCGCATATCTGCACAGAAGGCAATCTTCTGGTTCTGTGCTGCCCGAGAAATTTTAAAAATGCAAGGAAATCCAGGAGGTTTGTTGGTAGGGTAAATAACCTTTGCTTTATTTAGCCCTATCGCATTGGTACTCCCAGCTCTCACCATGAAGCTAGCAGCCCTGTCCCATCCAAGCAAGCTGATGACCTGCTAAAGGCTCAATTAAGTCCAAGCTGGATTAGATCGATACTGGAACGCAAACTGCACCAAGACCTGCTTTAGACCCAGGTTAGAAGAGTAACTACAGAGCTGAGATGTGATTTAACAATATTAGGCAGACCAGAGGCCACAAATGCCCCCAGGTCACTGGGGCTTGTTCTTTTATACTCAGAACTTGGAGAGGCTGCTGTCTCACCTGGGATTTTCCTAGCCTTCATTGCACAAAACATTACAATGTTGGCATAAACACAGAAAGTAGACCCAAAACATGTTTTGAAATTAAACCGAAGGCCACGAGGGACTTGGCAGCTGGCACAGTCACCAAACAGCGACGCAACCAAGCGCCAGTTCAAACTTCAGCACTCCCAGTGCCACCACGCAGAGGCAGCAGGCACCCTCCTGTGTTTTCTTCTGCCAACACTCGCTCACCTGCAGCTGAAGGACCTCCCCAAGCAGCACCCACTACATGGAGGCAGGTGTAGAAAGGGGAAGAAAAGTGTTTTTACCGTTCTGCCTCCCGTGTGTGCTGAACGTCTTAGCTAAAGGACTTACAACTACAAAACCCTCCCGTTTTCCATCGCCTAACACAGACAGCAGGCATGCTGATGCTTGAAGAAGCAGCTGCCCACTAACTGCGCCTCAGACAGGTTACCAGGTTGTTTTTCATAACCCTCTGCTCGGCCACTTTGGACCGTGTCTCTTCTCTTTTCTTCTCTTCTCTCCATATGCTCTGTGCAGGCGGAAGGAAGCTCTTTCGTTTCAGCACTAGCCAGCAGTTCAAAAGACCCAAGTTCAAGCTTGTGCACCACCGCACATTTCCTGTGCAATCACAGAAAAGCCAGTTACTTTTTTTTGCACTTTTATGCTCCATCTGCAAAGGGAAGGAGTCTTCCCCGCTGCGCAAAGACACAACACCTTTCCCCTCCAGCATCATTTTGAGAGGATTAATAGAACCGAAGAGTGCACTCACAGAGATAAGTCCGACAAGAGCATTAAAGATGTGGAAAAAGGAAGATAAATCACCTGGCTAGGACTTCATTCCACTCTTTCCTAGCAAATTTGCACCTCTATGTTCAGGTTGTTATGTCACCAATTCCCTTTCCACAGTCTAATCTTTTTCTGGCTTGTGTTAGAATTAAACATCAAAACCTCGACTTACACGCTCTTTGGGTAAGTTTAAATAATAATAAATAAATAAATAAATAAATAAATAGAGTTAAAGAGTTTCAGGCTCTTTGCAACATGTTAAGCTTCAAACTATACTTCAGAACTTGTCAGGTCTGGCCAAAGCAGAATAAACTTCTGACTAGTCTCTGAACTGAAGAAGCATTAAGAACAGTGGCGGTTTTTTTGCCCTCCAAAGTTAAGACTGTGTGTGGAGCTTGTTCTTTTGGTGCTTGCTTTTTCCAAAAACGTACATCAGAACAGTATCAGCTGGGAACTGTGTCTGACGTGCTCTTTTTGGATACTTAGGAGATGCAAACAGACAGATCCAAAGTTGTACCGTGCTAAAATGCTAGATATAAAAATGGTCCATCAAAGATTCTGTAAAGCTGAGTATTGACTCGCTCTCTCTAAAGCTACCACAGTGCCAGAACAGCCTCACCGTTGGCCAAATGTATTTAATATTGTCAACTGCATACAAAGGTAACAATTCTGGTCAATAAAATCATTTTTTGAAACTGAAATGAAGCCAAAATTCTGTTAAGGCCAATTATTGGTTAAACATTTCCACTCTTCCCACAGCTAATAAGCAAGAATGTTGCTTCTACCTTTACCAAGTTTCTTCTGCTCCCACTTTAGATGATTTTTCTTTATTTAATGCTGTTACACGGCTCATGTTTTGATGTTACTCTAAAACAGGTCTGTTTCTCAGCACCACAAGCATGGCACTATGTAAAAAGTTCTGTGAATCCCACACACACACACACCCTGATCTGCTCTCTCAGTCCATCCCAAGCCTGGCTGTTACACTAAAGCGACTCTGTCGAACAATCTGCCACTTCAGCAAGTGCACTGACTATAACCATGCACAAATCAGCTTGCAAAGAGGCCTGTGCATGTGTGAGAAACGAAAGGTCTCCAAACTACTGCTGCATGCAGTTCTTCACTGACCTAGCTGTGCGGTGTTATTATAGGACAGTTCAACGCAGCTAATCCCAAAACCTTTAAACGCTCAACTTGAGCTACAGAAACTTCTGCCTTTCGAAGAGAAGTCCTGAAAGACCTCAAGACTGAAAAGAGAAGGAAGATCACAAAGTGATACAAAGCAAAAAGGAGAAAGCAAGTTGGAGAGTGTTTAGGAGATTTGAGACTGTCTCATTTCTACCCCTTACCTTCAGGGAGCATCAGCGTAACATTTTAATTAGCAACAATTCAATGCTGGAGATAAAGTAGCAACATTACTCTGGGGCATTTTGGACCCTGAAAACACAAGTGACACTTCACCTGCCAAAACCATCCCTGGCAAAACTCCACTGACATCAGTGGAACTAGCCCAACCATGAAATTGGCCCACAGTTGCTTTAAGACAATAATGGCTTTGTTTTAGGAGAAATAGGGTATCTGTGGTTGTTTTTAATAAAGCCTAGCAAACAATTGCTTATTGTTACTAAGCAAATCTCACTGACAATAAGCAAGCAGCTATCACATTTGCCGTGCGCACTGGCTGTCCATTTATTGCTTAGGAAAACAACCGTCAATAAAGGAAGAAGATTCTCGGTGTCCTATTCAAATCATGAGGAGATTACAGACTGACTGCTTCCCCAATTGCCCACAACGTCCACAAGTAATTATTTCCATTGTAACAGTGTTCTTCCATGCTCCTAATTCACTGCCAAGTCACCGAAAGTTAAACATCCCAGTTTAAAAGAAGTTAAATATCCCAGATTTAGCGCACATACCCACGTACCACAGCGCTGCCAGGGAGTTATTCAACAATACCCCCACCGCAATCCCCATCCAGCAACCACATTATGCTCATTCAAACGAGTTTTTTTTTCCTCATTTTGTTGCGTTTTTGTCTGACTGTGCAGATTCTCAGCAAAAACCAAAAGTTCTCGTGCTCCTGGCTCCTTCTCGAGCGTGCCCTGAACTTGCAGAACCGGCCTCTGCTCCGACACCAAGGCACTGCCATATGCCAGTACTCCTCAAACTATTAAAGAACATTAAACAGAAGGAGGAAACACTTGGTTAAGTCACACCGACCTTCTACGTTGCACCCCTCGCTCGTTTGAACGCTGAAATTCTCCGAAAACACTGCTCTGTGCAGTCACGCTAACCAGTCGGGAAGCCTTTCAATCCAGCACGTAGGGAAATGGAGGCACTGGGACCGTCCAGGGAAACTTTTGACAGAGCTGCAGTTCGAGGGGTGGAAGCACAGGGAGAGTTCGCCAGCCTCTGAGGCTCGCAGTTTGACCAAAAAGTGGGGGTTTTTAGGGAGAAAACCACTCCACACACCCAAAGCTCAGCTGCAGCCGCTGCTCCAAGCTCACCTTCATCGGGACAGGAGATAAAAGCAGTCATCCCGCCATCGCAAGGCGAGGGGATTGTTTCTCCTTCTCTTCACAGAAGAAACTGTCTTTCCTTCTCAGCCACCACAACCACCCCAGGAGAGAATAAAAGTTACTCCGCGGAGCAAAACCCCCTCCGCCAGCCCCAAAAGCGAGGGGAAAAGCACCCGACACGGGCAAAAGCCATGCTCCAGAGCAGCCCGGACAGAGGGGCGCCCTATAATTTCACCCCCTCAAGCTTCCCATCCTAAAATAAGAGAAATTAGGCAGAGGGAGGTGTCACCCCGGGGTCCCTCAGCCCTCTCAGGCAGCCGGGGAGCTTCGGGGTGCGCCCTGAGGGGATGCAGGGTGTGCCCTGAGGAGAAATGGGGGGCACCCTGAGGAGAAATGGGGTGAACCCTGAGGGAAATTGGGGTGAATCCTGAGAGAAATGAGGGTGAAACCTGAGGAGAAATGGGGTGAATCCTGAGAGAAATGGGGGTGCACCCTGAGGGGGCTCTCCCCCGATCCCCGCCGCCCGGGCTGTCCCGCCCCGCCATCGCCGCGCCTTTGTGTGCGGGAGATCCCCAGCCACAAAAAAATACGAAAATAAAAAATAAAACCTACCTCGGCGGGGACTGCTATCCCCGAGCCGCCGGGAAGAGGCACCGGCAGGAGGAGAGAGGGACACCCGGAGGGCAGGAGGAGGGACAGGGAGCCGGAGGGAAGGCGGCAGCTGCCCGCTCCGAGCCGGCCCGGCCTCGCCTGAGGGGAGCGGCGGGGCCGGGGGCGGGCCGGGGGCGGACCCGGCGCTGAGTCAGCGCCCAGGCGGCTCCTCCGGCCCCGAGCACGGAGCCGCCTTTGTTGTCGGGTTCCCTCAGGGCGAGGGGGAGACGAGGGGGAAAGCCCGAAAGAGTGAGGGGGTCAAAGGGGGTGGTCTCCCAAGCCGGCAGGAGGCTGCCCCTGGTCCCCCGCGCTGAGGGGGGGAGAGGGGACGGGCCGCTATGGGCAGCGGTCGCGGTGGTTTTGGGGCACATGCTGAGGTGGTGAGGTCCCTCAGTGGCCTCCTTCACCTGCAGGAGTGACTCTGCTTCCCTCAGGAGTCTCCAACTGCTTTTTTTTTCACTTCCCCGTCTTCATTTCTTCTTCCTCTCCCTTGTCCCAAACCCCTAAAACTCAACCTTGTCCCCTATGGATATTCCCACTAAATCAGAATCAAGAACCCCAGTCTGTGCATGAACCCATGCAAACACAATTCACTGGCAGAAGAAAGGCCAGGCAATCACAGCAGTTAGTCCAAAATGGTGAGACGTGCCTCAAAATCTGTTTCATAGCAAGTAATAAACGATGCAGGCATGACAGAATCTGGACCGTAACATAGCGTGCGGAGGCTTTGGGTATGGACCAGAAAATGACCCTTGGGGATGAAATGTATGTTTATATATTGGTGTGCATGCTTGGATTGAATCAATTTCTTTTGTATATTTATCACCAGGATTATTCTGAGTTTCTTCAGAGCAGATGACTCGCATCACGGCGAAGTGACAGAAGCGTCTTGAATCGCCCCAGGGATGGAAAACTTCTGGGCCCATCAGACTGGAGCTCGAGGAGCATTCAGCATAGTTTGGGCTCTGGAGACTCCTCCAAAACCCCCAGCCCCAAGAAGTCCTTGTAGGAAGGATGTTGGTGCTCAGCAGGTGGTGCTATTTCCACTGACTCTGTCCTAAATAATCCACTGCCCCAGCTTGTCCTGGGGAGTTAGTGGGTACGGAGAAATACATTTTCTGTGAGGGAAAGCTGAAATCATGAGTGCTGGTGTGTATTAAAAGTCCGCTCAGGTCTTTGTGTGTGGCTGTTCTTTCACTAGGAAAAAAAAAAAGGCAGCTGCAAAGTGCCTGTGTGAAACGTAGCAAATGGATGACAACCAGAGTGTGGGTGGCCACTATCAGTTCTGGTTCAATCTAAGTCTGCTGCCAGGTGCCAACGTAGGCAATCAGAGCTATGCTGTGGACAAATGAGATGTTATGAAATCCACCACACTCCTCAAAAAGTCACTAGCAGCTCCACAAGTTGGGACACCCATTGGTGGTGTCCACATTCACCTTTTCAGCCCTGATTATGACTTGCCTCATGCCCCAGGTGACTGAAGATAGCTGTGAGATACATTTGTTCCTGTATGTGGAGCCCATCGATACTACACAAAGAAAAACCTCGTAAAAATTGATTATTTTTTATTAAATGCAGTAAAATAATGTGCCTAGAAGGGTGAGGGAGTATAAATATTGAATAGTTCCCTGTTCTGTGAACAACCCTCTGTTTGAAGCAAGCAGGAAAGGAAATGGTGTATGAGCAGAGGCGTGCAACCAGCAAAAGAAGAAAATGAACTGCAAAGCCAGCTGGAATGCTGGATTTCCCTATCTTTTACATTCTTGACCTTACAGACCTCTCCGTATCATTCTGCATGTAAGCATTAACCATTCATATCATAAAGGCGCTTTGTAGTCCTGATCCAGTTTTATCGCCGCTGCTTTAGACACTGCACAGGCAGTTGTCCCTGCTCTGAAATCTGACACTTTACATCAGTGTTTCCCAACCCTTTCTGGGCTCAGACAGCTATTTTGCTGCGATATGTACCATCTCCACAACAGATACCTTACATCCGCACCTTTAAATGGAATTTAACACTTTGATGAGGTTACTGAAAACACAACGGTGGTCAAACGATAACTCCGAGTCAAACATCTCACAAGCAAGTTAAGGGGTTGGCCTGTGTCACCTCCTTGCTAGGCTTTGCACAAGAGCTGCTCAGTATCCCAAAGCCTTAGATGGGGAGAAAGCAAGTCAGCCCAGCTCAGTTGTAGCCCATAGCTGGGGATGGGGTCTCGTGAGCAGTCAGTATTCTTTCCCAGCCATGAGCCACTCAAGTTCAAGAGTTCCCCTCGCTTCTTTGGCTCTTGACCACATGAAAATTGCAGTGCATCATAGATATGATAAGGAAATTTGGCCACAACTGCATTTTACTCATGACAAGCCTTCTTCCTCCAGCACTGTGGATACTGAAACTCCAAAAAGTGCTTGAGAAAGCCTCAGGGATCTTTCTAGATGAAAAGCACTATATAAATGTAAGCCATTACCATTTTATTTTAGATGAAAAGTGGTGTATTGGAATCCAAACCGTGAATGAATTTGCTGCACTTTAGAACAACTCTCAGACAGAATGATGCACTGGAAATACTTAAGATAAATCCCTTTTTCATTAACTTTATAGCCAAAAGTGTATAGCCATTCTATTGTATAAGTGTCATAGGATGTGACTGGTTTGGCTTTTTGGCATCTCATGAATCAAATCTCTATAGTATGTATTTTATTTGCCTGTTGCTCTTTATATTTCTTTTCAGCCAAAGTGCAGAATGAAAAGCAAAATCAACCTTTAACTACTTGAGTTGATCTCTTTGTGGGGTAGAGATGTAGAGATTGAGATTTACTCCGTGCCTGAACCTGGCCTTTGAGTGTTACTGTAATATAACCAGAAATAATAATAGTAGCTTTTTCTTCTTTTTGTGGCAGAAATAAAGTGGATTAAAGAGTCAGCTGCTGTGGGATTCCCCTTCTTAATTTCAGCTATCTGAAAGCAGACGTCTAGTCTAAGCAGGTCAGGCAGGGTGGGGGAGAGATAGGCACCTCCAGAGGGAGACTTGTGGCTCCTTAGGTGTCTGTATTAGATTTGGATTAATTGCTTCTGGAATTGCCTCTGCTAGTTATAAAAGGCAGCAGCCTGACAAGCTTCACCTAGATGCCTTCCTCATAAATTCTTTAACTGTGTGTAATTCCTTTACCCAAAGTGGCAAAATGCTTCCCTGTTTCCTACTTCCATTTATAAACAGGAGATGAGCACTGCTTGTATACCAATATTTTTATTCCAGATAACATGGAGAAGCACTGACTTACACTGTATGAGAAAGCGATTTTCTTTCTTCAATTATATTCACTTTAAATGCCTTTTCTAGATTTTTTTTTTTAATTTAATCAAAGTAAATCAGCTGGAATGCAAGCTGCTATAAAGATTTTTCCATACCATAATTCTGCAGAAACGTCCGTTGAGTATCTGAAGAAACATCTGCTGTGCACACAGATGTATAAGTATATATAGGAGCTGAACAATGTGACTTTTCAGTTTGCAGGGTTTTCTTCACACAAAGCCAGGGGCATAAAAGGGATTTCCTCCAAGTTTTCCTGTATGTTAATAATGAAGATCAGGATGCCACCTTTGTTTCCTCCCCTTCTGAAAAGGAAAGGAAATGAAAGGAAATGGTTCTGGATCGAATCACAAAGAGCAGTGGAAAAAAAAAAAAAAAAAAAAAACAGAGTACACTCCACGCTGGCACTCAGAAGTTTAATTATCCAGCATGCTGCATCTTTATGGAAGAAGGAGACAGATAAATCCCATATGTTAATAGTTGGCCCCCTGTGGCTGACCTTTGGCTCAAATATTCCATATTGTGATTAATGTTGCACAGTTGGATCCAAAATATGCTCATTCCCCAGGCTGGAGGAAAAAAAGGAGGATTTCATTTACCTTCCAACAGCAGAATTCTGTTTGATCGCTCTTTTGGAGACTGATTTTATCCCTGCCTATAGCCTGGCCTCCGAAGAGCTCCTCTGCTCTTCCTGAGCTAGGACTCTTAAGATGCACCTTCTCGTACTGTCTCTGCTGGCTGAGCAACCAAACAAAAAGTTGTTTTTCCCCAGTTTCTGATCTAGTGGAACGAAAAAATAACTCCTTGCTGACACAGTTTGAAGTTTGCAGGTAGGAGACACTGAACAACAAGTCCACCTCTAGACAAAATTAAATACTGACCTTTCGAACCTAGAGCTTTCATAGGAGTAGGTCAGGAAATCATAGGGGCACTCGGATGATGGTTTTCTGAGCTCCTTCTGACCTTATCTTGCAGTTCTTCTGTGTCCATAGAGTCTGTTTTCCTCCTCATGTCATTGTCGAGCTTTTGGCCGTTCTGTATACCTACATTCTAATTCCAGAAATTCCAATTCTATATTTTAAGGTGCACAGTCTTTCTGTGGATATAATATGCATCCCATATATTACAAATACATGGCTCACAGCACTCCGCTGCACTTTTCTGGGGAAATGAGATCCTCAAACATATGGAAATAGCTGGGCTCAGAGTTGGGACGTAGAACATGTAACAGATTCAAACAACATGTCCCCAACATCTGCTACAGGGTTAAAGCCTTGAGGTGATTAATAATACCAGGATTTCTCTCCGTTTGACTTTTCTAGGGTCAGGTCCAACACAAAACACCTTATCCGAAGCTAATTAAAGCCATTGCTAAAATTGCCCTCAGGTGAGTGTAGATTGAACCTGCATTTCTGCTTTCCTCCTAGATGAGATGAAGCAGCAAAGCCTGGTGAAGGCCTGGGAGCTGCTTCTGCTCCCATGAAGATCACAAGGAATTTTGCTTGGATTGGGCCAATAATGACAGACCCAGCTGTCTTCCCAGGGATGACACAGAAAAGTCTATAAAAACACAGCTGTAATAGCTGGAGAGACAGGAAAACGTGACACGGCCTCTGAGAAGGTCTGTCCCTATCTCCAGCTAGGACGCATCTGGATTTTTGCACAGGATGGGCGATTTTATTTTTTTTTTTCCAGGCTGTTTTATTTACCGAAGATGACAGGCTGCTAGCATCCTGTACTCAGGTTGGCCTTACAGCAATAGGAGGAGACCATCCCTTGTCATTTCCCACTAAAAGCAAATAATAGTGTTTTTTCCTCCATGAAAGGAAAGACAGACAGATATCCTCCACACTCTGAACCACAAAGTCCATGCAAGTAGCTTTTTTCCTATCTTTCATTTAGTAATGATTGCACGCCAAAGATCTTCCATGAACCACATACACGCTTGCAGAGAAACGTGCACGTGGATCAAGCCTCTACACTATCACAGGACCTCAAAGTGCTGGTTGAACCTAACCACTCTCAGAAATCAAGCAGAAACCAATCAAAATATAAGCACGTCTATTTTAGAAAGGAGGAGACTAAAGATACTCATTTCCAAAGAATGGCCACCTCTAGTTGAAGTCACCAGATCTGAAAACAAAATAAAAGCAATGGAGAAAAAAAAAATCATGCCTGCTGACATCTGATATTTAAAAGCAGAGACTTCCATCTCCAGGTGTTGAGCACAAGAGCCACAGGATGGCAGATGACTCAGAGACAAGGTAGAGTTGACAGAGGCACCCAAGTCAACCCATTGAGTTTGACCCCCTGCCTGCATTATCTCTGGCACTGCATGCTCCTAGGACTTCTGGGGTCATTCTTCCTGGGGAAGTTGTGCTAAAATGAGTTCAAAGCCTCTCTGATTCTTTCTCAGTGAGTCATTAATCATGGGAACACTTGTCTTGTTCTCTAGACACACGGGAAAAACAAGATGAGGCAAAGTAAATGAGTTAACATCCCAAGGGGAAGCAGAGCCTTGGCCATAACCTGCGCTTCCAACCATGGCTTCAAAGTCAAGTGAGGGTGTACTGTGTACGATCAAGAAGGAAAACATGGGAAATGTTGTATCAGAGCCTCCAACGGTGAACACAATAGATCCATTTCAGCTTAATCAGCTTATGTTCTTAGCTGAATCTCCAGTCACAAATTCTAATACAAAGAATAATAAAAAGTAATGACAGGAACGTGAGCAATTAACAGAAATAGGTTGCCAACATTTCTCCTGCTTTCCCACTTGAAATAATTCATTATTCTTACTTATTTTTTTTCCACCCCCTGTGGTTTAGCAACCAGCTGGTGTTCCTTACAAAGAAATCAGCAGGTTGACTGAGGCTGTGGCTACCCCAAAGTCCTCTGAGGCTTTCTTATTGACTGACCATTTCTTAGATAAGGTTGCCAGTAAATTATAGCTCTGCTTAAGAGCATCTGCCTCAGGGCTGCTCTCCCCTCATTATAAAACCTGATCTAATCCTGCGTGTCTCTTCAATTACTGGAGAGTACAATTCAAGAAGTGGCTTCCCCAGCGAACACAAAATGAGATAAACTATTGATAAACCATTCCTAAGTAGGGTAAACATGAATACCCAAGAGTGAAGCTAAACATTTCCAGGCCAGTCTCCTTCTGATTTCCATGTGGTTTCCAACCCAATAACACATCACCGTGCCTGTTAATGTTGGCTGCTATTTCACCACAAAAAAGTGAGTTAAAAACTGGATGTCCTTACATCTGTCAGCAGAACTGCTTGTAAGTATTTCTGTCCACAAGGTGACGGTTCAGGTGATAACCTTGCAAAATGTTCTGGATAAGCCACTTGCTTTAGACCTTCCGATCTGCCATGCAAAGCCTTGGAAGGTGCTTCATCCCCGTGCCAAGATGCAGGAAGACTTTTCATTTGTGAGATCGATGAATGTCATAAGCGAATGGAAAAGGAACAAGCTTATCCTGGTATTTTAGGCAGATGAATTATGTCCGGGAGTGGGAGATGAGTTCAACACGTCCGTGCTGATGGAGATGTGTTAGCCCAGTGTACAGCTCCATGCACAAAGGTACCTTGTGCTGCAAGAGCATCCTACCGTGCTGGTAAAGGGGCCTGTCAGTGCTCCCATTCAATCATCACCTGCTGCAAGTTCCAGCCACCAAAATCACCGCCACCACCATCTGTGGCCTTCCACACAGAAGGACAACTTTGCAGGGCCCTACTGAGCTCCAGTTTTCCTTTTGTGAGCAGCCTTTCACTGGAGATAGCAGCAAGCAGCACGTCGTCTTAAACCTAACAAGATATGTTTCAACACCAGTAAATGACTTTTATTTACAGCTTCATATTTTCATCTGGATAACCGGAAAGAAACAGAAGGATTTGTCTCATTCGAAGGGAAATTTGCATCTAGAAACCGAATTAATGGAAGCAGTGAAGCCAAGCCAAGGTTAGAAGGCAGTTTGACTCCATGTAACATTAATGAATTACTCTAATTGTGCATTACAATCCCAAATTGTGTTTATTGCACAGCATTATTTTTTTTTTTCTAAGGGAAGTTTATTATTCACCCAGCCCTAAATACAGGGTGGATTTTTCCATCTCTGGTGGGAAACGAACATGTTGCCTGATCGCTGCTATCATCTGTGTGTGCTGCTTATTAGATCATTAATTTGTGCTAAGGAGGGCGAGCCAGACTGGGGTGCCAGATGAAAGACAGAGGCGCGTGCTTGTGGGGATGTGTTGTGACTACACACAGACCATCCTTTCTCAACCATAGCCTCCGCTGCCAGCACAAGGAAGAGCTGTCTGTCCTCTCAGAAACCTCTTTTCTGGCATTTCCTTCGGGTTGGTCACAGTCTAACGACATAACAAGGCGGTAAGAGGAGCTGCAGTGTTCAGACTGCAGATCTGCCCAGACCCATCTTTGGCAGAAAACAAACGCAGATGCCCGAGGAGTGGAACAAGAGCAGGGCACAGATGAAAGCCCAAAAATCCCACAGCCTCCAGCTGCCTGAGCTGGGTGCAGATCTCTATCAGTCTGGTAACTCTCAACAGATCTTCTCCCAGAGAAACCGTTCAGCCTCCCCTTAAATTCATGGGAAATGTTAGCAATATCTTTTTAGCTCAGTATAAAAGCTCGCTATTTTTTTTGTGGAAGAGAATACTCTGCTACCACTGGTAGGAAATATGTTTTGTAAATGTTCATCACTAGCATTTAGTAAAATCTTATAGGAAACAGGATCCTACAGTCAATGAAGGCAACCTTCACAGGGTTCTCTGCTGCTGGATCTCAACAATACGGTCTAACACAAGTCCCTTCAATATCATTAAGAGAATACCATCAAGAGATTCTTCATTTTAGTTAGGTCCCCAAAATAAATAAATAAATAAATAAATAAATAAATAAATAAATAAGGATTCATAATTCAATAGTGTCTTTCAAAGTTATGACTTAGTCAAAGTGAGGTTCAACCTTCCCTAAGCAGCCACTGTCCTTCAGCACAGCTCTAGCTTTGTAATGTTGCTTTGTTTTCTAGCAGAATGCATCAAAATGTTGATTTTCTTTCAAAAAAAAAAAAAAAAGCTACAATGAGTTTCTTAAGGAAAGATGAAAGGATTAATGCTGATGAATGGTGAGCGGAGCTGCCCTGCTAGAAACAATTATGGAAACAAACAGGTCCAATGAAAAGCTCTGTTCTCATTTGCATGGCTATCATGCACGTTTAGCTAAATTATGGCCCTTTTCATCCAAGGATTTAAATCTGGATGATCTCCTTCTAATTCCCTCAGATTTATACCAGTCATATTCTGTTTTTGCTCAGCTATTTGCTGCTGTGCTCTTAACTAAGGCAGAGGTGCCCTGGAAGTACAGCAGACTTCAGTGAAGAGGACTCTGTTATTTATGCATTTATAGATAATATAAATGTTTCCCCAAACTAAACGTGACCCATATAGCCAATATGTGTTGCATTTGCATTCTTTTATAATGCAAGTCAGTTGTAACGTTACGTACAAACGTCTCAGGGGGCCCCGGCCTCCCAGCTGTATTAAATAAATCCCCATAAGCACAAAAGAAGAAGAAAAGGAAACAAAAAGCTTCCTGCTAACTTTTCCTGGAAGCACAGAGGTGGAATAATTCTCTTCTTTAGTGTCCCGTGATAATAAAGCGTTGTTAGGAAACATCAGAAATGAACCTTTACAAAACTACAGGCACAGAAGGGAAACAGCAAACATCTTGCCTTTAGGAACGGAGGGAGTTCTCCCAGTATATTCGGTTTTCATCACAACCCTGCAGAAAGCACTTGGTCCTTAGCCCTTATTCATAGTTACTCATAGTTACAGGGCACTTTTTGCCAGTAGTTTACATAAACTCCTCTGCCCTGTTGGACTGAATTGCAAATTTATGGCTTTATCAATGCACATGCAATGCTCCAGCTGACTCTGATCTGATAAAAGGAGCTGTTTAGACATATATTTTGTGTTTTCTAGCAAAGTGTTTAAATGAATATTTGAAAATAATTTTGTTTCTGTTTAAAAACAAACATTTTGTCAAGGTTTGTTCATACAATAAAAAAATGAAAAAAATAATAAAAAAAAAGCCTTCCTAAAGCTGTTGACAAACATTTCCATTTAATCTTTAAAAAAGCAATCTGGGAAACCCACAACAAGAAACAAAACAACCGACCAAGCAAAAAACAACCTTCTTTTGGAGATACCAGTTCTTCTCCAAAAGCTAACATTAGAATCGCAGTGATCTTGGGCAGACCCTATAACATGGGAGACCGCCCCTGCTTTCTTTCTTGAGGGCAGCTTATGGGGCCCCTTGAGCACTAAGCCCCAGACAAGTGGCATATCCCTTGTCTTTAACACCAAGCCCTCCCCTGTGTGCATCCCATTGTCTGTGCTCTCCAGATTTACTGGGCAGTGGAGGGATCTTCCACACATCCCCTACGAGGAGCAGTGGTTTTCCCTATGACCTTCCCAGAAGAGACAGAATGGAAAATCATATTTGGGTTTTTGTGTGCATGTGTGTCTTGTGGGGCAGATTTTGGGGAGGGAAGCTCAGTGGTGTTTAGTGATGACACTTTGTTTTTGTCCACTGATTTCATTGTCCTGGTCTTACAGTGTCCAGAGCTGAGACACATTTTGTTAGTAATAAAGTGAAGGCTGGCAAAAGTTTGTTTCGTGATACATTTCATTTCACAGACGGGATCAGAGAGGGCAAGTTGGAGCTTACCATGCTCTCCCAGCTCTCCCAGGCCAAGTCTTGCCTCCAAACGTGATTTTACCAGCCCAAGCACTGCATCTGAAGCCCTGTTTGCATATGACAATCTATGCCAGATGAGTTCTGTTTTGCAAAATCCAAAGTGGGAATGACTGGGACATAATCAAAGCTCCCTGACTGGGAAGAGTTAGATAAATGGTTCTGGTTTCCATCCATCTCCTTTGTTAATCTTGTTATTCAATGACTGCTTAGAGCCATCTCATGCTCATTTAAACTAAATACATAACCCAATTAAAACAATCCTGAGCTATTAGATCTACAGAAGCAGATGAAATTTCAATGCTTCTGACATTTTAGATCATTCAGACCTCCAGAGCATGAATATCCGTATTGTCACTTTATTCTCTTTCATCTCAGCCATCCCGAATAAATTGCTCCTACGGGTTCGGAGGCTGGCACATTTCAGATGTGAGGCAACAGTTCCAACTTCCTTAATAAACCAGCACCTAAAGAGGTTGATGGAAAAAGAAGTCCCTTGGTATGGCTCTGTCCCACTACAGGATGCAGGGCTTGGGTCTGCAAATCCACTTGGGTTCCTGGGGATCACGGGAATGTGTTGAAGGAATTGGAAGAAAGGGCAGAGGAAAAGGGAGGAGCTGGAAGCTTTGGGTCCATCAGCACAACGGCTTCCCTAGCACAGCTGGAGCCTTACCAAAGGCCTCATGGCTCTCTCTTTTGCTAACTGGAGGCTTCACAGTGGAAGGAAACAAAGAGAAGGGGGTAGTTAGACTGAAACAATGAAATGCTTTTCTCATCAACTCTACTGAAACCCAGCTGCAAGCTGATTTAGTTGCTAGAAATGGGCAAGCAAGGTCTTTCCAAGGGATTCTCACAAGGCTGCAATTAAAAACAAGAAACACTCAAGAAATTACAGTGAGATCTTAGCTAAAACAAGGGCAGGAAACTCACAACCAACATAAAGCTGAGAAAATAACTTCAAGGATGTATTTTCTTCCATGGATTTTTTTTTACCAATTAAGTCCACAAACTGTTCGTGAACAGACTGCAAAATTAAAGCAAACAAACAAACAAGAAAACATTTATGCATTGTTGGAATAATTGGTTTATGTTATGAATTAGAGATAATTCACGGCATCCAAACTGTACTAAGCAGGATTGTGCGGCAGTCGTAATTCTCACTGTGTAACTGTGTGAAGTGAGTGAGATGGCTCTGCAGGACTTAAAGCAGCACAGCTCATCTCAGTGGTGAACTGGAATCTCTGACCTCTCAAAACCAGCTGAGGACCTAGAGGAGCTGGAGAAAGTACAGATGGATGGAGCAGCAGCCTTAGAGTGGAGTCAGGAATGAGCAGGACTCTTCAGGTTGGAGAAAAGGCAGCTGAGAAGGGACAAGACTAAGGTTTGCAACCTCTCAAGGTTCATGGGTAAGGTCCAAGGACAAAGTTATTCACGTGTCCACCAGGAGAAGGTGGTGGAGGAAGACCTGCCCGTGAACCATCAATCTGAGCATTCAGGCATTTCTTGCATCAAAGAAAAGGAGTCCTAGATGTTTAAACTTGCACAGGTGTGGAAGAATGTGTGAGTGACACCATCATAGGTCTCCCCACCTTGATTTTGGTCTGAAGAGGTCAGGTAAGACCCCACACTCTTGTTCTCCTACCCAGACTACAGCATGCATTCATCGCTGGCCGAGCAGGAGCTGGGCTTCCCAAAGTCACAAATGTTATGAATTAAGAGGGATGGAGATTTTAGAGCAGTGAAAGAAACTCACAAAGACACTGAACAGCTGTTTGCACAGATGCTCAGCTACGGGACGTTCTTGTGACTGTCTTCTGGTCAGTGGCAGATGTCAAGGACAAGAAGTTCATTAATCAGCATGCGGCCCCCCGCACTGTTTTATCTTCTCAGCTTGCTTTCCTGTTTTTCTGTTTCCCTGTCATGCCATTAAATTCCTTTCAGTACTGACAAAGCTACTTCTCTTTCCCACCCACACCTTCGTCTTTCCCTCCCCTGTGCCCTTTCACTCTCCAAACACCCGGCAGACATGGTTCCATGCCCCAGCTCCTTCAGCTGGGAGCACGCACGGTGGGAAGACACAAGGGGCTGGCCCTGCCATACAGCATTGTCACGACGTGCCAAAACAAACATTAGCATTAGGGAGAGGCTGATAAAAACCTGGGGAGGAGGACTTCATGCTTCAGTTTGAGCAGAGCTGATCCTCTACGGCTCAGAGCCAAGCGGCCAGTCGTCGTGCTCATTGACAACTCGTAGAAAATGGACTGGGTGCAAATCAGGGATGAATCATTTTGTCAGACCACTGAGGTCCTAAACTTCAACGGTGTTTCAAATTGACTTTCTTCTTCCTTTTATTTTTATCTTTATTTTTTTGCACCTGCAAGGGGTTGTGGGCGTGATTTGCTGTCATCAGTTATCCAGGAGTATAATTTGTGCCTCTCTGAGGGCTTAACAAAACTGCAGGCTCTGCTTCTTTTGTGCCCAGTTCTGGAGAACAAAGCACACCTGCAATTATGTATATGTGGGTGCAAACTATAAGGATAATGCTTAGACAGGACTGGGAATTTTCCAGTGAGATTGCGTTTTGCTGGGAAACAAAGACAACAAAACTGATGTACCTGAGCTGAGGTTTCTTGAGGGAATGTCCACACCCATTTCAGCATTTCTGGGGAAAACACAGCACAGTGATCAGCTTTTCTAAGCTCAGAATATCAAGGATTTAAAATTTAGAGCATTTGCTTAAGATCGTGGAATAGAAGAATGGTTCGGGTTGGAAAGGACCTTGAAGATCACCCAGTTCCAACTCTCTTGCCATGGGCAGGGACACCTCCCACTAGAGCAGATTGCCCAAAGCCTCATCTAACCTGGCCTTGAACATCCCTAACCCCTCTGGGCAAGCAGTTCCTGTACCTAACCACCCTCAGAGGGAATAATTTATTTCTTTGTGGACGATGTGGGTGCCTACACAAAATCTGGCTTTGCCTAATTCAGAACAAGCAGTTGATTCTCAAGTCTTGCCATCTCCATTGCATGCTCTTTCTACAAAGCTCTACGTGATTCTTTCCCGGTACCTTTAAAATTGTCTCACCTAAAATACTAGGTCAAATCTAGCAAGTCTGACTCCACCTTAGTACTCACAAGACTTGTTAAGTCTTATAATATAATCTTATAATATAACTCTTATAATATAGTCTTATAATGCATAGTCTGTAAGCCTGAGGGTCTTCTGGGTCTTCATTTAGACAGGGTAAAACCCTACATGGTGCAAGTGCAAACCCTTCTGACAAGCCATAAATGATGGAGTTGAGTTTCCAGGTGCTTGCCTCCCTCCAATAGTTGGCTTAGGGTTTTGGGGGGGTTCACACTGAGCAGAGAAGCTTCTGATACACTTTACAGCTTGGGAACGTGCCTAAAAGCATATTATCTTGAGGCAAAGCCCAGACATACAACTTCAGAGCAAATTCTTCAAACAAAAATGGTATAAAACTTTGAGAGCACTGAACACATTATGCATCGCCCCATGTATCCCACCTTCTCCATGCAGAGCAAAGAGGCTTTGCTGGTGTTGGCTCCTTCGATGCCTGTCAACAAACACATATAACTTTGAAATTCAGGTAATCTTAGTCCAGATGGGTCTAGGTACTACATGGGTATGCTGCCTGCTTTTTTCCAGTAGCAAGATACATATGCACGCATTTTTCTTCATGTCAGAAAACAGTGCATGTCTTCTACAGCCCAGTTCCCTCTCCCTAGGAGACTGTAACCACGTGAGAAGAAACCAGCTGGTTGAGGCTCCAGCAGACAGCCCTGGCCAGCTGGAGCTGAAGGAAGCCTGGCTGCAGAGCCATATGAAGAGGTGTCTGTCCCTTTTTCACCTGTCCAGGTGTTCTGGGTTCCCTTTCTGTGCTGCAACACAGCTGAGGGGTGAAGATGAGGATGAGGCAGGTCAATGGCTCCCATACAGCTTTGCTGATGCAGGTCCTTGACCGTGAGGGTCCTATCTTAGATTCAGGATTGGGAGAGGTGATCGTTCCCCTCTGCTCAGCACTGGTGAGGCCACGCCTGGAGTGCTGTGCCCAGTTCTGGGCTCCCCAGTACAAGAGGAACCTGGGCATACTAGAGAAAGTCCACAAAATGATCAAGGGACTGGAGCACCTTGCTGTGAGGAGAGGCTGAGGGAGCTGGGACTGGTCAGCCTGGAGAAGAGGAGGCTCAGAGGAATCCCATCAATGTCTATAAATACCTGAAGGAACGGTGCAAAGAGAACAGAGCCAGGCTCTGTTCAGTGGTGCCCAGTGCCAGGACAAGTGGCAGTGGGCACAAACGGGCACACAGAAGGATCCATCTGACCACCAGGCAGCTCTTCTGTGCAGTGTGGGTGATG
The DNA here is from genome assembly GCF_963932015.1 of Anas acuta. Taxonomy (NCBI): domain Eukaryota; kingdom Metazoa; phylum Chordata; class Aves; order Anseriformes; family Anatidae; genus Anas; species Anas acuta. Next base: position 197,557,999 of record NC_088979.1, on the reverse strand, counting down.
TGTGGGTGATGGAGCAGTGGCACAGGCTGCCCACAGAGGCTGTGGGGTCTCCTCCTTGGAGAGGAGACCACCAAAAAGAAGCCAAACCTCCAAAAGCCTCCTGGACATGGTGCTGGGCACCCTGCTCTGGGTGGCCCTGCTGGAGCAGGGTGGGACCAGATGGGCCCAGAGGTCCCTGCCCACCTCAGCCATCCTGGGACTTTTTTTATGGTGAGAGCTGTTTTCTTCTAAAGAACTGATCTGATCAGGATGAATCTAAGCTCAGACACTGCTGCGTCCTCTGAGCTCCACCTCTTAGCGAAATACATTTCTCCACCGCCCTTGCTGAAAAAGAACAGCACCGAATTGGAGCTCCATCGCGCCCTGCTTCATTAGAACATAATGAGGCAGAATCAGGGGCCTTGCTGGCACCGCTCAGCAATTCACCACCAGGACCATCCTCCGAGCCAGCAAAGCAGGAGAGCTGCCAGCCCCTCCTGCAGCATGTGGCACTGGCTCAGGGTCAGCGCAAATCTACAGAGCTTTACCGAGCAGTCTGCCATCACAGCAGCATCTGGTGCACTAACCAAATCTGGAGTAGCCCCAAAGGGAGCAGGGGCACGCAGGGCAGGAGCAGCAGCTGAACGACACCGGAGCAGAGCTGCTCCGGCGCTGCCATTCCTGAGGGCTGCAGGGAGCGTTAATGGGCCCCATGTGCTCCAGGAATGCGCGGCTCTGCGTGGGCTGGGAGATTTATGCTCGTGACACAGAGGGGGGAACTTCCTGACTCAGAGCTAATTGCTTTGGCCTGTGAGCGGCTCTGCTCCGAATTACCATAACGTTACTGAACAGCAGACCTAAAGGCACGGCAACGCCGAAGAGGGGTGGCCAACCTGCGTAAGACGCCGCTGGTTTAGCCTCATGTTTCTGAGGATTTGGAACATGCAGCATTTTTTGTTTTGTGCAGTTTCTCTTTAGTTGTCATTTAAGTGTCACATAAAGATGAGACTGGTCTCATTATGGTTGTTTTCTAGTGCATGCCTCCGACAGGAGCCAACACTGAAGGTATGCAGAAGACTGTAGGAGCAGAGCAAACCTGCAATGCTTCCCCAGTCCTCAGTAAGTTATGGCACGTGCTGAGCCACAGATGATGTCTTATTTTAGTAACTTATTTTAGTAACTTTTAGTGATTTCAATGATTTTTATGAATTTGTCCTTTATGAACTCATATAAACCTCTCACAGTACAAACATCCCACTACTTGACCAAACTGTGTGAAGGACTCTCTTCTTTCACTTGTTCTGTATGTGCTGTTTGTCACTTACAACACCTTCAATGTTATTTAGGTGATTTTCTTCTTTTAAGCACAGATTGTAGCAAAATTGAATTGATTGAATTCTATTCCTGAGACCAGAGTCAGTGATCCAACTGTCCCATTTCTTACTTCTCTCTGACTGCTGGCCATCAAATCCGAAGCTGGACTCCCCTTGGGAAAAGCACCGATGTGTTCGAAGGGTCTGCCTGAGATGAAATCAGCTGAAGAAGTGAACATTCAGTTGTAAGCTCAATGGTTGGGGAACTTTGCTTTTACCTGAAGCACTCAACAAAGGTTTGGATGCTGAAACAATGAGAGGAAACATGGAAAAAAAAAATGTAGAAGGATGTACTGAAAAAAGAGAGGGAAGCAACTCTGAGAGAGGGAAAATGAGTGGCACTGAAAAGCTCTGAGGAAGGCACATGCACAGAGGTGTAGCAATAGATGGAGATGCCAGTGGGCTGGAGGAAGGAAAAAGAAAAAGAAAACAAAACAAAAAAAACACCATGATTGAGGTGGTTTGAGCCCAGTTTGCAATTCAAATGTGTGCACAGACATAATAAAAGTCCCAGACAACAGGAATATTAAAAATTGAATATTAAAAATATGGTCCCTTTTTAAGGGACACCCCACCACCATGTGATGCACAGAATCTTTATTCCCCAGCCCCTTGTCAATGCAGAATTATCAGGCTCCTCTGCGAACCTTGAATACTTCTAATTCATTCCTGTGGTTCCCTGAGCATCCAAACAAGACAGAAATGTAGTTAGTTAACTTATTTAGGAATGCCTTCTCCTTTTTCCTGCACTGCTCACATTGCAGGGTATTGCTGGCATTGTTTAAAGTATTACTGGGAAATAATACTGCTCTGTGCATTATAAATAGAAATCAGAGAGCAAATGAAATTAAACGTGGACTGAAAAGCACAAATTCCTGCACTGAACAGTCTGTGTGTCTGAGAGAAAATAGAAAAACTTGGTTAGGTTTGCCCATGGCCAGCCTAATATGACCTTCAATCTTTTTTTAAATGTGGTATTACGTGTCTATAAAATGTAACGTCATCTTGAAACTGAAAACAAAACCACTAAAATAAGATCTCTCCAGAGCATCCAAATTATTGCAAACTGCAAAGTGCTTGGAATTACGCTTGCCCAGTGTTCTTGTGTAGCAGTTTACACAAACACACCACCAGAGTTATATGGACAACAATTTGCAGAACAAATGAAGGGCAGGTCTATGAAGGTCAGCAGCAAATCTCCACCTTGCTTATAAAAAGCCTTCGTCTGTAGGAAAGATTACGGTGATGTTCCACGTCCTTAAACTGTGTAAAACAGCACCTGTGCTGCCGCTTCCCACTGTTGTTAGCTTCTTTTTGTATAATATGTTGACTAATTTTCTGGATTTTTGTAGTTTCGTTTCCAGTTGTACCTTTCACAAGAACATTGTGGGCACTTTTGGTGGCAATTAGAGTGAAGAGTGTCGAGTTCGCAATGATTTCTATCATTTTCCGCTGAGGTAGCAAGGCCTTTTGGAACATTAAGATTAATCTTCTCTGCTTCCTGGTTCCTAAAGATAGCAGGAGGCTCCCCCTTAACTGGACTGCAAGCTCATTTCACAGCTAAAAGCTCTTCATTAAGAATGATCTGTTCCTACCTTTCCCTGACTTCTTTCTCAGCTGGCTTCATCTTTGGCATTTTAGAGAAAGATTTTGTCTCCCCAACACTTTCCATATCAATACTCAGTATGAGCTGCAGGAATCCAGCCTGTTCATTAAATGTTTCCTCTACAGGCATCTTCGGGGGCTTACTGAGGTCAAAGAGGATCCTGTGCAGACCTGGAGCTTATTTCATGACCGGTGCACATGATGCTACATGCATGGCACCGCTCCATCCACTCTTCCTTATGTGGGTTGAGGGTATGAAAGAGCCAGGGCTGAGAAAATACTTACTACACAACAAAGCTTTATTTTAATTACACTCTCTTGCTTTAAAAACATAACCATGTTCCACAGTCATCATTTGTACTGTAAATTTGAGGGAAAAGTATTTACTTATCTTGAGACAGCCAGTGCAATACGGCAAATGGGAGCTTAATAACTTGTTGATTACTTTAGAAATGTTGCCTTGTAAAAATATGTAGAAATAAGTGATAATCAAGGCCGAAAGGATTACTGCTGTTGATTTAAAAGCTTTCTGAGGCAGATTCAAAATCCCAAAGCTAGAGCATTTGTTTTAGCATATAAAAATGCACAGAACAGACTGGCGGAGTCCTTGTTCGAACAACTGGCAGGCAAGTAGCAATAAATCATGAAAATAACATTTCCTAAACTTTCCTTTTTAATAAATTAGGTGTTGTTTGTAAAATAGCCCGGGAGAGCACACTATTACAGAACTGCTAGCTAGGTAACGAGCCAAATCCAGCTCTACATTTTGGCCGAGCTGCACCAGGGATGAATTTGGCTCCATCCCTCTATAAACATGAATCAAGCTGTTTGCATTTTGTCATTACATTGCCCTGACCCAGGAGGATACATTTCCTTGGCAACTACAGCTAAGGACCTGACAAAAGCCCTACATATTATCTGCAGCATTTTTTTTTTCTTCCTTAACGAAAGCTGTATTTTCCCAGCCCGACTCCTCCCCGAGTAAGAAAGATTAAGGGGCCCAACCAGCTTCCTGCGACACTAGAGATAAAATTTCCAGTGGTTTTGATGGCTACAGCAGAGCTTACTTAGTTTTGCAATTATTTGTCGGATTGAAGGTGGCTGTACTGGGAGCACTCTGGGGTTCCAGGTGTTCGGGCAGGATTACACCAGCTAATGGGGATTTGGGGGGAAATCCACCAAAAGCAAGAGCTACACAGGTGCTTCAGGATCGCGCAGAGATATTTAACCTAGAGACTCACAGAAGACTTTTCTACATGTCAAGGCTTTCATCCAACCAAAATTTTGGTCAAATCGATGCTAGCTACCTCCAAAGGACCCATGTGGCTGTGCAAAGCAGCTGGCCCAGGCTTCGGGTCACACTCCCTTTGCTGTTCCCTTAGATATAGGGTGCTCTTGTACCTTACAGGCATTGCAGGAAGAAATTCTACAGTTCCTGGGTGTCTCTCTGTAGTCAAATTTGCCATTGGGAAATGGGCTGGTTGATCTTCCCTTTCACTAGACAGTGGGATCTTCAGGCTCCTCTCCCAGTTGGTTTCTCTACAGCAGAGCTTGGATCCTGGCTACCCCTTTAGGAGAGGCGGTAATCTTTGCCACCATCCTTCTAATACGTCAAACAAGAATCAGTATGTACCCCCTCATGTCTTTATACTCTATAAAATACTTTGATGAAAGTACATCCCTTTCCCAAAACCTTACCAGACTTCTCCTCCCACTCCAATACAAACCAAGACTAACTATAAGAGTATAGCTAATAACTCCAAGTATTTCCATCATGGACACCCTAATGTCACATGTTAGGATGCGAGGAACAGCACGTGCAAATCTCTGCTCTGAGCTGTGCAGAATGCAACCCCTTCCTTTCGAGAAAACATTTGCAAGAAGCTTGTCAAACGTCATTTTCAGAGGAAACCTCAATGAGTGTTTCGGGATTGATGCACCCAGGCTGTGCCCAGGAGTGGTGCCTTTGTTCCCTTCTGGTGAGCAGAGGTGCTGACAGTGCAAGCTGAGGAAGGATGGAGCTTTTTTCTTCTTTTTTTCTTTTTTTTCTCTTTTTTTTTTCTCCTTTTTTTTCCTTCATTTTTTTTTCCTTTTCTTTTTTCTTTTTTTTGGGCTGGCTGAGCCCAACCGCATCCCCTGGCATTACGAGGTGCCAGGAGGCAAATCCCAGCTGCTGCCAGTGGCACCAGAGAGCAGTGCTTCACTGACTGCACCTCACAAACCCACCCAGGTGCTCTGTGGAGGTTTCACCTGACTGATGGCAAGGCAGAAACAGCAGGAGAACAAAGCAAAATTGGTTTTCCTCCTCTGTTTGCTTGCATGGCTACACGATAACCCCACTATCGGGATCAGCAGCCCTATTCCATTCTCAAAACGAAGCAGCCACTGCCACCACATTGAAAAAGAGCCTGAACCTGCTTTTGGCTGCTTTTGAGAATTGGTCTGGGGGGGATTTCCACATCTGTTTCCTCCATTCGCCCCGTGTTCACAGCCGTGGAGCAGGAAGAGCATCGCTCTGCACAGCAGCCGCGAACCTTCGGGGCGCCAGCCTGCAAGCACGCCTGGAAGTCCTTCGCACTTCATCTTCTGCAGCTTTGAAAACACGGATTGCTATTGAAACAGCCCAAGGTGCTGCGTCGGGGCAGGAGGCTGAGTGGAGAGGGGGTTTGCTTGGGGTTTAATATGGAAAAAAAAGAAAGAAAAAAAAAGAAAAAAGAGAAGGAAGAAAGAAAATTTAAAAAAAAAAAAGAAGAAGAAGAAGAAGAGAGAAAAAGAAAAAAGAAGAAGAAAAAGGAAAAAAAAAGGAAAAAAAGGAAAAAAAAAAAGGAAAAAAAAAAAAGGAAGAAAAAAAAAGAAGAAAAAAAGGAAAAAAAAAAAAAGATGAAAGCTCCATCCTTCCTCGCTGCACATTACTGTTGAATCTTGCATGTTTATTTGCTGTAACAAGGTGTATCTCTCCTTCCGAGGCTTCAGAGGGTATAAAACCATGTTGTTCTTCCTCACACATCCCCTCCTCACAAGTAATGCTTATGAGCAACGAAAGACAAACATTTGTCATTCAAAACCTCCTTCCCGACTGACGTCTAGGCATCCGTCCCTGCCTCTTACTCTAAACCCAGATAAGCTGTCTTACTGATTTCTTTCAGCTCATTTTCACTTTCCAAAACTCGAAACTTGCACGCTGCTGAGCCCTTGAGACTTGGTTAAAAATAGCCTGTGTTGAGCCAAAAAGACCAGAGAGGTTTCCTCTGCCCCAACACAAAACCTGCCCGTTACTTAGCATCTTGTCAAGAGCTGGTCTCAGGGAGGACGGGGTGTCACTTCAGAGGCCAGCTCTTCAGCTTCGGCCTCCCAGCATGACTTTTGGGGCCACTCCTGAAGGCTGACCACCCTCATCAGCAAGAGGTAGGAGACAAAAGGGGAAAGATGTTCTGAAAGACTTCTGTTTCCTGAAGCAGAAAATAGGAAAGTGATGTTGGATGGCACCCACAAAGGAGCCAAAGGCAGCCCTGAAGATGCTTAGAAATACAGAGAGACCTTTGAGGCCTTCCTGGCAGTGCTGTGCCCTTCTGCAGACACAGAGCGTGGGCAAATGCCCGCTTCTGGGCAGTGGTGCTGGCAGATATGTCCAAAAGTGGCTGTGGCACAAGGCAATCAGGAGCGAGAGATCACAGAATCACCGAATTGAAGAGGTTGGAAACGACCTCCAGATACCACCGGGTCCAACCCCCCTGCCAAAGCAGGTTCCCTACAGCAGGCTGCCCAGGCAGCCGTCCAGATGGGCCTTGAATATCTCCAGAGAAGGAGACCCCACAACCTCCCTGGGCAGCCTGTCCCAGTGCTCCGTCACCCTCACCGTGAAGAAGTTCTTTCGTGTGTTGGTGCCGAACTGCCTGGGCTCCATTTTGTGGCCATTGCCCTTTGTCCTGTCCCCACAGAGCACTGAAAAGAGGTTGGCCAAATCCCTCTGTCTCCCACACCTCAGGTATTTGTAACCATTGAGGAGATCCCCTCTCAGTCTTCTCAAGGCTGAACAGACCCAGGTCTCTCAGCCTTTCCTCCAGGCCCCGTATCATCTTTGTGGCCCTCTGCTGGACTCATCCCAGGAGCTCCCTGTCTTTTTCTACCAGGGAGCCCAGAACTGGACACAGTACTCCAGGAGCACATTAAGAGCTTTAGCAGAGTGAGGCCACAGTGAGGTACTCAGAGACCACATCACACCTTTCTCCATCATAAGCTTCCCAAGCAGAAGTCAGTGAGAGGCAGCGTTGCTTCTCAAGCACTGGAAGCAGCGTGTTTTCATCTTAACACTGGGCCACTGAGACATGAACTGGGTGGTGAGGCTCAGGTAAGCTGAGCTTCACCTCCATCTGCCTCCTCTGTATGGCCTGGTGCTTTGCAAACACCAAGCTTGGACATCTTTGGGGGCACAAAAGCATGAGGACCTCTGCATACCCTTTTGGTCATCTGGGTTCACACAGAGAGTCTGTGGCACACCGAAACCCAATTTGGGGATCTTCTAACCCATAGACCATGCTCCTCAGATGTGGCTCTTCCCTTCCCATGGTCTAGGGCATTATTGCCATGTATAGCAGTATTTCTGAGGAAATCAGCACAGACACAGGATTTATTTCACGTGCCACACCAGGGAGAAGGCTTCTCCCTCTTCAGACAGCTTGGAAGGGGCCTCAGCAACAGCAGGAAGCGGCTTTTGCTGAAATGTAGGAGCTATTTTAAACACACCAGCAAAGTCTAGCGTGGAGAAGACTTGGCTGCCTCGGAAGCATATTTAGTTGATCTGATCCTGAAACCTGCCCACATGTTGCAGAGCGTGTCATGTACCCCACTCCAGGCAGGACCTGAGGCTGGGAGTCTTCATGCAGTTCCAGACGTCAGCAAGGAGAGCCCTTTCTCCACCAGATAGTCAAGGGAAAAAAAAAAATAGTATTAATTCACTGCCTGAGCACCTAAGTTCACCTACTTCTTTACTTACTCTTCCTTCAGTGCTGTTTGGCGATGTGCAGGTACCTCTCAGCATCACTCCTATCTTCACCCACTCCTCTCACAGTTGAACAGAAGGTTGGGGAAAAAAAATGAACATTTTTTGCAGACCTGTTTAACCTGGCCATGCTAACCCTTGCGGGCAGCTGTCCTGCACACAGAGGTCCTGCTCTCTCTGATCCTTTTGCAACTTCTCACAGTTTTTCTCCACCTCATCTTGGCCCTGGGAAGAGGGGTGCTGCCGCTCTGCAGCACCACACTTTCTGCAGGGTGGATGCAGGAAATACTCCGCTAATCTTTCTGGCACTAAGAAGCTGTTTTCCAGTCCGAGCAGACCCGCAGAGGCTTTGGGGTTTGTTCTTGCTGCATGACAAGCAGCAGGCGCGGTAGGTGTGGGGTGTTTGGGATGTATCCCACTGCACCACAGCTGGCAAAACAAATCTTTCCACAAGGTTTTCACCACCTGCCCCATTTCCTCCCTGCAGGAAATCCAGCCTTCCTCCCTCCCAAAGGCCATGGCTGGAGCTGTGTTTGCAGCTCTCCTTTCACAAATCACGCCAGCACTGCCTGGTAAACACAACGCCACTGAACTGGAAAAGGAACACTCAAAGTTTGGAAGACAATGATGTTCTTTTCTCCTGACTTGGGCAAGAACAGCTACCAAATCCTTGGACATCCTGCACATAGCTCCTTGTAATTGCAATTTGCTTTCCAGCAGCACCCTGAAGCCCCAGCTGGGCCTGAGGCTTTGCTGTAGGAGTGATGGCTTTGCCTTTGAAACCTCGGTCTCCAAAGGGACATGACAGAGCCCATGCCAGTGGCTTTACCTAACGCTATGTAGGTCGTGCTTCATACAACCTCCGTAGAGTATTTAGATATATATTCTGCTGCATGCACACATGGCTTTAAGACTAACATTTTGAAACTAGACACTGTGCGAGATCTGATGAAAGCACAAACCTGACTTATCAGGATGTTTACCTGCAGAGGCAGCGGTATGCAAATGGAAAAACAAGGAACATGAGAATCACTGAACTTGATCTAATCTGATCTGATCTGATCTGAAGTCCAGTTAGCTCAGTATCCAGTCTCCAATAAGGCCAAAACAAGTGATTTCAGGAGCAGATAAGCACGTGCCTTCAGCCACGAGGATTATATTTCTGTTCCAGAAGTACTGATAAATTTAAATACTTCAGCTGGGTCTCTTTACAGCCCTTCTGCCCTGAATGGCTTCATAAAAGCCCTGTATCTCCCAATAAAATATAGGGACTGAAAGCTGAAGAATTCGAGATCTGTGAATGTTGTATGAACCTCAGCTCCCCTCTATATAGTACTTGATGATCTTGTGTAAAAAGAAAGGGGATTGCTAGAGGAAGAAATAAAACACTGGATCAACCAAGTCCTTAGGGGCAAAATGTCCAATTTCCCCACTGGGCACAGAGGAAGACCTAGTTCTGGAGAGGACAGATCTGTGAGGTACAAAATGCTGGAGGAAGACTCCTTGAAGGAGCTTCCAGAAGAGGATTTGTAGTAGGTCTGCCAAAGGTTCGTTGCTACCTAAAGGCCAAGTTGACAACAGATTGTTCCCCTGGAGTTTGCCTTGGAAAATGGCTTTTAAGATTAAAGCAGAAGTTTTTAAATGGTCAGAAGTTTTGCTGACTTGGTTTCGTGGATACTGGTGTTTTAACCGAGAGTGTCAGATTCTCCAGCAAGATGTTTTTGATGTCTAAGGGATCTGTGGTGGTCCAAGAGGGGTTTTAAAAGAAGTGATTTATACCACTTTCTATAAAAAAGCAGGAGGTGAAGAAAGCCTCGCTGAGCACAATGAAAGAGCTCTGGATTTATATGGAATAAAATAATAACCAGGCTGAACTGCCAGACCTCTTAATGACCATGTTCCCTTTCCAGAGATGGAAAAAAGATGGACCAGCACCTTTTTCTTTTCTTTTTTAACTTCCATTTCCAGTAACCTCTTTGCTTTGTTTTTCACACCACGATTAGAAGAGGTAGGGTTAAGATATTGAGATGAAGGTCATCCTGGAGTACATTTAGCCTGACTGGAAGTAGGAAATACCAGAAATCCTGCACAATTCCCAACTCCACTTGGCCATTTCGAGAAATACTGTTAAATCCCCCAACATCTGCTTGCTTGTCAGCCACGCCGAAGGGAAAATGCTTGAAAATCGATACCCAATACAGTTCCCTCTTGCACTGGACAGTGACTTCGTGCCCTGCACCCTCTCCAGGCCATTCATGGATGGCACAAGAAGGAATCCCACAAAGGAGGTGTCCCCAGCTCCTCAGCAGCACTTGTGTTGGTGGGGTGCTCCAAAAAGACCAGGGAAACCCCTTTCTCTGCCCATTCACTTTCTAATAAATGAGCAATTGGAAAGGCTCGTGCTCTCGGGATGGGCAGGACAGGGGATAGCTCACCTGCAAATAATGTGAAGGGTCAGCTTTCTGAGCCCTGGCATGTTACATGGCATTTGGATTTTGGATCAAGACGTGTCATGGTGGTTTGTTTTAAATAGCATTCAAGGTGGGCGATGTGTGCTTGCATACACTGTAGAAGAAGGGTCTCTGGGGTTCTTATTTTTATCCCAACATAAACAAAGGGGTCAGAGTTTGGAAGCATATCTGTGATAACGCCAGTGCTGTGAGCAAAAAGTACTCAACTTTTGTTACTGTATGGTAAGCCATGTTGAGGGATTTCCTTTTAATAACACATCCCCGTACCCTGCGCCCCGTCTCCCCCTTGATTTCCAGCACTTCTTGTGTTTCCAGCTTTCAGTCTGTACACAGCATTGCAGACAGAAACACATGAGCTGTGGGTGCTGCACTGCTCTCACCATCCCCTCACACCCACAAAGAAAACCTCACACGTGCCTGGTGGAAGCAGAAGGCAGATAAATCTGAACCACGCAGTACTTTCTGGTTTGCAGGACCCAAATCCATCTCTGGTTGAACTCCGTTTGGCACCAGTGGGTTCCTTCGGCAAAATACTCTCTTAGGCCCTGCTCCATGTGTCGTTTGTTAGCCTGCTGCTCCACTTCTGCTACAGCAGCTCTTTCTTTGCCAAGCATATAAACATCTTGGCCAGTTCAGGCCTTCCTTCAGTAAGCTGCTACCTCAGAAAGAGTCCCAGATGGCAAAATGTTTCATTCCCCGGTAGCTGAAGAAGGAAGTTGTGGCTTAATGGAGAAGTCCTGCAAGCCGTGAGCTGTGGACGGACAGACAGACAGACACGCCGAACCAAGGCCGCCAGGAAAACAGCAACGCAGATATAAATTACTTGTTAAAAATACCTGTGGCCTGATCCTGCACAGCAGGAAGGCATTTAAAGGAAAATCATTGTGAAATGCTTAGGAACGTGCATGGTGCAGGCATTCGGTTTTATTTTATAAGGCACGGTGTGTTTGTTTCTGTGCTGCCAGCAGCAGACTGGCCCAAAAGGCAGCAGAAACAACCTCGCATGTCTTACTGAGCAGTTCACCATACAGTGCTGCCCTCTTTATCACTAGGTATAATGATAAAATTAACTTCACCATCCTCATCCTCCAACCCCGGTGCAGACAAGTGGTGTGGCCAGTTGGACCATGCAATATTTTAAACCACTGCAGCTATGTCCACTGTGATTTACCTGTGAACTCCCTGATTTCGGCTCCGAAACGTGCTTTCTGTTTTGCCTGGACAGCAGCCAGCTCTCTTGTGGTGCAGCGCACAGCCACACCATGGCGGCAAGAAGAGAGGAGCCACCCTGTGGGTTTTCTTTAGCAAGAAGCCAACACGTTGTTTTTGCTCCCTCTCCCTTGGTTTCCTACTCTGGCTTTGCTCTCAGGCTTCGCGGAGGCGGGATGGGTGGTTGGAGGCTGGTCCGTGGAGTTTATCTTTCCCGTGGCACCGACAGCATGGGTTGGCATTGCTCCTGCTCTCGGGGCCAGGAGGGGTTGCAATGGGGTTGGTGAAGGAGATGCAATCGCAAAGTGGAGCAGAGAAGGCTGCTGAAACTTGCTCTTTGCATCACATGGGCTTATCCCAAAGCCGTTGGCACTGATGCCCGTGCCACAAACCTTGAAGCAGAGGCTCAGGGTGAATGAGGGCAGGCTGGAGAGCTGTGGGCAGCCTGATTTAACCCCGCAAGTGATGGTGGAGCAGCCCTCCAGCAAGGTGGGAGGACAGAAAAAGAAGAATCACCAGGAGGGCCCACAGCATACAGGTACGCAGCCACACAGCACATCTCCCCCTAAATTCACATCAACATCTGGGTGGGGAAAGGCTGTTCTGCCCTGCACCCCTCTTCAGGCAGATGCGGGTGGCCGCTTTCATTTCATTTCTTTTGGCACCATCCTGTTTTTAGGGCAGGAAAATATGCGGATTTTCATTTTACAAGAACGACACATCCCTGTCAGCAGCATCAAAATATATATATGTATTTTCTGATCTTTTCAGACTTCAGATGGAAAAGATTTGCTACCCTTCTGCCCAGAAAATTAACTAAGTCTTGCCTAGGTTCTCTTTCCAGTGAAATCTCGACAAATCCCAGTCAGGGGGGCAACTCTTCAGTTTGGTATTGATCTCCAGCTGACCCTCCACACAGCAGTCCCTGAGCCGTGTGCTTCTCAGAGCATCCCTGCTCATTAATTTGCCTGTTAGATTGCAAACGCGAGACCCGGGAGGTTTGCTTTCATTTGTCTGCCACAAAAAATTAAAGCGACCTTGAGACTGATTCTAACCGATGAAAGGCAAAAATTACATTGGAGAAACATTTCATTTCATCACTGCTGCCTTGCAACGCTGCCTCCAGGACATGGTACAGACACTGCACATGGAGCCCTTTCTGTCCAAACAGGGCAGACTCAGCTCTGACATGAGTGGGGAAGACAGAAATAGCCTTTTTTCCCCTGCTCTTTTTCCACTGCTGCATCAGCACGAATGCCTTCCCTTTGCAGCTTTGCACTGCACGGCAGTGACAAGCCATGGGCAGCCCTGGGACGCCTTGTAGCAGTTCTGCCGGTGCTGCTGAGGACTTTTTATTTTGGTGCTAAACTCATAGCAAACCATGGAGGGAAAGGAGAAGGGAACCATGCACAGCTGAAATGGGCTGGCCTCTTGTTCTGCCTTCTCTAGAAAGCTGTGAGGGTTTAAATGGGGTCCAACCTCACAGATGGAGCTCTCCTGCCAGCAACATGTGCCCAGCACTAGTATAGATTATGGAAGGCTGTGATTATATGTGTTCATGTGAGGAATATGGATGTTCAGACCCATATTTACCTAGGATCACCTTTAGGTAGGATCTCATCCCTCCTGCTGTTGGCAGGTCTCCCAGAAACAAGCCTGGTCAGGCCAGGGTAGGAGAAGGAGGAGCTCCCCACCAAAAGAAGCAAGGTGTGGCAGGGAACCGACACTGCTAGATACCTTTTTAACAGTCATTTTGGGAGCTGCCAATGATTTTCGCAGCCAGCTCTGCCAAGCCGGAGCGAACAACCTTCAGCCTGGCTGTGACTCACATGCAAAACTTTACAGAGGAATTTCGTAGCCCATCGTTTCTCATTAGAAAATAGAGAATTAAGTTTTTAAAGGCAGAGATGGACAAGTTCTTCCCCATTCCCCCTGCAAGGACAAGCCTCTGCAGTACACGGATTGCAGTAGAAAACAAATCCTGCACCTGCCTGTAGTCACAGTCTTTTTGCAAGGGATGAGGTCAAGGAGAGCTGCAAGTGTCCTGTTGTTATCCAGGCCCAGATCCACTGTGTTAAGAGGCTGAAAAAATCATAGCATCCTAGACAGGCTATAAGAGATACCTAATGAGTCCCTGTGCTGTTATCACAGATATATCTCTATTTTGTTTGCCATGATCTGGATGTCAGCACATTATCAACTTGGCTCGGTTCAATTTATAAAAAGACAGGTTTAAATTTACACCACAGACAGGAGAGCTCCACAAATCATATACCTGGTAAGGGCTCGTTCTCCAGGACTGGCATATTTAGCTCCTTCTGTGTCTCCTCCTCTTCCTCTTCTTCTTCCTTTTAGGTTGCATTTCCCAAGAGAAAGCGGGGAAAAAAAAAAAAAGAAAAAAAAAAAAAGAGAGAGAGAGAGAACAAACAAGTTATTAGACCATTTGTCAAAAAGAGACAGAAGATTTTGAATGATATTGAACAAACAGAAACATGAATTACAACAAAAACATCTTTTATCAAACAGTTTTGTAATTCGTGACTAACATAAAAGCAAGCTGTGTCAGACTTCACTTCTCCGTGATGCCACTAATGCAGATGGAGGGTCTGAGTCCCAGAAATCATGTGAAACCTCATAAAACCCACCCAGAATTTGAATGGAAGTTGGCTGAAGATGAAAATCCAAGACTTAATCGTGACATAAAAACCCCACATTGCCTGTCTCGTGCTCCAGCTGAAGACATTAAGCTTCTCTGTCCGTTTCGGAAAAAGAAATAAAATTTTACTAGAGTTATTCAACTTTTCCTTATTAAATACTAACTCCAGTCATCTGAAAAGCCCATTGATGCCAAATGTGGAACAAAGCAAAAGCAACAATTGTGTTTTACTTCTAAGACATCGCCCCTTGGCTAGTGACTGTCTGCCACATTCAGAAGAAAAATCTGATCATGGCTAAACTTCTGACATGTCCTGAAGCTTAGGTGAGAGGAAGAACCCCAAAATTCCCATAAAGAGGTAAATGTCAGCTGTGGGGTAACCTGATAGCCTCTGCTGGGTGGGACGAGTCTGGAGGTGGCTTAAGATGAAGAGCAGAGACTGCCATCGGCCAGACAAAGCTGTCAGATGGCTTTGGTGACACAGCCAGCGATCCCTGCCCTCCACCACGAGATAAACTCGTGTCGGACCCCGAGCAGGTGCTGCGTGGATGGAGCTTTGCAGCTCCTGAAGGCTGCAGGCCGATGTGGCCTGCAATTCCCTTAGTGAAGTGCAGGTGAAGGCTAGCAGAAATCAAGATTTCTCTCTCCTCACTTTCAAGTCTCTTTGGGTATTTCAGGTCCTTTTGCCCTGCCAGAAGTGTCTCTGTGACTTAAAAGGGGGAAAGAAGAGGTGCATTTGAGAGATCTGGATGGAGGCTTCAGGCTCCCTGATGCCCCTCTGCCGATGAATGTTGCTCTGAGGAACTCAGAGCATCTTTGGCAACGCAGCCTGCCGCCCTTCCCTGGTGTAAATCACATTATTGTATTTAAAATTAGTACATTTTTTGCTTTATTTTGCCTCATTACAGCCCGTGGCGCAGACAACTTGACCTCAAGCATCGAAACCACAGCGTGGCCCGGCGGTCAGCCTGCAGGCCGGGTTTCCCCCCCTCGTCCTCACACGCTTCCTGCGTGACACCGGGCCAAACCACTTCATCTCTCCCTGCCTCGGTTTTCCACCCACAAGCAAATAACACCGGGCTTTAAGCCTTGTATACACCTCCAGTGGGATATTTGGTGGTGAGCTGGCCACGAATGTGAGTGATCCAGCCATGAGGCCTCTGCCCCGGCAATGACACCACGCAGGAGCTGCTGGAGCATAAAGCAAGCAGATCATATTCAGCTTCCAGAGTTGTATTTCCAGATTAAATATAAGAGAGAAGAGGGGTCAGAGGGGCCAAGCTTCATTCTCAGAATGGCTCCTCTGACATCCGTGAGAGGCTTATGAAAAATGCAGCGTGGATTGTCAACCTGTCACACACTCGAGCCACTGAGTGGAGCAGGAGGATGGATGAGGTGCTTACGGAGAACCTGTTGACAACAACAACAACCTCTCGAGTGACAAGTCAGGGAACAGTTTGCTGTTATTCAGCACTGTTTTGACAGAAATTGCACAAAGGAGCTGCGTTTGGGGCCAGGAAGGAGCATTCACGCCTGCTTGGAGGTTTGTTTATCACCTCTCGGTGGGGAAATATGGCTGTGAATGAGAATGAAGCCCTGCATTTTCTTGGGAAACCCAGCTTAGTGAGGCAGAGTAAGAAGGGGAGAGATGTGAGAGAGGAAATGGTAACGGTGAATGGCCAAAGCAATGACAGAGAGGAGAAGTTGTTGATGCAGCTGGGACATGTTGGGTGAAGACTCAATGTGGTCTGCTCTGGGAAAAACCTTTTCTCCAGTATCTCCCTTGCTTTCCAATGCTGTATCTGCTGTAGAGCACTCTGGTATTTCACCTGGTGCAATACTTCTTGGCTACAATGACATTAAAAGCCTAAAGCTGATGGTGTCCAGTGCAATGACAAGCAGGTAGCCACACAATCTGCAGGCAAAGAAAGGTCTTGCACCTAGTGCACATCCTCCTGGGTCACCCACCCCATCTTTCATCCCCTGCCTGATAACTGCCTGGCCACCCCAATCACAACACCATTAACTCGCTGCAATTTGTACTTTCCCTGTAGAAAGATCTTCAATGGAAAATCCTTATGTTTGGTGAAAATTAAAAAAATAAACAGTGTTCATCTGGAAATGTTGCCAATATGCCTCATGGGTGTTTAGTTTGGGTTTGAGCTTGTAAATGAGGGGGTTATGCTATAAATATTCTCCTCTCTAAGCTACATGCCATCTCCAAAACCATTTTTCTTTCGCTGGAAGTGCCTGTGAAAATTTCAGGCTGTGAAGCACCCTGGGAGAAAGACTCCAGATATCCTGGAAGACACAGATTGGGACACAGTGGGATCAGAGATAAGGGACCTGTATTCCATGAGCCTTCTCTGTAGCACACTGAAACAGAAGCATTTTGGTAAGGGAGGCATTTCTTGTCATCGTAAAGTGTGATATTTTGTATCAGAAGTAGATGTAATGTCAAGGCATCTGGAAAAATGTGGCTTACCACGAAACAGGGCCACTACCTTCTCCTGGTAAAGTTTAATCAGACTTCATCTGAGGGAACATTTCCTTTTTGTGAGGGAACTGAGGAACATTTTTGCGTTATATATTTATAACGGGACTGGAAAATGTTCAGAGAGGGGCAGTTGGAAGGACGTAAAGGATGGGTGGCTTCACCTGGGAGACTAGACAAGTACCCAGGGTAGCCAGAAACCTCCTCCAGCTCAGCCCATCCTACAGAAAAGTTATATGCAAGTGAGTCAAGAAATGCCTCTCTGTGCTTTCCTTTATACATGTATAAGGGTAGTTGGAGGTGTAGCTTTAACATCTAGAAGAATGAATCCTTCCTGGTGCACATCTCGGTATCTGAAACCAGACAGATATTGTGAAGCCTCCCTGGGACTCAGCAGCCCAGATTTCCCAGCCTTGCTGGTCAGGATGCACTCCTGCCTCTGCCCCAATGTGAGAAGCTGGGGACGTGTCCCCTACCCAAACGGATCAGAAAATGAAGTCGGACAAAGACAACGTGTCTGTTCCTCCCGGCCAAGAGAGGGCTGATAAGGAGGGGACAACACAGTTAATGACATGCCAAGGGGATGAAATAATGTCTTGAATGAAAGCGTGGTGATAGGCAAGAGCCGTATTTATGGGTGCACGGGGCAGGGAATGTTTCATACATATTTCAGCACTTCGAAGATAAAAAGAAAAGGTTTTCTTATAGGCCTTCTGGGATAGATAAGAGGATTTATAATAGCTACATTTCTGGCCTGTAAGCCTTAGAAATGCATGCATTCGGTTCGCATGCCAACTATGACATAGAGGCAAGCTCCACCATCAGCTTATTCCATTGTGTAATGTGGGCTGTAACAATTACAGCTGATCTTCTGGTCCTGCCGCTCGCCGAGCACAGCATGCAGCTGTACCAACCCCATGAGAGATCGTCCTCCTCATACATCGCATGGATGGGGCTGGATCCCAGCTCTGGCAGTGGGACACACGTCTGTCACAGCAGGATTTGTCCATCCAGGCCCTCTCCTGACCCACCTTCCCTGGTAAATCACCTCTGGTTTCCCACCACCAGCGCTGGTTTATATCCAGCTCGCATCAGTGGCACCCTTCTCATAGGAGAGTTATTTGGGGATCTATCCAAAAGGCAGTCATCATCTCCGTGCCACAGCTGCAACTCATTGGGAATTTGGGCAGAGATTTGAAGCAAGGCAAGAGCCCCTGGGAGCAGAGCCCTCTGCCCCCCACCAGCTGGTCCCACAGAGAGCCAGAGCCTAAAAGTGCTCTGCCTGGGGAAGCATCTTCAGCAGCCTCTCAAAACCATGGCTTAAATCCAAGCCTACAATCAAGGGAGACCTTCCAGTGCCATGCCCGGGATCACACATGGGCACAGGGCTTCCTTTTCCTCGCTGTCAACAGTTCATCTGAGACTTGAGCCTCAGCCATGAGCTAGGTGACCTCTTCCCTGTGTATTGGGATGGGTATATTGTATCAGCATGTACATGGAGCTGTAGGAGGCTGTAGGGTAAATAATTCTTCCCTCGGTTTTCCTATTTGAGACCTACTGCAAAACTGGGATAACATAGCCCCCACAAAACCCAACAAAAAGGAGAAGAGGAGACTGGGCAGAAAAGCAAATGTATGGGAACAGAGCATGAGAGGGGTTTCTCTCCCTTCCCAGAGTCATTCCTGCTCCCCTGGGCAGCTCCTTGACCCCATGGGATGTGATCACAGCATCCACTCTTCCCCCAGTCGGACGAGGGCTGTGCCCCTCTCCTCAGCTCAGGTTTGGGATGCTTAATTTCAGGCAAAGGCCTGATAAGATTCAGAGGCTGGAAGCTGGGGCTGGATCAATTCAAATAAATTCACAAAATAAATTTTACACTTGTTCTGAATACCAAAATTGTGTGAGATGTGGGCTCCACACACCTTTGCTTGGTGGCCCATGGACACAGGACTTCATTCTGTATGTGGTCCTGAGATGTGGTCCAGCATGGAAAGGGACACCTCGGTCACACACACTGAAAAGGGAGCACGAGGATGTGGCAAGTGGCAGATCCACAGAGCTCAAAGCAATCATCCCTAAACCTTCCTAATTCACTTCTCCAAGCCCAGGTCAAGGGGAAGCAGAGAGAGGATACAAGAATATGAGGACTATGGCTCTGGCTGGACTTCCAGCTTCTATCCCCATCTCCTCCTGAGGTGCTCCTACTGCTCAGAGGCAGGCCACAGCAGCTTCCCCTTGGTAAAATCTGCCTTCACTTCTCTCTGACACAGACTCTTCGGTTGCTGACATACAAAACCCACCAAATCTTCAGGGATAAAAGTAAAGTTTGCAGAAACCCGCAGCATCCTGAAAAATTCATTGATACTGGGAAGCACAAAAAGGCTGGAGGATGGCTGTTCAGATGCATGCTATCATTTCTTTTCACTGCCCACCAGGCCAGCAGGGAGCACTTGCTCTGACAGCTGGTTTCCTTCAGCCCGGACAGGCCACAGGGGACACCGAGGGGATATCACACCCACCCACACTTCCCAGCTTCCGCTCCCAGGCTCTTGCAAATCCCAGCCAGGAACCACGCTGCCCTTTCACACAAACGCCTGGAGATTAGTAGCTGCCCTCAAAACGTCCACATCCTCCTCCGAGAACTGCCATAATTACTCCTGCTAAGGAGAAAGGACTTTCTGGCTCATCCTGACCAAAACCCCTGAAGACAACACGTGTTCTGCATGTCCTCTGCAAGGCTTCTCTCCTTGGTGGGGCAGGAAGATGCCACTGCAATGGGGATTCTTATTTACATCATGGATCCTTACCATGCTGACCTCCAAATAATTCAGAATAGCCTGAGAGTTATTATGCAAACTTGAATTTTCCCCAAAAGAACCACGAAAGAGGTGTCAAAAGCCAAGCTGAGCTCCCTAACCCAGGACCCAGGAGGTGGGGCACAGCACCAGCCACAGCGGCTGAATAGTTCTCTGCAAAGAATGAGAGATCAAAGATGGAGAGATGGACGGGGAGCCAACATAACCAGATCTGGCTTTTTGGATATTCTGCATCACTCAGAGTCTGGAGAATGCCATAGTGAAAGCTCAGTGGTATATCTGGAGCTGGGTTTCATGGCAGCAACAGGAGTGCTGGAACCACCCGATCACCAAAATGCCCCACTGGAGTTCACTACTGGTTGGTATCGCCATAGCTGGGCTTCAGGCTCTTCAGGCCAGCACCAGAAAGGGCTTAACCTACTAATTGAATAGGAAATGCCCATAAACATTTGGGAATGTGCTGCTCGGGGTGTTGCAGATTAATAAAAGGTGTAGGAACGGTCAGACTGTGCCCAACAAAGCTGTGCATTTGGTTGACCAGACACTGGCCTTTGTAGGCTTGAGGGTGGCTAAATCAGATGTTCAGTTTGTTTTGAGGACAGGTTATTAACACAATTATTCTGCATAATATCATACCCACATGGCATGCCCAGCTCATATCAGAGCTGAATTTTCAGCGGTATGTTATGGGCACCAGTGCACGATAACCACCGTCCGCAGCCTGATGAACAGTACAGTTGGATTTACTGATCTAGTTATAACTGAGTTTATTTCTACATATAAAAAACTTGATATAAACTGGGAAAAAAAAAAAAAAAAATCACATCTATTTCCCTTAATATAAAAGTCTTGGTTTTTATTTTATTTTATTTTATTTTATTTTAGGAAATGCTCTCTACTTTGGCCTCTTACCAGGAAAACTAATGAGCCTTGACCAGAGAGTTTGACAAAAGCCTAAGACGTCTAGAAACGAGGGAGACAAAAGTAAGTGAAGAAGAGGAGAGACATCATGACTGTCACTTTGCCTGTTAGCTTATAAGAGGTTAACAGCATCCGTACGCTTATACCTTAGGCACCTTTGCAGGGTTTTGCACCCCTACGTAGAAATGGGAGACCAGGCTGAAGACTATCCAAAAAGCAACCTGCTATAATTAATAATGGTCTTTACCTCAACTTGTCATGATAGCCGTCAGAAGAATGAGCAGTGGTCCACACCATCACCCACCTCCTCCTCTCAGAGGTCTTGGATCCATTGCGAAGTGGCAGAAGGACCAAAGCATTGTCTGACCTCACCTTTGCTGCAGCAGCAGTTGGT
Organism: Anas acuta; assembly: GCF_963932015.1. NCBI lineage: Eukaryota > Metazoa > Chordata > Aves > Anseriformes > Anatidae > Anas > Anas acuta. Next base: position 197,537,082 of record NC_088979.1, on the reverse strand, counting down.
GCCAGCGTGGTCACCTCCTTACACCGATGGTTTTAAGGGATGCTCTTCTCCTTCATCTGGAGCCCACGTGGCCATCTGGATCCTTGCGCTCAGCCTTTGTACGCTGCCAACCCTGCAGTCTCATGGGACAAAGTGTTCTGAAGGAGTAATGGATGTGGTCTGCCACCAGTGTTGTCTCCCATCTGCTGTCCTGTCCAAAGTCCCATCCTCAACTCAAGATCAGAAAGCAGTTCCTGGGCCACACAGCCATCCATCTCTCACCCGGGTCAGCGGTCCTTGAGAAGCAGAGGTTCCCCTTGTGTTTAATTTAGGGTGCGGGTCTAAGGCAGACACATTTTTCTTCAGACAATGCAAGTCACACAGCCCAAAGCATGTGGAAGCCAGAGGTTGTTCTTGGCTTGGGGTTTTCAGCTCCAGAAGAAGCTTCCAGATGTGTTATGGGTTGTATATATGCTGCCCATTGAGATGGGATCTGAGCTCTTTCTGCATAAAATTGATTGCAAGTCACTGGGGAATTTCCTGGCTTCTTGGTTGCTTCTCTTTCTTTTTAATATACATATGCACATATATAAACATCCAATGTATCTCAAAATTATACATGGAGGAAGCTTTTTGATTCTGAGAGGGTTCACTCCTCACCTCGTTTATTTTTTGGCTGGCAGAGTTACGAGGTCAGTGGGAATGCCAGCATTGTAATGTGTCATCTTTATGACAGAAAGGTTTTTTATAAAGGGGGAAGGCATTTTCAGGGGGGTTAGGGCTGGTCAGACTGGGTTTGCCTGATCCCTTCCTGCAGTTTGCTCCCTCGCTGGTTTTCCTCAAGCAAGAATGCTTTGTCACTAGCTCTCCCCAGCCTTGCCCTGGGCTTTGTGATCAAATGCTCAAGCCCGTATAAACAGCTTTTGTACTTTCTGCCTGGAAAACCTCTTTGTCTCCTTACAGACACATTTTCTCACATTTTCTTTGGGCAGAAACCACTTTCCAGTTGAAATAAAAGCCTCACTTTGGCTGCCTCTAAGCCTCTTGATTGTATTAAAATGCACTGAATGCATCAACAAATTTTAATTCCACCTCAAGATAAAAAAGGCTTCTCAAACACTTAGCACTAATGTCTCAGCTTGGGATCATATTCCAGTCTCCATCCTTTGTGTCAGAGCAGACATTCAAAGAGTAAATCCTGGGTTTCCACCCTTCGAGTCTCAAAGGTGGCCTTGGGAGTAGGCAGAGTCTGCAATTTGGGGGTATTTCTATATTGAGAAGGGGTTTGTATAAACTGAATGATAGGGAAAGATGTCTGGTTTTATAATGAATGGAGGAAAAATAGATATATATCTGGAAGCAGAACCTCTATGGACTGGACTTGGTAGTCCTCATACAAATAGAAAAGTGGTGGGAGGATGGAGACGTGCAGCTGAGCTGCTTTTGGGGAGAAGTCAGAAGAGTTACACCACTTTTGTACCTAAAAAAGCTGTGATGCCACCTCCTGGGAAATGCTCGTAAGGAGGCATTTGTTAAAGCTGAAGGGTTAGAGCAGGGTACCTTGAGCAGGATTTGGTCGATTCACAGGACATCGCTCCAGCTGGAGCTGCCACAGATGGGAACTGGGAGTCTGGGCTTTGCAGTATGTCCCAGGGCAGCCTCCAAACCCTTTTTTCTGAGCACCAAAACTCTGGAGACACCCACAGCAGCCCTGGTCCTCAGCTTCAACCCTTTTCAGCTCCTGGGCACCCCATAGAGCCAGCTGGGGCTTGGCTGGCAGCTCTGCCCCACGGGCAGTGGATCCACAACCACCTCAGTGGGGTCCAAGGCAACCACAGAGTGGTGGCTGGATCCACCATTTCGTGTCAGAAGCACTTTTATTTCTTACCCTAAAGCCAAACTTTCCTGGAGACCTGGAATATTACTGGCTTCTTTCAAAATATTCATGGAAAATTTTGAAAGCTCTTCCTTTTGGACCAGTTTGGAGCAAATTCTCATTTATTTTCATTTTTCAGTGAAAAAAAAGTACCCACTAGAAAGGCTGTGATTCTCAGACAGCTCACCTACAACCAACTCACTGCTATGACATTGCACATTCCCTGGTTCAACTCATTGATTTCAGGTTTTTTCTCTCCTAGTTTCTGCCTTTCCTGCAATACTTACTTCAGTGCTTGCAAAAGGACACACACAAATAACTGGCTGAGGGCTGATTCTGTTCCCCTAGGACAGAATTCACTGACAGCCGCCTGGAAGAGCCAAGTTGCTCACGATGATTGAGTGGCCAAAGCCGTGAAGAGAGTAGAAGGAGTTGGAGAGATTAAAGTTGTGTGTTGTTAATTTGGGAAGTTAAGGGGACAGGAGGCTACAGTAGAAAATCTTGCTTAATTTTTGTGCGAAAAAGAAATCTCTTTGCATCCCTTTTCTAAGCCGTTTACAGCACCACAATGAATTCTCCCCAGATAAGAAAGAGAGAAGAAAACTCACAAGTCTTCTTCCCAATTCCAAGCTCAGAAGTGTAACGCCATTTCAAGCTAGAAACATAAGATAAATTAATCTTTTTAGGTAACACAGCAGGGGGCATTGGGAAGCATTTGAACATGAATGATCAGTTCAAAAACATTATCTTTTCCTCTTCTGTGCTAAAGGAGCACCCCAGTGATGGCCGAACCTCATCCTCCTGCTGAACCTTTGTTGGACCTGATAAGCCTCCACAGCCTACGCCAGGCACGAGCCAAAATTAGCAAAGAAAAGGTTTCACAGGACATAGACCGAGGGAAGTGCTCCTCGGCAAGAAATCTTGGAAGCAATAAAACTGTTCAGTGATAAAGTCCGATGTGGTTTAACCACTGTTTGGCCATGAGATAGCGAAGCTGGCCCAGCTGCTAGCCACATGGGTGTTGGTGCTGCTTTAGGGAGCAGGCAGCAGAGGAAGATCGTGCTCTTTGCTTCCCAAAGGCCAAGGTGCTCCCTACCTGTGCTGGGTGAAAATCTTTAATCTCTGAAGAATGATGAATGATTGCTGTGGGCTGGCTCCCTGATAGTATTTCTTCAACTTTCAGAATGCAAAGTCTAAAATACTATTACTTTTTTTTTTTTTTTTTCTGTTGCATTTTATAAGTATATCTACCTGCCCTATACAACATTTGTGTTGCATTGGTCTTCATTTGTGTCCCAGGATTAAGATTCATCAAATTTCTCTCCAAATCTTCATGCAATGTTAGTTTTTGGAGGATAGTCTCCTTCGACTTCTGTTGCATCCCGCATCACTTCTGGTGATCCCACCAATGTGTGGCTTTATTTGAGAGATCTGACATTTAGCGTGCACATCCTCTGACATAATTTGCTCAGATAAACATTTTACTGCATCTTCTCACCCTCGCTGTGTGTGAATGCAGCCTTGGAGCTCAGGGAAGATGCTGCTGGACGCAGCCCTCCTCAGCACAGCCATCCCTCCAGCTGAGACCACCCTCGGCTGCCTCCCCCTGTTTGTATCCCTCACATATTTGTAGCTGAGGTAATCTCCACTGGAAGGGCCAAGGCACAAGGAGTTGCTCCCACACTGGTGTCCTGCTCGTGCCAAGATTTATATCGCCCGTGGATCTGGATTTGCTGCAGATACTTGGACACTGACCATGTCGGGAGAGCTCCAGGCAAGAAGCAGCTTCCAGAAATGCTTTAATTTGGTGCTTTAATTAGGCACCAGCACAAAATGAAATCCAGCCTCGATCACAGCAGAAGATCCTGCTACAGGAGGACAGGTTGTGGCTGTATCAGCGTTAAAGGACACCGCGATTTCCCACAGCTACCAAAGGCAGGCAAGCCAGTTGGCTTAAAGCGAGCGACAGGGTTGAAAGTGAAAGGGGAAGAAGAAGAGGAGGGAAAGAAAGGAAACCCTCATCAAATCCTCTTTTATATATCTACACTTCATGCAGCAGTGCTGCCAGATGACAGAGCTGCGAGGCCAAGTTGTGCAATCCTGCAAAGGACTTTGCAATAAAGAGTGAGAAAGCAGAAGTTTCTGGTTCCTGGAGCTAAACCCAACTGCCCGACACACAGGAGTGGGAAGGTCCCCCGGCAGGGCCATACCTGCCTAATATCAGGCACCTTGGCATAGCTCCTCCAAATTTGCAGAGACCTATCCTCCTCTGGGGAGCTTCCCCCTGCCCTGTGGAGCTCCGGGGCCACCCCAGACCCAGTCCCACCTCTGATTTCCCTACAAAGTCCCTTTTGCTGATTCCCTTTTGCAGGAGGCAGACGGAAGGTCCTCAGATCCCATACCAGCTGCAAAACAGAGATTCCAGCATTTTAGGCACATCAAAGAAGTAGAGGAACATGAAAGGTGGAGCAAGAGAGGGATACGGGTTCTGTGTCCAACCATGACGCTGCCATGGTTATTAATCAATGCAGGAAAGATGGGGGTTTTCTGGGGAAGAGGTGATGAGAAAGCTGCAGTTCTCTGTCTTATTTATTAATTAGAGTTTATTTTAAGAACAAACGAATGGCTCCCTTCTACTTCCTGCCCTTCGTGTTGCTATGAAAGGGGAGGAAATGGGTGGAGGGGGAGCAACGTCTCACTTCTCCTTTTGGTGGTGGACTCAGAGCTTTCGGAGGTTTACAGGTGAGTGGAGGGGAACTGTTTCAAAAAATGTTTTTTCTTCACATAAATCAAACCAGTTGCTTCCCCATATGCAGATTAAGATCTTACAGGACCTCCTGACCACAGCTCACCCATAGACAAGTGGCCACGTGAAGGTGTGGAGGCGGCTGACTTAGCCAAGGGCGTGCAGGTCCTGCGCTTTGGCTCTCCTTCCTAGAGAAACCCCACAGGTAATCAGCTTATAAAAGCAAAGCTTGAAGCCCACAGCACTGCCCTTCCCCTAACTGCCTCCTGATGGCTTTATAAATGTGGGGGGATGTTTATCATTTCCCATTAAGCCCTTTTCCAGAAGGTTAGAGCTAAACCCGTTAGCAATTGTTATTGTGCTCCCGCGCATCGGGAGAACAGCTGAGAGATTTTCTTTGCATTTTTCCCTTTGTAACACTCAGCTGATCCCCATCAGGTGACAGCGCTGGAAAGAAATAACTCCACTCGGGGATGGCAGAGGAGAATACGTGCGTGTTTCCCGTGAGCTGGGCCACAGAGGGGCAGAGAGGCTTGGGGCATTTGCGTCTCTGCACCAGCCCAGCCTCACCTGCCCCTTTGCCTGGGAATCCTCCGTGATAGGATGAGCCAAGAGGGGGGATTAACGTCCTGTTGGGAACACTGTCCCCTCCTGTCAGGCAAGAAGTCACTGCAGCTCCCAGGGAAATCAGCAGAGCCCAAAGGCCCATCCAAACCAGCCTTAATCACATTTGGGTGTGAGTGTGGCAGGCACACATCACCTGTGCTGTGTTAGCATCTGGGTTATTGGCCATAAAACTCAAAACAGCATCATCTTTGCCTCCCTCTCCTCATATCTTATTTCAATGACCCCCTCTCCAGAACAAACTGTCCCCCAGCAGACATCTCCCCTGGGGTCAGGGGGACACACTGGCCTTCTTCTGTGTGTTCCTCAGCAGGTTTCTCTACCTACATCCCCTGCCATGGGGACATCTCCAGGTGCTTTGTGTTGGGTCGGATGCATTTGGACCTTCCCAAGGTCCAAAGATGAGCTGCAATGGATCCCTGCATGTGCCTTCACCATCAAAACACCACTAAGTTCTTGAAACACTTGCCCTTGCCCACACTGCTTTGTTTTTGTGTTCGAGATCTAGAGGCAAGGTATGCATCCAGTGGTGTGTTATTCTGAGAATAATTAAGAAAACAGAGCAAGAGCCGTAGCCACCAAAGTCAACCTTAAAAAGTCTCCGGTTACTTTTGCCTCAGACTCCAGGGATTCAGGTCCTTTCCATCTCACAAATCATCTGTGAGCTAAAAATATGTGACCTCCACTAGGGGAAATACATAAATCTGTCTGGCCTGCACAAGTCACCAAACTCCCAGGGTAAAGAGCGCTCTGCAGTCTCTGGTTATTTTTCAACTTCACTTCTGCAATCATAAATGTCTAACAGTGCTGAAAAACTGGGGTTGAACCGCACCATGGAAAAAGTGCTGCCATAAACCGGGCCGGGATTAATGTCCAGCTTGGTCTGCTCGAAACTGCAAATTAGTCATGCAACTTCAAGAGGTTCGGATAAGTGTCGGTGAAAGGCAAATATTTTTCTTCCATGAGTGGTACTTAGCTGTTAATAAATTAATTAGTGTAACAACTTCTTGGCTTTTAATTAGTCACTGAGGTACAGGTCCCTGTGATTTTGTCCCCTGGGTGACTTGCTTTAAATCCTTTATGGTCTTCTGCATAGGAACTTCTCTGATCTGATTTTTTCTCCTTGTGAAAGTTGGGCCACTATCGAATCAAAAACTTTTCAGTAAGTGTCCCCACCCTCTGCCAAAGTGCAGAAGATGAACTGAGGTCCGTGGGTAGCAGAGCCTAAACACATGGGCCAGTGCTCCTGGGCAGAGAAAGCTCCTGGAAGCTACCAGAAGAAAATGGCAATGAGAAACCAGGGTTTGATGCACTTATTTTTGATTTTATGGTGTAACAAGGCCGCAACGAGGTTTTCTTTTCTTTCCATTTGCTAGGATGGTCTGATTCTGTAGAGCCTGACCCAGAGTCGGTCATGGAAAGGGCAGTGAGATGTTAGCCCTGCAGAAACTTCTTCCCCCAGGTTGGAAGGAGCAGGCCAGTGACCTTGTGCACTCGACCAGAGGTGGGCTGAAGATGGACCAAGTCCCTGCACATGGCAGTGTCCAGCTGGAAGGACCCTCCTGAGCCGTGAAGGCATCACCCCAACCTCCCTCTGCGACTATATACCATGGGATGGGCCAGCCAGGAGAAAAATGGCAGCAGTCTTGGTGCTCCTGTGTCTGTGGGAGCTTGGCAGAGCTTCCAGGGGGAGGAGGGGTGAGATCTTTATCAGCAGAGCAGCCTTAATGCTTCAAACAGTAACTGCATTGTCTAGCAGACAAATCCTCTGGGGAGTTTACAGCAGAGCCTTCTGAACAGGATAGGGGAAAACTGACGAGGAGTTTGGGGTTGGATTCGGACCAATACCAAGAGAGATGTGGGAGAAATCTCCACCTGCTTTCGAGGAACTTGGGCTGCTGCAATTTCACTGCAGAAAAGTGGAGTCTTCAAAGCAGCCCTCGACATAAAAGCTCCAAGACCGGCTGTGGCACCATGCCTGCTGCTCAGGCTGTGGCTCACCCCCATGAGCAACCAGAGCTGCGTGGGAAGTGTGGTCAGGCCTCTCAGCAGGGCTGCTGTGGTGTGCCAAGAGCAGTGCCAGCACTGGCCAGGCAGCCCAGCAGGAGGCACGGGCAACATCTGGGTCCTGCATGACCCACACGTGGGGATTGGGAACCACAGGGCAGCGATCTCACAGCCTGGGGGGGAGTGGGAGGGCCTGGGAAGGCTCAGGATGGATGGATGCACTCTTTTCCTTCCATACTAAAAGCCACAGGATGAGCTTCAGGGGAGCGAATCGGGTTGGAGTGAAGGATTTCTCTGCTGCTGTCGTTTGCAGCCTTGCAACCCTCTGACAGTGCCAGAAAAGAGTTCCCTGCTCCTTGCCACTGTGCAAATGCAATGGTCTTCGTCCCAGCACAAAGACAATGTTGGGATATGAGGGGAAGCCAGAGGGTGGAGAGGGCATGGACTGCCCCTCCTGGTGCTATTTACAAGAGTAAATTTGATCTTGACCTGATTGATGCTGGTGGGAGTCTTAAGGATGGCTTCTTGGCCTTAAGCACTCTGCCTGCTCCCTTGCTTCGTTGTGGCTCTGTCCCTGCATCTCTGAATGGCCCGGAATGGGGGTGCCCATACTTCCAGCTGGGATTTGCCTAGTGGAAAAGCCCCAGTGATGGTTTGGGAACAACATGAGGGCACATGCACAAGGGAAACATCCTTGAACAACTCCTTCATCTTTAATCATCAGATGTGTTGGTAGAAATACCATCCAAAAAGACGCAAACGACACGCACAGCCTCACAGTATCTTAGTGCTGGGCTTTGTCATGTCCCTCATTGGCAGGCATGTTCCTTCTCAGCAATTTGTTCCCCTTTTTGCTCCAGCCCCCTCCTGTGCAGGTGGCACACGGGGTGCTGAGCCGTAGGACGCCAGCCACAGAGCTGGGGGCTGAGCACAGCACGCGTTACGGCACTGGGCGTGCAAAAATGCAGACCACAGAAATGATATCTGGAGAAAGGCATCCCCACGCTGAGGGTGTGGGAAAAAAATAAAAAGCCTTGGAGCCAGGAACAGCCCCTGTGGTGTGCGTGGTGGGGGAGGGCACAGCTGCAACGGGAACGGAGTCATTAGCATTGCACGACTCATTAAATGCGTGTTCTGCTGGGTAGTAGTAATGGGGAGAGGGGTTGCCACCTCATTTATTTCACCAGGAAACCCACCTTCGGTGTCTGCGTGCAGAAATACAGGCAGTTTATGAGAGGAAAGGGGATGGGGCCTCCCTGTGTTCCTTCTTGCACATGCACCACTGGGAGGGAGACACCAACAGCTCTGTCAAGGGGATTTATGACTTTATGGACACATCAGTGAAAAGGGTCAGGGTTTTATCAAGCAGCTCCTGGCCACGACAAGCCTCGGCGAGGCAGAGCTGGTGATGTGATCCCACACTTGGGTGCTGGGTTTGGGTCCCACCACGCTCAGCCCATGTTCCCCATGGTTACAGTCAACACCATCCCTCCTCATGACCTCCTTCAAGAGATGTTCTGGTCTGTTATAAACCCTCTGAGCGAAACAGGAACTCGCTGTCCCAGACCAGGACCAAACCCTGTATGTCCCCTCAGCTCCACCAGTTCACAGCCAGGTTAAGTCAACCGAAGGCCACGTTGTCACCAAAAGGTGTGCTCCTGCCTCCTCCTTATCCTGGCCACCTCTTCCTGGCCGCTCCCTTGTGTCAACACAACGCTCCCTTGTGCCCTGCAGCTACTCACTGAGTCAGATCAGCTCGGTGGGTCATTTTTCAGCCAGATTAATGGGCTGCCCTGCCTCACCAGGTGGTGTCGTGAGCGGGGTGGTGACAGGAATGCACAGCCAGGGGTGGGGTGGGGTGGGATGGGGCAGGGGAAGCAGGACTGCCCCTTTTGGCAGCCAGGCAGACTTGGGTTGGCTCGAGCTACTCGTGAAAACCTGCTTTTAATTTTGCCCTTTGGTAAAGATGAATAATTCGCTTTTAATGGGGAAGCTGTGAGGCCTCATTGTGTTTTGGAGGCTCTCTAACCACAGCATCTTTCTGCAGATCATAACCCAGTTAAGCGTGTTGAGCAAATAATATTTCAGCTGCTAACAGTTGAGTCAACAGCGGGGTGATCAAGATTTAATCTTTTATTTCACAGGGGGAGACCGCGCTTCTATTTTACAAATCCTTTTTCATCACAATAGGATTCCCTGAATCAAAGGCTTACAGGTGCGATTTTTGGCTGGGAACTAGTGGCTGCATTCCTGTCAAATGTATTCTACTTTCCAAACACAAATAACCTTCAGCTCCTTGCAGTTCAGGAGAAATGCTTTCCAGAAAAGGTGTTACCTTCCCCTGAGTTCAAAGTCCCTTCAGGAATGTGTTGGTTAGGATGCTGCTAAAAATGTATCCGTCATTACCAAGGAACCAATTCCTGGGAGTTAACCAAGCAAAAAATGCCTACAGGAGGCTAAAAAATGAAAAATTTGGACAAGGAAGAAAATTAAATTCAAGTCATCAGCAGTGAGAAGAAGGCTGCCTCTCCTTTCTTCTCTCTCTTTCTCTCTTTTTTTTTTTTTTTATCGGTACCAGAAGCAAATCACAGAATCACAGAATCACAGAATTTCTAGGTTGGAAGAGACCTCAAGATCATCGAGTCCAACCTCTGACCTAACACTAACAGTCCCCACTAAACCATATCCCTAAGCTCTACATCTAAACGTCTTTTGAAGACTTCCAGGGATGGTGACTCCACCACCTCCCTGGGCAGCCTGTTCCAGTACCTAACAACCCTTTCGGTAAAGCAGTTCTTCCTAACATCCAGCCTAAACCTCCCCTGGCACAACTTAAGCCCATTCCCCCTCGTCCTGTCACCAGGCACGTGGGAGAACAGACCAACCCCCACCTCGCTACAGCCTCCTTTAAGGTACCTGTAGAGAGCAATAAGGTCGCCTCTGAGCCTCCTTTTCTCCAGGATGAACAAGCCCAGCTCCTTCAGCCACTCCTCGTAGGACTTGTTCTCCAGGCCCCTCACCAGCTTCGTCGCCCTTCTCTGACCCACTCAAGCACCTCGATGTCCTTCTTGTAGCGAGGGGCCCAAAATCCTTAGCTTTAAGCAATGCCCCTTTCAAAACCAATAGAACAAAATGGGCATCTCTTTCAAAACCAAGCTGAAATTATGCTGAATATTCCTGTTGATCTTTGTAGGGTTATCACTATGCAATTGCCAATGGCTTTGCTCTTTGAGAGATTGGATTAGATGAGCGTAAAGATTCCTCCTGCCCTTAAAGGCTGTTCACTTTGTCATATGGATTTCTTTTAGAGTGCCTCTATTTGTTACATCAAGATTCCGGAGAGAGGCAGTGATTTCTAATTCTGCAGAGGATTTCATGTGGCCACACCAGCAGAAATGAGCAATTTTACCCCACAGGGATGGGGGATTGCCGTACATCAGGGGCTCCCGATGTGCGAGATATAAAGGAAGGCAGTTCCTTCCCCAAGAACATGAAGTGGACAAACCTTTAACAGCCAACAGTGCTCTGATTGCAGGTATCCTATGAGAGATCAAAGGGACTCGCTACAGATTCATTACTTGGGCAATTTATTATTGACAGACTTCCTGGCAGAGTTTGTGCAAGCTGTGGACTGAGGCCAACGGGATCATCTGAGTCTGGAGACCATCTGCGGGACCTGCACATCCTGGATTAAGGCAGGAAGGCAGAAATAAAAGGATGGGCCAGTCCTCCCAGGTGGGTGGGATTCGTCCATATTGCACCAGTGCTATAAGGCTACTCAGTAGGGAAGCCATTTGCCCCTACACTGCTTTAGGACATCTTACTGTCCTAGAACCTCATTGTTATAGAACCTTATTGTTCTAGAACCTATAGAAACAGTACCGATGACCACAACGACCCCAGTGTTTGCACAGGGTGGAGCAGAGCTCTGTTGCAACGCCAGCAACTTCTGGTTATGTATTACTGCAGTAAGACTGTGCCCTGCCTCACCAAAATCTGCCCCAGACCTTCTCGGTCCTGTGTTGTGCCAGGAAATCTGGGGCATGGGGCGCAGAACAGACAAGAGGACAGAGCAGGACTTTAGAAGAATGTAAGATTGAGCCATGTGTCCATCTGCAAGCCAAAGATGGGGGAGAAATTGGTCCTCACTCTGTACCCGAGGGCTCTGGAGAAGGGTGAGAAATTTGTCAGTCCCTCCATGGAGAAACACCTCCCCTCCACCTTCCTGTGCCAGCCTGAAAAGGATTATTGGCTAAATATCTCCCTTTGAAATCACAGCTAAACTTCCAGCGCTCCTAAGCCCTGGAAGTGTATGAGGTTTTTGAGCCTCATGCACCCCAGCATCCTGCTTACCTGGGGGATTCCTTCCCAAATATCCCCTGCCTGTTTTCAAGCCAGCTGAAGGACAACGACAAATTAAAAAGGAAAGCAGAGTAGTTCATCTCTAATTTATTCCCGAAAAAAATGTAAATGCCATATTAAATTACCCATATCCCCAGAAAGATCCAGAACATCAGTTGCACATGTACACCACACTCTGCTTAGGTGAGAAAGTCTACCTGATGCCAAATTCCTGCACCAGTTCAGGAGCTCTGCGAAGCCTCTCCTCATTTTACCGCTTGCAAACCCGATGTGAAAGACACCAGCTTTGGGTACGTGCCCTCCAGTCCCACCTGCGCAGAGCAGGCTGGCACTACGAATGAAGCACAGCAGCAGAAGATACATATCCATTATCTTATTACCCTTTGCCATCTCCAGAAATCCATAATGACTGAGGCCCAAAGCACATTAAAAGCTTTTGAACCAATCATTTACAGAAAATCACCAGCATCATTGCAGTTGGGTATTTCTCGAGGTTAGCAGGTGCCACATTGCATTTTACGATACTACCAAGAAATGTAGGCAGGGAGATGAAATATTCATGCTGGTTTCAGGCACCAATACTTTTTGAAGCTGTATTATGAAATTAGAGGGTCTGGATGTACTGCCATGGCAAATATTAATAATCTTATCAGAGCTGATCGAAGTTTTCCATCTTGGCTTTTTGTTTGGTTTTGTTTGCCAAAAAGAACAAGCAAACAAGAAATTCTTTATTAAAACCAGAAATCATTTCCGACATGATGTACGCTTGTGCGTTGGGGAAATGAATAAAGAACTGAAACTGCAAAGTCCACACTCAGGTCTCCATGCTGCTCCTGCCCAAACCACGTTGTCTTTGGGAGGAGCAGGAGGGGAAGCAGGATCAGGACCGGTTTCGGTAACCTCTCAAACTTTGCCCCATTTCCAGGTTTCAGCACTGAGGGAGTTTCTCTTTCCCTCCCACTGACTTAAGAGGCTCACACCCCCCTGCATTCACCTCTCAGCTCTTCCCTTCCTACCTAAACCTTCCATCCTTTTGCTTGATCCAACTCACTGGCTCTAAAGCTGTGAGCAAAAACAGCTCCTGCAGCTCATCAGCCCCAAACCTACTTTGTGTTTGGTCTCTTCTGGAGGGGATGAGCAGGGCTGGTGGCAGCCCAAGGAGCTGCACCCTGCAGAGTTGGAGCCCCAGCCCTCCAGATACCTTGGTCAGCATTTCTTGTTGGATATTGCACAGCTTTGCCAGGTTAGGGTTTATGACTCTTGTGAAACAAGTGTGCTTAAGGGAGAGATGTGAAGAAATAAATGATGAAAGGCAGGCTGAGAGGAGGGGAAGGCAAGGCGTGTGGGAAAGCACCAAGGGGCCAGATCCACCTACTGCAAGAGATCAGAGAGCAGAGACAGGATTAAATTAGTGACTCTATAGATTAGAAAAGAAATTCATTATTTGAGGTTGTATAGACTTCTTTCTTTTAATCTGGTGCATCCCAGAACCACAGTCACAGAATGACTGAGGCTGGCAGGGACTGCTGGAGGTCCTCTGCCCTGAGCCCCCAGCTCAGGCAGGGCAACATTCAGCAGCCTGCCCAGGGAAATTGCCTCATTTCTTTAAATAATCTGCATTATTTCCATGGGTCCTGCAGGTTACAGAGTGTTCAGGACGAGCTAAAACAGCCTGGTCTGAAATATCTCCCTCCCAGCTGGAGCACAGCAAGGGCAGGTAAAGGCTGGGGCACGATCCGGAAATTTACGGTGCAAGTTTGAGGTTAGGAGGTGGAAATCAAACACAGGGATCGCTGCTGCTCCTGCTGCCCCAGCCTCTCGAGGCAGGGTGTGAAGGGGGAATGGGAGCCCAGGGCTGCCCCCAAACCCCACAAATTTCCCTCTGTAACACGGAGGAGCTCCAGCACAGCCCCTTTGGTTACATACCCCTATGGGCAGAGCGAGGCACGGCTTCATAACGTCAGCAGGAACTACATGGCTTTGTCTAGCACCCAGAGTAAGTCTCCTAGGATCAGCATTAAAGCAAGCTGGGCTCCAGATGCTCCTTTCCATCTGAATTTGTGCATTTCTCCCTCTTGGGGTTTAACCAGGCAAATCTTACTGAGAAATTATGCCCGTGCTGCGTATGTGTGATTCTGCTGATTTTGTCGGAAAATGAAGCTCCTCCCTGCTGCTGGTAACTTTTGTTCTCAGGCTGGGAAATAATGGATGAAAAAAAAACTGAAACAATGGGATTCAACCAGTGCTTGCATCCAGGGGGTTCTCTCCAATGCAGCTCCACAAGCAGAACTAGTGATGATGAAAAATGACGCAAGTGTTAATATTATCTCTGAGAAAACATTAAATTACGCCAGCCTGGGGAGCTGCAAGCATGGTTTAATTAAAATCTGCTTGTGTCAGCTTTCTTCCCTCACACGTACAAGCAAAGCCCACTGGGAGAATCCTCCTGTGGAGAAGACAAATCCCTCTGGAAACTGGAAAGCCCACCAAAAATTAAAGCTGTAAGAACAGGCTCTTGGTGGGCAGTTGCTGAAGGCCACAAGCTTCAGCTAGAGCCTGGAAAGCTGAGTCTGGCCCGTGCTGTCCCTGGAGAAGCATTAGGATCAGGGCAGCAGGCATCTTTACCCTCTGGGGGTTTTCTCTCCCTTTCCTGAGGGGCTGAGGATGGCAAAATGCAACCTGGGTTCTCTTCCCAGGAGGCCTCCAAACGCTGCTCTCCGCATGTGTGCATGTATGCTCGACTCCAGGGATGCTCAAATGAAAAGCCAGGCATGCTCAGAATAATATTTGCTTTCATACTAAAACAATGTTAATTTTATTTGCTTTCTGCGTCTCTGGGGTGCTCCTGCTTTTCTCAGCATCCACAAGGACTTGAAACATGCTCTTGTGAGCTGGAAGAGTCTGATTTGAGTGGGGAGACGAGAAAGGCCACAGCTGTTTTTGAAGAGTCTGAGAAACGTCCCAACACGTCGTGATGCTGGATGTCTTCTGCTGTTGAGTTTGGGCCAGCCACAGCTTGGCAGGGTGAGAACCAAGGGCAGGAGAAGACTTCCAAGGTGAAACTGCTTGGTTTTGTGACACCATTTCTAAGGTAAAGAAAGATGGCCGGAAATATCCATCTCCAGCAAGAAAGAGTCATGTCAAGATGTATGTCAGCACTTATCATGGCTTTTAAGAGATTTTGTGGATACAGAAATGTTCTTCTCCTGCCCTCCTACCTTACCTATGCATCATGTATCACCTTGTGACCATTTTTGGACTTAAAACACTCCCTATTCTGAGTTAAGTGCAAAAAGACGCAATCCTACTTGTGAAACTACCATTTATCTTCTGCCAGTAGATGACGGCTCATTATAAATAATTTTCACTTACAGCTTGAGTTAATTGTTTGACCTTCCCAAGAGATGGGACTGCCACTGTTTCCCTTCTGAAGTTTACATGATTTCAGAGCAGAGGATTTCAAGATCTAGGACTTGATTTCATATGCCTCTCTGCTGAACAAACCAGATGACGTGCTGCAGAATTCTTGTGCAAGGGAAGCAGCCTTGTCTTGAAAATTGTGAGACTGAGACACTCCACATGGAGTAAATGATTATATTTGCCTGAAACAAGAAACATCTCATTTTTTTTTCTTTTTCTTTTTGGTGTGTGTTGTTGTTATTGCTGGTTTTGTTGTTGTTTGGTTGGTTTATTGTGTTTTTAATTATTCATTTACAAATGCCACGATGAAGAGAAGCTGCAAAGGGTGGAGGCTGTATACAAGAGGAACTCTGTGGTAACAGTATAATGAATATTAGAATCGTCTGTCAAAGAGGACGTATGTCTGTGGATCATCTCTGATTGAATAATTGCAGACAAATTGGGAAAAAAAATCTTACATACGTACTCCAGAGAGAGGAGTAAAAGGCAACATGAGGGACTGAAGTTCACTCAGGTTTTGCAGTTGTGTAAAGAGAAGCAGAACTGATTTTTTTTTATTATATTTTTTTTTCAGTACAGGACTTTTGATTGATTTTAACTTCTTCGAGGCCACATAACTTTGCAGAAGAGGCAGCTGGTACCAAGAAGTTTTGACATATAAAGGGAGGCGGGTGCACAGGGGAGGCTGGCAGCAGCCAGAAGAGCATGCAGAGAGGTTTGTGGAAACAGAGGAAAAGTTGGGGTTGTCACTGGAACAGGAAAAAGAAGGAAAGAAAAAAGTCAGCCAGAAAAGCTGAATACTTCCAACTGGGTTATGCAGGTGCACACATGGCTGTGCTCGCTGCTGATGGGGAAGAGGGCAAATTTGTGCTCACACAAGTAAATTCTGGCCTGAAAAGTACCCCTCTGTGGTGGGAGATGGGCCTCATCCCATGTGGGTGCCAAAGCCTGTCTGAGTCTGTGCTTCAGCACTTGCTCTTCCCAGTGAAGACACCAGAAAGCAAGAAATTGTATTGGAGCTGCTTGAAATCTCATTGAGACGAAGCCTGGACAGCAGTCACACTGCATTTAACTATTTTTGATTATTCCTTAGAAGTATCTAGATCACTCTTATCAGCCATGGGAGAGACAGGAAGAAGTAAAGCTTGAACTCTGTATTTTATTTTATTTTATTAGATTTTAGATAAATTAAGTTAACAGCTAACAAGGTCCTTTACTATGACTAGTTTCAGATGCCCGATTTTGATTACCTGGGGTTGCTTCCTACAGATGTTGAGTGAAGGTCTAATATTCCTCAACAGCAATAAATACCTGTCCAAGTTTCACTTTAGGTATCTAAAAATGAATTGAATATTTTGGCATCCAACTATGGTTCATAATAAGCCAAGAGACAGGCACAAATTCCATGATTAAACAGGTTAGAAGAAAGAAAGCCTTTTTACCCATTTCCACCATTATTATTTGAAACTGAAGAGCAAAGAATATATGTTTTATGATATGTGGGTATAAATATTATTCAACAACTTTTACTCTCTGAATTATTTGTAGGGTCTGTTACACACCTTTGCTTAGCTTCTCTTCTCAGAGCTGGAAAAACAGCAGGAGTGGAGGCAGCAGTGAACGTGTAGAGGTGAAAAGACTGTCTTGTCCCCAGAGAAGGCATCGTCTTGTTAGCCAGGGCACGTCTGCTTTGTGTCATGGCAGCAAAGCTAAGGGTCCCTTCTGCTATTGCTGTGACATTGTCGTGCTTAATTAAAGAGTTACAAAAAAGCACTGGTTTGAACAGAGCAGCTGGAGAGCCGTGACCACCAGTGTATGGAAGAGAAGGTGACAGAGGAAGACTACATTCAAAATGTATGGTTGATCCCAAGTTATAGGAACCTACCATTACTCCTGGAGCGGTTTTGGTCTCTGGGTACAATCCTTAACCAAAATAAAGCTCCCTGTGCACATTCTGAGGCTTTCTGAGGCCTGCGAAGTTCAAAAAAACATCATTTTGTGTCTGCAGCTCAGGCACTGAAATCAACAACGATGCCTCTTGCGAAGGACCCGCCACATCAAACACCTGGGTCTGGCTGTGCCCAGTTGTTTCATTAGGGGAACTAGTGGCTCAGATGATTTTTATTTTTATTTTTGCCACCGTTGGCACACATATTTTGTGGTTTCAATGCTTCCATTAAAAGCAATCAAGAAATCTGAACTTTCTTCTTATGGTTTAAGCTATGACTTTTCTAAACATCATTGTGTAGGCACACTGGCTGGGAAGAGGTCAAATGCTTGCATCACTGTGCAGCTGGGATGCTGTCAAGCTCCTGCAATCAAAACTGAGCCAGGATCTTGATCGTCTTCTTGCCTTTAGCTGCTGTAAGAACCTGGAGCAGGAGGCTGCTGCAGCTGATAGAGGAAAAAGAGCCTTGTGGTTGGAGCTAGACCCTCAAGCTCCTGTGCCAGCCAAGCATGTCACTAGGCTCCCTGGCTGGTTTTGCCTTACCTCAGGTCTCTGGCTGGGTGAGCAGTCAAGATGTGCACATTCCCAAGCTCTCTGAAGGTTCCTGGGAAGCCACGTGTGCCTTTAGGTATCCTGAGCTCAGCTCTTCTTCTTTATTAAGGAAAGATGCCCCCAAAGCATCAGCCCTTTTCTTTAGCTTTTGCTGCTAGGAAGGGGGTGGCCATGGCTGTATCGGCTGGGAAGGCTGCTCAGCAGCCAGGCCTGAATCAGTAAAAAAAGTAAAATATTGACAGAGTTTGCTTTATCATTGACATGAACTGAGCCACAAAACTGCCGAGCAATGATGTGTCAAGTCATAAATAACTCATCGTGAGGAAAGGGTGCGCCACCTGGGCATGGAGCCACGGCACTCATCCTTAGATATGCATTCAGATCAGCTCCATTAGTATCATATTCTTCTGTAATTACTCTGTTGATTCAAACTGCATCTTATCTCCCCTCCGAGAGCCGCTAATACCCTTTCATTTACCGAGAGGCAGGAAGAAAGAGAATGCTGACATGACAGCCATGGTGCGTGCAGAGCAGGGCTATGGAGCACGCAAAAGTGGGGAATGAAAGCCTACGAAGGCTAAAAAACACCAATTCTGCAGGTGCTAAACTCTGCAAAAGCAAAACGGATGCTAATGGGATGCCAGTATTTACTTCCACTGCAAAATCCCAAGACCCTCATGCTCACGCAAAGAGTAGAAGGTGTACAAACCCCTCAGTGACCCTGGGTTATCCTGTGCTGGTGATGAAACCCAAAACCTGCCAAGTTTCATGCGGTCTCCAATTTCCACATGGAGGTTTCAAAGAGCTCATGTTGCATTACCTTGTTTTCAGAAGTACTTTTCATGAAACTTTACAAATTCTCCTCCTTAATCCCCTTTAAATGAGGCTCTCATGACTTCCAAGAGCTCCCTGAAAGCTTTACTATTTCTATTATTATTGTTGGCACACAGGAGGCTCATTACTACCCAGAGCTGCTGGAATAGGTTTCAAGGTGAGAGGGGGCATGAAAGAAGCTCTCAGGCTGTCCCTCATCACTCGGGTGTGCAGGAGCTGTCACAGAGCAGCAGCTGAAAGCTGCCTGACCCCTCTGTGAAAATAACACAGCTGATGGGAGATGAGAAACGAGGGGGTAGGAGCTAGGTGTAGAGAAAGGAAAAAAAAAAAGAGAGAGAGGGAGAGAAATGGGGAGAGAGTTTCTTGACAAATAGAAGAAATGGCACCATTTTGGTCAGGGTCACAGCTGGAGTAGTTATGGATCAACTAAAGCAATTTCATGTGAAAGATGAAAGGGGAGATGGCTGGATGGGGAATCCTGTGGGCAGGAGAGGGGTGGCAGCGCAGAGATGTACCAGCCGAGTGCTAGCAGCCCTGCTGCACACCAGCCCAGGCTCCCTTTGATCAGAACTTGCTTCTTCTATTAGCAGGATGGGTTTTGTCTATGTGCAGGCCACGGAAGTAATCGAGTTGTGTATTGGTCAGGATGAAAGGCTCTGCGCCGTGCAGTGCCATTACCTCTGTATTTATGTGGGAGTGGAAAGCAAAGCAAAAATGTAATGAGAAGGTCTGGTTTCATTTAGGTGTTGTTTATATACAGAGTCAAGACCTCCCAGCCCACACGCACAGCTACAGAATAAAGATTAAGAGGAAAAGATGCAGGGAAAATTTTACAGTAGCCTGTGCTACTAAGAGCAGTTTTGGTGGTAAAGTACAAAAAAAACAGAGTCACAAAAACTGAATCCTATCCAAGGACTCTTTCAGGTTCCGTGGAAGCTCTGCCCAACTAACCAAGATCATAAACTCCCAGCTGAATTTGCCAAAGTGTTAAAATATAAACATCGTTTAAATAAATGGCAACATTTTTGAGGTGCTAAGCTACTGGAGAAGTCAAGGGTGTTAATGTTTCTCTGGCAAGCAGAGTGCATAGCCAAGAGCCCAGCCTGAGCACTTTAAAGGGATGGGATTCACCCTCAGCATTTAATTTGTTTAAATCGATGCAAATTTGCACCAGAGTAAGTTTGGAGAAAATAAAGGTCGAGTTTTTGTTTGTTCTAATGGAGAAAAGGCAACTCCCATAAAACCATAATGCTTCTCTGCTGGAAGGAAGCCTTCACAAAGGTAAGCAAAGGAAACAGCATCAACTAGTTGCTGATCACCAAGTCCTGCTGCTCATTTCCTGCTAA
This sequence comes from Anas acuta, assembly GCF_963932015.1. Classification (NCBI taxonomy): domain Eukaryota; kingdom Metazoa; phylum Chordata; class Aves; order Anseriformes; family Anatidae; genus Anas; species Anas acuta. The sequence goes on along the minus strand of NC_088979.1, from coordinate 197,517,388 downwards.
TCTTTGGCTGTTAACTAGTCATCAAAGCACTTAACCACTCACAAAATTTGGGATTACACTTGAAATGCACCCTTCAGCAGTTGGATTCAGGCTCTTGAAGCCTCAGTGCAGGGAATAACTTGATCCTCTTAGGCATAAACCAAAGCTACAAGTTGCCCAGAGGAAGATCCACAGAACAAAACGGAGATGATGACAGAAATTTATTTTTTTCTAAATGGGAAGGTATATTCATGAGATTTCTTTCCAATTTCCCAGACAGCTGCAATTATATCTGTGAATTTGGGAGTCTGTCATAATTATCTTACCTCTCAGATCAGTTCTGATCCAAAACCTGCTCAATGTGAGTCAATATTGCATCAACAACCTCTCTCTTCACTTCCAAGGACTTGAAAATGAGCCTCATTGGGTTGGAGCCCCTCTCTAGATTCTCTAGCAAACAACTTACCTAGGCAACAAAAAGGCATGGGGGGAAAAAATAGACATAGCTACATAGTCAAGGCTTGAAATGAACCATAAACATCTCTAATTAAATCTACCTACCCTAGAGCTATGACTGACACTTTATAGGAAATCACAGGTGAGGGCATTTGACCTCAGTGAGGCTCCCCAGGTGCAATGGGAAGCACAGCTTGCTTCACCAGATGTATCGTTCCCAGGATCTCTCATTTAAGGTCACAAATCCTGAGTTTCTTGGAGTCCCAGAGAGCTTGAGATAGCAGCAATGATGCATTAGAAGCTGTTTGGGTTTCTTTTGTTTTGGAAGAAAAACAAGCTGAAGTCCAGAGGTCAACAAAGTTCAAGCCAGGTGAATGCCATCACTAGTTATAAAGCAATCACTAATATGCTTTTGTTGACATGAAACATTTATCGGAGTCATACCACAGTTGTTGGTTCAGAACAATGAAGCCTTTCTTCTAAGTTTCCACCCCCGAGTTTATCAGTGGCTAAAATTGGATTAGGAAATAAAAGATAGGAAAATTTTTGATGTTGTAGCAGGGGTTGAAAGACTAAGCAAGCAAGTTTCAGTGTGTAGTTCTGGCAGCTTTGATTTATGGCCTTGCAAAGGCTGATAAAGACCCTCCAGGCAGCACAGAAAACACAAAAGAATTAATTCTTTACATGCCAGAATCGGGACAAAGATGCTCAATGTGAAGAACTTCATTGACATTTAATCAGGCTTTATTACCGAGGCAATCTCTAAATATTAAAATGACGGTCAGGTATTTACAAGCACATTGCTGCCACAGTAATTTGTGATCAAAGGGTCTAACTCAATCTCTTTGGTAATTATATTCAAATCTAATTTTTGTTGGAATCATGTTTATATCGGATTTACGGTTGGCTCCATCTGGAGCAGATGCAGTCTCCTCATAAAAGGAATAATTGATCAAATTCTGGATTTGGTTACATGCGTGTGACTCCATTGCATTCCAAAACGTGTGACCACATGTCCCAGTGGGGAGGGTCAGCTGGAAGAACTCGTTAATTAGTGTATTATGTGCTCAAATTAGAATTTTATGCTGCTATTAGTTAAAACTGGACCGATCCTCTGTCTGAACGGGATTATGCTGACAGGTAGACAGCGGGTCTCTTGGAGGTTCTCAGTATTTTTGTCCTTAGCCTTGCTGATGTCATTTTGAAAATGAGATAGAACAATATGTGCATTTTTCTTGATATAACTTCAATTTATTTTTAAGAATTTCATGCAAGATCGTGAATTAAAAGTCTCCTGAACAGTACAGTGAGATTCCCGTAATGTTTGCTTTTCACCACTTAACAGTTAAATGTTATTTTCACGTAATGGTTTCAGTCTGACTGCGTAGGACAGAGATCAGATCTTGTCCCTTTCACAGCTGGAGGAACTGAAATACTAGGGGAAGGTCGGCAGTGCCAAGAGGGACAGAAATTTGTGTCTTCTCCACTGGGCTTCACTGGGTCCTTCAGCAATCTCTGGAGATTATTTATGTGTGTATCAGTCATGCTGAAAATTAAAAATGTGTTCAGTGGCAATATCAGTGCTGAAGCAGTAGGTATTTTTGGTCAGCAAATGCTTGGTGTGGTATTTCACTACACACGCACTCTTCAGGCAGCAGGACCTCGGGGGCTGTCCCCACAGCCCACCAGCCACCAAGGGGCTTGCTCGGGTTTCTTGGGGTGGGAGGGGAGGAGGTGGGCTGAGGGAACGAGTTTTAGGACAGGCATCTCTCCTTCAGGGATCTTCCATCCCCTATTCTCAGGCTGCCCCAGGATTTCTCTTTCCCCTTCCTCTCTGTCCTCCCACCGAGGCCACCCACGCCCTGCTCACGGAGGACCCTGTGCTCCTCTTTCCCACCCCATGGCCCATATTTTCCCTCGGTCCTGCATTCCAGTCCCTTCCCCTAGATGTATACCAGATGTCCTGTGTGCCTCCCACCACCTTTTCTCTGCATCTTCTTCCTCCTTCCCATGCCAGCAGCTGTGGGTGGCCTCCATCCCACCAGGCACCACGACCATGACCTCTCTGTCCCCTCGTTACAGGGCTCGTCCCCCCTCTGTGCTGCAGTGCCATTGCTGACACCCTCTTCTGCCTCCCCATATTTACCACTCTTCTTTCCCTTCAGTGGCAGAGTCCAAATCCCCCGGTACCTCCATTGTCCATGCTTTTATTCTCATCCCATCAGAGGCTGTACACGCTCTGCGTGCCTTCTTCCACCCACCGCACTCCTGCTTCCACCACAGAGCCCCCGTGAATATTTCTGTTTTCTTATTTTGCTTCACTTCTCTCTTGTCTTTTTGCCTGGGAAGGCGATCACTTAAGGTGCTAACATTTTAAAACTAGTTGTGTTGATGTGCAGAGATAAGAAATAGGATACTGTTGTGTAGAAAGGCACAGAGATGCTGTTGTGCAGAGTTACTGCTGTGCAGAGAGCTGCCATTAAGCAAGTCTCCAACATTTAGACCCCTGCAGAAAAGCTGGAAGCAGGCACTCAGACACTGAGACCTTTGTGGGTCTTGTTTCTCTCCTGCATGCCACCACCACCCATTCTGTAGACCCCACAGACCTTAGCAGGAAGATCTCAATTCTAAAGGGCAGAAGAAAACCCAGTTCCTAGCTGTGTCAAGGAGTTTCTTCTCCCAAATACAGGAAAACATCAAGGCACATAGAAGAAGAGGTTCAGCAGGACAGCAGGACCTCAGGGCAGGACCACACGTCATCCTGACAGATGTTTTTGTAGCTTGTCCTTCAAAAAAATAAAAGTGATGGACACATCTTTGGTTCAGTACAGCCTCAGCCCTTCAGCACTGCCTGCTCCACCACCACCGACCCATGGAGGTTAGCAATGTCTGCTCCCAACGCAGCAAATCTCTTCTGCTATAGCAGACAAACATGGGATGAGACAAGTATTGGAGGTGGTACTGACAGCACAGAGAAGAGCAGCAGGTGAGCAAAGGCAATGTGAGGTGGTTGGAAGGGAGCAGGGGCAGAAGGGGAGAAATTATCACCAAAATGTTGTAAAATCCACAGAAGCAGCTGTGTTGCTGTCTCAGTGACAGCAAAGAGATGTGTCAGTCTGATCCCGTTTCCTTCTGTGTATAAGCAGCATACAAGCATCAAAATCCATGCATCAGAATCACAGAAATGTTGGTTGGAAGGGGGCTCCTGAGACCTCTTCTCCAGCTTTCTGCCCAAAGCAGGACTTCTGCCTACATCAGGTCAGCTCTGTCTCTGCCAGCCAAGCCTTGAAATCCTCCAAGCAGAGCACACCCATCACTTCTGGGTCACCTATTCCTATGCTGCGCTACCCTCTGGATGGGAAAGTCTTTCCTAACACCCAGCATGAATCCCCAAGCCAAAATGTATAACCACTGCCTCTATTGTTATTATTTGGTGCTGCTGAAAAGAGCTGGGGATGATCTGCTTTAGAAATGCTCTTCTACCAGTTTCAGGCTGCTGCTAGGTCACCTTCCACTGCTCCTCATCTGGACTGAAGCAGCCCAACCACAGGACAGGACAAGTGAAGCTGCAGAAATATGCTGCTGAAGAAGACCTTGACATCCTCTGCCTTGGCTGACAGCAGCACCGAATGCATTTAGTCCCTCCCCAAAAAACAGCCAGCTAGCTCTTTCCCAAAATCTCCTGTGAAGGAGGGGTCCCAGCACCTCCAAGGGCAGCCCTTCCTTTTACACCAAAGCAAATTATTGCTCTGTCAGACAGAGTTGTTCCTTATATTCTATGTAGGGGCTGCAGTTGATGGCAACAGGACTGAAAGAGTGGTCTACAGAGCCCCCAGTCCTTGTAACAACACCATAAACTACCTGAAAAGCCAGTAGGTCACCTGGTTCTGTTCATTTTCTTCATTCCAGCAGCTCTATTTAATACTAAAAGTATTCCTAAAGCTTCTACAAGAAAGATAGGTATCTTTGCCAAGCATGATATTACTTGACAGTGAAGAGGAAACACGGAGAAGCAGTCTGTACATGTCATCTGGCAGGGAACTTGCCTGAGGAATGGGTTATTAAAATAAAAGCTGTGATATAAAGAAGTTGAGTCATGCATGTGGCTTCTATTCCTGTTATCAGGAGGGAAAAAAAAAGTACCTGATCTCAAATTACCTAACCAAGAGAAAATGAGAACAGCGCTATTTGCCTATCACTATTCATTATTTCAGTAGTACCAATGGCAAAGTACCCAGCTTTGTGATCTATGTATTTAGTCATGAACAAATTGAATTCACCAAAAGCGTCCTCAAAACCTTACTGTTGCCTCCATGCACACAAAAGCTTAAAATAAGATGGAAAAGGGGATTCTGCAACCACTGTTGCTGCAGCTTCAGGACACCTGGCTGAAGTGGCAAACATGCAGCGTTCACTCCGGTCACTGGAAAAAATGCCTGTTCCTTTCAAGGGATTTGAGACCAGGTCCAAAACAAGGAAGGATCACCAAAAGATAGGAAGAAGCCTGGGAATGAGAAGTACAGTAAAAGTGCCCGGTATTATTACAAACATCCCCCAAGGCTTCTGATAAGAGTGCAGGAAAGCAATAGCTGTCATATTGTATTATTTTGGTAAGAATAGCCATTAGTCCCATCTTGACTGCATTCCAATCAATACAAGATAAATGCTCCTATGGATTTTTTTTCTCCCTTTTTTTTTATACCTTGTTAAAGTGAGCCAATTCTCTTACCTTGTTACACAGCGACTTCTAGAGCACTCACCTTTGGCACATGGATGATGGATGGTCTGGGGATGTGGGTACAGAGTACAATAGCATCTTGGCTCAGCTCGTTAGCAGCAAACACTGATGACTCTGTGATAGCAGACGCCGACTGAACAGCAGTATGGTTGCTAGAACTGCTGTTTGTGCGGCTGTGTTTTTCGGAGTGTCTGAAAGCCTTGAACATCTCCTCGCTGCCTTTCTCTCCTGCCTGCCTGAGGCTGCTGGCTGCCCTTGGAGCTGGCTGCAGGCACACTGCTGAGGTTGCCTCGGTCTTCTGCTCGTCCATGGCTAGAGGGCTCGTGTTGGGCTGGTCAAACGGGGTGTTTTCGTGTGCATTTCCGAAGCAGGTGAGCAGGGCTGAGCAAGGGAAAGGATGCATCTTGGATGACAGGTTATCGGATCCGCTTAGCCTGCTTTCCACATCAGCATAATCAACAGGCTGCATTCGTATCCAGAAGAGAGCCCCGAATTTAAGCCCAGGCACAATGTCATTCCAGCCTTCCCAGAGCGAGCACCCCCTTTTCGGCTGTCGGGTGCACCCAGAAGCGGGGTGCTGTGCATCCCCCTCTGCTGCAGTCAGCCCGCTACCTCCTCGCGGCCGTCCGCTCCTATTGTCTGCGAGCCAAAGAAGTGCCGACACAATGAAAATGTTTGCAACAGTTGCATGCTCTTCCTCTGAGCTGTCAGCAGCTAAACAAAGCCCTCACAATAGCCCCATAACCCCGGCGGGCTACGGTTACAGAAGCGGAGGCTACGGCATCAGGCAGTCTTCAGTCAATAGTGCTGCAGCCTCAAGTTACCTGGTGAAGGAGGCAAAAAGATAATGTAGCCCGAGCTCTCCAGCCATAATAGCATCATCATGTGTATCAGTGTCATCATAACAATGGTATAACTGGTTCCAGTTACACCACTCGGATATTTTTAGCCAGAAACACTAAAATTGTTCATCTATCAATGACTTAGGTCAAAAATGTACTTTTCAGGCTCTTGGAGGGGTCATTTGCTGTTGAGAAGGGAAGCCGAGAAGTGGCTCTACCTGGGAAGAAGAAAAGATGTGGGCATCCCATGCTCATGTCCAGCACACAGCCCCTCTCCTTTGGCATGGCCAGTGGGAGCTCCTTCACCACCATGCAGCACCGCTGCTCCCAGCTCTTCTCCAACAGCACCCACTGCTCTTCTTACCCTCCACTTCACAGGGAAAACCAGGAAAACCAGGAAAACCTACTGAAACTCAGTGTCGGGTTGGTGTAAGAGGAGACGTTTCCTTTTGCAGCATGCAGTGGCTTGAGACTGGCTGCTAAAACAAGAATACAGAAAGAAGGAAGGAAGGAGGGAGGAATTGTTCATAGTTAGAGCATCTGCCTCCAGAAAATCCCAGGTCTTTTCCTTTTTGTGCTGCCAGAGGCTTCCTGTGTGACTGTGATGTTGTTCAATCTCTATCTCTCTCTGTATAAAGGACGAGAGTAATCGCTTCTTTTTTTCCACATGCTATACAGCTCCTGTCTCTTTGTAAAAGGTTATAAACTCTTGAGGGAAACAGCTCTTATTTGTTTTCAAGCTGCTGGTATAAGAGGTCTCCAAATTCCAATGTGGCATCTACCTGCTAATAGCAACTAATGTGAAATCTGGAATTTTGTTTTTTTTCCGAGAAAACTGTACTTTTCCATTTACTCCTGATGTGTTGTTAGTTTGTTATTGTTGTTGTTGTTGTCGTTGTTGTTGTCAGAGCCTCCATGTAACTGGGCCTTTGATCGTACTGTAAGGCTTGACATTGAGCAAAAATATGATATATGAAAAGAAACTCATGTTTCCAGTAGATCACGAGGAACTGCACTACAGAAGGTTGAGGGTTAAATTCCCATTTTGTCAATTGTTAGTGCCTGAGGCTCCCAGAGCAACAGAACAATCTCAAGTCCCTCATCCAGCAGGTTGTCTTCACCCATCAGCGTGTCCTGATTTCCTCGCTCCTTATCACACACATTAATTCCAGCTGTCTTAATGAAAAAGATGAGTGCCATTAAAGAGATCTGTCAGACACTCTGATGTTTAACAGAACTTCTGAAAACCCACTGCAATGGAGACCTACACATAACCATCAGGAGATATAGAGGCAGATGTGAGGCTTGGCATCACGTTTCCCTTTGATAATTGTGCTTAGGCTGCTCTCAGAATCACAGAATATCCTGAGTTGGAAGGGACCAATGAGGATCACCACGTCCAACTCCTGGCTCCACACAGGACCACCCAAAAATCAGGCCATGGGTCTGTTTTCTCAAGTACTTCTTCAACTCCAGTTGGCTCAGTGCCTTGACCACTGCCCTGGGGGGCCTGCCCCAGTACCCAACCACACACTCAATGAAGAACCTTTCCCTAACCCCCAGCCTGGCCCTCCCCTGTCCCAGCTCCATGCCATTCCCTCGGGTCCTGTCGCTGTCCCCAGAGAGCAGAGCTCAGCGCCTGCCCCTCCGCTCCCCTCATGAGGGAGCTGCAGGCCGCCATGAGGCCTCCCCTCGGCCTGCTCTGCTCGGGGCGGAGCACACCAAGGGAGCTGAGTCACTCAGTCTTGTCCTCTAGACCCTGACCCATCTTTGTAGCCCTCCTTTGGCCACTCTCTAACAGTTTTATGTCCTTTTTATACTGTGGCACCCAAACCCTCACACAGAGCTCGATGTGAGGCTGCCCCTGCACAGAGCAGAGCAGGACAATCCCTCCCCTCGCCCAGCTGGCCATGCTGTGCCTGAGGCACCCCAGGGTGCTGTTGGCCCTCCTGGCTGCCAGGGCACACTGCCGGCTGTGTTCAGCTTGAAGTCAAACAGAACCCCCAGGTCCCATAACTTATAGGTGGGACCATTCTCCTTACATCAGCTTGTCCAAGTGTCCAACGTTTGGTTTTAGAAAGGCCCAAAGTGCAATCCAAGTTGCAGGGGCTCTTGCTGATCTGTGTCACATGCCTTGATTTGTAAATACTGCTGCAAAACTGGAATGTCTTTAAGTGAAGTGTCACATACTGACAGTATTACATGGAAGAAAATTATTTTGGCTCAGACCCATCTTGCTTCTCTCATCAGCAGGAGATGGCAGCAGCAGCAATCTCAGTATTCCCCTTCAGTGAGTGCCAGAAGATAAAAAACTGGTTGTGTAGATGTGAAGCATCTTCCCCTTGTTTTGCATCCCCCAGGAAGGACACAGATCCATCTGGGAGCAGAGCTATTGCCGATGGATCTGTTTGGCACCCATCTGGACGCCCTATTCTGCATGGCACCATAGGTCCCTGCCTGAAAGTTTTGGGCTTTGCTTTGGGTTGCAGGTAGATGAAAGTTCAGCAGTTGTTTTTTCTCCTAACCTTTATCCTTTTATTAGTTCTGGCTTTGGATGCTTCTGTCCCTCAGTTTCTAATTTACCAAAGGTAGATAAATACTGATCTATCTCGGAGGAGTAGGACATTAAGAATTGTGAGTTTTTCAAATATTGCAGAGCTGGAAGCCTGTCAGGATCAATCTTACGTATCAGGGAACTTCAGAAGCTGAGGAAGCACTCAGAAGCCTGGTTATTTATTTGAGTTTTACAGACTTGTTGAGGATGTGAGAGTGGCACTATGTCTACGAACAAACTTTCTCATGGGATTTCTGGTGCCTCCACTCATTCCCGGGCCCCTGCAGGACAAAGGGCACAGGCAAAATGTTTTCAAGAAACTGCTCAAATATTCAGAACCTCAGAAGAAGTTCAGTTTGAGCCTAAACATAAACAAGTTTAGAGACTGTCTCGTTTCTTGTAAAGCAAGTACCCTATAAGGACATTTCCCTTTACTAATAATCCTTAGGCTTCATAAAAATGTCTGAGAGAAATTAGTGAAGTCCTCTAGGAGTTTTTTCTGTGTTATCTTCTAAGCTTAGCTCTACATTTATGAGTGTTTGTTCCTTGATTTTGCTAGATATGGTATTTCTACCAAAGATACATTTTCAACCAAAGGAACAGCTCCTTGTATGGGAACAGCATTTGATGTTTAGATATAAACTGTAATTTTGGTGATACTCAAGCAAGACTTCAGGCAATCTGACACATCTTTAATAACACAGTAAGGTGTCCCTGGATTTAAAATAATTATTTCAGCAAGTCAGCCAACAACTTACATTCAGTTCTTTCCAACCCTTTAATTGGCCCTACAAACACCTTTCTTCACCTTTTCTCAGATCCTTATGAGTTTATAGGGACACTAGGCTCTGTGAAAGCTAGATACAAAAACGAGTCATGATCACCATGCCACACGTATATACGCCTTTGTGAAGAGGGGTTGTTTTAAAAATAAGATGTCTGCCTGTATTATCTCTGAGGAGAGAGGATATCAATTGCTTTTTCAGTCATTAAGAAGGACAAAATACTCCTTTGTCATAAGTGAATACAGGAGAATTAGTCAGGCTATGTGTAATTAACCTGTGAGTTTTGCCTTGAGTTTAAAGACAATATAAGAAATCACCACAAGTGGAGAGCTTCCAAAATGACCTGGTAATAGCATCTAACAGAGTTATATCATAGAATCATAGAATCATAGAATGGCTTGGGCTGGAAAGGACCTTAAAGATCACCTATTTCCAATCCCCCTGCCATGGGACAGCCATGAGCTCCAGCAGTCATACCTCCCCTCCCCCCCCCCCCCAGTCTTCTCCCAGTTTGAGGTTATTTGTTTTTGGCTTGAGCCCATCACTTTAGCTATCTCTGAAGACATGATTCAAGGTTCATTTCATTTGAACAGATCTCCCTGTACCAATCGAGCAGTGTGCTAACCACAGTTTTACGTGTGAGGAGATATTATTAGGGCAAGTGACAAGACTTGCTTTATTTCTCTTGAGTGTGCTCATAAATTACTGATGAGCTAAAATGTACTGGCTTAACGCCTCAGCAAGTTGGACATTTTGAGTAAATGGAGAAGGTGAATTTCAGCCAACTCTTGACCCCCTCTTCAGTATCATTCCTTCAACAGAAAATTTTCCTTCCCATGGTTGATATTATACTCTTAGCAGGAGACATTGGGCTAGATTTGGCTCAGGCATCCCATGCTTCCAGCAAGGATTAAGCTTGTTCAGTTACCTTGGAGGAGCCTGTTTTACAGCACATCATCCTGTTTGCAGGTTCAAATGCTGTCCTTCTTTCCACACCATTGTGCCCCTACAGTAGAGCTGATTTTCCAGCCATCTCCCACAGCCATGTCTGTCTGCTGGGGGTTGTCCACAGCCTGGTGTTCCCCAGCTGCTCCTCTTCCTCATCCAGCTCTAAGCCCCAGCCTGTATCTTCTCCCACCGTGCTGCCTGGAGAAACAAAATGTTCATTGTGCCAAAGCATGTTTAGGTTAAATCTGAGCTATTCATGACCAGAACAGCTCCACTGTGTTCAAAGCATGGGGGTCAGAAACAATGTTCAGAGGATTTGAATCCAGCCTCCCACTGATCCACTTTTGTAGGCTACCCAAGCTTTAGATGAAAGTCAGTTGAGGTTCCGGCTTCCCCTCCTGAATATATACTTTCTATATATACATAATATTTATGTTCTATAGAAAAAGATGAGTAGGATGTGAAAAGAGTGTATCTAAGCTGTGAAATACAGCTAGGAACAACCTGGCACTATTTAGCTGGAGCTTAATGGAAGGGAGATCAGAGAAGAGCCATGTGGACGTCAGAGCAACCAGCTCCAAGGGAAGGTTTAAAGAGCCTCGCTGGACACGCAACAAAAAAGCAATATGCACTATATTTATCTGAAAAGAGTGAGGATTGAGGTTTTTTAAGCCCATTATGGTAGCCAAAACACTCCCTAAGATCTTCAGAGTTTCTTTCAACTTCTTTTCAACAATAACACCTGCTATTGGGGATCACTGGGGATAGGTGACTGGGTTAGAGGGACCATTCATCTTATCCAGTTATGGCAGTTCATGTGTTTCTAGACAGGTAAAAATGAGGCCAAGTAGGAAAAAAAAAGAAAAAAAAAATAATAGTAACATAGTTTTTAAAAATTGCAGGAAGCTTTATTAGTTTTCTTGACTATTTTCTGAAAATTCTAATGCGCAAAGAATCCTAACTCTCTACAGGTCAAGGATTCAAGAAAAAATGGTCATTTTTCACCCCTAAAGTGAATACTGATCCATTGAATTCTGGAAGTCTTGAGCAAGTCTGTTTAGTGACCCCCAAAATCTTGCTCCTGGGAAGTTGTGAAAACCTCATATTCCTTGCTGCACTTAAAACTCTATAAGACTACATGAGCAGCTGGAGGTAGACACCAAATATACCTCCTCTCTGTCTTCCTGGGATGGGCCATCATGCTGAGGGGCTATGAAAATGCTCATCCTGTTAAAGGATTCATGCTGGACACTGTGTAGCTGGAAGAAAGAAAAAAAAAAAAAAAGAAAAGAAAAAAAGCTGCCAAAAGCAGCTGGTGGGATTCCATCAGGCTGGCAATGAAGGGCTGAACTTAAATCCTTCTCAACAAATTGTGCCATCCTGCATTACTGAACAAAAAGCAGGATGACAGCAAAAGCATGATGGATGCATGCGTATACTTTTAATAACAATAGAGAGTCCTTGTTCAGATTTCCAATTGCCAGCCACACAAATAATGTTCATACTCATCCAGATGGAAGTCCTGGGCCCAGGAGCCAGCAGCTCTTGTGACCCAGGTCCTGGCTCTGCTTCTGAAATGGGTCCGAGCGAGATGATAAAGTTTACTTAGCCATCTTCCAGCTGGGCAGCTTGTTCCTGTCAGCGAGAGCTGAGAAAATCTGAAGGGTGCTTAATATGTGAGTTCTTCTCTACCAAGCTTTAGTAGTTTCTGAGGTGGGCTTAGAGCCTCATTCTTGAAGTTATCTGTGTAAATCCAGCTGGTTTAACAGCAAATTAAATAAAACTTCCATCTGAGCGCAGGTTGTGCTTGAGACAGGAGCAGAATCTCTTCCGTACGTAGTTTAAAGGACTCAAGATTTAAAAACTGATTGTTTTTAAGTGGCCTTTCAGGCACTGTTGACACTTGAAGCTTCTGAGGCAGAAGAACATTTTAATATAACTGATGCTTTGTAAACGATCAGGTTCATTTATGTTCTGCCCTTTCCTCAGCGACACAGCCAGCTTTCACAACTTTATACTTCTCTAGCAATTTTCCATGTTTTGCTGTCGCCCACTAATGTTAACATGCTATGACCATGCAGCAAATCAGCACATTATGTAAAACAAAAGAGCAATGGCAAAACACTTCCTTAGCTTCAATTGTTTTATATTAAAGCGAGATTCCTCATGAATTTACAAACAAGCATGCCAGCCTCAGTACAGTCCTTTTAAAATAACACAGGCCTGCCTGATGACTAATTTTTTATCAGTCTTTATCCAAAAGGCAGCCCACCCTCAAGGAGCATCAGAAAGGTGGTTGTCTTGTTTGCCACTTCCTCAGACTGGAGATGGATCTGGGATGCAGCAGGGGAATTTGGGGGCCCTCGTGGCTGATCCAGCACCCAAGCAGTCCACAAAGCACCTTGCTGTGACTCCTGGATCAGGATCTGTGGAGGCAAATAGTCCCCAGCCAGCTGCGGGACGATGTGCTGCTTGCACGGCTTGGCATAAGGCTGCAGCAGGTTGCCAGAAGGCCTTTTGGAAATACACGCACCAATGGCCGCTTTCACAGAGGGGTTTTCCCAAATAGATCTGACTTTCCCAGTTTTTGCACAAGTGGCATGTGGTAGGGGGTCTCACCCTTCCCTTGAAGACCATGCTCCTGCTCCCTGCAGCAACAGGCAGGCTCCGGTGTCGGCAGCAACACCGAGCAAGCTGAGGTTGGGGCTTCCTCCTCTGGCTGCCCCTTCCTGCACTGCTGGCTGAGCCAAACCCCTTCCAGACTCACACCACAGATGGCTAATTAGGGTCATGGGGAGAGGAAAGCTGCTCGGGGCCTTCTGTGCCGGGAGCGGGCTCGTGGTTACGCAGCTGACATCCGTCGGCGTAACGCATTCTGCCCTCGCAGCATGCAAATACAGGCACGGGGGGACTGCGGCTCAGTCCTGTCCTTGAGTCCTGGTGAGCTGGATTTGGGCATGGAGGATGCAGAAAAATTGGGTGTGCAAAAGGAGGGAATGAGGTCCGGGAGCATCTGCCTCTGAGGGCATGGATGAAGGGTCCCGAGGAGGACACCAAGGCAATAGCTGCCCTTGCTGGATGCCCTTTCCAGTTTTTTTTCACCTTCCTCTCACTCCTCAATCGCCTCAGAGGATTTCTCCTGGCAGGAACATTTGGTTTCCAGCATCTTTTCATCCCCACTGACCTCTTCTCTGAACCCTACCCATATCCACCTGAAAAATACCATTAGTGCCATCTCAAGGCACTGTCGCTGTCTCTGACCCTTCCTTGCCACTTGCTATTTGACTATGCTAATTACTCTGTGCCAATTAGCTCCCCATATAAATTCACCCAATTAATTTGACACTGAGATCCCATCTTCAACCATGTCTCCATGGCCAATAGGTCTGGGATTTAACCAATTTGTCTGGGAGCCACCAGGAACCACAGATGTGCCTCATACAGGGACGAAATTGCCCTCTGAAATTCCTGGTGCAGGGAGAAGTGTTTGTATTCCCCTTTTTCCCTCATTTAGGCTTGAAAAGACACCCGCATGTAGGACATCAGCCATATGTTGATCCTTGCATCCTGTACGCCCACTGAACAAATCCTGACCTTCATCTCAGCGCAGTAACGATTTGTAAGTCATAAAAATAAAATCAAAAGGGCAACATAATGAGATATTTTTAGAACATATAATTGCCTTTTGGTTTGTATTTTCCTGTAAACCTTTGGGTGCCTTATAGAAACACTTCAAAAATGTTAACGCTTCATTTATCACAGAATCCCAGAATGGTTTGGGATCGAAGGGACCTAAAGTCCATCCAGTTCCAACCCTCCTGCCATGGGCAGGGACACCTCCCAGCAGCCCAGTCTGCCCAAAGCCCCATCCAACCTTTTCTTCAATATTTAAAGAAAAACACCTCTTTTTCCTCTGTATAAATAAGTCATCTTTCTTGCTAAAAGCATTTTTATGGGGAAAAAAAAAAAAAAAAAAAAAGAGAGAGAGAGAGAATCTACCAAAACAATTATCACATTACAGAATAATTATTTTGGTAAATGATTTTTTTTTTTTTGAAGCCTATATTTATAATACATAAATAAGTAAAAGCTGCATTTGCAATGGTTTTGACCAGAGCCAGGACTCCAAACAGGGTCCACAACCATCGCGCTTGTGATTTAATTTTGGCTGTACATTGCTTGGCTTTGTTCAGTTTACAACATCCATGCTTGATGCTTGGACAACGGAGAGCAGAGCCACTGGCTGGATTCTCTGTTTCATCAAGGCACAACATCCAGTGCCTGCCCAAAATTCATCTCAAGTAGAAGCAGACAACTTAACAAACTTCATCCATCGAGTCCAGGACCCACTGCAATCAACCGTCGGATGGACGGCCTCGTCTCCCAGAGCAAAATTTGGGTCCTGATCGCTGGGGCTGCCCTTTGAGGCTGTGCTGGCTGCATGGACAATTTAGGCAGTATCGGACCCACGATGTTTAAGACATATTTTTAGGCAATGCACTTGCTTAACATTTGCTAACAATGCTGGAACGAAATGCAGATGGTGGGTTTTGCTCATGCCTCGGCAGGCGTTTTGCTGACTCGGTTCTTTTTTTAACCCTCATGGGCGACAATCCAAAGACATCATTGTAATATTCATAAAAAACTAATTATCCAGAACTTCAGGCAGTGGGCACGGTAACCCTTCTCCACAAGTTTTAACAGAGGGTTGTCGTTTTTACAGAATTT
Source organism: Anas acuta (assembly GCF_963932015.1). NCBI lineage: Eukaryota > Metazoa > Chordata > Aves > Anseriformes > Anatidae > Anas > Anas acuta. Next base: position 197,502,358 of record NC_088979.1, on the reverse strand, counting down.
TTTTAGGAAATTTGCCTAAGCACAGATGGCTCCTCACCACGAGACAGAGCTGTTGCCGTTTCACCTCCATGCCACTTCCACCCTCCAGGTTTCATTTGTTTGATTGAGTTCCACTCTTAAAACCTCCTATTTTCTTACACACACAGCTTGCAGGTGCAGCTTTCCACCGCCTGACTTCCCGGGGTGGGTTGCCCGACTGACCAGGCAGAAACTTCCATGTCAGTGCCCAAATCGCATCAAACAGCTGTCTTCATCTCACAGACTGCTCCGATTTCTACAAAAAATGGTTTGAAATAGCTGTTTTCCCTTCACTTTCAACTTCACAGTGGTATAATCAGGTCATGATAAACCACAGCACGGGTGCGTTTTGCTCTACCTCCAGGAACAAATATTTGGCAAGAACAAAAGCCACTGACTGGCACACCCCAGGTGCTTCAGGTTTGGAAAACCTTGGAAAATCCATTTCCTTGCGTGCCTCAAATAGGAAAATAACAACCAAAAAAGCAGTAGCTCTGAAAATGTTATTGCAGCAACGTGTTTTCCGAAGATGTGATGTGAGGGCCACCCGGAGTGATTTAGGTGTGGAAGAGCTGAGTCAAGCGGGTGTAGGTCTGTCGTCCTGCTGCTGCTGTGCTATGGGGCTGTCCCATGCTGCAGAGAGCTGTCACCTGTGCTTTCTGCCCCCCACAGCAGATGCAAAAGCCCCCTCCATCAATGTCCCACTGGGTCTGTCTGCAGTGAGTGAGGGTGACTGGGTGGGAGAGGAGCAGCTGAGCTTCCTGGGCTCCAGAGGGAATTAATGCACCACGTCTCCTACACCCAAACACCCTAAAAGCCACTGCTCTGACCCTCTGGAGCTGCTGGCATGCAGACAGAGAGGGCAGGCACAGACAGGGGCTGTTAAGAAGATGGATTCTAGGAAATAAAACAGATGCCAAACTCAGCTGGCCTGAAAGCTGCCCGGTCCTCCATCCACCCTCTGCTCCAAGCCCCCTCTCCCAGGATATTAGTTATTTTAGCATAGCTACCAATTTCATAGCTGAGGTCCACAATAATTGCCCAAATTGCAGAAACCCCTCAGAGAAACGACTGCAGGGAAGCACGGTCAGTGTTTCCAACCCAGACTCGGACCTCTGCAGGGGCACTGACAACAGTTTCACATCTGAGGAGCTCTTGGCTCGGCCCAGCACGCCTCCATCGCTCCCACCAGGAGGCTGCTCCACCTCCGATTTCCACAGCCACGAGCACAGCGGGGAGGGCAGATCCCAGCCTGTGTCCTTTGGACAGAATCCTCCTTCACGGCTCACTTGCCAGCCACATTAACCAGCGCTTCCCAACTCCCCTCCCCGCCGCCAGCCCCTCTGCAGGTGGACAAAAGCCTTGCTCTCGCCACGGGATGCCGGGAGACAGAAGGCATCTCTTTTGCCAGAGTCTCTGAAACGGTGGTCTCAGCAGCAGGGGAAAAAAAATGCGTTTTCGGGCCGCTGAGTTTGCTGGCATCAGCAAATGTCGGCTTACAGAGCACGGCTGCCCCGGGGCGCTGCAGGCTGATGGCAGCTCTTTCCGCATCACTTAATTGGGCGCGGGAGTCCCACCTGGTACACAAAACATTTCCAGAGCAAACATTTGCTTTCCCCCCTTAATTTTAAAACTGCTATTTAAGCATGTACGTGATGAGTGCCTTCCCCACTGAATCATTTTGCATCGGAGCCATGGGACGATGGAAATTTGGGGGCTCTGCTGAGCTCGTTTGACTCATGCCAGCAGTGATTTTATCCTCGTGTGCACACCTGGCTCCACAATCAGTCCTCAGGCAAATCAAGTCATGGCTGAGCAGACAAGACATCTTGAACTGAGATCTAAATATTTACCCCCAAATAAATACATGTTCTTGGCCACAAGGAAAACTCGTCCTTTGCAAACTTTAGACAAAGAGTTTCATTCATTGCTTGAAATGCTTTGGCAAGGAAATACACATTTGTGTGTTTTGTACCTAGCTTTACCTCGCTGCAAAATGATATCGTCATTTTGGATAGGAAATGCAGAATATCTTACCCAGATGAACCTGGGAGGAGAATGGAGGTAGGCAGGAGGGGTTTGGATAAGGTGTGTTTGGCCAGGTCCCTAAAGTAGTATTATCTTAAGAGTATTAACTGCTCTTTTACAAAGTGCTAGGAAGCCTTAACAAGCTGGAAGGATGGGGAACGTGGGTTTAACTTCTGCAACAGAGCATGTCTGAGAGACGAGTAACACCACCAGTAAAGCGGGGCCTTGGCTCGTTACTGAAGTGGTAGGAGCAATTCCTCGCCAAAGTTATCTTTACCAGCATGAAGATTGCATTACACGGTCTGGCCAATACTGAATTGCTACCCCGTCCCCTCCAAAACACGACTAATAGGAGTATTATCGTGGGGTTGTGCTGCCACCTCGATGCAGGAGTGCTCACATGGCAGCTGGCTGGCACCATCCCAGCACCTCCTCTGCCTCAGCACCTCAGAGCTGGCCTGGCCACCAGCACGTGGCCTGCTGAGAAACAGAGCCCTCGGCTCTGACACCCCAAAACCTAAGATTTCACACATCAGCCTGTAAATCCTACTCAGTTTCTTGGTATTGAGCTTACTGCGCAGCAGAACCCACCAAGCCCCCCCAAGCCATGTCCCAGACCAGGTGATGTGACTGCTCACCTGCTAAGGTGCAGGCAGATCTCATCAGGAAAGCGGCTTAATTGATAACTGATAATTAATGAGTGAAGAGAAGAAACCTGGTGCTTCTCAGTGCCTCGCTTTGCTTTTCTTTAGCCTACACAGAGTGGAAAAATCTGTGTTATATTAATGATGTTTCCTTGGTCTCTTTCTCAGAGAGGAGAAATTTGTATTTTTAACCTCTTTTCCAGTTCAGTGCAGTTGTCATCTTCTCTAGGTTACCTTGGGAAATCTGAAAGGACAGGAGGACAGCAGAAGACCCCTAACTGGGTGAACCATCTTAAGCAGATTTGCAAATGTTGGGCTATTACTGACTTCAGTGAAACCAGTGGTCAACTGTGTTGATGCTGAAGACAACAGGATTATCACAACAGATCATCACTTCAGGGGGACGGGTCTGCTGATGGCCCGTGATAACGTAACCCTGGACATCCACGACCTTCCTCTCCCAGCTGGGAGACCTGAGAGTTGTCCCTGTGAACACAACACCTCGCTCCTTCATGCAAAAACGGCACCGGTGGGCAGGTGGGTTTGGCCCTCTGGTTAGGTAAGGATGAGCCAAGTGGTCTGTAATAAAAATATAGGGCATTGTAACATCTACTGAGCATCTTTACCTGCTTCTTGGAGTACTTCAGACACGTATGAAAGATTAATTTCCGTGCAGTTCTGCACCTCCTTGTTTAGAGGAGATATACTGAAATACCTTACAAAAACATGCGTATAATTTTCTATCCATCTCTATCCATTTCTCCATCTCTTCCAGACAGTGCAAGGCTGCTAAGGTTCAGATGTGAGATTGCAGGCGTTTCTTAATTTGTAACACATTAGAAGTTTGCTCGTTGCTCCTGGGAATAGAGCCAAGACGCTTTTCTTCCCTTCTGGTTATGCTACAGGCGTGCACCGTGATTCTCTTCTTATTCTTTCCCTGGCCTTTGACAAATCTTAGTGACTTTGCTTTGGGGTACACGTCAGAAAAAATAAATAAAAAATAGAAAAAGGATCCTGATGTTTGGTCCAGCCTCCGAGGAGAGCACAGGCATGAAGCCTGCTCATGGGGCTGCTCTGAGGCTGCATCATTGTCCGATGGAAGTTACAGCAGCACAGCGAGCTCATTAACCCCGATGCACCAAGACAGAAAACATGCCCACAAAGATGGGCACGTTGAGGTAGAGCCACAGTGAGCAAGCACTCTGCTGTCCCTTTAGGACTTGTACCATGGCTCATCCTCCCACACCTTCATTTTCTCTACTTAAATTAAGCTCAGCAGGCCCTACCTGCACGCAAGCCAAGTAATTCCTTTATACGAACAAAATGTCCTTGGCTAGTGGGATTTTCTGGTTGTGTGGCCATCCACTGTATAAATACCCAATTGCAAGCGATTGGAAGAAAGCCAAGCAACCAAACAAAAAAGTGACAGGCTAAAATATTTCTTGTTCTAAAATAAGAGAGTTGAGAGCTCAAAATGTATTGAAATCCTCTGAAAACTTCAGTTTAGCAGAGTAAAACGAAGTCGCAAAATCCCTAGATATCTGTAGATTTGGGGGAAATATAATGCACCAAGGTGGACAGAGATGGATCAAAAGAGTTCTGTGATGGATCAAAAGAGGTTAAATAGTTTCTGGTTTAATTTATGATGGCTTCTAAAGTGCATTAGACTGGGTATTTGTGGCAAGCTGCTGCAAAGACAACATGTAAAATAAAATGCAGGCTTGTTCAAGAAATATTCCCCAACTGGAAAAACCTACAGAGTATGGGATAATCCTCCCGAGGTAAATCACAGGTACGGATCAGGCAGGAACTGGCAGGAGCAATCCAGTAAATCAAACAGGTCCTCATCTTCAAACTGGTCTGTGCTCCTGCTGCACAGCTGCAGAGTGTATCACATTGTCACCCTGGTGTAGGAAACCTTTGTTTTAATTAGAGCGTTGCACGTATTTATGCCACATTAATCCTGCTGCCCATTATAAGATCCCAGGGGCAAAGGGGAACACCTTAATTCTGTGGCCAGACTTCACAAACACAATCAGGCTGTTGGTTTCTTTTCCAGGATTCAGCCTTATTCTGTAATATATAATAAAAAAGGTCTCCTGCGGGGTCCCTCTCTCCTTCCTTCCCCACCAAGACGAAAGCCACGAGGCTTCCAGGAAAGCCAAGACAGATTTATGGTGCCACACACCCTGCATGAGATTCCAAGGTGATTTTTGCTCAACTTGCAGCGCACAAGGAAGCAGATACACGTCAGGAGAAGTCACGAACCGACAGCCACCAGCAGACTGGGAACTCATCACTGTTAAAACCCCTCCAACTCCCAGCCCGGACCGCAGCCGAGCTTGGACACGGCTCCTGCCCCGTGGCTGCAGTGATTTAAGCCCTGCTCACATCGATGTATCTCTTGCTTGTAAATTACAAACTCTGCCGGTGTCAGCCATGCTGCAAATCAATGGGGAACCTAATCTCCGCTCCGCTTGGGTATTGATCGAGCTCCATTGACTTAAATTCAGGTATGGTAAATCAATGGAGCTCCCCAGCACTGACACAGAAACCCAGGTTAGAGGTACTTCCATCGTGTAGCTTGTCCAAAGAAAAATCATTTCGGCAGGATTAATTTTTTGCCCAGGTCTCCTTGTGGGTAGGGCTGGACTATCATAAGCAGGTGAGTTGGTTCCTTAAGATATTTAAGGAACAGCAGCACTGCTGAAAGCACTCCCCAAAAGTCTGGCAGAGCAGGAGGTGGGACACGCCGCCTGCTCCTCCAAAGGTCAGACGTCCCCAGGGGCCTGATCCCAGGGTTTACATCAGCCCATGGACCTGGGGAGGAACAGGTTCACTGACAGCTTCCAGCAGGGATTTCTTACTGGGTCCAAGGCAAAGAAGAAGACGAAAAACAGGAGAGTGTGTGCATGCAAGCAGTGATGAGGCACAGAGTGGGGCAGATGTCTCCTGGCAGCACAGGCTTTATGGGGGCAGTTTTGGGTAGACTTCTCTGGCTAGCCGCACCTCTCTGCTGCTCACTTACCCAACATGCCAAAAAAACAACAGAGGACATGGGCTGGGATCTGTCTGTGCTAAAGCAGATGTCTGGAAGTGAGATGTCTGCTTGTGAGGGACTCGGCAGCGCTCCTAACACCGCTGGGCTGCCCGCAGCTCTTGAGGTGCTCGCTCCTGCCATGTGTGACGAGCTCAGGTCTGGACCTTGTGCTGCATGGACTGCAGCTTTCACCTCCTTCTGCTTCCCTTCCCTCCTTCCCACCTCCATCCCATAGCACCACATGCTCCAGGAAAACCCCGTGGCTACATCTGCCCTTGGTGTCACCAGTGGGAGACCCTTGACTTTGGCATCAACAGGGCAGAGCCCTCGAGTTTTATTTATTTATGGATTTCTCCTGTGGCTTTATGATGGCAGGATGGCATCAGAAATTAAGGTAGGAAACCAGCCTGTGTGTGTGTGTCCAGGTCATGGCATACTGGGTCCTCTGCTCACCTACTGCAAGGTAAATAATTAACGGCTGCATGTCTGCTAGGGAGCTTTTTGGAAAGTGTTTGAGAAAATGTCACGCACTGCTGGAGTGTCACAAAGACAATTCCAGATAAATCCCTGAACAATTCCTTTAGACAGGATCCGGGAGTGAAATGGGCTTGGTACGGGCGCCAGCTGAAGCTCTGACCTGGGGTTTCTGCGTGGACATGTAGGGGCCGGCTCCCTAACAAGGCTCTCGAGATCTGCTTCCTCCTCACAGGCTCTGCTCCTTCCCAGCCTGCCAGCAACCTCAGCCTCGCTCAGCCTGGAGAGCTCCAAGGATTTCACGTCCAGTTTCCTTTCTGCGAGAGGAAAGAATGCGAGAGATGCCTTGGAGAGCACGTAACTCTCCGTGTTGTCCTTAGCTCCTCCGTGCTGCCAGAGAGGAAAAAGCCACCCCGTTCCTTGCAGCCCTCATCCCTCCAGCCTTCTCTGCTCCAAATATTCAAAGACTAGACCCAGTGCTTCGTTGGCCCATGGTGTTCCCATGCTGGTGGCACCAATTCCTTTGTCTGCCTTCACTCTCCATGGTTTGGGTTCCCCGCAGCCTTCCCAGCCCCAGGAGGAGGGCTGGAAAGCAAACCCTACCAGCCAGCAGCTGGGAGCAGGGCTCACGCCTGCCCTTGTGTTTTGCTAGGACAAAAGCTGTAGAACCACAGGACATGAAGCCACATGAAATGGGTTTCACCCACTCCCTGCACTGGCTGGTTTTGTCCCACAGCCAGTTTGTCCCACCGAACTGTCCGGGGAAGAGGAAAGCAAGCAGGTTTTTGACACACAAAGCAAGCAAGGCCTAATTAAATGAAGGGGAAGGAGAGATTGCGTTTATCCAGGTTATTTAAAACGCCTCGGCCTTTGTTAGCAGCTGCTCAGCTGGAACAGGCAGCCTCTCTCGCAAGGATTCTGCACGGCCCTGGCTTCGCTGAAGAGCTGGGAAGGTGCCCATCAGCACAGAGAGTGGTGACAATTAAAACCCCAAACTCTGCTTCTCCCGGCGTAGTCTGAACAGAGGGGGAGGGAGAACAGGACTATTGATATAATGAACGTGCAATTAAATGAATTAATGTTTTAAATCGAGGGTGAGAGCCTTCTGCCTTTTCCCCTTTTAACCCATTCCACTGGACCTGTGGAGAAGGAGCCCTTCTCAGGGCAGGAGCTGGAGGCTGAGCCGCTGAGGGCTCTGCACATCCTTGGCCAGGCGGATTCAGTGCTGCTCTGCTCCCCAGGGACCTTCTGTTGGTTTGGCTCGCTTCTTTGCTTCTCGCCTTTGTTATGGCTGCGAGTTCTTCAAGACCTTGTGTTTTTCACTCTAGCGGCAAAACAGAACTCTGAAGAATAACATCTGGGCACGAGAACAACTCGGGAAAATCTCCCAATGGTATCTCGGGAAAATCCAGAGCTGAGAACCTCGCGTGTGCATTTCTTGAAAGCGGAGCTCCTTGGGAGGGATGCTGCAGGTGGCGTCTGCTGTGCTGGAAGAGACGTCCAAAGACGGGAGGAGTCCCTGCAGAAAGACAGATTAACATCAGAGCACGGAGAGCCTTCACACCATAAACCCCGTGGCTGCACAAAGCTCCTGCGGTAGGACCAACCAATATGGCCTGTCCCGACGGCACGACCTCACCTCTGCCCCAAAATGGGAGTCTTTTGGTCTCCTAAAGCATGTGTAACTTCCAAAAAATATGACAGCTATTTCTTTATGTACAGCCCTCTGGACCTGGGTGGGTAATACAAGGACATCACCCTGTAAAAAAATATCAGGTGCTTGAAATACTTCAGCCCTAAAGTGCTCCCCTCCTCTGCACCCCCTGGTTCAGCCTGGAAAGGCAAAAGGGGATTTTGGTGTATCTGTTCAGTCACCAGCCAGCAGCTATGCTGATTTTCCCCCGCTGCCATGGACCTTTTGGGGTCCCAGCCAACAACCATGGAAGCTGCTGGAAAGCATCCCACTGATTTCAGAGGCTGTCCAACACCACGGAGCCGTGTATGCCGAAAATTAAACGCAGACCCCTCCAAATTCGTTCCACACTGGGCCGCAGGATTGTCCTCTGGTACTAGCAATTATCATTATTATTGTCACTACAGGACTTGAATGAATGCCCCTGAATGCAGATGGACGGAGATTTATATCTACCAGAAATGCTGCCACGCAGGGAGGACTTGCTCAGAACTTGAAACAAACAAAAAAAAAAGAATGGGTCCAGATGCTGCTCTGCTCCTTTGGCAGCCCCACAGCTGCTGACCAGCTACAGCGTCCACGGCAAAATCTGAATTTCTTTTAAGTGAAATGTAAAAATCTGTCCAAAAAATGAATTTACATACTGCACCAGGAAAATAAAAACCTTAAGTTGAACAGCAGAAACTGGAAAAGCTGCCAAAGGAATGTTAGCAAGTTAGCTAAAGACAGGGATCGTTAACACTTACAAACAAAACAAAGCAAATTGAAAATAAGACGGCTCTGTAGCTTAAAAAAAGAACTCTAATTTCATCTTTTACAGATAATGGTGGGTTTGTGGGAAAGGAATTTGTTCTGTGGGCTCTGTATGGATCCCATTAACACTTTTTTTTTTAATAAAAGCAGCTCAGAATCTATCAACACTTTGATCTCAGCTCAATAAAGCTAATCTCAGAGCCGGTTTTAACATGGACATTTAATTGTGTTTAATCACCGTCTGCAAAAATCAATTTAGGTGACATGATACTGACCAGGACTGGCCAGCAGAGATAAGCAGGAGTGATGTTCCAGCTACCCCATCCTATAACACTCACCTCTAAGCAGGCAACTAATTAACGTCGTTATCCTTAGGTGGAAGGGAAAATGCTACTTTGGGTTTCTTTTTCAGATGCAGGACTCAGGAAACAGTAAAATTAAATGACTTCCTCGAGGTCATGCAGTAAATCTCCGACAGCACACAGAACTAACTTCTTGTTTCCAGCTGGGACCCCCACCCCTAAATCGGTTTTTATGCCCCAAATTGAGGTATCTGTCCTGATACCGACCTGATGCTGAGCATGATCCTTTTTGGTGGTCAGTTCTTAAACTGCCTAATCTTAAGGATTAGACCCTGTTCAGTTTTGTAGGGAAGTGGTGCTACAGAGCACAAAACTCACCCCAGAGCTCAGAGAACACCAGGTTTTCCTCCAGAGCACAAATGTGAATGTCATACCTTGGAACGTGCCTGCAGAGCTCTGGGATGGCACCACAGCACCCTTTGTAATTCCTGTTGTCACTTGGGTCTGCATTATTAACCATAACACATGGCACCCTCCAGCAAGGAGCTCAGCACACTTCTGATCTGTCATTAAAGCCTTCCAACGTTCCTGTAAAGTGATTTTGGCATCGTTTAGGAGATGGAAAAACTGGGACATGGAGAGGAAGAAGGCCAAAATGTTAAAAAGGAGATGTTAAAATTGTTAAATGTTAAAAAATCTGGAGATTTTCTATTATTTTTCCTTGGGGAATAAACAAACAAAAAAAAATTGAATGTATGTTTAAAGTTCTCAGACTCAACATAAGTGATGAAATCTTTTGGGCAACCATGACCATCATCAATGTGCCTAAAGATGACAGTGCCTAACACAATCTACAGCAATTCCCAAAACAGCAATGAGCATATTGCCCATTTCTGGTTTTATTAGCATAGACTACATGCAGTTATCTGTAGCTTGGGCTTATTCTTGCTCTGAAGAAAATCATACGTGTTTGACTTTCATAATCACCAACAAAGCCTTTGCAAAGGCGACTTGTGGGAGTTCTCAGTTCTAGCTAGGACGCATATTTGCCATGTTTAATTAGCCATCGGTGCCTTCTTGTTCCTCGCAAGGATAATCTGCAATTGGATGAATGCTGGCAGAGAACTTGGAAGAGCATCTCTTCCATGAGAAGGCACTCTACGTGTGTCAGGGTAACTTGGAAGAGGTTTGTAGAGGACAAGGTTGCTTTCAGACAACCTGCTGGAGTCACTCACCAAATCCCTCAGGAACTGCAGCATGTTTTGACCACTCATCGCTTGAACACTGCTCAATGACCCAGGGTTTGGGTGGTTCAGGTCGGAAGGCCTGAACATTTTGCCCACTTTGCGATCAAGCTTGTGACGTGGGGTGCAATAAGGTATGGGTTATTTTGCAGGCACCCAAAGCTTTTTCAAGAAGAGGAAGAAAACTGACCTTCTTGACTTACAAGCAAAAACAAATAATTGTGTAAGATGCTTTATGTCACCTACAATATAAAAATTTTCTCAGGATACTCTCTAACAAGCACTCTGCTGTAAGTAAAAAGAAAAAAAAAAGATCTGGCTTCAACTTTACTCCCAAACTGCCGAGCTGCCAAGCTGGCTCAGCGTTGCAGATGAGTTGTAGCATTGCAATTACATGCTGCGTTGATGCCACCTACAGGCATTAATACCAGCCTTTCAACAGATCGGCCTGCCAAGCTTTCAGTGTACTTTTTCTGCCAAATATGTTCTTTTTTTCTTTTTTTCTTTTCTTTTTTTTTTTTGGACTGCAGTGAAAGACTTGAGAGCAGTCAGACCCTCGTCCCATAAAAACATTTTGTTCAGCTTGTTAAATATTAAGACAAGTGTTTAATTCATCTGATCCACTAACCAAACTTGCTTTGTCACTTGGCTACTGTGATTACGAAGCAATGAGGACACCGGAATCAACTTTTTCACGTGCCCTTTGTAGTGGGTGGGTGGCAAGTGTTAAAGCAAAGATATGACCAGAAGTCATATGCATCCTCCAGCCCAAAACCCAGCAGTTTGGGGGTGGTAAGCAATGCAAGGAATAACCATGGTGTAACCACTTCTGGGGATTTAGGCAAGGAGTTTGAGGAGCCCCTTTTTATGCACATATATATATATAGCCTGGATGTTTTCATGAAGGCAAGCGAAGGGGGCAGAAGTTTGCCATCAGCAGGACGTCAACACCTCCAGCGGGACTGCAAAATTTCACGTTTTCTTAGGGAAAAGTAAGTTTTTGAAAATCAGGAGGGAAGTGCCACCTGGTGGACTGCTGTCCACGTCTCTCCACAGCCAGGCTCTCCCCAGAGCTTTCCTGGGCATCCACTGACCCCATCCGCATCCTCAGGCTGGAGAAGATCACAGGTCCCGCAGCTGCCGTCTCCTTGGAGCTTAACTTCCTGATAATTAAGTCAGAACACGCACAAGATAATTAAAAGGAGCTCTTTTTAATTCATTTTAGAGTATATACTATTAACCAGCCACAAAACAGCCTGTTGTTCGATAGAGACACTCGGTTCCACTCTAAATACTTCACAGATGTTGCCGCTTTTTTGCCGTAATCTCCGTGGTTTCCCTGCAGTCAGCCCGCTGCGGACAGAGCTATTTTTGCTCTCCAGCCTCTCAGGCTGCCTGCCTGGGAGCTGTCGGCACAGGAGTAACTTGGGCAAGTTCACATCACACCGCTCTGACAGCTGCTCTCCCTGTGGCAGGTCTGGTTTTCAGAGGGCTGACAAATTCCAGTCGCTCCCTGAGGCCAGGCTGTGCTGGTGTCAGTGCTCCCCTCCACAATCCCACTTTTAAGAGACAGCAAGCATGTTAAAGCTCTCATTTATTTACAGAACTGCCACAACAAGTGGGGCAGCCTTCATTTTCTTTAGGAGCGGGTTGTTAGCCCCATCTCTCAGCTCACTCAAGCTCAGAGCAACCTCACGGCTCCCCATTAACTACGGATGCCACCAGAAAACACACAAAGAGCAGTCAGAGGAGCTCGTTTTACTCCTTAACATCTACTGCTGGCTGCCACAAACTTCTGCCAAGGCATTTCCAGTTTCCATGCAGGTTCACTTACAGCTGGAAGGAGCATTAACTGCTTCATTAAAGATAAACAAAACTCGTGTGCGTCTGTCCTGCTGTGTCCACGGCATGACATCTGGTCTGGAAAGCAACCCTGGATGTGCTTAGGCATGTAGGTGACGTTAGTAGTGCAGCCACAGGCAGTTTTGGACACACAGCTTATACATACATTTCAGGTTCTAATCCCATTACCAATCTGTTGGCATAAATGGTGCAACTGGCATTAGGATCTGAGGGAAGGCCAGGAAAAATCAGGTTTCTGTACTAGAAGCTTCTGTCTTTCATTATCTTCCTATCTTTAGTGTGTCTTCTCCGACTCCCTCCTCCATTACCTGTGCCAAAGATGCCTTTGCATTCATTGCTTTCTTCTGTAATGCCTTTCTCAAGTTCCCACAGGTCCCTCCTGCTCACCTCTACCCTTCTCTTTCCATTCCTCTGTTTACAAGAGGAAACAGAAAGGAGCTGCAATTTGGGCACACTCTAAAGGTATTATTTTCAGTCATACCAGTTTCCTTTATCAACACTGGGATCACTCAGGAGCATGGACTGCTGCAAGCTGAGCTCCAGCCAGGGACTTGTAGCCCTTGGTCAGACTTCCCCAAGCTTGGTTACTGCACGGGGGATAGTCCTGTGACTTAGGAAATCCAGGGTCAGTCTGGGGACACAAAATCCCTTTGGAAGTTTTGATAACTCCTTTAACCTCTACACGATCATTCTCTTGACCTGTCAGCATACCATACATAAAACAAGGATAAGGCTAATTTTTACTTCTCAGTGATACAGTGAGGCAGTACCACATGGCATTTAGAGGGAAATAAAATCCAAATCGCAGAATCACAGAACTGTAGGGGCTGGAAGGGACCTCCAGAGACCACCAGGTCCAACTCCCCTGCCAAAGCAGGTTCCCTAGAGCAGGCTGCCCAGGTAGGTGTCCAGACGGGCCTTGAATATCTCCAGAGAAGGAGACCCCACAACCTCCCTGGGCAGCCTGTCCCAGTGCTCCGTCACCCTCCCTGTGAAGAAGTTCTTTCGCGTGTTGGTGTGGAACTGCCTGGGCTCCATTTTGTGGCCACTGCCCCTTGTCCTGTCCCCATGGAGTACTGAAAAGAGGTTGGCCAAATCCCTCTGTCTGCCACACCTCAGGTATTTGTAACCATTGAGGAGATCCCCTCTCAGTCTTCTCAAGAGCCTGAGCAGCTTTTGGCATGGTGGCAGGAGTTGGGCTCTGACCCACGTTCAAGTCCCCCAGCCCGCGAGCTGGGTTAAAAAGCACACTAATTAAACATCATTTTGTTGGTTTTTATTTTATTTTATTTCTTCTGTTTTAACGCAGATGGGCTTCTCCATGGCAGCGCAACGTCCTCACGCGGTGTGATTTACGCTCAGATGTTGGTCACGGCTGGTTAGGTCACGCAGAGGCAGCCCTTCAGCCCCGCCGCCTCATTAACGATATTTGGGTAAAAAAATGTCTATATTTATATTGCCTCGTGTGCTTCACTGCCTGCAATTACACACTGAGACAAGCCAAAGGCATAAAATACACACACATACCGCCCGCCCCCGGCCTGTACACGCAGGAAACAGCTTCCTGCGCCTTTCTCTGCATTAATCTTTATTTTGGGGTTAAATAAACTCAAGCCCGGCCCTGACGAGCTCCCCTCACCCGCCCCCCCCCCCGCCCCTCACGCACAAAATCTGCCGCGTTGCCATGCCCGATGACGCGCACCCCCCCGATTTTTCTGATTGGTCACTCCGACGCCGCGAGCGTGCGGGGGAGGGGAGAGGGGGAAGCCGCGAGCCGTGTATGAGAGGCGGGCGCTGATTGGTGCGCGCGGAGAGACGCGGAGCGGGATTGGCTGGCGGCGGGCGCGCGGGGCATTGTGGGGCGGCGGCGAGCAGGAAGGGGCTGATGGCGGCCATCGGCGTGCACCTGGGGGCGTCCTCGGCCTGTGCCGCTGTGTACAAGGTGCGGGGGGGAGGGCGAGGAGGAGGAGTAGAAGTAGAAGTAGTAGTAGTAGTAGTAGAAGGAGTAGTAGAAGGAGGAGGTGGTGGTAGTAGTAGTAGTAGTAGTAGTAGAGGAGGAGGTGGAGGTGGTGGTGGTGGTGGTGGTGGAGGAGGAGGAGGAGGAGGAGGAGGAGGAGGAGGAGGAGGTGGTAATAGTGATAGAAGGAGGAGGTGGAGGGAGGAGGTGGAGGAGGAAGTAGTAGTGGTAGTAGAAGGAGGGGGTGGGTGGAGGAGGAGGTGGAGGAGGTAGTAGTAGAGGAGGTGGAGGAGGTAGTAGTAGAGGAGGTGGGAGGAGAAGGAGGTGCTGGGAGGAGGTGGAGGAGGAGGAGGAAGTGGAGATGGAGGAGGTGGGTGGAGGAGGAGGTAGGAATAGTAAAAGGAGGAGATGGTAGTAGCAGAGGAGGTGGGGGAGGAGGAGGTAGGAATAGTAAAGGAGGTGGTAGGCGAAAGTACTGGTAGTAGAAGGAGGAGGAGGTGGTAGTAGTAGAGGAGGTGGCATGTGGAGGAGGTGGTGGTAGTAGAAGGAGGAGATGCTAGTAGTAGAGGAGGAGGAGGTGGTGGGAGAAAGAGGTAGTAGTGATAAAAAGAGGAGATGGTAGTAGCGGAGCGGATGGTGGAGGAGGGTGTAGTTGTGGTAGAAGGAGATGGTGGTAGTAGTAGTAGAGGTGGTGGGATGAGGAGGTGGTGGAGGAGGAGGAAGTAGAGATGGAGGAGGGGGAGGTAGTGATACAAGGAGGAGATGATAGTAGAGGAGGCAGTAGTAGTAGTGATAGAAGGAGGAGGTGGTAGTAGTAGGGGAGGTGGGAGGAGGAGGAGGAGGAGGTGGTGCCGGGGTGGCACTGACAGACATTTCTCCCTGCAGGATGGCCGCGCAGACGTGGTGGCCAATGACGCGGGGGACCGGGTGACTCCTGCCGTGGTGGCGTTCACGGAGAGCGAGGAGGTGAGGGGGAGGTGAGGGGGAGGTGAGGGGGAGGTGAGGGGGGCCCGCCCCGTGGTGCCCCGGGGGATCCGCTCCGCGTGGGGCTCACCGAGCGCCTCTTTCTTGTTCAGGTGGTCGGCTTGGCGGCGAAGCAGAGCAGGATAAGGAACGTGTCCAGCACTGTAGTGAAAGTGAAGCAGATTCTGGGGCGAAGGTAAGCGCACAGGTGGGGAAGGGAAGCTGAGAAGCGCAGTTCTCCCCATGAAAGCTGCTCAGTGTCCAAAGCACTAATGTCCAAGGCACTCTGCTGTCAAGCAGTAGCAGTAAAATGAATCTGGTGCTAACAGCGTGGTTCCCCTGGTCTTAAACATCGATTGTATCATTGAAACTCCTTACCCAACGTTTAATTTTAAAGTGGAGAGATGCAGAGAATTCTAGGCCTGAATTTATTTAGGTTTAGGTCTGGCACTAGAGATGCCACAAAACATTTTAGTGATAACGTGGCTGCGTGTTCCAGCTCTTCCACTAAAGCAGGTGGATGAGAACGTGTCCACTGCATGTCTTAGTGCTTGGTAGATACTTCATTTTTTCTCACAAATAGAGGACAGGCAGCTTATTGCTGTCACCTGATCTCAGTCAAGGCAACAGAAGTGCCACCAGAGTCTTTTATAACTGAATGTTTGGGGTGGTGGGTTACAAACAAATGTGATGGGTTCTTTTTTTGTCACTTTCCACCAGCTAGCAGGTGTTTCTGCTGTTGTTAGCGTGGGGAATGGTGCTTGACAGATAGCAGCAGACGGAACCATTACGTTGTGATCTTTTCTTCCACATAGATGTATCCACAGTGTGAAAAGAGGAATCTTGCCTAGAGTGTAGCTTCTTCGTGTACTGTCAACATCACCAAGATGAATTTCTGCAGTTACCCCGGAGCATATGGTTTATCTTGCTGTTCTGTTTTTGTCTTCACAGCTCTGGTGACCCCCAAGCACAGAAATACATTGCAGAAAGCAAATGTTCGGTGAGTATGAGCTATTTTTTTTGTTGTTCTCAGAATAACTTCTCATTTTATACCATGCTACTTTGCATTTTGTGCCACACTGGTTGTGTTCTGCAGCAATCGGCTCTCCCAATATGAAGTTTGTTTGCTGCTGTATGGAATGTGTTCCTCTAGAACGTGTTTCTTTCTCTATTTAGAAAGTAGAGAACTCCGTGTTCGGAGATCTGCTGCCATAATGTAGTCCAGCAGAAAAAAATACATGCATCTCTTGGCCATTCATAAAAGACAATTCTTTTAAAAGTATTTTCAGAACAGTATTGTAGAAGCAGCAAGTAGTTGAGCTGTTTTACTACAGAGAGCTTTTTAATAGCAGAAGGAAGTCTGGATAATACAGGGTTTCCTTGTGCTCTTTGATAAACATTTTGGAAATGTTTTCTTGTCACAGAATGCAAAGTATTCTAGATAAAATAGAAAATACCTACAACCTCCTCCCTTTTTTTATTACTTTGAACAGACACTAAGTAGGTTATTAACAAACACTAGTGTTCAAATTATGCTTCTAACAAGGGTGTGTTGTCTTTGCTTACAGGTAGTTGAGAAGAATGGGAAACTTCAATATGAGATAGATAATAAGCTTATTAACCCAGAAGATGTGGCAAAGCTAATTTTCAGTAAAATGAAAGGTACTTAACAAGTAAAAGCATTTAATAATAATATTTCTAAGCTTGTCCTCACATTTTTAAGATGTGGTCTGTTGGTACTTTGCTTTTAATCAATATGTTTTGCCTGTGTTTATGACAGAAACTGCTCAGTCTGCAATTGGTTCAGATGTAAACGACGTTGTTATCACTGTCCCGTTTGATTTTGGAGAGAATCAGAAAAATGCCCTTGGGTAAGAGGATTCAGATTTTTCTGTTATTTACCGTGCCTAGAGCAGACCTCCTGGCAGGTGAGCAACAGGAGTTCTGCTGGACTTTGCTGTCGTCATGTCTATAGTGTCATCTCAGATGTGGTATTTCTACTGCCTTGTCAGTGAAATGCAAATGATTTTTCAGCCCTCCATAATTTCCCTCCACTTCTCACCAAACTAAATGGTGCTACCTGATTTTATCGAGGACTCTTTATTAGAGAGCAGGTACTGAATACACACCGCTGTTCTGCTTGGAAGTGCAGCCGGAGAACTTCAGTTCTGTGAAAACATAAGTAGACTTTTGCCACAACAGAAGTCAAAGCTGTGCATAAATAGCAGCATTTCTCTCTACTTTCAGTATGTAGAAGACGTTGTGTTGAACTGTCATGAAAAACTTAAAATACACTCGAAGTTAGTCATAAAACAATCTCTCTGGGTATCTGCGGTATGCGTAATAAAACTTTCTACTGCTTTGACATCCGAGTTTCAAAATGACTTCAGGATGGAGGAAACTATTAGGGCAGTTTCAGGGCCACTGAGTGCCAAGAAAACATGTAAAGTTAAAAGTGAGCTGTGGTAACTTGATTTGGAATCAAATCAATTTGACATCTGGTGAAATAATGTACTGAGGAGACTTAAAGCCACAGATGAAGACGCGTTACCCAAGCTTGCTTGAGGGTGGCTTTTTAATCTTGATTTTTTTTTCTGCTGTTTTTATGGGGAATGCATGTCTGATGCATCAGTGTTTTCCTTGACATAAGCACACTGCAGATCCAACTCCCTGAAGAAAGCAGTTGCAACTGACCTTCATTATGCTTTTCTTTTCCCAGTCACTTCTCTTTGTTAATAGCATGCTGTAACCACGTGCTGCATTGATGTCATATCTAGTTTTGATAAAGTCTTAATAACTACAGTGAAATCACTAAAGTAAAACGCAATGCTGTTATGCCTTATCACAGGGAAGCAGCTGCAGCTGCTGGATTTAATGTTATGAGATTAATCCACGAACCATCTGCAGCTCTCCTGGCCTACGGAATTGGCCAAGATTCACCCACTGGGAAAAGGTAAAATCCTAAGATCTTACTCCTTAGATTTAAGCTGCTGTAGTTTAAATCTGCGTGAGGTTTAGCACAGCACATTCTACACAGAGAAATCATAAACGAGGGAATGATGTGTTCCCCTAACAGCCAATACAAAATTAATGATTTGAAGCCTGCTTTTCTCTTGTTCTGAGAGCCAATAGAAATTTAAAGGTTATAAATCTGTGACTTTTAATTAACTCCTTTATTCTATTTTGTAAGAAATTGTCTTAAAGTTTTGTCCCCAGTTTGTATCTTGCTTTTTAATGAGCTGATTGGCTCGAGGAAAAATGTAAACTTCTTAAGCAGACCTTGGTGTTATGTTGTAGGATAAACATGGGCTAACTCTGGCTGTATGACAGTGACTTCTTTAGGGAACATGGTCACTAGTCAGTGATAACAAGACATGCTAAATCCAAACTGCTCAAATCAAATTCACTGGACCAAACTGATAAAACCTTGCAATATATTATTTGGTGATGGTCATCTCAGAAAGTGTGTCAAAGGAAGCATAATTTTATACGACTTGTTAATACTGCTTTTTTTTCCTTTGGCAGCAATGTGTTGGTCTATAAGCTTGGTGGCACGTCGCTTTCTATCACGGTGATAGAAGTAAACAGCGGAATATACCGCGTGCTGGCTACTAACACAGACGACAGCATTGGTGGAGTGTGCTTCACAGAAGCTCTAGCACAACACTTAGCATCTGAGTTCCAGAGGTAGGTTCTGAATTCCAAGTATGTTGTTGGGACAAGAACATCACATGTGATGGTTGCTTATAGAAAAGAATTCACAGAATCACAGAATCATCTAGGTTGGAAGAGACCTCCAGGATCACCGAGTCCAACCTCTGACCTAACACTAACCAGTCCTCCACTAAACCATCTCACTCAGCTCTACATCTCAACATCTTTTAAATTAATGCTAGTTTGGCGGAACTGGTGGGCTGTCTGAGCAAAACGACTCAGATAAAGATACGAAAGGAACAGTCAGCTGCTGGGGGAGTTGGGGAAATAGTTGGGTTGGGGTGAGCTGTGAGGGCTCGGCTATGAACTGTTTTAAGTGATGTAGGCATTATTCTATTGTTTTCAGTCACAGAAGTGGTTGTGTTTGGAGGGAGGGGAATTCACTTCTGTGGGTTTTGTTTTTTCTTGTTGACATGAAGGACCGTGGACTGGCCAGCTTCATCAAGCTGGAGCCTGTGTGTCCTGTCCTACAACAAACAAAACTGCACTCAAACGTACTAGCATTAGATCTAGCTCTTTTTTTCCCTGTCATGGTCAACTACATGGTATTACAGAAGGAGACTTTGGATGAAATAGACTCTTTCAACATGTCTAGTGTTCAGTGTTCTATTTCTTACAGTAATATGATTAAAATTGTTTAACTTGTAGGCCTCTTCTTGCTGTTTCTTCCCGTCACTTCCAGGATCCGTTCAGCCAAAAACCAGTTCAGAAACTTAAATCTGTATGATAAGCATTAATACTTGAGTTCCCAGCAGTGCCTCTACTCAGTGTTCTTCAGTTGAACTTGAAACACGTGCTCTTATTCTCTGTCAACTTCCCGTAATGTCATTGTAGGTAACATTAAAATGTCTACAGAAACATGTTAATACCTTAAACTCATTTTTTTCTTTCAGAAAGTGTTACCACTCAAATGCCTGCCTTTCTAAATAGGCTTTTCTTTTTTAAATGTAGGTCTTGTAAGCACGATATTAGAGGAAATCCCAGGGCTATGATGAAGCTAATGAACAGCGCTGACGTTGCAAAGCACTCGTTATCAACCTTGGGAAGTGCAAACTGTTTTGTAGATTCACTGTATGACGGATTGGATTTTGATTGTAATGTGTCCAGGTAAAACAAATCTTGAGGCTACTCATGTTACATAGAAGTAAGCTTTAAGTTTTTTTTAGTTTGTGTTTAGGATTTTAATAAGCTTTGATTTTTGGTGATGCCGGAAGGCCAACTTGCTTTTTTGAGCTTTCTTTCATGTTATTTCTGTTAATGCATGATCTGTAGTAGTTGAGAGAAACACTAAAGGTATTCTTGTAAATGGTTAAGAGAGACACTCTGAAAAGGTCCACGGAGACCCCATCTTTGGAGTCTAGTTGATGAAAGGGAAATAAACTGTGTAATTAATCAAGGTGCTTTCTCCTGTGCCTCCCATTATTGTTGTTGTTGCTGCATTTTTTCTTACAAAAGAGGGTTTGGGGCTCTTTCATCCAAATGAGCTCCAAAATGATAGTCAGGTATGTCTTAGTGTCTGTCTTTGACAGGTGGAGTGGAAAAATGTTTTTTGTCTTTTTGTTTATAGTGCTGTGTCCTGCTCTTAAGTCTCTTTTCTCTGTCAGGATTAACTCTTTTTGAAGTATTTAATTAAACTTCAGTTGTTCCTCCTGTCACCAGTAGAATTTAGCAAAATAAAATTGTTTTGTGCTGTTGCTGCAGTTGGATCTGGTGAAGTAAGGCATAGTATGCCTGCAAGTGTGAGAAGCTCTACTGTGGAGCTTGTTTGGTTCAGCTGAGATAAGGAATTTGACTTACTGCAGTTGTGCAGAGTAACTTTTGTCTTCAGGCTTGAAAGAGCCTGAAGCAAGCACGTTTTCTTTTAATTTGATTAAGTAACTATTCCTCCATGTAAATCAGGAAGCAGCTTGACTTGCCTCTGAAACTTCAAGAGGTGCGTTTTGATGTGTCTGTTTTAAAGATGAGGGACTTTTTGCTTCTTTATTGTTTTGACTCAGATGTGAAAACTTTGTGTTTTTCCCAAGAATGCACGAAGAAAAAAATCTGCATTCCATGTTAGTGATGCAATCAATAGCAGAGATACTTGCACAACATAAATCACTTACTTGAGATTAATAGTTGGGAAATAAATTTTCTTGATTGCTTAAAAAAAATCTCAATATGAGGTATAGTTAGAGAAACAAAGTATGTTCTAAACATGATTGTTCTTCTGTTCTGGGTTTGTCTAATGGATGACTTTTTTTTTTTTCCCCCTTTAGGGCCAGGTTTGAACTTATCTGTTCCTCACTTTTTACTAAGTGTGTAGAAGCAATTAAAAAGCTCTTGCAGCAAGTTGGATTTACGGCTGATGATATTAATAAGGTAATAATAGAAATCACTTGTCTGTGCGATGCTTTATAGCTCTACAAGAACATTTGGAGGGTTGTTTTCCTTGGACTGAGATTATTTCTGAATGTGTTCAAGCATTTTTGGCTTAAATGCAACAGTGTATATAGAATCAAGGTTATTTGGAGGTTATTTGGACTAAGGTAAAATTAGTCAATGATGGCATTTACTGATGTAAATTGAGGAAATGGTAGAGGATTTGTCCCATTTGGTGTGTTAGTGTAACTTTTGGTAGAGCTGAGGAGTACTTTCTTTAATATTCAGAAGTTTGTTTGCCCTCACTGAGTTTTGGATTGGGTTGGCTGACACTTGAAGAATTCCTGAGTTTCAGCTCGGTCTTACAAGCTGAACAAGATACTTACTGTCTGCTTGGTGTCTGTGTTCCTCCTCCCTTCATTCCTCCTTGGTAGCTTAAACTTAGGAACACATTAGATGCCAAACTTTAAAGCCAAAAATGGTGATTAAAGTAGTAAATATAACTGGTTGCTTCAAATGTCTCTTTCTGTTTGGTACAAAAGTGACTTCATCTAAATTCCTGTGCACCAGTCTGTGGTAAATACTGCTCTACGTACTGCTTGTGGAATTGGTGCATGAATTCTGCAGCGAAGGTGAACTGGCACTTGTAATGATACTGGATGCTATTTCAGACTCCTAATTAGTGTTACCACCAAAGCTGTGTCACATCCAAATTACAGTTGTAGGATAATAAAGCATTCTAAGCCACTGTTCAATAAGTGTCTTCTGTTTTCTCGTGGAAATATTTTTAAAGGTGCTGTCTGCTCAGGCCTTAATGGTGTGGGTTTTGTTTTATGTTTTAAATGTATTAAAAATAACCTAATTCTACAGCTCTTAAGCTATGCTTTATGCTAAGAAAAGTGTGAATTAGCTTGATTTTAAGATCTAGTTTTAACATGAGGAACGAGGAGAAGAATTTTTAGTGTGAGGGTTATCAAACGCTGAAAAAAGGGCTGGCAGGGGTTTTGGAAGTTGTATTTGTAGAGCTGCCTATTGTAACTGGATGTGTTCTGAGCAGGAGGTTCGACTAGGTGACTTACAGATACAGGTGCTAAAATATCCCAGAGGGGTTTACACTTCCATTTTGCAGGTTGTAGCCTTTTCTTATCTTCTGAAGCGAGGTTTGAAAGCATTCTTTTGTTTTTCAGGTAGTTCTGTGTGGTGGGTCTGCTCGAATCCCAAAGCTACAGCAACTGATCAAAGACATTTTCCCAAACGTGGAACTTCTGAGTTCAATTCCTCCCGATGAAGTTATTCCTATTGGTGCAGCAATAGAGGCAGGGATTCTGCTAGGGAAAGAGAATCCATCATTAGAAGAAGATGCATTCTTTATTGAGTGTTCTGCCAAAGATATTCTTTATAAGGTAAGGCTAAAAATTTGTTTAGCCTTTGAAAATACTATAATGAATACATAGAACCGCTTAGGCTTTGATATTAAAGAAATAGTATTGTTTTAATACGCTAATTAGCTTTAAGTGGCCATTTAGATTTATCCAAATCGTTGGAGAAACTCCTATTGACTCAAAGGGGGATGGATTGCATCTTTGTTATTTCCTTAATTGCCATTTCCTCGTCACTGCTGGATTTTTTTCACTTAGAGAAATTTCAGGGATTTTTCTTGAATTGCTATTATGGTAAATACAGCAGAAGGAGTGAATCTTGGATTTCTTTGCTCATGGAGCACTGTTACAAAGCATCTAGCTCACTGAAGTACTTAGAAAGGCGTGAATTTGTTCTTTCTTTTTAAAGGGAGTAGACGAGTCAGGGGCTGACAAATTCACAGTGCTATTTCCATCAGGGACACCGCTACCAGCTCGAAGACAGCATACCCTGCATGCTCCTGGAAACACGTCTTCTGTGTGCCTTGAGCTGTACGAGTCATTAGGAAAAGGTCCTATGAATGAAGAAAACAAATTTGCACAGGTGAGTGTCTGCACGTGCAAGATTTAATGTGAACTACTTGGAAATTAAGTGGATCTGGGAAAAAAAAAAAAAAAAAGAACCAACCACACTTACCAGAACCTTATGTAAAAAAAAAAAAAAAAATCAGAATTGAATTCATCTGTCTAAAAATTGTCCTTAAATGTTATTCTACAAATGTGTTATGAATTACTGAAGCATCTTTAAAGAAATTTCCCTCCTGAGTTTCTAAATACTTGTCTGACTTTGATGTATTGGCACTACTGTGGTGCAGCTCATCTGGGACAAGAGCCCATAACCAGGTGTTCCAGTAGTACATAGATCACCAGCACTTCAGAAATAAAACTGCTCGAGGTAACGGTGTTGCTAGTGCATGTACTAATTATCATGCATATCACTTTTTTCATTAGACTGCTGTGTAAGGATTTTAAAAAAGGATTGTAAAATCTTTCTCTGTTAAACAGATTGTACTCCAGGATTTAGATAAAAAGGAGGATGGCCTACATGACATATTAACTGTTCTCACTATGAAAAGGTACTTATCATATTTCTTGTTCTGATGTTTAACTTGCTGCTTCACACTTCTTAGAGAAAGTTTAGTTTCGTGTTAAGAAATTTCAGCATTTCCTTACTTACTGGGCTCTGCCCTAGCTGGGGCAAATTCTGTAAGAATGCGAGGAATGTGTGGGGTTTGTTTGTTTGTTTTTTTTAAGGCAGCGCTTTCCGTGCCTGCGTTCTTTGATTGCTATGGAAATAAAACCTAACACAGTTGTGTAGATGACTTCTAGCAACTTGAGAGCTGCTGATCAGTTTAACCATGCTTGAGAGCAGCAGGTAGTTCTGCAGAATGCACACACTTCTGAATAACTGAAGTTAAATCATCCTTTTATTAGTTGCTGATGAATACTAATGAATCCCTGAAGGACTTACAATGCTGCATTTATGAAAAAGACCTGTGGCCTTTTCATTTTAGAGTCAGGGTTGTTAAGCATAAAAAACAATGCCATAGGAAATCCGGTTTTATAAATCTACTTTTTACAGAACTACCTGTTTTTTACAGGGAAAATACAAAGTGTCATATGGTTGTGGTAGGAGAGGTGGGATGGAATTGACATAGAAGTGATTTCTCAGACTTCCCTTGGTCTTATGGTTGGCCACTTTGGCTTATGTGAAATAGTCAAAGTAGTTTACAAAGATAACGGTGGAATTCCAAGTAATCAAAACATGTTTGTCTTCTGAGGACTGTACTGGAATTCTTACTGTTTTTCAAACTAATGAGAAAGTTGTCTAGATGTTGCTGAGAAACTAAATCCCTACATGCTATTTGAATACAAAATACTTTCATTTTCTTAAGTTAGCTGTCAGGTTTATTAATTCTGTATTAATAATCTTAACTTTTAAATACCTCCTTAGCCATGCAGAAATTTGCTCTTAGCATTAGTGAGAAAAATCTTTTCAGCTATTTACATGCAACTGTGAGGCACAGAAAACTTCATTATTTTAAGGGTTTTGGTAATGCACAGAGCAGTGAAAGTTTACTAGAATGCTTCCTATTTCTGTCTGAATCTTAAGCGTGACTTGCATGCGTAGGTGAAGTAGGATTCAGTGTTATCTTTTTTTAAAATGAAGGCTTTTCTCTTTAAGAAGATCCTCGGTATTTAAAAAGCAGTAGTCTATAAGAGTTATTGTGATTTGAGAAGATGCACTTATCTGTTGGTTCCCATTAGGCTGAGTTCTTAATGTAATTATTTTGAATATTACTACATACTGTATTTCTGATCCTGCATTAAATTAACTTAGTTATACTAATAACGTAAACATGTTCCTGAGTCTGTTCCATCATACGTGGAGAAAATGCATGCTTTAATGGAGAAGTATCCAAGTACTGAACACAGTAATTTCATAAATACGTTATTCCGTGGATATTTTGATGCTTATTTGGCTTCCATTCTTCTGCATGAAGACTACTATTTATTCTCTGTAGAACATATAATAACATACTAAATGAGATGGTCCTAAATATACCTTTTTTTTCTTTTTTTTTTTTCCCTAGGGATGGATCCTTACATGTTACCTGCACAGATCAAGATACTGGAAAGTGTGAAGTCATCACTGTTGAAGTGGCTTCATAGCCTCATTTAAAAGGCAACGTTATCCTGAGTTGATTTTGTCTCTCCTTGGCTTGTCCACCAAAGTGGTGACTCTGAGGTGTCTTTAATGATTCATAGAGAATTGTAATAAACTGAAGTAAAACATAAATTTGCCACCAAGTCTGTTTGGAGTGGAAGATGTGGTGCAAAATGTTAATCTAAATAGGAAGATAACAGAGCATTGAATTTATCAGCACCTTTTAATAAAAATTTCAAAGAGCATATCTCAGGTTTTTGGTTTAGCAACAATGTATTATGTAGTCTGAGGACTAATCAGGTCCTGTACCCATTCAAACAGTATACCTGTGGCTTCAACCAGCATAGCACTGAACCAGCCAGAGCTAGATACGTGAAAATCCACTCCCAAATAACTGTACAAATCATACTTAACCTGCGTGGTTTCAATATTGCCCAAAACCAAGGAGGTGATGCCCTTTTGAGCTGGCATCTTGAGCAGGATTTTTTTTTTTTGTGGCGTTACTGTAAAATGGTTTTGTGATGTTACCTGGAAAACACGTGTAAGGGTTATATGTGCTTATTTATGTGTTTATTAATAAATAAAAAATTTTATACACATGCTGGTATTCTCCATACTGTGGCACTGTTCCAATCTGTATATAGGTATATATTTGTTTGGCTATAATCTGACATACTGTTTGTTTTGTTTTTAGATTTAGGTAGGGAGGGAAGTAATAGAAAGTGGAACAGGCAGCTGTAGTTACAGGATTTGATGGTCTCAGTCTTGCGTAGAGTTGAGAAAAGCAGCAGTTCAGCCCTTAGGTGGGGCCAGATATAATTTTGTCAGATATTCAGAGTAACCCAGTAGTACCTCAAAGGCATAAACCAAAACTAGAGAGAGGGATGCCAATCTGGATTCGAAGAGACTTGGATTCAACTACTGCTTTCCTACAGCTTTCCCAAGTTTGTCTTGAGCTCCTCAGTTACCTGTTGCAGGACATGCATTTTCATATTCTTTATACCTTATAAAATCCTATGTAGATATAAATCTTACTGCATTTCAAACATAATTCTGGTTTACCAGACTAAGCATTTGATTTGAACTTTTAACACTCAGAAAATTTTACCTCACCTAGCACTGGCTCCTTGGTGTCCTGAAGGTAAGTGAATAAATAGTTCATCAGTTCCTGTCTGGAAGCTTTTAAAAAGGGTCTTGGAAAACCTAAAGCCTTACTTTGTGTGGGCAGTGGAGTCCCTTAGCCCCATACTGTTGCACATTAACATCAGATTAGAGTAAGTCCTTGAGGAGAGACTGAGTGCTAGCTAGTGGCTGGGCATCTCTGGGGCGTGTATTTTGTGCTCAATAGTACAAACTGCTGAGGTTTGGGGATGACTTGAACAGCAGACCTCATTTCTGGGAAGCGTATTGTGGTGAGAGAATATATTTTTGGTTCCAAGTGCCTGAAATATTCCCCTTTGACTCCTGAGGTCAGTATCCAGTAGAGAACCAGGTTGGGGCCTCAGGGCAGCCTTCCTGGGGCCTCAAGTTCCCCCTGCCCCACGAGTGGATGCTTAAAGCGAACAAAGGAGCCTGGGCTTTCCTTCACTTGGCATACGATAAAAAAGATGGGGTCTGTAAAAGCCACTTTTACGTATGGTTTAGGTTTAAAACTATGTAAGATCCGTTAAAGCTGCTTTAATATACGGTTCAGGTTTAAAACTTGATGTAAGAGTTTTAGTATTAATGGGGGGGGAGCTGAAGTCTTGCTATGCTTATTTGATGGGGGTTAATTTCCCTTATAGCTGTTAGTTTTGTAGGTTTGTTTCTGTGGAGGAGTCGGTGTGTGGCGGAGAAAAGTGTTGGGGGGGGGAGGAAAGTGTATGTTAAAGTAAGGTGAAAAACGCTTTATTTTTATTTTTTTATTGTAGTTAGAAAACCTTACCGCCTTGCCCTCACCCCCACCCCTTAACCCTCTCCTTTCTCCGTTTACACCCCCAAGAAAAACCCTCCCTAACCGTTACGGTGGTGGAGGGGGAAGAACGGGGCCGCCTCTGAGGCGCCGCCATGGCCCCGCCCCGTGCTCCACGGAGGGGGGGGGGAAGGCGGAGCATGGCGGGCCCCGACCCGCGCCTGGCGCCTGCGGCCCCCTCCAAGATGGAGGGCTGGCCAGGAGGTGAGGCCGCCGGGCACCGAGCCCCTCGCTTCCCCTCCGCCTCGCCGAGAGCTGAGGAGGAGGAAGGCTCGGGGGGCTGAGGGAACCGCCGCCGAGCCCTCCCACCCCCCTTTCCTCTCCCCGTAGCTGGAGCCTGGCAGCCCGGGCTCGGCGGTGTGGTGCGGTGGGGGGTGGGTTGGAGTTGGGGTTTGGGGTTGGGGTGGGGTTTTTTTAGGGGTGTGGGGGGGAGGTTGGAGGCCGGAGGGGTGAGCACGGTGTTGTGGGGGGGTGCTTGAGGTAAATGTGAGGGGAGAGGGGTTGGGGCTGCTGTAGGGGGGTTGGGGGAAAGGCAACCGCCTCCATTCCCTCCCCTCTTCCTCCTCATTCTCCTCATCCTCTTCATTCTCCACCTTCTCCTCACTCTCTTCTTCCTCCCCTCAGCCCCTCACCGCCTCACCACCTTCCCAAACTTCCCCCCCTTTACCCCTTCAGCCCCCAGCAGCCTCCCTCCAGCTCCGCGATCCTTCTGGAAGAGCCTCGGGGCCAGGACTCCATCAGTCACCCCGGTCCTGTCACAGGAGCTGGGGTCCCCTACAAGCTGCAGGGCTCTTGGGGTCCCTTTGGAGGTCCCGTTGAAGAATGGAGGCTGGCTCGGAGCTTTGGCTCGGTTACGGGATGCTTTCACCGTAGGGCAACGCCCTCCCTCGGTCTTAAGGCGCTTTCCACCCCTGGAAGCGCGTTGCCGCAGTGCCTGCCCTCCAGAGCGTTGGTGGTTCCCTGTAAGTATGCGGCCAGGCACGCCGAGCCGAGGTTCAGGGAGGGAATCGTCGCCGTGCTTCTGCCTTGAGTCTTAGGGTTAAAGTTGGAGAGACGCCGAAGGCGTGCGAGAGGCCGCTGGCGCAGGTGGTACCGCGGGGACTTCGGGTTGAGGCACGTGGAGTGCATAACGGGTTGAACTCGGCCGAGACATTAAATAGGATTCTCTACCGATTTTCTTATTGTAGCCTGGTATGTGCCATGTCTAGCCTCACTTGAGACCCTCCAAGAATTATGTAGGAAGGAAAATCTCAGATGTAAATCCATTGGAATCACCAACAGGAGTCTAAAGAGTTATGAGGTGGAATATTTGTGTGACTACAAGGTAGAAGAGGTAAGAGAAACACAGACCGATGTGATCACTCTTTCAGCTGGAATTTGGAAGCGAGACAAAGGTAGTTTTGCTCCTAATATAAAGAAACAGGCTGCGAGTGCAAAGCCGTTGATTACATCGCATGAAATATCATTTAAACTTTGAACTGTAAACAGAAAGCAGTGTAGCTACCTCTTTCAGTACGTTGACGGAAGTTTTGTCCTGAAATTACAGAGATTTTGGAATACAAAATGCCTCACCTTTATATATCTAGAAGCAAAACCCTGATGCTTTTAGGTTGTAGCTCGGTATGTCTTACGATGCTACTTTATTTGCAGGCTAACTTTGTTTTTCTCTCGAATGTTGTAGTCTGGCTGATGAAGAGTTAGGGCCATGTGCTGCTGCTGGATTCCTATGGTTTGTTCTTGCCGGTGGAATTCAGTATCAGGATTTGGCCTTGTTACATTTACTATGGTTATTTGGCTCTTGTAAAATACATGCAAAGCGTGTGCTTCTCGACTGTAAATACAATATGAAGTGTTTTAAACAGATTGCTTCTTTAGGAGCATGGTTGATAAAGGGCAAATAGTGTTTTTTTTGGCATCTGCTTGGAAAGTTTAGGATTTTATTTTTTTGTTCTGTGTGTGACATGACTATATTCTGCTTATGCATATGAGTCACACAACTAGATAGTTTAATTTTCGTAACTGCTTTAAGAAATTAGCTTCCTGGTTTAAGATTAGTGACCTGAGTTCTTCTCAGCTGTGTATTTCTGTGCCCCAGAGTTTCCAAGTTTCCACTGCCCGTGGAGTATCCAAAGTTGTGCTCTAAGTTAATCTGCCAACAGCAAACTTGCTTTTTCCCTTTCTCCCCAGTTCTAATTGTTTTGGGGCCATCAGGACCTTCTGTACTGTGTGGCATTTCTTAACTGCGGAACTCTGCATTTCAGTAAACAGAAGTGTGGCTAAATCTGTGTGTTTCTGTATTTCAAGGGCACAGAGTACTATCTTGTGAAATGGAAAGGATGGCCGGAGTCTTCGAATACTTGGGAACCTCAGAAAAATCTGAAGTGTCCATTGCTTCTTCAAAACTTCCTTAGTGACAAGAATGAATACTTGTCTCGAGTGAAAGAAGGCAAAGCGCTGAAAGTGAGAAACCACGTTAAAGCCTTGAAACCTGCGGTCGCAGATTACATTGTAAGGAAGGCTAAGCAAAGAATAGCTCTGCAGAGATGGAAAGAAGAGCTCAACAGGAAAAAGAATCATAGAGGAATGATTCTGGTAGAAAACACTGTGGATCTCGAAGGTCCTCCTTTAGACTTTTACTACATTAATGAGTACAAACCTGCTCCGGGAATAAATGTAATCAATGGAATAACGACTGGCTGTGAATGCTCAGACTGCCCTGCTGAGAAGTGCTGTCCAAAGGAGGCTGGCTTTATTTTGGCTTATAATAAAAAAAAGAAGCTGAAAATCCAGCCTGGCTTGCCCATCTATGAATGCAACTCATTTTGTAGGTGCGGGCCCGACTGCCCTAATAGGATAGTACAGAAGGGCACGCAGTATTCGCTTTGCATCTTCCGAACGAACAATGGACGAGGCTGGGGAGTGAAAACCCTCCAGAAGATTAAAACCAACAGTTTTGTGATGGAGTATGTCGGAGAGGTATGTATTTATCTCATATGGATCGATTGTTTACGGTGAAGGAGGAAATAAGAGCTTTCTCCTGGTTTTAACACTTGGCGTTTGCTCTATAACAGAAGTTTTTCTGCTTCTGGGCAGAGGAATACACTGAATAGATGTTAAAGCTGGCAGTAAAATTACCTCGTCCAGTATATTCTCCATTCCAGAGTATTGTACAAGGCTGAATGTGAAGAGAATACTCGTTACAGAATTCCTGTAGATATGTGCCCTAGCAGTATTTCTAAAGATGAGTCCTTTTCTTTCCTGGCAGTCGCATTCCTCATTCTTCCCTTATCTTTATTGTAGTTTTTGCTGTTCCCCAGGCACACTTGTTACCAAACTCCCCACCCAGGCTCGGTCCCTTTTCTGTTCTGTCTGGATAATCTGTCTCATGCTGTTCCAAAGCAGAACTTCAGTGCTGCAAAGTGCAGACTCTACGTTGCCTTGTGTTATCTGGTGCAGCTCTGTCTCAGGGCTTTTTACACCAGTAGCTCCTGGCAGCCTCTCTGATCCACTCTGGTGTGCTTCTGCCACGTATCTGCCTTGCTAATAACATGACTCAGAAGAATTAATTCTATCCCCACTTACAAATGTTTGTGGTCTTCATTGTATTTATTCTTGCCTCAAATCTGTTAACTTTGCAGCCTTTTAATAAAACCTTGTCAACTGACAGGAGACTGTTGTGAGTGCAAAATTCTGTTACTGAAAGCAAAAAAAAGTACATTTATCCTCCCATGTGAATTGGGTGATTTCCTACTGCTGAATAAGTTCTCAAATCTGGTCTGTCAGAAATATTTGAGGTGTTTTTTTTTTCCAATTACTACTTTTATCCGTCCTGCTGCCAAATTGTGATATATATATATATATATTCAATATATAAAATTATTTTTTGCTGATTGTGCACAACAGAATACATTCAAAATATCAGGCTGCAGGTGAAGTTTTTAAAGCTTAATTTCATAGATTCAGCTTTGCAAAGTGGTGTGGAGACCTAAGGTACCATGAAACCAGGAATTCCACAGAGGCAACAGCATCTTTCATTACAGACAGAAATCATAGGAAGAATTGTAAAGCCTGGTAACTGCCGTTCTGCTTCCATACAAATTAGAGAGAGAAAATAATTTTAGTTTTACATTAAGTTAACAAAAGGTTTTGTGGGTGTAATGAAAGAACTGGATGGCTAGAAACTCCCATGGTTTATTTGGCTTCATCAAGACACTTAATGCAAGTGATGATTTTTTTTTCCTGAGGTGAAGTAGTGCACCAAGCAAGTTACACCAGACAGCACACGTGCTGTTTTTCTTAAGCAAAGTTTTCCTGACTTGATTGTGATGTGTGTTTTAATTCAGTAATAGTTAATAATATGATGCAGGTTTCTTTTTTCTCTCTCTTTAGGTGATTACAAGTGAGGAAGCAGAGAGACGGGGCCAGCTCTATGACAACCAGGGCAATACGTATTTGTTTGATTTGGACTATGACTCAGACGAATTTACAGTGGATGCAGCTCGCTATGGAAATGTGTCCCACTTTGTGAATCACAGCGTAAGGCCTCATTTCATATCCTAACTGCGGACAAAATCACCCCAGTTGTGCCAGAAATGCTCGCCTACTGTGAATATTTTACTGTCTTGTTCACCGTTTTTCTGAAGTAGCGTGTTTTATTCCAGCACAGTCCAGTCACATAGAACATAACAAATATAATGGCGTACTTAGCTGTACTCAGAGTGAGGCTGCCTACACGAATCTGGGAATGTGAGGCTGCCTCAGGTGGACATCTGGTAGTTCCAGGGGAGTCACCGCACTACCAAAATAGGGTTTGTTTGGTTTTCAAATAACCAACTGGCATAACGCAGGAGAAACACTTGATCAAGTCAGTGAGGAGTTAAAGACAACGGAGCTGCTGCGTTATTTTGTAGCAGGGCAGGGGAGGGTGTGTCAAATACCCTTCAAATATTAGTAGATGAAGAAAAAATTGCTATTTTCTTTGGCATTTTTCTTGTGTAGATACCTTTTCCCATTCTTAGTATCAAATCTAAATTTGCCAGAGAACCTGAAAGTGTATTTTCTATAGGAAACTTTTGTTGTGTTTTATTTGCTATCAATTCAAGTACCTACAACACAAAGGCTGAGCTGCATCTGTAAAAGAATTACATGTTTTAGTTCAGGAATGAGGTATTTGTGAACGATGTGGTGTGTACGAGGTCTGCACTCACTGTTGTACAAATAAAGTAAACTCGTCTTCAGGTCAGTGAGCTGATGACATCATTTGTGTGTCATGCAGGCTTGTTAGGGAGGAAAATGAAGGGTTTTAGAATTGCAATTGCTTGCTTTTGGAAGTGGCAATAAATTATTCCTGCACTTGAGTGCAGAGTTAGAAGTCTAACTTCAGTCCTGCTTTTGTAATGTGAAATATTTTACCGTTGAATAGCAGAAAAGCGTGCGTGCAGTTTAACAAACTGTCTTACAGACTGCTTAGACTTAATCTAGGAAAACTGAAAAAGTAGTTTCTAGTTCCTGCCTAGTTTATTTGACAGGTTCACCCCTCCCTGCCTGTAGCATATAATTCAAAAGCCAAGCAGGATAGCGATTAGAAATAAAAATTTACCTATAGTTTGAGAATGTTATTTCTCTTTTTTTCTGACCTGAAATCAACCTTTACTCTCATTATTCTATAGTTAGGTTTATGTGGCTTGAAACGCTAGGTTGTTCTTCTCTTCTCAGCTTTAATTATTTTTGTGGGTTCAGTAAGTAAATCTTAACCCCAAATATTAGTTGTTTCGTTTGCCATTTTTTTCCTTGCCATATTTTGAAGGTGCCATTTTTTTAACTAGGCTGTTAGATATTCCTGTAGTCTCAGTACCTTGTAAAGGTTATCTTCTTTAAAGAGCTCTACTCTGAACGTTCTCCTTTAATGCTATTTCAAAACTGGAATTTGTTGATTTCGGAAGATAACTTGATTTCAGACCTCTGTCACTGAGAGAAGAGCCATTTCCTCCACTTCTTTTCAGTGAAACTTCTGTTTTGTTTTGTTTGTTTGTTTGTTTACCAGAAACCACATTATTTTTTTCTTTACAGTGTGATCCAAATCTCCAAGTCTTCAACGTGTTCATTGACAACCTCGACCTGCGTCTTCCTCGAATAGCACTGTTTTCCACGAGAACCATCAAGGCTGGAGAAGAGCTCACCTTCGACTACCAGATGAAAGGTCTGCAGATTTCAAACCTGTTCTCGGGGGAGGTGTGGGGCATTGGCTAATGTTGCAGGCTGACTGATAGCAGCATTTTAGGTGCTCAGAGCAGAGACTTGTGACTGGAACCTCTGTCAAGGCGGCTTATTTTAAAGATTTGTTGCAGGGGTGCTCAATATAATGGTCAGGGTAAAAAAAAAAAAAAAGTGTGTTTGGATACCTTTAAAAAATTATTTTCTTTCTTCAAACTGGCATTTCAGGTACTTCTTGAGGAATCTGCAGATGTTTAGGAGCACCTTTTTTGAGGTGCTGCAGATGTTTAGGAAGAAGGAAGGTCCAAAAAACTGACTGTTGTTTCGCTGGGCTGGATACAGTGATTATAGTTGATTTTTTCCGTTTGGGAATTCTTCCTCCCCTCTCTCCCGTCCAATACACTGTAAATATTTTTAGTTTATCTGGCAGGGAGTTCTGTGTGTCAAGCTCTGTTTGTCTGCAAACCACTAAGCCATAACAAACGTGTCGTTCGCCCAGCTATTTACTTCCCAAAGAAGCATTTACTTATGCTCTGGAGCTGCACCTCATTCTTGTCAACACTCTCTTTCAGAACTGACAAATTATCTTACTTATATCTCTTCTAAAAACTCCCCCTTTTTGTGGTGTGTGTGATGCTGATGCTGAAGGCAGGTTGCAGTTTTAGCTGACCAGGATGAAGGGCTTGAGTTTGTTGAGCTTTGGATTCTGCTGCTACATATGCTGTGTCGTGTAGTTGTAAACAGAACTCAGCATGGCTTCACGCACAATTCTTTTAAGACCTGAGGTGGTAGGAGACTTTTTGAAGCCATTTGCCTGCTTAGCACGGTTTTGGTCTTTCTTTTCAAACATCCCTATTTGTGTTTGTCTGTGCCACAGGTTCAATAGATCTGACGTCAGACTCTGCAGATGGTCTCAGCCCCTCCAGGAAGAGGATCAGAACAGTCTGTAAATGTGGAGCTGTGTGTTGCAGGGGTTATCTCAACTGAGTTTGGGTGTACAACGTCACAAATACTTTGTTCTCTTCTAAAAGTGTTTTAAGAAGACTCTTCTTTCACACATATATTATTCTTACAGCTAATGTAAACAAATACAATGAAAAGAAGGCATTCTGTTTGTAACTGAAATGGCATTGGCCAAAGAAAGAGATCTAATGTTTCAGGCTGAAACTGGTAACAGAGATTAAAGTTTGATTTCTACAGCACTGTTCTGTAGGAGGGAGAAAGCTGTATGGTAAGAAAACTCTTTAAAATGTACCTAGATTTGAATAGTGAGTGTGAGCTTACAAAGTGTAGGCCTTTTAGGAGCTGATTTCAGTGGGATGAAGTCGTGTTGCATATTTTCTGTACCTTGAGAAGTCTGGAGACATCCAATTTGAGTCCTGAATCACAGCGGACAGTTCCTTTGCTTTTTTTCCCGTTGGTGGTGTTGAACAAAAGAAAGGCTTGGAGAGATTTGCAATAACACTTCTGGCCCCACGATGAAGGAGGGCCGTCGGAGCGTGGCTTGATGAGCGTTCCCAGGAATGCAGACGGCAAAACGTCCGCTGAACTCCACATGAGTCATCAGTGTTAGCAGAGTCCAGACGAAAGGTCAGGTCTCGAACAGTTTTAGCTGATGTCACGTTACTTAGAAGTTTCACAGGTAGAACTTTTCCACTTGTTAGGTTCTGACTCGCAGTTAAGATTCTGGAGGGGATCTGCAGTTCTGCACAGGATTTGTAAATACCGCACTGTTACCAGTTCTGTTACCAGACGCTGTTCTGTTCCCGCTGCGGAGAGCTGGCGGTCATTGCTGAAACAAATCTGGTTTGGAAAGAGATAACGAAGAGGGAAAGCAGCCCGTTGTCTAGCAAAGCTGATGCATTCTGGAGATGGTTACCTGTTAGGTGCAGCAATAGCCTGGGAGTTGATTTGTATTAGCAGTTGGTTCTGATTGTTTTTACATACTGTGACTTTTTTTACCTAGTGACAGATTTTTAAGAGACTAGGCCTATTTTTTCTTGTTGCAGAAATGTTAACTTCAGTGAAGTTAGGCTAGGGACGAGCTACCCGTTTGCTGTAGATGTTTGTAAGATGTTCTTGAATGTAAAGGCTGAGAAACACACAGTTCTTCAGCTGCTTGAATCTTTTTTTTTTTTTTTTTTTTTTTGATTATCTTCAAGTTGACTTGATCTGTTTGTAATGTATGCTAACTTTTGCTTGGCTTCAAAACACTGAAGAGCAGTCGAGTTAGGTTATGAGTGAAGTTCCAGCCAAGGTCCGGCGATGATCAAAGGGCTTTATTCTCATGGATTAAAACGCTTGTAAAACTTGCTTACAAATGGTGTAAGTGTCGGTCGGGTCAGGCAGAATTATGTTGCTCCATAACTGGATGCGAGCTATGTATCATAGGTCAGCTAGTTGCCTTTATAAGGTGCGCTGCTGTTGGCTCAGGTGAATGAAGTCAAGTACCCAGCATATATCAGTTTACTTAATTAGTTAGAAAATGCCTTAAACTTCACATTAATTCCTAGCACTCCAATAAGAGTGTTTCAAAGGATAATACAGGTTGGTTGTTGATGAAGAAGCACAGTTGCATTGGCACTGAACATCCGGCTCGTTGGCGGAAAGTGAAATTTTTATATGCTACGAGGCATCAAAATTAGTTTGGTGGTTGGGGCGAAGAGCGTAGGCCACCGAAAGTGCTCAGTTTTGTAGTCCACAATACAGAGATCCGCGTTGCAATCGATGTTTTATATTGTTCAATGGGGAAAGTTTGCTTAGATTTCAGAGTATCTGCCATTACCAGGCTCACCTGTATTCACACACCTGAATAAACACTGAATCTAGCTGATTTTTAAAATGCCGTTTCTCTCACCTTTTTTATTTCGGTGGAATGTGGAGCTTTAACGTTACCGAACTCTAGATGATCTTTTATCATCTGGAGCTGTGCTTTCTCTTGCATGTAGCCCAGGTCAGCAGTGCGTTCCACGTGGATGGAATCGGCCATCTCCAGCTGCTCAACCTGCTGCCGCCCGCAGCATTTCCTGTCGGTGCAGAAGCGGCCACAGCAAGAACTCGATTCCTTACCAAATCAGTCCCTCTGGCCTCTCCTGTGCGAGGCGACAGGACGGTCCGACACCCTTTTTGACTATGTCTATGCCCAGTTGGATTTAAAGAATCACAAGTAAATGGATTTTGAAAGCTGAAGTCTTACTAGTTGTACTTGAGTTCAGTGTCTGCCTTTCTCCCAAGGCAGCGTGTGTTATCACCAGCATTGAAATACCGCTGATGTTCTCTAAGGATGTGTATGTTACCTCTTGTGCGACAAATAAAGGACCTTTAACTTACATCCTGGGAGGTAACAGTAGTTTGTATTTATTTGAAGTTAGTCCATGGATCCTGTTCCTAATTCAGAAGCTCAAACAGTGTTTATATTTACATGTTCAGTGCATTTGGGATTGCAGTTGGTGAGTTAGCTTAGTATTACACTGTGTCACTTTTAAAACTTGCTGTTCTTAGGAGTTCAGGGGGAAATTGGCCAAATGGGAAGAGAAGAAACTTATTTTCAAATTCTTAAGGAGTCTAAACCAGCCTAGCTTCTGCTTTTGTTTTGCTTTGTGGTCTGGTAGCATCGTCATGGCCACTAGGTCAGTTGTGTACATGCACTTAGAGTCTGGTAACCTGTGCTTTATCCTCTAGCGTTTTGTTTTGGTTTTTTGTTTTGCTTTTTTTCTGAGGTAGCAGAACTAATTCTGCAAGATCATCTGTAAGAAAGCTATTGTCTATTTATTTAATCTCAAAGTTAAGTCAATCCTTTGGTTATTTCTAATGTATGTTTTAGGACTGTGTACGTTAGAATATGCAGTTTGTAAGCTCAGGAACATTTTCTTCTCATAATGTGTGATCTCTAGTATTGCTATCTTCCTATAGGTTTTGATAAAAATAAATTAAATTTAGTTTTTCTCTTGTTGTTGTCATTCTTGAAAGAACAAAATAGGTTACCCTCTCAGCATGAGCTGGAACAGAACGGTTTTCTTTAGAGCTGCCCCCTCTCAATTCCCGTCTTTTAGCAGTGAAAGGACTGTAGCTGAGCACGCAGGAGGAAGTCATGTGTTTCCTTTTCAGTTTATGGCTTAGGGGAGCTGGTCTGAATTTGCAGTATTGACTGGCCTAAAGCAGATGGGGTTCCTGTATGCTTAAGCACACTGGAAATGTGTTCTGCTGTTAAGGGAACGAGCCAACAGACAAGATTCTGCTCTGTATGACTTTATTCACAGAGGTAGATAGGTACAACAGCACTTTGGTTCCCTTTAACCTTGCTGAAAAGCAAAATAAAAATCTGTGCTTGGAATCTGTTACCGAATCCCAGGAACAGAGTGGGTAAGGGAACAGAGGAAGAACAAAGGGATTTGAATAACCTTTAAGTCATGTATCGATGATAGCAAATCTTCATAATTTTTTCCTATCCCTGTTCCCAGTAGCAGAATGATGGCTGGTTTAATGTTTGTGGTTCAATAAAAATAGCAGAAAATTTGATGTACACAAAAGGGAAAGCTGTCATAATGGAAGCCTTTTGATTCTTTGGGCTTTAAGAGCTCACAGAACATTCAGATAACTTCTGGTGTTTAGGCATTTCTTCCTAGACATCAAAATTTAACAACCTGAAGCCACATTTCTGTTGTAGAAGCTAAGAATTTTGGCAAGAAGTTAGTTATGATGGCAAACGTGCATGGAGGACTTGTCTTGCTTTAAAAAAAGAAATCTGAACATGACTGAGTTCAGTAACATGAATGGGATGTTGTGGAAAATGTGGAATTTAAGAGCCTTGAATAACAGAGGTAACAGGTTGGCTTCTGCTGCTGTGATGTAGCTTCCAAAGCAAGTTACTTGTAGTGGCTTTGGAACCAAGCACCTGGCATTTTATTTTTAGGTAGTTCTGGAAAACAACTGAGAGGGACTGATGACAAAGGGGTTGTAGTGAGTTAGATTTAAACCATAGGCAGTGGTGTGTAGTCCCTGCTCACTTTAAAGGCAGAGCAGTTTGATTTAAAGAAATTACAAAAAAAAAAAAAAAAAGGCAGCCAAAACTTCGCTCAGTCATTCTCTATTTAGTTCTGCAGTCCTTTAAAATGACTGCAGTGCAAAGTCGGGATTTCCTAAAGCTGCAGTGCAGCTCTTCACAGTATCTGCATGGCCATTCCTGGAAAATGCCACATTCTTCCCCCCCTCCCAACCTCCCTCCAGTTAAAAATGTAGCTTTGTATTAAAACCTGAGATTACTTGCATAGAAGGCAAACTCTTAGAGCTCATGGTAAAAGTAAACACTAAATTTCATTTAGTGTCCCATCCTTAGGTTTCTCTGCTCTATCTACCTACTTGCAGCCCTGCAAAATCAACTTCAGGAGGTAGAAGGCTTTTATAGTCCCCTCTGGAAGTACTTTTTTAAAATACTTCATGGAAGGAACAACAAAAGTTACAGGGGCTGCAGAATGATATTTATGATAGTAATATGGAAAAAGTGTATAAATTAGCATAAGTGCAAGTAGTAATTGGCACTAAAAAGAAGAAGAATTTGGGGCTTAAATAAAAATGCCCCTATTCTCGTGATTTAATCTGTTCTACCTGGCTTCAGGAGGGTTTTCTCACTATGCTTTCCCCTGCTGCAAGCTTCTTGTACAGGCAGTACAGCTTGTCTGGTTGAGGTAACTCGGCATCGGGGGTCAAGGGAATTTCAAAGTCTGAGGAGCTCTGGGAGTCCCGCTTCAGTTCCAGATCGGGAGCTCTAGAAGCGTCAGGTGTTTCCACCAGCACCTCCTGAACGTGAGCAGTGCCAGCTTCTGCTTCTTTCTCCAAGTCTTTGCTTTTCAAGTCACAGATGACATCAGAGGCACCAGACCTGTTCTGCCCCGGTGCCTTCCAGCTGCTGTTGTCAGCTTGACTCTCCTTGGCAGCCTCGTGTGGCATAGGAATCATCCTGCTCCCGGTTCTGCTGAAGCAGCTGAAGTCAGCGGCGTTCCTCTCCTGGGAGGTGATGAGCACTGTGTCCATCTGGCTGTCCCAGCCCTGGCTGCCCCAGCCCTGGCTGCCCTGCTCCGAGATGTGCGTCGACTGAGAGGAGTTCTGGGAGGAGATGTGCGTGGAGTCGCTCACCCCATCCGAATCGCTGAAAAGGGACTGGGACCCACCAGCACCTGCTGAGGACGGGAAGTTGTCCTCGTTTTCAGAGCTCTCATCCAGCCTGTCACACTTAAAAAACGTATCCCAGCGCGGGACATCAGCTTTAGGCTCCTGCTGGTCACCAGGTACGCCATTGCAATTTGCTGTTGAAGTGGCATCTGACTCCTGGGGAAGAACTTGAGCTGTATTTTTTTCAATATCTTCTTTGTCTTCTTCATCGTCATCATCATCATCATCGTTTGACTCCTCACAGTCCATGAAGTCCACCTGGAGGGACGTGTAACTTAGGGGTGCTTTGTAGCTGTCTGTGCTCTCCTTCACGTTTCCTTCAGCATTTTCAGGCTGTGTTGTTTCAGACAGCCTGCTCTCTTCTCTCTGCTGCTTGGAAATCTTAGGCCTTGCAGAGGTGAGTTCTGTGTCAAAGAGATCATCTTCATCTGTCAAGAGAAGAATTAGCAAAATTTTAGCAGAGGTTTCAACTTCTTTTGTTTTTTATGAGAGCAAAGTTTCAACAACAAAAAATAATCATTTAATACAGAGAAAAAGTTCTTTAAGCCATTTGGAGGCTTTGCAGGACATCAGTGACGTGTTTGCCCTGGCTCGCAGAGTGCCTTACGAGCTACAGCAGTTAATTTTACTGGTTTGGTTTGGCATTACTCAAACACCACGTTACTGGGATCCGTCAGGGCCTTCCTTGTTCATTGGGGGCCTTAATTTCTAGCATTCTACTGGAACAGTCACTACACTGGTAAAGAGACTCCTATGCACTGATCCTCGGAGGCAGCAATTATTTGCCAGGTCAGACACTTAAAAAAAAAGCAAAAAATAAATCCAATAGCAGTTAAAGAAAGCGTGTTGCATATTAACAAAATTCGTTCTGCTTGTTAGCACTTACAAACAGCACTGTCAGGGGGTTTGTTAGGATGAGGAGACGTTTAGTCTCAGCAGTAAGAGGGCTCTAGAGGTGTCAAACAACTGAAGGTACTGAAGAAGCCAGCGTTTTTTCCATGCTTTGAATAAAGGTTGACTCAAACATCAAGCAGAAGCTGACAGCTGGTGTCCCTGCCCCTGGCCTCCACGTGCATGCTGCAGATCCAACGGAGCCCTGATGGACACTGATCTACATTCATGTATTCAGCCCCCTGCAGCAGGCCTGAAGCCGTCCTCTAGTTCAGTGGCTCTCCAGAATCTCTACAGAGCACCCACTGCTGAAGCAACCATCATTAGTTAAAAAAGATACCAGGTGCTAAGAAGCCCTGTGTTGAAGATAATGAAGAGGAACAATTCCTCTGAAATACCTCACTGTTCGTCCACAGCACGGGACGTGATACAGGCAGAGTCAGAAAACAGCTTTATTAGAGATGGTGTAGGGCTGTGGAATGGAACCTTTCTAGAATGTACAAGGTTTTTAAGTACATTTTGAGATCACAAGCAAGCACGCTTTACTATCGCCCTCCTGAATACTAAGTTCACTTCATTTACATTTCTCCTTTCTGTGTTTCTCTTGCTTTCTATACAGACTAGTGAATGCCGTGGCTTTTGGCACCTCTGTTTTGTCTTAGGCTTTCCTTTAAGGACAGAACCACCAGCAGAATTTTTTACCTGTATCAGATAAGTCTCTTTTGTGGACTCTCTTTAGTGTTCCTAAGGGCTTGTACCTAGGTTCCTGGTTTCTCCTGTACGATCTGCATAGCGGCTGTAATCTGAGGTGAATGAAGAAAAAATCAGTATTTAGAACTTGGCAGCTATTTTCAGGCACAAAAGTAAATATTTTGACACTGCTTCATGCCTTTCACAGGCACTGCGGCAAAAGCGTTAAAGGAAATGCAGCAATAGCTAGGGAAAATGTTAATACGTTGGTGAGCTTAGGCAGCTTTAAGGGAGAAAATGTGTCATTTCCAGGTATTTACCTTAAAATGTACACCATTTGGAAACTATCTTTTAGCCCCTTGCTTAGAGAAGGGAAGATGACAGGGTTCAAAATCTGACTGCAGGTTTATTCAGTTACTGTAAAGTGTCTCCTTTCCTATTAAGGAAGAAAACAAAAAGGAGCAAAGAAACAAGTCCTCGTTTTGTTCAGCCTGAGTGCCACCACAACTCTCCTACTCCATAAAAGCACTTGCTAAGCTGCCAGCATCTTTAGCAGCACAGGAGTACATTCGTGCCTGCAAAGAGAGTAGAAGTTCAAGTGCCCAAAGGAATTAATTCTCTTTATAAGAAACTTCCCAGAAATAGCACTGACAAGTAGAAACAGGTGAAGAATGAAGTGAGATGAACACAGGTGCCACCCAAATACAACGATCAGAAAAGCCTCTCTACGTAGCTGTGCCTAGTGTGTGGAATGCAAACTCTCAGACTCTGCTCAACGTATTAGTGGTCAGACAGAAATCTGCAGGACTGAATGTGGCAGGAAGGGAACTGAATTATCAGAAGAGTGAAGTAGAAGACATTGGCCTGCTTGAGAGGCTGGGATTCAGGAGAGTTGTCCTCAAACAGGGACTAGGTGACCTCCTTTCACCAGCTGCCACTTACAGTTCCATAACTTTGTCTTCTGTCCCACCCACCGGCAGCACGTTGGGGTACACGTTCACTGGACAGATGTGTCGCAAGAAATCCTTAATCTAATTTGAAGAAGAGAAGCAGTTTCATGAGTTACACCAACAACAGTTTGGGTCATAAGCCAAACACTAAGGGTAACAAAACCCTGGGTCTGACAGTTTCTTGAAAATTGCATTTAAACATGTCAGCACTTCACTCCAGCTGAGGTTCTACCCGTGCTGAGCACTGAACACAACTACGTGACTGCAGATTATGCTCCTATCTACACAGACCAGTACAACCCAACTGTTTTTACACGTCCAAGTCTGTTACTCACAACATACTGCCCCGCACATTCTGCCAGCAGAGCTGCTGTGCTTTACGTACTACTTAGCACCTCTACCCAGAGGTTATTCCGAACTCTAGGAAGATGGTCCTCTTCTACAAGGCAGAGGAAATTCCAACAATTCACTTGGGTTCTTAAAAACGGGACCACCTTTCTAGGGCTCAGAATAATCTCCGTTTTGTACACGCAAGGCTTTGTGACAGGTTGATTGGTAGCACTAATCCAGCTTCAGTTCAGCTTCTTATGAGAAAAGTACTTGAAGGACTGGATCGTCATGTTAAATGAAGGCGTGTGATTCTAGAGAGGATGCTGCCAGGCCCAATTTCATTTTAGCCTTCAGCAAAGAAAGAGGAGGCAGCTGCGATGGAAGAAAATTTCTGCTTGAATGTGTGGACAGGGGAAAGAGGTCAAAGCTGCCCAAAACTGAGTCACAGCAGACAACCAATGTACTGAAACACCAACATGCCAAGCTGTAAGCATTTAAGTTCACATTTTTAAGTTACAGAATAACCAAAACAGTTGTAGTGGTGACTGGTGCTTCAAGCAGAGAAAACAAAAATGGGCTTGTAATCCTGCCCTACCTTAACACGTTCTTCTGCAGTTAAAACATTGCTAGTCTGGGGATATCTCTGCCTCCAACATCCAGAACTTCGTATCTCCTTAGGTAGTGTTTTGTGGGTTT
This sequence comes from Anas acuta, assembly GCF_963932015.1. Lineage (NCBI taxonomy): Eukaryota > Metazoa > Chordata > Aves > Anseriformes > Anatidae > Anas > Anas acuta. The sequence continues at coordinate 197,459,329 of NC_088979.1, read as the reverse complement.
TGTTTGTTTGTTTTTTGTTAATTGTCACAAGTCACAGCATGAACTCCAGGTTAATCAGTGTCTACTTAGTACTACACGTATACAAACCTCACTGAATGAAGAGTGGAAAGAGAAACAAGCTCTGTATGTACTCTCCCCAGTCCTACAAAGAAAAAAAAAGACAGGAGGTATATAATTTAGGCAGCTGGTTTTCAAGCTCAGTCATCAGGCAAACATAACTTGCTCTTAAACAGCCCATTTTAAGATTCGGTTATACAAACCTCAGGCAAGATACACACCTGTAACAAGTTTCAGCACGGCCTAAACACTCACCTCACAATTACATTGGTTTTCTTGATCCTTTCTCCAAACCACATAGTGGAGGGTTTGATGCTAATTATGCGCAAGGGAGTTCCGTTTTGGCACGTCATTCCACAGGGCAGTCTGTTCCCTCGAAAGCAGTCATCATCCTGCCAAATGCAACATCAAATTAAGTGTAATCCTGGCTTTTTCCCCCCAGAAATTAAGCAATGCAGTATCTAGGCAGACTGTATTTTTATTGCGCTTCCAACTCTTTTGAACACTGTATCTTTGCTGTCACCTCTTGCTTCCAGAGCTGACAAAGCAAATCACAAGAGCTGGTTTTGATATATTTGAAGGGATAACACCTGACTGATTTAACCTACTGTTCATCTTACCTCATTTAACAATTTCTAAGTTTCAAATACAATTAAGCCATATATAGTATCAGATAATATCTTTTCTAAAAACACACCTTAACCCACCAGCTGAAATTTTCATTCTCCTCTGCATTAAGCAACCAGTTGGCCCCAGCTTGCTGTAGAACAACAGCACCAGAACAACTGCAACCAGTTATTCAGAGAGGTTAGCAGAGGCTGTCCAAAATGATACGCACCCGAGGATGTCGACAGGCATGAATCTGAGTGTGCCGATCTGTCGTAACATGGCAGAGGATTTCTGGCATGTTTCTGAACATATCCAGCTTGTTCACGTGCACCTAAAAAAAAGACAGTTTACTCTTGATTAGCTTGATGTATTTGGTGAACTGCAGCTAGAGGAACTATACAGGTGTGGTTCTGCTCTCAAAAAACGCTGATAGGTTTTAAAGAATTACTGGTATGGAAGCATTACCTTGATTCCAAGTTCCTCACTGAGGTTAATAAATAAATACTCATAACCATAAGCAGCTTTGCAATTCAGCCACACAACATGATAGCGACTCAGCGAGGTCCAGCTTCGCACTAACTCTAAGATCCCATTTAGACACTCCTCCTGAAAAGTTCAGAAAATATTGTGATTCGTCTTTGAAGATACTCCCAAAGCACCGTGATTTGATAGGCAAATGCCTAAAATGCCATTTTGTATTTTCAGGATTTACCTAAAGGGATGTTTAAATGATTAGTCGCTTTTGGACCTCTCCTCTCACGGCTTATTTACTTACCCTGCTTGGTATATGATAAAATTTGGGATCACAAAAAGTGGTGTCCAAATACACGCTCTGAATGTCCTTTACTCTAAAAGAGAGAAATGTGACATTGTGATCAATGCATCACAGTATTAAGATGTATCACTTCCTCTCTTCAAAAGGTACAAGCTTGTCTTACTGCAGTATATTTAATACACAATTTAAAAAATGAGGGGAAAAAAATGACATTCACGAATTGTCCCTGCCTGTATGATCTTTTGTTCTTTCTAAACCCCATGGATAGCCAAAGACTTTCCAGAAGTTGAATTAAAATGTGGATTCTTTTCCTCATACCTGGTCCCTGAATGCAAAAGCTCCATTCTGGCTGCTTCTCCTTTTGCAAGCCTGAAATCCCCCGTGTACAGCACAGTGCCATTTTCACCTTGAAACAAAAACCTGCAAACAGGAACACTCCAGTCAAACTCAACAATATAAAGCATTAACTGCCAGCTGTCAATTAGTTTCTTTTGCTTAGAGAAATCTGTGTGACTAAAATACAACATAATAGAAACACCGGGCTCAATTTTGTCCTAGACTAACTTCAAATAAAGCCAATGATTCAGACTCAGCACGTCTGGAACATGCCCAGTGTTAGAGCCCACAAAGGCCAAAAGCCTCACAGATTCTGCAGGGGAAGCCCAGCTGTCTTCTGCACCCAAAGGAGTTTATTAGGCATCTGTACCAGGAAGTTGGGCAACTTGTTTTTGACATCTAGTAAGCATGGGCTTTATTTTTAACCACAGTTTTGTGCACCATTTTTAAGTGCAGTTGCAGTCAAGAAAGTTGTTTTTCAAGGCACAGGAAGAAGTGCTCTGCCCTAGCATGGTAACAACTGACTTCTGCGTGGACAGAAAAGCCCCGTGCAATCTGGGTTCTAACGCTGACTGAAGCTGGTGGACCCTGCGGCTACAGTGCTAGTTAGGAAAGGAAGAAAAATAAATAAAGAGACACAACCACATCATTTATTGAGACTCCGTAGGACAAATTTTAGAGTACTGGAAGGACATACATGACTGATCCAGGACAGTGACCAGCTGGTAGAAGCGTCACCTCTATATCTTCTTTCTGAAAGAGAGGGGTTGGCGTTATTTTCACACTGCAGTGAGTACTGCTGGTACCTTCACTGACACGGTGAAAGCAACACATTGCTCTTCACAGGCAACGCAGCACTTGGCACTGCTTTTGAATGAAGAGAGGACGTTTCTTCACATTGCAACAAGCCCTGAGCAGCAACAACCATCCTGCCATGCCAGAAGAGATGACGGCAGGTTGTAAGGTGCTCATGAGAGCCTGTCAACCAGGAGACAGCGCTGCTTCCTTGCTTCCTGGTGAAAAAACATCTTGGAAAAAACCTTGGGATGCTCTACAAAAGATAGGAGTTGTTTTTGTAACTTACCTCACCAGAAGTTTCATCTACTAAAGAAATCTGAGTTGGAGTTTCAACTTCCAGTGCAACCTGTACCAAAACGAACAAATGCATTAGATGACTTACTGAACATCTGGGTTCATGTTTAGGGCTAAGAATTCACTACACAGACATCTTCAGCATGTACTGCAGCTAATTCTAAGCCTGTAAAATTGAGCTCACTTCTTTCTAGTAAGTCTTGGATTTCCATTCCCAGTGGAAAAAAAAATTATGTCAAAAAAATGAACTGGAGATATCCCGATCAGTGCCTGTATGCTTACAAAAAGGAAAATCTGTTGGCCTGTTTAATAGCAAAAGCACAGTTTTCTCTGGCTGGATCATCTGCCTTGGTTTTGCATAACGTTCAAGACATCCCAGTCCCAGAGCACACCAGTGGATTCACAAGACACCACGTCCCCGTTCCAGATTTCTGAGCGGTTCCAAGAGATCTATCGAGCTGGTACTCACGCTGAGCTCATAGAATTTGGCTTCTCCATGACAAACCACAATGCTAATCGAACAGAAAACTACCTGGCTTGCTCCAAAACTTGCATATACACATCAAAAGCAATTCACACTAAGAATTCAAGCCATCAGCAAGAGTTGTCTTTTTAAATAATTTTATCATCTGCAATTTCTTTCTGAAGCTGAATAAACTCACGAGGTTGCTCTTAAGCCTGCATACTCAACATTTCTCAGTAATGCCCTAATTTCCTAATGCAGTGAAACAACTGCCAAGGTTTAGATCTAAACCGCCTGATGAATTCTTCACTGACATCCATGAGTATACACAACAGTGTCTCCAGCAGATCTTCAGTAGTTTAGATTTTAAAGCCAGCAGCAGATTCAGAAAGCCTCTCGTGTCACATGAACAAACACAGGTCAATCATAGAAACATTTATCTGGAAGCTGATGTCGTGATTGCTTCTTCAGTCTGAACATCAAATCAAATGGCTACGGGATGCTCAGAGTCCTTAGTGCAGAGCACAGAATCACATTCGCTCCTCCAAAATAATTAAATCTTTCGGTCACTTGAGACTTTGTATAAAGGTAATCACGTTCTCCTCAGCCTCACAATTAAACGTACAGGAATCCCCTTTTTCTCTTTTTCTTCCTACCCGGACTCAGCTCCTAGATAAGAAACTCGTAGGAGTTTCTTTGAATATGGAGCTTAACACCCACAATTATAAAAACTATAAGGCAACTCTGAGCCATAACTGCCCAAGGAAAGAAGTTTCAGCTTGCCTGAAGTTCCTGAGCTGTCATTTGACTAGAAGACTCTCCTGTCCTTGCTTGGGGGACACCAAATCCTTACACTATGTGACGATGTACGTACACACAGTAGGATGTGAAAGGAATCGTGCTCAGTTTCAAAGCCTGCATCTGCAAAGGGAAGAAAATAACTAACTACATCCATCTAGCTATAGATAAGCCACATCTACACACGACCACTGATCACTGGAAAGTTAGCTCCAAACAACTGAAATCAGGTAATTGGTTTCCTTAGCGATTTTACATCACTACAACATTTTCCTGCTAAAGATAATTCATCTTCCAAAAAGTAGAAGGAAGATAACGTAACTGAAAGATTACACTCCAAATAATACAAGGCTTTAAATGAAGCAAGAGAGATGTAGAATACAGACAGGAGAAAAGAGACATGAGTAAGTTGAGAGAAAAGGATTAATTTTGTGGAGAGAAAAATAAAACTGAGCAGTAAACAACAATAAAACAATCCAACATAGCAGGCAGCGGGGGAAGTTCCTACTGGTGCAGGAACTTAAGAGCTGAAATAGCGTATCAAAACCAACATTAAGAGACCTTGAGGAAGGGAAGCTTCCTCTTCCCTGGAGCCACTGCTTGGAAACCATTAATTTAAAAATAAATAATAAAAAAAAATACTCACAATGTGATTCTCCCAGAACTTGTATTTCCAGTTAGTCAGCAGCAATTCCTTAGTTACTGGCGAGCAATATAATTTAACTTTCAGGCTGAAAGGAGACAAGAAAGAAGCAGAGACAAGGAGCAACGGTGAATTGGTACCTCACACCAAGTACACCAAAACATGCACACGGCTCCCTCTTTCCCAAAAAAAATCTATAGAACAGCAAGCCTGCAGGAGCTGTTCTGCCCCTGCCTGACGTGGGCCCTAGACAAGTTGCTTCACCTTGCAGGGCTTTTCTTCACTGACCGCAGACCCAAAATCTTACCCATGTGTGCCCACACATGTGCATTTTTGGTACATGGCCACGTGTACATACATCTTTGCTCATCTCCATACCCACCAAGATCTGATTCAGACACATATGGTCTCCCTGAGACTTGGGGCAGCTAGCAGGCAGCACAACAAACTGCTTCCTGCAAAGCTCTAGCTTTTGCACAGTGCACAGATAGAGCTGATGAGCAAAGAGAGATTACCTGCGTGCATCTGAGGAGATGCAACACCTACTCTAACAAACGTAACGGTGTCTGAGAACATGGCAAGGAACTGAAACTCAATTATCTGCAGGTTCAGATGTTAGACTGCTTTCAAGCCTGCTGCTGGTCCCTGCCAACTAACTCATCCATGGAATTCATGACTTCAGGAGCCAGATAATCCCACTGAACAGACAGTCTGCATGAAGGCAACTGCTTCAAAACCCAAGAATTTAAGTCCTTCTCCATACAAGGTCATTTATTAAAGCACTGCTCAGCTCCTGGTCCAAAAGGAGCAGTCAGAGCTCAAGAGGACCATGCTGTTACCATCAGCACCACTCGGATAACTGCTGCCCTTCCCAAGTGATGGAGCTCTCTGTAGTTTGTAATACTGAGTTTTTGGGGCACAGACCTCAGTGGCAGTCAAGTGACCTCCAGTCACAGGTGATGTTTGGTTAGAAACTGAATAAAAACCCTTCATAGTTTAGCTTTTGGGAGTTGGTGAAAGAAATACAAGAAAATCTGAAGTCGTACAAGGTGCATGTTTTCAGGACAGTGCTTCAAGTTGAAGGAAGAATTGGGATCCATAGCTGTGTCCCTTCGGAGCCTTCCCTTGGTGGCAAACAGGCTGCAGGCGTTCAGCTGCCTACTTTTGTGTGGCATAACCCTGAGGACAACGGTATTTAGTGGGCAAAGCGTTGACAGCAGTGCTTAAATCACTGATGTTCCACACGCTTTGGTTAAACCGTCGATGTTTTGGCTGAAATATGTGATAAGTTAAGGATTTGAGAGGAGAAGGTCCCAAAAGTCAGGAGACCTCCTCCAGCAGAGCGCCAGACACCTCTTCGTGCCTCAAACTTTACTTTGTCCTCAAATAAAACATAAAATTCTGACAGGCCACGAACTGTCCTGTCAAAAATAATAATAATAATAATTCTCGCTGCCCTTCTTTCCGACCGCCGCCTCCCAAGCCCTGAGGGGGCCGTTCCCCTCGCGCCGTACCTGCCCTCCAGCCTCCTCTTCAGGGCGGACGCCCTCAGCCCCTTCATGTGATCTGCGGGGAAAGATGGCGGTCACAGGGGGCCGCCACAGGGACGGGCGGGAGTCGCCATGGCGACGGGCGGGAGGCGGGAAAAGGGGTCGCCATGGAGACGGGCGGGAGGGGGGGGGGAGTGCCGTCGCCATGGCGACGGTCGCGGCGGGGGCGCGGCGCTCACCCTTGTGGCAGTGTGACAGGAAATAGGCGCGCGCCCGCAGGTTGTCGCGGTCGAAGCGGTCGATGGACAGCGCCGGGTACTCCCGCAGCCGGCCCCCGAACCGGCTCATGGCGGCCGCTTCTTCTTCCGCCTTCTCGTCGTTAGTCCCGCCTCCTCCCCAGCTCTCGGCCAATAGGAAAGATGGTCCCGCCTCCCTCCTCGCGTTTGGCCAATGGGAAGGCGGTCCCGCCTACCTGCCGGCCAATCATATTGAAGCCGGCTGACGGATTCCTCAAAATGGCGGCGGCGGGAGCGGTTGCCTAGCAACGGGGCGCGGAGGGACCGGTGTGGGGCGGGGGAAGGCCCCGGGGCGGGCCGCGAGGTCTCTGAGGGCCGGGACGAGGGGACGGGGGCTGGGGGTGGGCTGAGAGGGGCTGCGAGGGGCTGAGAGGGGCTGAGGGTGTCCTGGGGGGAGGCACGGGGCTGAGTCGGGGCTTGGGGTGGCGGCTTGGGGGTTGGAGACACCGGCAGGGCGGTGAGGAGGGGGTTAGGGGTGGGGATGGGGTCGTGGGATGGGGGAGTTGGGGTCGTGGATGGGGCCGTGGGGTGGGTTTTGGGGTCTGCAGGTCATCTGTGGGCATGGTGAGAGGCTGGGGTCCAGTCAAGATCGTGGGGTAGAGTCTTACGGTCATGGTGTCTGCACTGGGGTTAATCCTTCTGCAGCTCCGGCTTATGGGGCAGGGGAAACCCCAGCGTCTGCCCTTCATCGCTACCTCTGCACACCCCATGTTTTTTGGTGGAGCAGTTTGGTGGTCGTGGTGATAGTTTTTAAGTGCAGTCTTATCTTTTAGAAAACGTCTTATTTCACTTTGTGAACTTTAAGGAAACAGAATTGGAGAAAGAAGATAAAAAGAAGCATTGTGGAGCAGCTGTTTTAGGGAGACACAAATACGACACTGTCTCAAGAACTTGAAAGTAAGTAGTGAGCTGCTCCTTGCTTCTCAGCTTTTAGTGGTGCTTAATACTGCTAAGGGGAGCCAAATCCCCAGGACTTCAAACACCAGGGAGTTCTCCTGTTCCAGCCCCACAGAAGCAGGTTGCTGTGTTTCCTTTTCCAGCGAGTAGCCAGGATGAGGATAATACTCTTGACAGCTGTACGTGCACACACAGTCACAAGCTATACATTCAGCTGGACACACAGACTGAAAACAGTGCATTTACTGGCACCCACATAAATACAAACAGCACTCAAATAAACATGAAGACTGTTGGTCCTATTCTCCCTCTCCAGCTGATCAGGATTGCAGTTCAGTTTTGACAACCCCTACCTCAAACTTGTCATAAATACATCCACATTCGTAAATGCTTCCAAAATTAGCTTTCTATACTGGTATCTGCCACATCTGGTGATTTCTCATATATACAGTAGTTTTTTCATGTTCTGGACAAGAGGCACTGGACACTGAAATAAAGAAGGCTTTCTTTGAACATGAGATTAAACTTTAGTGTACAGGTGACTGAGCAATGGAACAGGTTGCCCAAAGAGGTTGTGGCATCTCCCTGCTTGGAGATACTCAGTAGCCATCTGGACATGGTTCTGGACAACCTGCTCAAGGTGTTCCTGCTTGAACAGGGGCTGGACCAGAGGATCTCCAGAGGTCACTTCCAACCTCAGCCCTTCTGTGGTTCTGTTTAGTCAGTGTAACGTCAGGCCAGGGGCCTAGACATCTACCTCAATACCTTGGCAAATACAAAAAGGTCTCATGAAAAGTCTGTTGAAGCCATTAGAAATATTTGACTGGCTGTTATAGGAACCAAAATAGATCCTGTAAATGCTGACTTGTACAAGCATTAAGGAAACAAACATATGTAGGCCCAGGCTAGTTAGGATTCCGTAGAAATTATGGCGGGATAACATAAAAATCTTTCCCAAAGCCAAAATAGAGATGTGAAATGTCACTATTTCCCCTAAAGTAAGAGTAGACAAACGTTTTAGCAAAGTTTACTGTTGAACAATTTTCATTCACATGAAAAGCATTAGTGTTATGCTGAATTATATTTTCTTACTATTGTCTTGCCCTGTGTTCAGTTTTGGGCCCCTCACTACAAGAAGGACATCAAGGTCCTGGAGTTTGTCCAAGGAAGGGCAACGAAACTGGTGAAGGGCCTGGAGCACAAGTCCTGTGATAAGCAGCTGAGGGAGCTGGGGTTGTTTAGCATGGAGAAGAGGAGGCTCAGGGGCGACCATCATGGAAATGATGGTTCTGTTCTGTAGGCTGTCTGGAGGACAGCTTATCTCGTGCTCCTGTGCAATGAAACCAGATCTCTGTGCAACTCAGGGGCACTACAATAGACAAAGAGCACAATTTGCAAAGGGCTTAAATAGCATCATAGAAAGGATAGATTTTTTTATTGTTATTATTTGAAGCCAGCAAGCTGGCACTTTAACTATGTGACCTTTGTACCTGTGTTTGAGCAGGAGCGCCTGTGGACAGGCCACCAGCAATGGTGAGTCAGGAAGTGCCAGGCTTGTCTAGGTGTCTTGGAGAAGCACACACATCAGATGGATTCAGCACATCCTGTGATGAAGTACTTAACCCTAGCGATGTGTAAGTTACCAGAAAAAAACCTGAGAAATACTGAACTATTACAAATTGTAGCTCTAATGTCATCGCTAATAATGTTAAGTGTGTCGAGTCCCAGACTGACAGCAGTTCTCAAACATGGTTGAGCGTGCACAGGATAGGAACAGCTCTGTAATGGCTACAAAAGGGCACTCTGCAGCAAGGGATTAATTTTTTTTTTTTTTTGAGATAAATATTTCCAAGACTACACAAAAATTTCTAATGATATATGCTAAGCATGTAATTCGTACGGGATACCTCATAACTGGGTGGGAAAATCTACTTTGGTTTTGTTTTGTTTTGTTTTTTTTTCAGTAGTAGTTGTCAGCCTGCCATTCCAAAATGCCAGTAAAGAGCTGCAGAGCTCTTACTGCTTAATGCTTGCAGTGCTGAACTGCAAGACGCTTAGTGTTGCCAGAAAAGAGTCCTTGTGCATGGTTTTTATTGATCTTTAATAAAGCATATGTGGTAAGAGATGAAAGGCCCTTTTTTTGCTAATGGCTCTTATACGGTCAGACAGCAGAACTGCAGGCTTCTGGTTCTCCATTATGATAACGATAATTCTTGATATATTCCCAAAGATGTGTATGCTGCAGCGTGACTTTTTTTTTTTTTCCTTTCCTGCTTCTTTTAATGGACTAAAAGCATTTGAAAAGGCATCAGCTTTCCACTTTTCAAGCCCTCAGTTGATACAGGAACTTGCTAAGTAAGGAAATTTTACTTTGTGCAGGATTTGGAGGCAGCGTTCTACCCAAAGGCAGTGAGACTCTTCATCCCCTCTCTACAAAATCCATAAGCTTTTTCTCCTTCCTTCAAAATACGTTCCTAATTGCAAAGCTGAAACCTGGTGACGTTACAAACCTAGGAGAGGACCCATTTCTGGTTATGTCTTGTAGATATGGTAGAGTTCTGTATGGTTGCTTGCAGAGACAATATAAAGTTCTGGTTTTAGTAACAGAATAAGATATACTCAAGAAAGCAAATGCAGTGAAATTCAGATATTAGGTAGAAATCAAGCGATTCGTATTTTTGAAATATAGTTCAGATCCACCATTGGTAAATTTTCAGTCCATTTTTTTTAATTGCTTAAATTTTTATTTGTTTGATTTTTACACTCTGAGTTTTACCTCCCAGGTTTAGAGCTGACTGACCTATTCACTATTTCTCAGCAGAATTGAACAAATGGGTTTGGTGTGGGGAGAATGTCAGTGGCAGTCAGTGCAGATTTGGGTTGGGCAAGCACAGACTAACATGAAGTTTGGTAGGTTGTGTGCCTTCCCTTTTCCTTACCTCACCCAACTTATTTCTTAAAATCAACTCCGTTGTCTCCATATGCATGGCGGTGCATTTCTCCCTTCTCTTCCATCCTGACTGCATCCCGTTCTTCAGTAACATCCCAGTTTTTCATTTTGTGGTTGCCAGTTTGGTGTCCCTTCAATAGGAAGAAAGAAAAACCTGAAAAGCTGCCTGGCTGAGGGGGCAGTGACTGTGAAAATGTGAAATTAGAAACAACCACAGGGTTTTGTTTGGTTTTTATGCATCAATGGGCACCAGTAAATTTTATGCACCACTGTTAACTCAGGGTGACAAAAATACCATGATAACGGTTTCCTAGATGTAGAAGTGTAGGTGACTTGGGTTTGTATGAGATCAATGAGTACATTTAATTTAATTCTGATTGTTTATAATGATTTTTTCTTTTTTAACCTCGGACTTTGAGTTGAAGACATTATTGCATTGTGTATAATTTTTTTGTTGTTCTACTCATCCATATGCCTCCCTAACAAAATCACTTACTTTGGCCTTCTCTTATTTCATTTTCAAAAATCTAATTTCAGGATAAAGCCTGAAGCTTCTGCAGTCATGGCCAAAGCTGACCTCAAGCCAAAATCTATACGTCATGCCAAAAATTGGTCAGATGAGGTAGAGAACTTATACAGATTTCAGCAAGCTGGATACAGAGATGAGTTTGAATATAAACAAGTAAAACAAGTTGATACGGTAAGATTTGGAACTGTGCAAGGGTTATTGCATTACACTTCTTTCTCCTGTTAAATTATTAAGTAAAAATGAAGGTGCCTCTTATTTCCTCTCATCAGGCTAGCTTCTGGTAGTTTTTTTTTCTCCCAGATCTGACTTGAATTCTTGCACTATTATTAACTGTGCAGAGTAATTTATTTTTCAGAAGTGAAATAGAAACACTCACCAGCCTGTGTTTTTGTTCCACATCTCTTATGCATTTAGAAGTGTTAGAGATTTCTTTGAATAGATGTAGCTGCCATCTGAAAGACTAATTCAGCTTTGAGGAAAGGAATATATCAAAGGTAATTCTCTGTGAAGTTTCCCCATTCCTAACAGGTCTATTAAGAGGGTAAACACATCCATTGTCAGAGGACTCAGTCCTATATCATTTTTACCAGCTTCACTTTTACAGTTGAACTGCATGGTAGGATAGATAATCAGACCATGCACACCCAAAACTTGGTTTCTACCTATTTCTGAAACTGTCCCAAGCAGAAGTATTTGATGCCAACTGGGGTAAAGGGAGTTATGGAGGAGGCATTTGTCAGCTGAGCACATCCAGGACTTGGTTGTCCAGTTGCTACAGCTACTGGTAATACTCCTTAGCACATCAGGTGAGGTAATGTAAAATAGCCAGATATTCAGTGGCTACCTGAGATTCAAAAGAGCAACAAAGAGTTTAGTACAGCAAACAACCTGCTATCTTTATTAGATCTCTGTAATTGCTCTTCCAAAGCACCATAAATCTCATGAAAAATACAGTTTAAAGTATGTTAACCTCCAGTGCACCTAAGTGTGGAATACTCCTGAGAAAGTCATTCCTCATTCCCATTAACTCAAAACAGCAAAACGTCGATGTGCATAATAAGCCACAGTTATTTATTTTGTTGTGGGCTCAGACACCGCCGTAAAGGCTGTAGAGTAAATTCCGGTGCAAAAGGAAATCCTGTAACTAGTGCGGCAGGATCAGTCTGCTGAAGATTTATGGCAGGGTGTAAACAATTAAAACCTCATAAAGGTTGAAGAACATCGCTTACTCCAATTGAAAATGATTGTGCATTCCGTTCAGACTTGCCAGGATCTGGTAGAGGTTCTCTTTCAACTGACACGTTTTGAAATGTCTTGTTTACTCCGTATTAGGTTTCCATAATGCAGTTATGGTTAATGATGCAATTAGAATGTAGATGTCATGAATATTAAGGCTCTTAGCTTCAGACAGAGAATGCAGATAACTGTATGTCTAAGTAATAAGGTAAGAAAAGTACTACTTCTGGAACTCTCCAGTTAGAGAATGCTCTACTTAGACATCGTATTGTCGACTCTGCCTGGAAGAGAAATGAGATTCTTATTACGTGATTTTTGGAGGTTCAAATTGATCAGAAACACAGTTCAAGCTGCAGATAGCTGCCTATCCAAGCCATGAAGCTGTTAAACTAAAGGCTTGAGCACTTGTTTGTTCAAAGCTTCACACTGTGAATACCAAACAGCACCAAGATGATGCTGGTTTCCTGCAGGATTGATCCTGCTGTCTTTGAGACCAGCTTTTACAGTACACGTAGCTCACTTTATCTTTATGAAATCAGTAATGAAATGTGCGATGTACACATTTTTCATGGTCAGAAGAATCCTGAAGAACCACTTAAGTGTCTGTCAGTTGTAGAGAAGTGGAATTTTACAGCATCTCAGATTACTGAATAAATGAATAGCATCAATGTTTTATTCCTAGATATATTCTAAAAGCTTTGACTGGCCCACTTTCTAAATGACTCTATCAAATATTCTTAGATCCTTATTTCTAGAGTTTTCTGATCAACAAAATCATTATCCCAAACCAGAAAACTGGTTTCTCACATCCTGCTTTTAATCTTCTTTAAAAGTCAAGCAAATTAATAGCAAAGTAGCGGTCAGATGCAGTGAACTTTTCCAGTGAAATGTACCCTATATTTTCTGCAATATAATGCACAGACATTATTCAGCGGATGTCTATATATCCTTTTATTCTATTTGTAGGTGGAGTGTTGGCCAGAAACTGGATTTGTAAAGAAGCTTCAGAGAAGGGACAATACCTACTATTACTACAATAAGCAAAGAGAATGTGAAGACAAAGAAGTTCATAAAGTGAAAGTTTATGTTTATTAATTTTGTTACTTTTCCAATATTTGCCTTGTTCTATAAATCTGTTGGCTAGGATCTGTAAGTAAATGGGATTTGTGTAATCTGACTTAAGTACAGATGTCATTCGTAGATAGAATGGGGAATGTAGGAACTGTAGAGTGACCTGGAATTATAGACAGGGGAATTTCATTTTTTTTTCCCTGTTATAATTAAAAGTATTATTATTGCTGGTTACAAATGATTTGATATAAAAAATAAAAAAAACATGGCAAAGGGACGTCCTGTATTTGGGCTGACTGTGTGCAAAGTCTGTTACAAGATGTCATTAATCTTTATTCTGAACAAGATGCGCTTGTTGAGACTGGCTAATGTCAGCCATGGTCTCTTGGTATAGCTAAGGACTGTGATGCTCCTGGGGGCCAGAGTAAAGCCAAAAGGCAAACAGACATTCCCTTGAGAACAGCAGGAATAACAAGCAGAAAACTTTATTAAAGGACGATGAACAACCAAGCCACAAGGACAGTGCTGAACTGCAGATTTAAACAACTGGTTATTGTGACAGAAACAGTTACAACAAGAAATGTCTTTCTGAGCAATAGGTAAGGTACACCCAAAATCTTTTTTTTTTTTTTTTTATTTACCTGAGAAGTATTTAAGTGACATGAGAGTACAGGTGCCTCCTCCAGCTGCTCCAAAGTCAGGCCTTTGGAACCCAGCAGCCCGGTGTCTCCGTGCAGCCTGCAGGACGTGGCTGCTGCCTTCCTTGTACAGGGCCAAGCCAGTAGCAAAGCTGAGCAGACATCCCAGAGAAACACAGACACACAGGACGCTGACATAGCCCATCACACAGCCTGCTACAGCGTGATGCCTTCAACAGCACCTACTGCATGATTCCTATAAAACAAGCACAGCCAGCCAACTCCTTTCTTCCTCTCCAGCTGGCAGAGCCAGGTCACTGGTGCAGGTGCACAGGCACCACGCTCCAGGTTCACAAGCACATGCACTTCTGCAAGTGACCTGAGTACCAGCACGGCTCCTCTGTGTGCTGCTCACCTCGTTCACTCAGCTCTCTGCCAGTAGCTGGTTTTGGGAACACACACCGTCCCCATCCCAGTGGGATCCCCACTGGTTCCACTGCCTGGCTCCAGTTTCTACTCACACACACACAGGTCTCACAAGAGGCTGGTACTTAGTCCTCACACCACACATGAGAGGGAGCGTGCAATTACACAGAGAGAGAGTTAAGATTTAATAATGAAAGATTTGTTAAGAACAGGCTCTGTTGGTCAGGTGCAGGGCACAGCCAGACAAGCATAATGACCAGTGCCATTTTACATGTGACCACTTCCTTTTATACCCTTTTTTGCATATTGTCCCTCTTCAACTACCTTGCCTTACATGTTTTGCTGTGTAGATCCCACTACTGCCCCTGTCCTGTGTCCCAAAAACCTCCCTGATTTACAGCCTCAGCAGCTGCAGTGTCCTGGTTGGCTTTTCTAAGAGTAGTGGCTCTAACTTGTGGATGGCCCAGCTCTTAGTCTGACAGGCAGGGTTTGTTTCTTGTCAGTGTCTTTGTGATTGTGATTGCTTTGTCGGATCTATGCCCCAGCGTGTTTGCTTATTGCTTCCTTTTTTTTTTTTCTTTAGCATCCCAATTTAGAAGCCCTTTATCAGCCAGCCCTGCTAGAATAAACATTCTCACACTTAGCAATCACTGGGACTGAGCAGGTTTGTTTCTGGTGTTTGTTTTGTAATTTGGAAGTCCTCGATCAGATAACCCCGCTGGAATAAACACTCCCACATGCCACTTCTTTCCTTATCAATGAGTGCAACCCACCAGGTTTGTTCCTGGTCATTATCTTTGTTAACACCAATTGGTCAGGATTTATCTGTAAGTGCTTGTTCTTTTTGTTTTCCTCCTCATCCCGTCTGCAAGGCCCCTAGGCAGCCCATTTTTAGTCAGACAAATAAACAGTCTCACCTGCTTCAGAAATGCTGATTTTTGTAAGAGATGGCAGATGCTTCTGGCATCGAGCGGGTGAGCTGCCTAGAGTTTATTACCAAAACTTTTAAGCACAGTGTGGGTGCTGAAAGGTTGAATCTCACTGTCAAATTTGAAAGATTAGCAGAAAAGAAAAAAGAAAGCAGGGAAGAAAAGCCTTGTAATTGGTGCTGGAGACCAGCTTACAGCCATACCCTTCAGCAGCCATCATGCTGTATTTGAGAGTTCCCTCACTTCATTATAAAACACATCTTGTGTTGACAGTGACAGTTTTGGTTATCCTTGTCCTTTGACATCATTTGCATTCACATTTCAAGGCAGTTCATGCTAAATTTATGGTTCCTTACAACCCCTTTCATTTGTTCAATTAATTAATTTTTATCTGGGGCTGTGAAGTCAAAGGGGTTCCTTTTCTGTTTAAAAAGAAGCAACTACGGGGTTCTTGCCCAAATGTGTCTGTGATCTCAAGATAACATTAATCTAACGTAACAATGGTTGCTGGAGTTACTCTTCCTGACATGGAGCTGGTATTCAGCTCTGCTTGCTGGGCATGAAGTTGATACTCAGGTACTAAGAAGCCTTCTTCTGTTACTGGCATGCTGGATGTATCACTTCTAGTCAAAAAGCTATAAAAAAAGGGTCAATATTTTATCTTATTTCACAAATCTTTAACTGAAATGTCTTGTCTGTCACCTCAGTTCTTTCAAGCATATTGAAGGCTGTCAGTTTACTTGTGTCTTAACCTAAGGTCTCTATGTTGCAAAAAAGGATCAGGCTGTCAAGGAAGCCCTGCTTCATTTTCAGGGTGACGCTCCAGTTCATGTGGATTATCTAGATAAATAACTCATACTTCTGAATGCCGTTACAAAAACTCTCCATACTCAATTTTAGTAACTTTAAAAAGAGAAAGGAAAGCTCATTTCTCCATTTCATTGCCCGGAGATAAAAATATGTGCCATTTTGTTAAATAGACTCCTAAGAAAAAGTAATTCTGTGGAAGTACTTTCATCGTGCTCACTGCTGGCCCTCGCAGGGCACGCTGCGGTTCTTGCAATGAACAAATGGGTGGCAGGGCTCCCTCTTAGCAAGTATTTAACCCACAGGAGTACGTGGTCTCATTCTAATTCACTCCACAGCTTTGTGCAAGGCAGGGATGAATGTTTTCTGTGCCTGTTGAAGCTCATAAAAGGCAGTAAAACAAACTTTTCCAAGACCTACTTCTCAGGCTTTGTATTCAACAGCTAGTAGAGAAATGGCTAAGCTGCAGCCTCATTGAATTCATCAGCTACAAGGAGGGAATAAAGGCTGTATTTTTGTGTTCTTGGGTGAATTTCAATGTTTTCAGCCTTTATGTGAATTCATTATGCAACAGTATTGTCTGAAAGCGATGCTACAGTTATTTGATTGCTTTACAGTCACGGCAGCACAATTACCACACAGAATGGCAGTATAAACATTTTAATACTCACTTTGGTACCTGAGTGGACAATTCCAGATCTGAAGACACTGGAACCTCAACTTTTCAATGTTTAGACGTGGTTCCCTTGTTTCAAGATGCTGCAAACGATTGACTGGCTTCAGTCTCACTAAAGATGACTTTAACTCAATGGCTGTTGATGTCGCTGGGCCTCACACTCCAAAAAAAAAAAAAAAAAAAAAAAAAAAGGGAGCCTGTCTGAAAGCAGCTTGAATCACCTTGCCTTGTTTTCTTTGCATTTTTTATTACCCTTGTTCCACTGACTGTTACTTACGTGTAGGAGCTGCTTCTTAGCAGCCCCCCTGTGCTCACGTTGTAATGACTTACTGCTCTCAATAAAACGTTTTCTTTCTTGTTGCAGTTGAGATTTTGCATTTCTTTAAAGCCCAGCACGCTCACAAGAAGCAGGGGAATGCCTGCTGGCAGGAGAGTTCCAGGCTGGCACCAAAAAAAAGTGCAGTGTGACTTTGAACAAGCATAACCTTTTTTTGGGTACTCTGTTCAGCCAGTGCATTTACATATCTCACTGCTAGGATACAAAATCTTTGCTGTTTGGTGCTTTTGTGGATTTTTTTTTCCTCTCTCCCATACTTCAAAGCTTCAATATTCTTCCATACATTATAGATGGAAGATTGGGGGCACCTCCCCAGGCATCTCCACACCTCTAGCAGATGATGGGGCTGCTCTTTTCTGCTGGGGTCCAGCCCATAGCAAGGCTGAGCACACGCTCTACAGCCTCATCGCTGTGTGTGCTCTCACTCACACACTTTCTGGCTTCACAGATCCCTGAAAAATCAGCAAGACCTAGCTCTGTGCAGTGCTTGTAGCCAGGCTCCCTGACCTGTACCAGCCTTTGACCGCTTCTAGCTGCGGGTTTTCTACTCACCAACCAGTGCAGCCTGAAGTCTGCAAGCAAATTGCAGGGATGTGGGGCTGAATTCTCTAGAGAAAGAAACATAGCCAGGCTACTGCAGGTGTTGGCAAACTGGGAGGCGATACAGAAAAAATGGGATTGAACAAGAAGACAGGCCAGACTGCAGGGGTCAGGTGCAAAGTGTGGACAGGTGAGCGCCCCTCTATCCCTCCTCCTTACCATCTTCTCATACTTGCTCCATCCTGGTCATGCCCTTTCCATGTCTTTGATTGTTCCCCTGAACAAATTTTGTGCAGTGCCCCAAGCCCCCTTAAATAACCCATAGTACTTATGCTAACCATATTTTTTCCTTCTTAATGGTCACAAACTAAGGCTGACCATCCCCATAGCTGGATTCGTTCTTTTAACTTCTCCTCAGCCACTGCCTGAGGCGTCCTGGCCTTCATTACCCTCATTGCTATCACCTGCTCATTGAGTTTGTGTGTAGTTAATTAAGCACTTCCCTTCTGGTTTGCTATTTCTGTGGCACTGAATCGTCCTTCACCAAAAGCTCACTGCCCAGGTGCTCTCATTTCTCACAACCTCACATCAGGGAAACTCCTCAAAGCAGGAGGAGGACAGGGGAGGGAGGGGAACAGAGCACATATGGAGGGAAGGGTAAATGTGTGTGGGCAGTCAACCAGGCAGCGCCTTGGAGAGATTTTGTACCACAGAAACCTCCTCCCTCGCTGGCAGGCGCTCAGTGATCCCTGGCTGGGAAGCGGGACGTGGGCCCAGCTCCTCGCCGCAGATGTTCGGCCTTGGCAGGAGCACCCCAACGCCTCAGCCAGAGGAAGGTGTCCTGCCTGGGTGCTGCGCTGCTGGCAGCCACCAGGCTTGGCAGGGGGATGGAGCGAAAAGCAGGAGGGTTTGATGCAAGCCTGGCTCTTCGGTCCTGCTCAGGGTGCCTGTGAAATCTCATAGAATCACAGAACAGAATCATTAGGGTTGGAAAAGCCCTCCAAGATCATCTGGTACAACCAACGTCACCCGCTAAACCGTGTCCCCAAGCACCACGTCCAACCTCTCCTTGAACACCCCCAGGGACGGTGACTCCACCACCTCCCTGGGCAACCCGTCCCAGTGCCTGACTGCTCTTTCTGAGCAGAAATGGCTCCTCATTGCCAACCTGAACCTCCCCTGGTGCAACTTGAGGCCATTCCCTCTGGTCAGCTGCCCTGAGGGCCTGTTTGTCCCAAACATATGGATTCGGGGGAACCCCCCAGTGTTGGGACATGGGTGGGGAGCCAGCAGGCAGGCTGCGGGCACCAGGACATAGGTGCTAGGATGTGCATGGAGAGACGGGCTGGGGCCATGCACGCTCAGTGTGAAAGATCATAACGCTTGCAACTACAGAGATTTATATAAAAGGTCACTGGGTTAACATTTTGTCAGGCCGCAGCACTATTTCTACAGAGTAACTAGATATATACACCCAAAGGATGAGTTCAGGAGAGGTGTTTAGAACAGATATTAATCAATAAAATGAGTATTGTGAGCAGATTATTGACAATACAAAGCGATGGAAGCAGATGAAATATAAAAGCTTAATAATGCTATTAATATTAAGATATTAAAATGTCATTCAGAACATTAGTTTAGGAATAGCTTCTCTATTATTTACAATTTTACCACTTGCATCTTTTTATCTTTACCATTTACATCTATCAATCTGTTCTACTATTTGCACCTATCAGACAGAAAACAAACAAAGAACAACCACAAAACCCACCAGCAAATTCTTGTAATTCCTGCTTTTCTATATCAGAGCAAAGTAGGAAGATCCATCCATGCTGGAGGCATTTTCTTCATATTTTCTTTATATTCATATAAAGAAATATTATATATATGTAATATGAGGCATTTCTCTGACTTTTTTTTAGAAAAAAAAAAAAAGATTTTTCTAAATCTATCAAATGCTGTGCCTCTTTCAATTGAGATTTTCAGGCATGAAGGAGCAGATGGGAAGGCTTCTATGACACATTCAATAAGATAATGTGAAAGAGGGAGAATCCACAGTCCTGATGAAACTCAAACTGCTGGAAAACATAAAGGAGAAATTTGATTATAATGAATAATTCAGACAGCACATCCCTGACTCTGAACGTAACAACTCTTTTATTTGTTCAGTCTCTCAAAGATTAAAACATCAATGTGCAAAAAGTAAAATGAATTGCTTTTTGGTGAAACGCTTTAAACCTGCCTCATTTGCCAGTTCTGAGGGATGCCACGGGCTGGGGCTGCGTGCTGCATGTGTGAGCCCACGTCTCCCTCTGCTGACTGCCCTGCAGCTCCCCCAGACTTTATTGCATATGATAAAACGTGTGATTTTTATTATGACTTTTTTCTCCTGCTGATGGGCTAATGCCCTCTCTATGTCTGAGCCAGTGCCCACAATATCCCTGTGCTGGAAGGAGCTGGTTGTCTTGGGCTCCTCATATCAGCCCCAGTGCTGAGTGCTGGTACATATCACTTTGGTGATGCTGTAATCAATCCCCTTTGGGTTGAATCCACTGGCTGCCAGTGGATTCTTCCACTCACCCTAAAATAATGCATAAATTCTTAAAAGAAAGTCTCCCATAACAGTAACAGAGACACTCAAATAAATTTGCTATAAGCCAAGAGAAGTGAGCAAGGAGCTTTTGCTAGATTTCTAGATTACAGACAGGGTGTGGTAGAAATAGTTTTGATGAATTTGGGGTTTGTTGTTTCCATTTGAAGATGTCTGTAACTCCCCTCGGTGTCAGTTTAGAGATCCTTTGGTCCTTACAGGCAGCTACTAAGTAAACCTGACTGTGGGAACTGCAGTACATAAAGGGTTTGGTTCCTGTTTTCTTCCTACAAGCAACCTTCAGAAACCCCGTGTCTTCTCAGCAGGGCATGTCCCAGTGGCACATGCAAAGGCAAAACCCCAGAACTGCAGGACTTGATGGAAAAAAATATCCCTTTCTATGCAGGATTGCCAGGTTTGGGTGAACCTCTCCATGGATGGAGATGAACACACCTCTTTTGGGAGGTCAGAGAGAGATCCCAGTGTCATGATGGTTTGTCCACTTTTTTCTTCTTCCACAGTGTTTCCTTGGGGTGGCTGTTTGATTATTTGTTAGGACAGAGAGGAGTTTAAAGTCCATTGTAACAAAGCAGGTCTGTTAATCAGGTTTCCTTTGGACTTGAAATCAAAGGGAAAAGTAGCTCCTGGCTCCTCGAGGAATTTTGGTTTGTGGAAGCTTTGCTAGTAAGCTCCAAAGAAGACCACATCTGTTCAAAAAAAGACCATGCCAAATAGAACAGCCCAAAGGCCATCATCATGCAGGGGGCTGATTTAATGGAGCAAAACCCAATTACCAACCTGTAATCACTAACGGTGATGCTGAGAAGCTGAAATCACTACGGGGAAGGAGATGGCAGAGCAGTGGCTGCTGCTGCTGGGGCCAGGACCGAGATAAATCGCAGCAGAGAGCCAGCACTAACAAAGAGCTATAGAACAAAGTGATGCATCACAAACCCCAGTGCACCAGGCTGCTTGGAAGGACCTGCAGAGCTGAGGACGGTGCTGCCTGCTGGCAGCCAGCTGAGGAGTCACAGGGGCAGCGGCAGCAATGGCAAGGATATATAGTTAGCTTTGGGATATGCTGACATTTTCATACGTGTGCTGAATTAAATCTTCACCCAGAGAGCAGGAAAAGCCACATGATGGCCTTTAGAATGAATAAAATATTAGAGGAGAGAGTTTGTTTTTCTTTAGGAGTCGGTGGAGCTGATGTTCTGAAAAGACTCCAAAGCTCTCTGCAATTTATGTGCCAAATCTGTTTCTTGGAAGCAGTGCCAGGACTATTTTTTGAAAAAGGAGAGCTCCAGCTTGGTGTATAGCCTTGGAATGGCTCTGACACTTAAACACAGCCGGCTGTGGTAAATGTAAAGCATACTAAGCAAGAGTAAGGGAAGGGAAACTGCATGTAGCCTGACCAGAACAAACCATTGCCATGTTAAACCATCTGAGACTTCTTTAGATGTTATTTTAGCCATTAAAAAACAACAAAAAAATAACAGTTAGGCTTTGATTTCTGAGCAGAAAAGCTTACCTGCTTTTCACTGAAGACTGATATTTTAGAAAGCAGTGACTCGGTGCTACAGGGCATCAAAACTGTGGCAGTCAAATCATGCCTGACAAATGTGGTGGCCTTCTACAGTGACAAGAGGTTTTCCTCAGGTTCGGTACTGGGACTGGCGCTGTTTAACATCTCTGTTGGTGATGTGGACAGTGGGATCAGGTGCACCCTCAGAGAGTTTGCCAACACCAAGCTGTGTGGTGCGGTCGACATGCTGGAGGGAAGGGATGGCATCCAGAGGGACCTGGGCAGGCCTGAGAGGTGGGCCTGTGCGAGCCTCGTGAGGTTCAACAAGGCCAAGGGCAAAACCCTGCACCTGTGCCTGGGTAATGCCAAACCCAAATCCAGGCTGGGTGGGGAATGGATGGAGAGCAGCCCTGAGGAGGACCTGGGGGTGGTGGTGGATGAGGAGCCCAACACGAGCCAGCAATGTGTGCCTGCAGCCCAGAAAGCCAACCGTGTGCTGGGCTGCACCAACACAGCGTGGGCAGCAGGGCAGGGAGGGGATTGTCCCCCTCTGCTCTGCTCTCCTCAGCCCCCACCTGGAGCCTGCGTTCAGCTCTGGGCCCAGCACAAGGACAGGGATGGATCAGAGCGAGTCCAGAGGAGGCCACGAGGATGCTCAGAGGCTGCAGCCCCTCTGCTGTGGAGCCAGGCTGAGGGAGCTGGGGGTGTTCAGCCTGGAGAAGAGAAGGCTCCGGGGACACCTCCCAGCGGCCTGCCAGGGCCTGAAGGGGCTGCAGGAGAGCTGGGGAGGGACTGTGTGAGGCCCTGTCCCAGGCTGCCCAGAGGAGCTGTGGCTTCCCCATCCCTGGCAGTGCCCAAGGCCAGGCTGGATGGGGCTTTGGGCAGCCTGGGCTGCTGGGAGGTGTCCCTGCCCATGGCAGGGGGTGGCACTGGGAGGGCTTTGAGGTCCTTGCCAGCCCAAACCATTATGGGGTTCCATAAATGTTCTTGTTTTGAACTTGATGGTAGCAGATTGTTTTTTATTTTCAGCCAACAGAGCTTGATTTGGTTTCAGAAAAATCACTAAGCAAACGGGGCGGCTCTTTTTATCAGTTGTTCATTTCCGTCAGGTAGCAAAGAGGACACAGAGGATCTCCTAAGCTTTGAAATGTGGTGGAAAGCTTTAACGACAGCTCTGTAGTATGACCTGTCACATCAGTGAGCACCAGTGCAAACACTGTGCAGCCACCCTGCACACCCCTGCTACATCACTGCCCCACAACATAGTATGGAATATCCTCTAAGGACATTTATGGCATTTTCACTGAGGATGAAACGTATTTTGAGTACTAACATAAATGTTATGGTAGAGAGGTCTTCAACCACATGTGCCAGGACCAGAGGCACAGTCCCATTTTCTAAGGGAGATTTCAGAAGTTTGACATTGATCATTGAAATATGAGCTCGGTGAATACATGAGAGAAAACCAAAACCATACCAAAGCCTGATCCTGCCCTTGGATTCATGAGCTGTGTATCAGCCTCGTGATGTCGGCAGGGTTTGCTGCTGGAGCTCTGGCTGCCGGAGTGGGACCACACCAAATGCATTAAAATGCAGTGGGTGGAATAGGGCTTGCTGCCAAATTGACCTTTTTGCTGAGCTTGCACTTGTAGAAAGAGGACTTCAGGTTGAGAAGGACATCTGGTGTCCAGGCCAATTCCCTTCTCACACCTCATATTACTTCTCATAAATCAAACTCCATCCTTAAAGCCAGCTGGTTTTCTGCTCCCACAGTTCCACCTAAGAGGCTGTCCTACCCTTCCCTCCTCCGATTGACAGAAATCTCCCAGTCTGAACAGGGTACTACAGGTGCATCATTCATTGCCATTTGCTTCTGTGCCAGCACAAACCATTAGCTTAAACATTTTATCTCATTCCCTAGCATTTATTCCTTCCTATGCTGTGTAATAAAAACCACAGCATCCCTTCTTGGCCTCTCCGCTGCCAAGCTAACCAAGCTGAGCTTTTTCATCCTCCTATGTAGGACAGACCCTGCCTTGTCATCCATCCTCTCTGAGCTCCTCTCTGACCTGTTGCAGAACAGAGTAGTCTGTCCTGAGCTTGAGTGACAAAAACGATGCCCAGACTCCAGATGGAAGCTCACTGGTGCCTTGTACGGTGGCACAAATCACTCCTTTTTCCTGGGGAAATTCCTCACCTGGGATCAAAGTAGCCTCTGTCTCTGTTATACCACATCAGCTCATGAATATCATATGACTGACACAGACATCTTTTTCTTCCTTTTCCACTTATGACAGATAAATCTCAGCTTGGGGCAGAAATCCCTGCTAGTCCATAAACAAATGATGAGTCTTGATACGCCCACGCTGCTCTCGCTGCTGTCATTCCCGTACAGCCCTCAATAAACCATCTCTCAAAGAAACTTTTGAATCTTAGCTTGTGTTTTTCCCTTCCCCGAGGACTCTCGCTACAAAGACTCATTCATCTCCAGCCTCCGGAGGAATTCAGCTGCATCGTGCCCTGACAGAGAGAAGGAAACTCGTGAACAGGACCACGTGCACGAACCAGAGGTCTCGCTGAGATAACTGCTGCCACGGACTAGGATCTCATGGAGAAGCAGACCGGCTCCCATGGGGCATTTGTCACCTAATGATCCAAATTTGTCCTACTGAGGAGGTCCCAGCTCAACAAGATGCAGCATTTGCCAAACAAGTGTCGTCCAGAGACACAGACACAATCCATTGAGCCGTTTGTGCCATGAAACCAGATGCTCAGCTGAGTCTGAATCTGCTGTGTGCTCTTGGATCCGATGCATTAATGGCTCAGTCCAATTTGCACTCATCAGATGAGGGTTGCTGCCTACTAACAGGACATGTCCCCTACGTTTTGATACACAAGGTCCAGGTGGGAGATGCAGACGGGTTAAGAAGACACATATCATTTAAAAGATGAGATGTTCCAGCAAACCATGGGCTGCCGGCCGGGTTAAACCACACCACCATCTTATCTATTAATGCCTTGCATGTTCAAGTAACAGTTTGTGTTTTCATCAGGTTATGGCTCTATTTTGCATCTGTTCTTAATTTTGGTGATTAGTCAATAGCTGTTGAAGATGGTTGTGTCCATTTTGAGCTGTAACTCCAAGCATGAATGCAGTATGTGATGCAGGGGACTTCCATGGTCCCTCTCTTCCAGCCAGATCCGACACAAACCTTGGTATTTACCTGGGCAGAGTCAGGGGGTGCTCAGGAATACACGCAAGTGCTGAAAAAGCAGTGAAAACCCAACTGCGACATTTCTGTAGGTCAAGAGCACTTGCATGTTGGTAGGAAACGCCTCAGCCCGTGGGATTTTTCTTCTGAGCGGATCAAGGTGACATGAAGAGTCTCTCCATGAGTCCTGGAGACCCTCTGTCACCAAACAGTGAGCGTGGGAGCAAACACCGGAGGGTTACGGGAGGTGTTTCTGACTTTCCATCCAACACTTCAGCTCGGGGAAAAGTCAAACTCAGGACAAAGTGAAGGAGGAAGCTTGGTAATTTTCTGTCCTTGCTCGAATCCAGTATCATTCAGCTTTGATGTTGCGGTGCTTTGGTCTTCAAGCGCGTTGACCACGAGAGGCTGAGTGGAGATCAAGTGGTGCCGGGCCCCTGTGTACACAGCACAAGCCCCGGGGCCAAGCAGCTGGCATCACTTTCAGCTCTGTGGCTGAAATGTTTCGCAAGAAAAGCGACTGCTTTCATGGCTCGCTTGCTCCAGAGCTCCTCCGAGCAGTGGCCAGTGGTTAAAGGGAGACCTTGGATGGAGGGGTGAGCAGCAACAGGACCCCCAACCGAATGATAACACAGCATTTGTGGCTTTGTCGCTTCTTTCTGGTCTTTTATTTGGTGGGGTTTGTCTTTCAAAGCCCCTGGGAGGTCTTGGAGATGACAGCAGGTAGTAGTGGGGAAACAAGGTCGGGAAGAAACAAAAGAGCCAATTTCAATGAAAAAGTTAAATCTGTGCTGGGAGCCTCAACATTTACTGCAGCTTAATTGCTTTCTTTTTGTCCTAAAATGCACTTGGAGAAATGTGGCCATGATGGTCCAGGGATATCCAAGAGGAGACTTGTCTTGTGAGACCAACTGGTGTAGTTATAAAAAATAAGTAATAAAAATAATTGGGCTTTCATGCACAAAAACCCATCTTCAGCTGTGAAAAGGCAGCTGCCAGCTAGCAGCCAAGTGGAGGCTGGGGAAGTCTGTACCGGGTGTCACTTGGCAAGCACGGGCAAAAACCTTGGCTAAGGGATCGAGCAAAAATATTCCCTTGTCACAAATCTCAGCTCCAGGAGTAATCGCTGCATTCATCTACCTCATGTGCTTAACACGGGCGAACAGAGAGACCCTGCAAGCTCGTTTTTGAACTCTGCCAACATCAGATGTCTAAAAAAAAAACCACCACAATAGCAATAATAAAAAACGAATCTGTTGAAATCATGGTATCAGCTTCAATAATGAGATTTGCTAAAATAACGCGACTTTCTTAGAGTCAGCTTGGTGACCTTCACCTGCCTCCTGCCGCTGAGCCGCACAAGTTTCCCTCTGCATCACAAGCCAGAAACTTTTAGGAAAAAAAAAAAAAAAAAAAAAAAGAAATGGAATGGAATGGAATGGAATGGAATGGAATGGAATGGAATGGAATAGAATAGAATAGAATAGAATAGAATAGAATAGAATAGAATAGAATAGAATAGAATAGAATAGAATAGAATAGAAAATTAATTGAAAAGAAGAGGGAAGGGAAGGGAAGGGAAGGGAAGGGAAGGGAAGGGAAGGGAAGGGAAGGGAAGGGAAGGGAAGGGAAGGGAAGGGAAGGGAAGGGAAGGGAAGGGAAGGGAAGGGAAGGGAAGGGAAGGGAAGAATAAGATAAGATCACAGAATTCCCAAATGGGTGAGGCTGGAAAAGACCTCTGAAGATCATCGAGTCCAACCACCCCGCTGAGCAGGATCACCTAAAACACGTTGCACAGGATGGCATCAAGGTGGGTTTTGGGTATTTCCAAAGACTCCACAGCCTCTCTGGGTAACCTGTCCCAGTGCTCTGTCACCCTCACAGCAGAGAAGTGCCCCCAAATATTGAGCCAGAACCTCCTGTGCTTCAGTCTGTGCCCGTTGCCTCTTGTCCTGTCACTGGGCATCACTGAAGAGACCAGCCCCATCCACTTGATGCCCTCCCCTCAGATATTTATACACACTGATGAGGTCTCCCCTCAGACTTCTCTTTTCCAGGCTAAACAAGCCCAGCTCCCTCAGCCTGTCCTCACATGACAGGTGCTCAGAGTGAAATGAAATGGAATAAAATAATGGAATCATGGAATATCCTGAGCTGGAAGGGACCCAGAAGTATCATCGAGTCCAACTCCTGGCCCCACACAGCTCTACCCAAAAATTCAGACCATGTGACTGAGAGCAAAGTCCAAACGCTTCTGGAACTCCGACAGGCTCGGTGCCGTGACCACGTCCCTGGGGGGCCTGTCCCTGTGCACGACATGGTCATAAAATGAAACAGTGAAATGACAGGGATTAGTGACATGAAATAATGGAAAGAAATGAAGTAGAATGAAATGAAATACATAAATAAGTGAACGAATGAAATGAAAAATGAAATGAAAGAAAATGAAAGAAAATAAAAAGGAACAGAACAGAACAGAACAGAACAGAACAGAATAGAATAGAATAGAATAGAATAGAATAGAATAGAATAGAATAGAATAGAAATACAAAGAATGAAATGAAATGAAATGAAATGAAATGAAATAAAATGGAATAAAATAAAATGAAATGAAATGGAATAAAATAAAATAAATGAAATAAATATAAAATAAAATAAAATAAAATAAAATAAAATAAAATAAAATAAAATAAAATAAAATAAAATAAAATAAATAAAATAAAATAAAATAAAACAAAACATAAAACCCAACCCACCACAACCAAACCCCAGGGAAGCAGCGGCACCAGCTCCCCCCCCTCCCTCCCTCCCCCCCCGGTACCCTCCCCGTGTGCGCGCAGCGGCCGGGCGGGGCCGGGCGGCGCAGCCCCCCCTGCAGAGGGGCCGTACCGTAGCGAGCCTTCCCGTGCCATACCGAGCCCTATCGCCCCGTATCGCCCCGTATCGCCCCGTACCGAGCCGTGCCGGGAGCTGCGGGCCCGCCGGTGGCGGTGTCGGCGCGGTGCGGAGCGGGGCGCAGCATGAGGCCGCGGCCCCCCCCGCAGCATGGAGGGCTTCGCCGCCCGCACCTACGGCACCGGCGGCCCGGACAGCCGGCCCCTCTTCGGGGAGACATCGGCCAGGGTAAGGGGGTGGGCAGGGGGGGCAGCCCCAAAACGGAGGAGGGATCCCCCCGAGGTGGGATGCAGCCCCCCCGGGAGGGGAAGGGCAGAGGGAGGGGTCCCCAGTGATGCGCCCCTGCTGCGCTGTGAGAGATTTGGGAGCTGGGACCCCCCCCAGGTCCCTGCCCCATGGAGAGGAGCTGCCCGAGAGCGAAATTAATTAAGCAGGGGAACAAACGAGGAAAATCCGCAAAATAAGAAAGAATCCCCCCTCCCCCCTCCCCCCCCCCCCCCCATCTTCCTCCTGGGACAGCAGCGAAGCTGCCCCCAAAGGGAAAAAAAAAAAAGGAAAAACAACCCCCCCAAAAAAAACAAATCCCAAACCTAAGATATCCCCAAATCCGAAAAGAAAAAAAAAAAACCTTTGAATGACCAGAATTATAAATAAATGAATAATTAACCCCTGCAGCCCCCCTCCTAATTAGTCCCTGAAATCAAAAATACAGAAATGTCCCGCCCTGTATCCCCCCATCCCCAAGAAATAAAAAATGCAGCTCCAGTATAATCCCCCAAAGCCAGATCCCCTCTCCAAATAAAAGGGAAGCTCCCCAAATCCCCCCTCCAAAAAATAACACCCAAACTCCCAAATAACGCCCCCAAAACACCCTCTGAGCCCCCAGCCCCGATGGGGAGCAGCAGCAGCTCCGGGTGTGGGGAGCCCCAAGGTTTGGGGAAGGGGTTTGTCCTGTCCCCCCACCCCTGGAGCTGTGACCCCACTGAGCTGCATTTTGCTGATTTTTTGGGGTGTTTGCTGGGGGACTCCCTTTGGTGCCCCCCCGTCGATCCGGGGTGCACTGCGGTGGGTGACGTGCGGCGGCGCTGGCTCCACAGGTGTCAATCCCCTGTAATCCCCCAAAGCCTCCCGGATTTGGGGTGGGGGCCGGGAGCTGGTGCACGGGGGTGTTTATGGGGTCAGACTCCCTCCTAAATCCCAATAATGGGGGGTGCAGGTGGTTCCTGGATCGGGAGCTGAAATGATATGGGGTTGTTCCTGGGTTGGGGTGCAAAATGGGACCCTGCTGGGGGCTTGGGACCTACAAGGGGATGGATGAGGGGTGAGGGGGTGTGTGGGGTGGCCGGTTCACAGCTGGGGGATTTGGGGAAGCCACAAATGGGGTTTGGGGAAGCTGCCATAACCAGGCAGGTCCTGGGGTCTCAGTGGTGCCACTGGAGCCTGACAGCAGGACTGGCCGTGCTGGTCCTCTGCCAAACCCCAAAATCTCCGTTCCCGGTCCAGCCTTTGATCCCGGACTTCTGCGGTTCCCCTCCTTTGATCCCTTTGATCCCCTTCTCTCTGTGGTTGCGGCTCTGCTTGCAACGGGTAGCGGAAAATAAGGAATTCTGCACATCAGCTCACGTGCTCGGATGTGGATCCTGCATCCTGCACGACACCCCCTGCCCATCCGATAGGGCCCCAAGGATTTTTATTTATGGATTATTTTGGGGAAAGCTGTTGTAGGGGATAGGCAGCAAGTGGTTTCTCGGTGGCAGAGGGACAAAGGCTCCCTGTGAGGGGCTGAATGGTTCCTTCGGGATTTCCCGGAGGTTGCTTAGGAACAAACGCCGGAGAGGTCCGGAGCTGGGAATTGTCTCAAAACCGGTGAACTTTGCCTCAAAACGGGAGCGGGTCTGGAGGGAGAAGCGCATGGGCATGGTGAGGTGGTGGGGCATCGATCTGCTTCTTGGCATGGGGTGGCCTTGGCCATGGGATGGGGCTGGGGGCTTCTCAGCCTGCCTGCAGGGTGGGAAGGACCATGGAGATGTGCAGAAAGGGGTTTGGGACCTCCTCTCACCTTCTCGCTCTCCTGGTCCCCAACCGGGTGGTGTGGGGCTGAAGCCAGCTCCCAGGCAGGACCACGCTTCGGGACACGACCCGGAGGTGAAAGGCTCCGTCATCCCCAATCCCCTTAACCGCCTCGGCCTCCTGCTCGTGTATTTTTAACCTTTTTGCTGCTCTAAGCC
Organism: Anas acuta; assembly: GCF_963932015.1. Lineage (NCBI taxonomy): Eukaryota > Metazoa > Chordata > Aves > Anseriformes > Anatidae > Anas > Anas acuta. Next base: position 197,429,284 of record NC_088979.1, on the reverse strand, counting down.
GCCGGAGCTGCAGCCTCTCGCTGCTTTCGCTGAGCCTGGGATTGCGGGGTCAGGGGCTCTTAAGCTCCAGCTCCTGAAATACCTCGCTCTGCCGGCAGCGTGTTCGGAAAAAAATTTAGCACCCTCGGGTTTCACTGTGGGGAAAGCCTGGCCTTAGGTGGGTTACACGGGATGGCCACTTGTTGCTGCTCTGCTTTTGCAAAGCTCTCTCCCAGCTGCCGACCTCCTGCCGCCTCTTTTTGGCAGCAGGGAGCTGAGCCCAACTCCGTCCCCCCTCTGTAAAATCAGCTTCTGTAAAATCATCGGTAGAGGAAAACCATCGGCCTCTCCTCGACCAGAGCTACCTCTGGGGTTTAGCTCCGGTGGAAGAGCCCAGCTGCAGGAGTCACGGTGTGCTCGCAGGGAGGTGGTGATGCTGCATTTCATCCTGTTCATTGCTTCTGCTAACCTGGTCTGGATTTATTTCTCACAGCTCCCTTTTTGGACTCTGTGGTGGTTTTCTTGACAGCTCCCGAGGTGTAGGAGCACAAACGGTCTGGTTTTACGTGGAGGAACAAACCCCATAGTTTATTGCATTTTTTTTTTTCTCATGTGTGTGTATTTCTCCTCTCTCCTCAGGACAGAATCATCAATCTAGTTGTCGGCAGCTTGACATCCTTGCTGCTCGTGGTAAGTATCCTGTGTCCCTGCCTGTGTTTTGTGCCTCCTGTAGGCGACGAGGTGGAAACCAGAGCTCCTGGGGGAAACCACAGCTCCTCCCAGCAGTGGACAGCAAAACTTCACTGACTGAAGTGGTTTGGGGTCCAGGTGGTATCTTCGGGGCCTGTCTTTTGAAACTCTGACAAGAGGGAAAGGGGGGTGCCTTCCCTCAAGCCATTTGATCTCCTGCCATGATTTAAGATCTGGCTGTTGCCTGTGCAAGAGTCTGAGGAGAAACTGGCAGTCAGCTGTGATGCTCCAGCAGTCACAGAGGGCCTCTCATCTTCTCAGACCTGAAGGATGGAGAGGGCAAAACATTTATTTGTGTTTTCCCCCATACAGGTCACTCTCATCAGTGCTTTTGTCTTCCCGCAACTACCTCCAAAACCCGTGAACGTATTTTTCGCTTTCTGCATCTCCCTGTGTTGCATTTCTGCCGGCATACTTGTAAGTACCACCCTGCCTACCTGCATGACTGGATGAAATATGAGTAAAATCTGACTTACGGGGTGCCTTTTTTACACTCCCCTAGAGGAGCCTGCCAACCCATATCAACTCCAGCTCCAGGTCCCTCAGCACCAGATTTCTCCTCCCAGAAAGGGAAGAGGAGCTGCAGTGAGCAGAACAGGGGCAGGCACTTACAGACTTCACCTTTCCCCTTAAATTTTAAGCTCTTTGCATGGGTCAGAAACTTCCGTAGGCCTCATTTTTTTTTGTAGCTGTACCACTAGTTATCCTTTTACAATCAGCTTATTGTCAGGTTTATTTTAGCGTTTGCACAACAAGCTTACTGCTGCTAATTAGCAGCTGCTCGAGGAAGAGTGCAGGCACAATCTGTAATTAATATTGGGAAACTCTGGCGGCAGTTATCTTGGTGAGACTTTAGGAGTGTCATTGCAACAACAGGAATGATTTATGCTCCACAACAACATGCACTGGTGTATTTACCTTGAACCATGCGTTCCTTGGCCCTAAATGACCAGCTATATTTATGTGGCCTTGAGAGCAGCTTGCAGTTTTTGTTGAGGAGTCCCACTGTGACTCATTTGGTAGGCAAATCCCTAACGGTTCGTATTCTGTGAGGCCACTGCAGGGAAAAGAGGGGAAGGATGCAGAAAAACATGTCAATGACAGAGAGGTGAGCAGTTTTGGCACTGCAGAGCTCAGCGTGCTAAGCCAACTGCTGCTGAGCAGCACAGCTGTGATGCAGGGCTCCTGACCTCTGCGACAGTCACCTGTGGCCTCCTGCAGACAAGCGAGGCCTGGAGAGCAGAGCAGTGAGATGGGGAATGCAGACAGTGTGGGGGCAGGCAGGCGCCTGCAGAAGTCACTGACCTGTGGGGTTCAGGGGACAAGATGTGGTGCCAGGGAGCTACAGCAGGCAGGATTTCACCTGGGTGACAGCCTGAGGCTGAGGAAGAAAGCGATCAAACAGTACAAGAGCAGAGGGTTGGTTCTGAACAGCTGCAGCATCCTGAGAGTTGGTCCCAAGCGCTGGAAAAAGGAAAAGGAAGGTCACCATACCAAGTGCCTCCTCCCTCTGCTGTAGCTTCTCCTACTTGGAGCTCCTTCTGCCAGCTGTCATCTGGGGAAATTCCTGCACTGAGGCCCTGTCCCTCGCTGCTGGGTAAGCTGGGAAGCTGCTCTGCGATGCCTGGTCAGTGCCTCTGGTTCCATGTCTGGTTGTCTCTGCAAGACAGATGGTGTAAGGTGAAATGCTGCATTTGTCCCATTTGTCCTCAAAGAGCTGGCCAGGTCTGAGTGTCAAAAAAACAAACACACTCTTCAAGAAAGCTGACGACCTGTGTCTTAGGCAACCTGGCACCCTAATTTCACTGACAGCCATGTTTTGGGGGAAACCACCTTGCCAAATTCTTCTTGGTGTATTCCACAAGTATGGTAAGACACAGATATGTCTCAATGTTCAAGAAAATTTGCTGGACTCTGAGCTTAGTCCTTGTTAGCCAGAGAGCTAGGTTGTTCAATAAATAAATAAATAAATAAATAAATAAATAAATAAATAAATAAATAAATAAATAAAATTCAGCTTTAGAAATTGCCAGTTCAGTTACTATAGAAAGTTTCCTAAGAAGAAATATCTGGAATTTTTAAGTAATACAAACTCATTCATTCTTCTAGATCTACTGGTATCGACAAGGAGACCTGGAACCTAAATTCAGGAACCTGATTTACTATATATTATTTTCTATCGTCATGCTGTGTATATGTGCCAACCTGTACTTCCATGAAGTGGGTAAATGATGGACACGGGGAATGCCCAGCACCGACCAGACTGCTTTCAGCTCAGCTCTCAGCTCTACCTGAGCTGTTGAAGTGAAGACAATCAGCCTGAGAGGAAAGAGATGGGTTGTGCAAGGATCAATCAGTACATGATTTTCATGTAAATGTATATGTAATGTCCCTCTTGGCGGGGAGAATTATTGCCATAAGATGTGACATTCTGCTTTTTTCTGAAGAGCTACTGTTGCACTTAATGAACATTCCAGTTGTACTGATGTTTCAGAATGGCACAAGCTTTTTCATTTTGGAAAAAAAAATGCATTTTTTATTACTGTACAAATAAACTGCAGCATTGCAAGGATCTGTAGCAGTATAAATAAATGGCATCTTACAGTTACATAAGACAAATACTCTTTATTTTGTTTAAACTGAATATACAATTATTTCTGTTCCCTAGGCAACCATTTGAAACTACAACTTGTTTTTCACATTAACAAAACCACAGACTGAAAAAGACCAACTCCTGATTATGAAGAGCTAATTACAGAAATAAATAAAATAATTTATACATGAGTCTTTAATTTCTATAGCTTCTTCTTTCAATCCCTACCTAGCAGGCTGCTGCTCAGCCTAGTGTCTGTTTCAGTCCTTGAATGTAGGAATTAATCGGCTTCCTCTGCCTCCAGGCCCTGTGCCCAAATTCTCACAGAGCTCTTTCTCCACGACTTTGCCACCTCCTCACCACCCCCCATCCTGTAACTTGCTGCATAAATCACCTCCGGAGAGGTGGCTGGTAGTGTCATGTAAACAGCGAGAGACAAACGTTCCAGCCTGCTCACAACAACCTGCAAAAAGAAAAAGAGTTTAGGGAGAAGCTGGTGGGTTCCAGCAGCTTCCCTCTTCTACAGGCCTTCCCTTTTTGTTCAGCTTGCTGTAGTGATGAAGGAAAAAAAATAATTACATTTTCCAAAAGTGATCTTTCTGAGCTCTATCCGTCGCCAGCAACGGACTGCTCAGGAACAAGCAGACCAGGCCAACCCGATAAGCATCAGTCTCGAGTCCTACGCCGCAGATGTACTGATAAGCCAGATGAGATGGGAACGCAGACCATGGCTTTATGCTGCTGCCCACGCTCCCTGAAGTCTTTGATGGAATACATTTCTTCCTGAAATGTAACAGTCTTGCTCCATGTATTACAAAAGTCAGTAAGTGCAGAAATTCTCACCCATTCTTCATGAAACGTGTGCAAACCACTTCTTGCTGCAACACAAAGAGGCTATGGTCCATAACCCTTGACTTCTGTCCAGTTTTCAGGGTGTGTGGTTCAACACACTACTAGAAAGTCAAATCAGAACTGACCACGTGGATCCCAGCACTGAGCAATCCAACAGGGCTTCTGTCAAAACACTGAAACACCCTGGCTGAAACGTCGCACATCAGGCTTCGGCTGGCTGCTCTGTAACCCTTTACAAATGAGGTAAAATAGCCTGAGCAGGAAAAGTGCACTGTAGTCATCTCAAACTGTAAGGTTCTGTTTAAAGACACGGACTGACTGCTTTCTTTGGAAACGTGGCACAGGGTTGCAACTAATTCCACAATGCGAACATGGTCGATACAAAATGGACACGATTGCTGTTTCCTTCAGTGACAGCTCACTAAATCTTCAACGTCCTTTGAATCTTCCAAGTCAGGACTGCCCAGTGATGAGCCAATAATGTTTGACCCATCTCCGTGATGCTGTAGGATAGGATCTGGCAGGAGACACAGTACATCAGAACTCATTATTTACTGTTCCATTGTAACAAGATATAAAATACACAGGACAGAAGCACAATCTGAGCTTTGAAACAATTTTAAGGAATGTTACTCCATTAAACTAGTCAGTTCTCCATTTCAAGTTTCAAGGGAAGCCACGACTAACATGGATGCAACCAGTGTAACTCGTGTTTGGATTCACCAGGTATTTACTCTATCAGGCCCAAGGCTGATCCTCAGATGACTCTGCTTGAGATCCTTCCTCCAGAAAGGAGGATTTGTTAAGAGCAGCACTGGGAGAACACATCTAATGCTGCTTCTAAGCCTAAGATGACTCTTGGCATGGGGAAGTGGGGCAAAGCTAGCAAGCCCCTCCAGGTGAGTGCTGTGCAAACACCCCAAAGAGCCCAGCCCCTCACCATGAGAGCTTATTGAGTGGTTAATAAAGAGTAACTGAATTTCTGATGCCTCTGGTTTTCTCTCAGATGAGAAACCAATTTCATTCCAGCACAGGTATGAAGAAACACACCAGAGTTACTCATTAGCCTGTGTATACTAATTCAAGGCTCAAGGGCAATGGAAACAGCTCAGTGAAGTCATGAAGCAGCTGCTGTTCGGCTTTTCCCACGAGGCTGAGATTTTTTTCCAACTTCTACTGAAGTAAGTGGGGTAATCAACGTGCTTAAAGTTTCACTGCAATGATTTGGAAAACAATTCAAGAGAAGACAAGGATCATTTCTTAAAAGAACTCAAAAGTGCTATACTGATGTAGTGAACGCTAGCTCCAGCATTAAATACACATACATACCTGTTAAGGTTGTTAGGGGCAACACCGATTCACTGTCTATATCATCTGACGTCTGGATAAAACCATGGGAGGAAGGAACAATAAGCACAGTTTCATCATCTATCGTAGGCTGATCAACTTGTTCTATTGTTGGAGAGCCCAGGTCCTGCACAACACAGAAGGACAGGACATGAGAGTGCATTTTTGGTAGCATGTGCCAAAAAACATGCTTTGGCTGGCCATATGCCATAGTAAGTAGACTCCCTGGATGAATTTTATCTCATTAAATTGAAATGTCAACATCTGAGCTAATTACTTCACATAAGATACATTTCATCCTAGTGTGCGCATCTAAAATGAGGTAAGAGGAATTCTACCCTGTGAACAGTACAAGACATGGGGAGAGGAAATGACAGATTGCATGGTGGTGATAAAATGTTCCCATGTAAGTCAAATACTCTGTCTATAAACAGGAATAATCTTTCCCACTACCTGCTGCCTAGATGTTCTGAGAGACTGAAGCAATACCTTTACAGCATCTCCCAGCTCCGCAAATGTACTAACTTTACCTGAACTTAATAACTTAGTTTCACAACTCCTGCCTCTGTGTCAAGTTTTTACAGCTCAGAAGACCAATTTGAATTGCTGTGCCTTGTCCCATAGCTTGCTGGAGGTAGGGTGGCTCCAAACTTTTTTACTTCAGGGCACAGTAAGCCTGACCTGCAAAAGCAGCTTTGTGCAGAGAACACAGCTGAACCTGCCCACAATAAGCAGCATGGCTTAGAACTGAGAAAAGGAGGTGTGAAAAAACACAACATTGAGACAAATGGGCACCTTTCCCAGTCAGAAATAACAGAACTCTGCAGCACAGCTGCTTACTTCCCACCACCCATACCCACACTGCCAATATAATACTTGCAAGTGCATAAAAATAACACTGACTTAGAGAAAGCAACATTTAGGCACGTTTTTCTAGAGTAACTTTTCATTTAGAAATTCACAGACAGTCTCTATTTCCTGGAATTTAAGCACACACATCAAACTTGAACGTGACTAGAAGGAGAAAGCAAATTAGAATTATAAACTCAGTTTACTGTTCAGTACAGGAAGTTTAGTACTTCTTGATACCCTGCTAGCTATAAATGATTCCTCCAAAGTTCAATTAGGAACTCTGCTTTTTGCAGAAATTTACCAATTCCAACTTGAGAAGCTGCATTTTTAAACAGAGTAGAAAGTGGATGGGCTGCCTCAACTGCTGAGAATTTTATCACAACCATTTCAATTATGAGATAATAGAAAATTCCCTGCTTTGATGTATTCAGGAGCCAAACACCTGTGTAGTAGCAGACTGTAGAGGCAAACAGTGATCCTCCTCTTGGTAAGAGCATAATGGACAGGCAGTGTCTGTTTACTTTTGCAAAGACAAAGGTTAACTAAGTCCAAACGTATTAACAATGGATTTTTCAACATGGATATAAAGCAGAATTACAGCAACAGAAAAGCGCACTGTTCTGGAGAACAGGAGGTGGTATTCAAATCTAATTCATCTCTTTCCACAGTCTAACCTTATCAGACTTCTAGAGAAAGAGGCATTTTCTACCCACTAAGCAGAGTTACATTCATTTTAGCATCTGTTTTCCTTGCCTTATTCATTATGATAGTTTCAGCAAAAGAAAGATGGAGGAATTTAGTATAAACACTCCAAATGCATGAAATCATTTGGATAAATTTGTTTCTGCACCTGAGGTGTTGAAGCTGAATAAAATCAAGGTCAGAGAGATAGATGACTTAAGTGCTTCTCAGTCCCATTTAACAGATACTTAACTGGGAGTACACTGTTTAGTAGAAGTCCTCAAAGTGGAAACTGTGTGCACCTAGAAATACATTATTAGATTCACAGGGCAACAGCTGAATATTCTATCTCACCTCCACTGATCAGCAGACTATCTACCTGTATGGTGCATGCATCATACAATTATCAGCCTGGCTGAAAGTAACAGCACCAAATGGTAACAAAAGACAGCTGTTCTGTGCTACAAACACCACCACTTTCCACTGCTCTCCCTCAAAAGTACCCTGAGTAGAGAAGCAGCTCCACAGCTAGGGAGGGATTCAGTGCCCACAATGAAGTCACATCTAAGCCTGAGTTCCAAATTAAATCCTACCTCTTTCACAGCCATAACATATTAGCAAAGCTCAGAGACAGAGGATCTGAATAAAAATGCTCTTGGAGCTATGATACGCATTAAATCACTGACATTCACATGAATAGCTTAACATAAAGGTCAAAGATGCAATGAAATCCTTCTGAATACAGAGAGAGGGAAAAGGATCAGGTATCACGCAGTCCCTTACCTCAGTGACGTAGGTGCTGGGTAAATCAGAGTGAGAATCCTCCTCTGGTTTCAGGTTGGCATCTGAAATCTCCTCTTCAGTTTTTACCATAACTCCATCCATCAGCTCACTCCTAGTCCTGCTGCTGAATTTTGAGGCATCGCCTTCACTGTAGGCTGCCTGTTCTTCATCGCTGAGCTTGGACTGATGGATGTCGTCTGGGAAGCTGTTTGTTTCTAGGGTGTCAGGAGGATCTGTCAGGTCAGCTGGCTGAATGTCTGAATCAACAGTAAGTTCTGCCTGAGTGACAGAGGAGGAGATGTCTTCAGCAGCAACAGTGCGGATGATGACACCTGGTGTGTGGCACTGTACTGTGACATTGTCACTTGTACTTAACAAGTGCTCTGGCTGTAAGCAGTACGTGCAAAAAAAAAAGAAACAAACAAAAAAAAACATCTTAAGAGACTCTTTTCCTCCCAGCATCCTCACATCTTTCGGCAAACAGAAGCAAAAGAATTCAAAGTAATTACTAAGCATAACTTTGAGGTCTATGTGTATAGAATGTCAACCCAGATCATCCATTGACCTTATGTTAACTGTTCTGTAATTCACAAATGAAGTACAGACAGTATGAAACACAGGCAACTATTCAGGTGAGGATTGCTGTGGATTCTGAAGATTATAGAGCTTTTTTTTTCCCACCTTTTGCATCACATTTGTTATTCAGTCTTCAGTTTCCTCCCCTTTCCCACCCTCTAACAAAGACTAGCACTGCACTGCAGGTTTTGTGAACATGAGCACGGGCTCGTAAGAATAACTGGAAACATCAGGAAATTTGTATTTTGTTTTGCTGGGACAAGCCACTAGATGGAGACATCCTGTTCTGCCACACTAAGAACTAACCATGCTAAGTTTTCAAGCAACTTGAAGAGTGTTTAAAAATGATTAAAAAATAAATGCTCACGTTTCAGCAATTTAAGCGAAGTAATGCTGTTATGATTTGACTGCTTTACAAATTTAACATGCAAATAGAGGCAGGCCTCTAAACTATTACGTTCCCCTCCCCACCACTGCCCAAACTTCAGTTATTTCACTGCTCAAAATACATACAGATAAGGCATGAACTATGATCTGCTCTGGGGAGGCTGGAGCAGCAGCAGCTGTCAGGGTCAAGTTAGGACTAGCGGTCAGCGTTAAAGGCAGGCCTTGGCTTGAGCTCGTCTGTAGTAAGTAGGTGCCTGGCGTTCCAGTAGGCTGGAGGTGGAAAGACTGCAGAAGACAACACAAGGTTAATACCCAAACATGCTGACTTCCTGCGCCACACTCAGAGCATGCTTATTTACAGCAGCTAGCCCCACTGTAATTCCCCTGGAAAAAAACAAACAGAACCCCAGTGCCTACTGCTCTGATTCCTGTACTGCACTCCAGAAGGAGAAACAAACTTGGCTACAGCTTTAGGCTACTGAAACATCTACTAAGGCTAACAGACTGTATGTATTACGCTGTACAACAGCAGGTAAGAAATAAATTCAATTTACTCTTAACATTGAGATGGAAGACAAAAAATGCTGTAAGTTATAGTACAACAGAACTAAGAGAATCTTTACATGCTGAGAATTGTCTCACGTCAGATTTCAACAGAACACAAGCACAAAAGAAAACTTTATAGCACTAAAGCACTGAGACAGATTTAAAGCATTTAACTATAACTCACATTTTATTTCACATCCCTAGTATGTCACATTATTTTGGAAATATACTTTGCTTTGAACTTCTCAGTTTTAGATCTGTTAAATTCCTCTTTCCATTTTTTTTTTTAATGCCCAGTTCCACAGTCTATGATGCTTAACACAGAAACCACAGTGACAGATACCAGTTCTCTCTTACTTACTGGAAGAATCTCAAAGGTCTGTAGTGTTCCACTGTTTAATGTTATGGTCTCGGAGTCAACAGTGGCAGCAGGGGAATCTGTTGAGGCTGCAAAAGGAAGGAAAAAAGAAAGGTTAAGTGTGTAAACCAAAGTGCCTCAGCCCTGCAGAGAGCATAGCACTGTAATTGCTACACAGCAGGGTATTGTTAATTCCAGTAATATAAAAAAGAAAACCACGGCAATCCTAACGACAAGTTATTCTAATTGGTACTTAAGATACAATACTACGTAAAGGCTCCAAGGGAGAAAAGGCAAACAGTAAAGTTACCTGACATCATCTAATTACTTAAGATGTATAATGAAGTTTGTATGGGGTTCTGGTGCAACAATATCCTTTGGATTATTATTATTATTTTTTACATGGTGTCAGGTCTAATATTGCTACGACTCCCACAGACTACTTGTTCTCTCTTTTTTTTTTTTTTTTATTAAAAAAACCCTTTTCTGCCTTCTGCAGTATGTCCATCACTGCAGAAACATCAGATGTTCCCTCCCCAAGGTATTTGCTTATCTTGTGTGTTGTGGTTGAAGGGTATAAAAGCTGTAAGTATTCCTATCACAAGTAATTATTTATGTAATTATTCTCATTAATATTAAAAGGGGCTACGAGAACCACTAAAGGTAGTTTATGTATCAGACATTTCAAGATCTCCAGGTACGAACAGGTCACACATAAGGCTTTAAAAAACATGGAAAACCCTGTTCAGAACCATAATGACGATTTTTAATTCCTGAAAAACTCAGAAGTTCCAGAAGGCAGGAGGCAAATTAATTCTTTATATTAGTACCAGTAATGCAATAAATACTAGAAGGGCAAAATACCTCTAGAATAAAGACAACAATGCTACAAACACTGAAATCTCAGAATCTGTGGCTTAAAAGTAGACTAAATTATGGTCTCTAAGAGGACAGGAGCTCCAATTCTGATTAATGTAGTGGCATGTTCAAAGTTTCCTGCTGCAGATTTCCTGATATCCAGTAGCAGACAGCTGTAAAATGCAGCCTGTCTGTTACGTAGCCAATTATGTTCATAAAGCTTACAGGAATTACCCCTTTGAAATGCTGAGCCTTCTCTCATATGCAGCTGAAATTGGCTAATTAACAGGTTCAGCTCTCAAGGGATTGAGAAACAGGCAGACAAGACACAACATTCACTTTGATTAGACAAACACAAATTCTTCAGGAAAGCACGCTAACACGGGGAAGAGGCTTGTTAGGCAGATGCAAAGGCAAGTGAGATCACAAAACTCCCACTACAAGATTACAGAAAAGACTAAGGGTTACAGAATACCAGCTGGCTCATCAAAAACCAGTAGCTTTGACCAAAATTGGCTGAAAGTATGAGACTACAGATGTGTTACTGCAGGTAAAAAGTTCTTGGGTTGGCGTTGCATGGAATTCTGATTAAGAAATAAATGAGATAAAATGAAGATGGCACTTAAATTCATTAAGACTGGCTAATCGAATGAAATTATAAACAGAAAATTAGTTACCAAATGCCTTTCTACTCACATGCTGAAGCCCTATTAGCTAACATTTTAATCAGCAAGACTGAAGCAACAAATATTCTTAATAAAATTCACAAATGACACACTTAAGAACAGCAGACAATGGAAAAGACAGGCTGCATACGGGGTGACTGGCTTGGAGTAACTTAATAAGATTACCTACAAAACCAAACAATAAGCACTACAATCGGGGTAGAGCTGGTAACAAATGTTTGCTAATGAGCAAAGCTCATCCTTAAGAGGATGGGAAGCAACAATTTAAAAAAAAGTGGTTAGAGCAGATTGGTTAGAGCAGATCATCAGCTAAACTCATCTGTGTGACACAGCGACTAATGCCTTCCAGATTCTCTGTGCCTAGAAGTAACTGCCTAATACAAAACAAGACTGCAAAAAAAAATATTATATTCCTTCTTGCTTCAATGCCCCTGCATCGGATGTTAGGCACAGAGGTGTCTGCATTTTACAGAAGGAGATCTGGTACATTATATTCCTTGCTACAGACAAGAGTTATAGGAAGAAACTGGTAGATTACACATATACTCTGCATCTTCACTAAGAGACTTCAGTATGTTCTCAAGAAGCCTTTTCAGAAGAGGCTTTTGGAAAGAACACATTATGTGGCAGGCTCTTCTGTCCATGTAGAGAGATGTAACCCCTGGGTGCAGCTGCTCCAATTGCAGCTTCTAGGGCCTACTGTCACAGAAGTGCCTAAATTTGCCTAACGAAGTTAGAAACAGGGAAACGGAATCCAGGAATCCTTATCTGAAGTTGATCACAGCAGAATTAACTCCTCCTTCACCTTTTTAACAAAAGAATGCTTTAGGTTTCATTAGAGACAATGAGCCATGCATTTCAGCTACTTACAGACATGTGTTATCTGGACTGGGATCTGCAAAGCTGTCATTGGGCTTGAAGCGTTGCCAGCATTCTCCTCTAAACGAGCCACCCGAATCTGCACGTGCTGAACCCCCGAACTGGAGTTAGTGTTTGGTAATCCACCTCCAGATCTGTTCTCAGAAAGCTGTTGTCCTGGATTTTGGTTCTCATGCAGTTGCTTAAGGCCCTTTATAAGTACTGAGAGAAAGAACACTGATGCTAAAGCACGTTGAAGAAGGACATTTGAAATTGTGCATGTGAGACTTAACCAAGATGAGAAAAACAGCAAAATCTTTCTGAATTTGGAACCTAAACAATTCAGAGATATTTCAACTACACATTTAGCACATGTATACAAGACCTTTACAGTTAACCACTGGAATGAACCTGGCTTTCTCAAGGAACCTAAACATTTCAGAATGCTTGGAAAATACAGAAAAGCTCCTAACCTTTTGGACCTCTTCAAGAACAAGCATAGTATCCTCCCAAGTTGTAATTAAATGCTGTACCACTGGCTGTGTAATGCTGCTATCACAAATAAAACCTCCAATTTTACAAAAGATGGAATTAGATTTGAGAGACTGACAGACGTGCCAGTGGAAACGGGGACCAAGAAACAGAATTCATCTCAGCAGCTACGCTGCAATTCTTCATCTGCACACACAGTGGCCCACTGCTCAAACAAAAGCACTCACCTACCTTCCCTACTATCACTTTGGTCCCACTGAGGGAGCAGTTGAAATATACAAGGTAACAAAAATTGAGTCCTGTTTTTCTAGCATTCAGTTGAAGGGAACTGCTACACATCTCATTTCTGTGTCTCTGACTTTTTTCCCCTCTCTCCAACACAGAGAAAAGGAGGACTGAATGAAAGTTCATGTCAACTGAAATATCCTGTGTCAGGCACTGGTTTCTCTAACCACGAATGAAAGCTATGAGTTACACATACTAAAGGGAGCTTTATAATCTCAATTCTTCCCCTCTTACTCACCATACAGCTAGTAACAGATCTGCCTTCTGTTACAATTAACATAAAATAAAAACTGTGTGAGGTGGTTAAACATTTTAAAGGTAATAGATCTAACCTGAAGCGATACTGCTAGACTCTCCCACCTGAAGAGGCCCCTGCCCTCCATACCAAAGATCGTCACCATGAGATCTGCCAGCTGAGCTGCTTAGATATGTGCTCTCACTTCAGCCAAAGTGAAGGCTGTCGGCAAAATCTACTGTTTAGTTGTACAAATCAGCTTGGCTTGTTTCAACTGAAACATATAAAGGACTGGATGTTGGTGCAACTTAGCCAGCAGATATAAGGGGCCAGTAACTTCCAGTATCGGAGCAACGTGCTCTTGGGCCATCAATGCTTAAGCAGACAACAAAATGCAGCCCTATTCCTCTGACATTTGTGAAGGGAGCTTTCAGAAGATAAGTGTGCAACTAGTACATTACCAGGGAATGAAACATCTTTGTGGTTTGCAATCTGCCTTTTAATGGTCCACCATTTACTCCGAAGCCACTGCGGTGAGCGGACACTACTCCATCCTTCAGCTAGTAAATCCCAATTGATGTCATTTTCATCAGAAACTTCAAGTTCCGCTATCCTGACAAGACAGAGAAAAGATTTACCTGTTAGAAACTACCCTCCAGACTGGAAGGGCTGTTGCACATCTCTGGTCTCGTCAGATGTAACAGAGGCCATATGGCATGCTAGTGAATGGTCCACCTGAGCTCAGCAACTGACAGGCTCCCAAGGCTCCACGCTGCCAGAGGTCAAGCAGAATCATCAACAACAGACGATGGACTAGATCTCTCAGGTGATCCAGTCCATCTCCTTGCCATGCAAGGTTATTCTCCTTATTACACGTACATTAGGGCTCTGATCAGATTATTGTTAAGCATTCCAAACAATGGCGCTTGCATCTTTTTTCTTTGGAAAACCATTCCCCAAACACATCTCCACGGCAGGAAATGTTTCCTGAGATTCACCCTGAGCTTTCAATTAATTAATTTCATGTTATAATTACTTTTGTTTTCTCCTAAGTAACACTCATCCATCCTTAAAATGAATTTTTGCCTCCTCTCAGATGCTTCTTAGCCAAAGTAGATGAAGTTAGCTACAATATTAAACAGTTCCTCATAAATTAAACCCATCAGGCTCTCCAGGTAAGGGACAGTCTTCACAGTTCTGGCAGATGTTATGCATACACTGGGTTCTACCAGAATTTGTCTGAATACTATAAATCTCTCTGAACTGCCTCCAGTTCATCTGTACCTGGAGCACATGAAAGAGAGGTGAACAGGGAGAGGGGAAAGGATTTTTGTGAAAATTTAAGAAAAGTTCTCTTCATAAACCATAAACAAATAGTACCAAATACTCTGACTAGTTAAAAAAAAAAAAAAAGAAATAAAAGGATAAAAAAGCTACCAAAACCAACTCTGAGGGATGAGTTAGGAATATCTGAACTAAGACTAAACAGATACCATTTGTACAGAAATACTAAGAATTATATCCGGCACATACTAAAATGCAGGATCAGGGTACTCATTATGAACTCAACTCAAACAGCTTCAGGAAGTTAGTGAATAGTGCTCTGTAAGTAATGCTTAGATTCCCTATATGCCTTGGATTTTTATTCCCACCCCATCAACCCATAAAAATCCCCTGGCTAAAAAGCCCGAATTAAAGCCATTTGAAATGGGAGGAGGACTGGAGAGAGCAAAAGATTTCCAAAGTTACTGAGCTTTTCACTACCAGGTTGCTAATTCAAGTGTAACCATCTGAAGTGCTAATCAGCACTGATCCCATCAGTGTTTGGCAGCCTACATGAAATTCACTTGCAGTCTCGGCTTAGTTCTTTGTAGACGAGATGTCCACATCACAGAAACCACCACCACACTTGCCCCTTGTTGGTCATCTCAGCAGAGAGGCCAATGACTGAACGGGCAGGGAGACTGAACTACCCTCCAGTTAAGGGTTAAAGCGCATCGGTGGGGCAATGTGTGGGAAGCTTGCACGGTCGCTGCCTGTGCTGTACCTGTTCTGTGGAATAAAGAAGACTGCAGTCTCCAGGGCTTTCAATCTGACACCTTTCCCGAGCACTAAAATTCACTAAAAAAACAAAAAACAAAAAATACGTTCAATAATAAATCTCTGGGAACTGTAAATGCAGCAGTGACTTCTGGAGGGTTCTAGTTTTTAGAGTTTAAGAAACCAGCAAAAGGGACCCCAATGGAATCCTGCTAGCATCACTTACTCTGAACCTTCAAAAGCAACTAAAACAACAAACCTTAAGATCAGATTTATTTCATCTTCCTTGGTCCACTCAGTTCCCCCGCTTTGTTTCCAGTTGAGATAGTTGAGCCATTTAGAGCGGCACTGCTTTTCAGAGCGCGTTCCGACCCGTTCTGCTACGGCAGCCCACGATACACCTTGCGTGACAATGTCACCTGGTACTGTGCTGGTTAGCTCATGAACTACTTCTGCTAGCCTCTTTTCTTCTTCCTCTGTCCACTTTCCTGAAAGAGAGACAAGCCCTCCAAGTTAGCCAGCAGCAGATACCATCTGTTCTGGTCTGTAACACGTCAACTGATATTTATCTTTATTGCCTAATCCAGACAAGTATTAACACTCATACTTTCTTACTTTCTTTCATACTGACAATTTATAATATATCCATTCTTGCTTAACAGGTGCGTAATTCCAGTTTTCCATTCTGCTGTCAAGTTTTAGTCTCTTCTCCTCTTGTGTATGAACAAAACACCCCGCAGAACTGATCAAAATATTCACCAAAGCAACCTGGTCCAAGCTACCTGAGTTACATGAGTTGAAGTAAATCAATCACGTAACAGCTTAATTTACTAATTAACTACCTTAACTACTGACTTACTTAACTACCTAAGGTCTGAATAAGTTTTCCTTGCATTTGAATATATACACTGCACATAATATTTTACTCCTTAAGTGCAGCCGTCTCTTATCTGACATCTAGAGTGCATGTCTGTGAACGCTCAACACAAGGGGAAATACTTCTTAATCCACCTCTGTAAAATATGCTCCAGTGGCATAAACATCTGATAGTAATGGAATAAAAAACTGATTTTTAAGAGAAACAGCAGACACCTCTACCAAGTGCATTCTAAAAACATAGCCAGATTTCACATTATAAAGTCACCCAGCCCAGAGTTACACATCTCTGAAGGCATCACTGACAAAGGCAACATGGTTTTAATTAGACACTTCAATTACACATTTAAGGTGTTTACCTTACCTGTGTTGCAAGTATCCTTCATCAGTCTACACCGATCTTTCACAGATGAAGCACTTCTCCCCAGTGCGGCTCCTATCGTGGCCCAATCGTTACCGTGCTTTATTCTCAGCCTGAATAGAAACACGCTCATTAACACCATATCCAGTTATGAGATTACAACATTATTCTCTACAAAAACAGGATAAATGTGTAGATCACAGGCTTAAAGAGAGAATGGGGAGGCACTTTGATATTGCAGTACAGTTTTCTTGATGTATTTTTCTGCCATCACTGCAAATTTTTCTGTGTGTTTCTAGAAGCCTTCTTTTAGAATGGTGGAGCTAAGCCTCAGGACACTTGCTTATAAAACATTTAGCATCTGTCTTACAGGTGTGTTGTGAAGCTTAATTACTGTGTTAAACACAATATGAATGTTTAGATAGACATACAAAATCCATTCCACTCAATTTTCTCAAGGAGTTTCAGGCAGTACAGAGACCGCTTGAGAAATCTAAGTAATGGCTGATGAAAGCCCAGGCATCCTAAAATTTAAATGAGGCAAAACACTGCAAAATCACGTCCATAATTTTAATGTTTCCTCCCCCACACAATACAGGGTTGCTTAACATGCTGAGTCACAACTACTTATGGCACAGCTGGAGCCACAAGAACCTTGTGAATGACACACACCAGCTAAATTGATCCAAACAAATCCATCAACACAATGTAATAAAATTACATTTTATTACTCTGCCCTCCTTCAGTCCAAAAGGGTTTCTTCAATCTGGTCAACCCAGGAAAGCTGCAAAAGCAGGTAACGTCTGCAGCTCCTACCCCTTGACCTAACAGGTTCATAGGCAAAAGTCAAAGAGCCTTACTGACAATTTCTGCCTCTCCACCATATTTTACTGGTCAAGAGTAGGATTTCCCCTATAATTTTCTTTAGAAATAACCATTCATCAGGTTTCCTAAGAAATGGGAAAGGCTGTTTATCACAACCACAACTGAGCTCGACCAGGCTTGTAAAAATCTGAAATGCTGTTTTCAACGGAAGGCTTATTTTAGAACTTAGTTGCATGTTGCGTAACTCTTGAATACACACTAGAAAATTTGCAAAATAATCAAAACGTAGATTTCGTTTCTCCTCAGATAATTTACTGACCACACTTTTCTGATAGAGTTGGAGCACTCAAATTCACTTGCAGCTTTTCAGTTATTTCACATAACAAATCCCAGTAAAACTATTCAAGCTACTAAATATAAAAAAGATAGCACGAACTTTTTAATAAAAAGACTTACTCTTTAAGCTTTTCAATTTCCTGAGGTGTATACCTAGGCGACAGGTAAATAAAAATACATTATTTTAAACAGAAATCACATAGAACAGGTATTTTTGTTTCACTAACCACACATTAAAATTTTAATTACCTCAAGAGATTAAGGAATTTCAATGCTAAGGATGCTTGGAAAGAATGTGAAGAACAAATGCCATTTTTCATGCTACTGCATTTCTAAGATTCCTCATTTGCCACTAAAAATCACCATTCTTATTGAACTAATTTCTAAAAACAATTAAAATTTCATGTATTAGTCTCTCAAATAAACAGCTGTTTTTTTTTTTCCTTCCTCAGTTTACAGCCACCATAAGGCAGAATTCCGTTAAAAAATCACTATTGAGATGATGTTTTCATTTTCAACCACGTTTAAAACCTAAAACCTAATGCCCTCTAGCAGCACTTCCAGATCACACCATACCCACTGCTTTACAGATAGGGGAAACTAAGGGCATAGGGATTACGAGCAATTAGCTCAAGGTCACAGTTCTAGAAGGAAACTATACCTCAGCAGATCCATGCTTGTGTCAAAGTCTTCTAATTGCATCAGAATCCCCTCTGCAGCCTGCCTTTTAAGTTGTGGATACCATCAACTTAACTATTATCAAGGTTGATCAAGCAGAATTCAGCAGAGGTCACATAGGAAGAGCTGGGTCTGTTTGGCTAGTATCTTCTGGCTCGTGTATAACATGTCAAACATTAAACACATGGCCCTACTCATACCAATAAAACCATGCAGCATTAGAGATTTTCATACTTTCCAACATGGTTTCTGTCATCATACATGCGAAGAACTCTTCTATAAACAGCAAAGAGAGGCCGATTCAGACCCCAAGCTATTGTCCTGTAGAAATCTTTTCTTTCATCTTTTGACATTTCAAATATAATTTCAGTGGCATCTTTTATTCCACGGGCCTAGAGGAAAGTATTTAAAAAAAACCTTAGATAAAGTCTCCTACAGATCAAGAAGCAGAACATTTATGAACTGAAGCTTAGCATGCTATTATGAAACTTTCTATGTATTCCAAATAAGACAGTCCAGAATTGAAAGTATTTATGAAATAGCTACTTTAAAAACAAATCTTTGAACATTAGGTGTTTTGTTTTTTTTTTTTTTCCAAACACTGAAGTTCAAGTAGACATGGGAGATTTTTCATCCACATAAAATCTTTCCAGCGTTGTTTTATTATCAAAAGCTTAAGTGTCATTTATAACATTAAAGAAAAGACAGCTGGATGGAATTAGCCTGGATCATGTAAGTGGAAGTTGTTGAATGGTTTTGTATCCATTTATTACCTAATTTTGGATATTCTTCATCTGAAAGCATTTTTTCCAATTAAACTACTCTTCTTGTTCCAATGGAAACTTAAAGCAGATTTTTACACAAAAACACTGGAGTTAAGCATAAAAGCAAAGCTTTAGTTTGATTTCAGCTTAAACTACAACTCTAGAAGACAAGAAACAAGATAAATGGGGAAGTATGAATCAAGTATGAATCAAATGATTCAGCAGTAACTCAAGGAAGTTACCTAGATAGCTTAACAACGCTCACCTAGATTTAGAAAATAATACTTTAATGATTTTGTGGGAGAAACTGTAATACAGGTGTGGGCAGACACACATTTCTACAACTAGTCCTGAGGGATCTGTATACCAATGATGACTCATTTCAGGGCTTTTTTGGATTCCCAAATGAAGGATGGTGAACCTGTAATATCCAGGCTATATATTCTCAGCTACAAGCACTCAGCTCAAATATTCTCAGCTGTAAGCCTACCACAAATATGACTTATTGGCAATTATCACTGTCAGCATTATAACTGCATGCCTACTTCTACACTGAACTCTGACACCGATATATTAATGTCAAGAAAGCAGATACATGCATCCGATCAGTGTACTAAAAGCAAATATAAATATGGCATTGAAGGAATCTGGAAGTTGTATTCAATACTTTGTAAAGAAAATGAGCTTTACAAGGTTACATTTGGTAGTCTTTGTTCCTGTGTACTATTATCTTATGTATTTCAAACAGGTAATGACCATTTCTACTATGTACTGATCAGAACTGTGTATAACACATTCTGGGAAGTGCTGAAGAAAGTTGATTTCTAGCAGGAGCAGCATTACTACACCAACTGGCAGATAACATACTCTAACACATACCTTTAAATAACGTTCAATGTTACTCATCAAAATGTCAATTTCTTCTTTTGACCACATTCCCTGCTTCCACTTATGGCCTTAAAACAGAAATGAAACTAAAGTGAAAGTCAGCAAAACAATATATCAGAAAAAACATGCTTCAGTGTTGCAATTAAAGAAGAAAATGGAATACTAAGTTTAGCTACTTAACATCTGTTTAATTTTAGTTAGTTTATTTCAGAACAGCTAAAGCATCCTCAGTAATTGTCAACTGCCAAAAAATGTTTAAATAAAGCATGTCAGACCCCTTCTCAAAACCATAAATTTTTAAAACACAGAGCACAGACTCCTCTGTGTGCTGTCAAGTCACGTTTTCAGGCTCTCTCTTCAACCACAACTAGAAAATTTCTCTTTAAACTGACAGCTGAAATTTCCATGCACTCGAATGATTCCAGAAGCTGGGACTTGATATGTGACTCACAGTACTACTCAAGAAATTAGCAGCATTGTGGGGTTCTCTTATATGCCTTACTGCCTCCCAAGATGTGTGCAGTGCTACCCACTGGAGTGCTGTCCATAGAGGTGTCTTTTCACAAGCTGCATCCTCTCTTTTTTGCATTGGGAATAGTATCCAGGGGTCACAGACGGAAGAAAGACTCAAGGTGTTTTATTTCCCAAAATAAAAGTGTAAAGTGAATAGAAACAAACTTTTTATTTCCTCTGTCTGTGCCCTTAGTACCTTCAATGCCAGCTAAGCTTTAAAAGTAAAAACAATTGACATTATGCAGGGAAAAAAAATGAAATTTGGGGTTTCTCAATAAAACATTAAAACACTCCTCCCTCAAATGTATGTATAGATTCTTCTTTTTTTCCCCTCAAGCTTATAACATACTTAATAGCAACGATCGCTTTTAATTAAGATTAGGCTGGTGACCCAGTTTACGTACTGGTGAGTGCTGGCTACTTGCCCATCTCTGCTCAGAAAAATCAGGGTACTTCCTTCTCAGCCTGCTAATTACCGGAGCTGAGAGGCAGATCGCACCAGAGAGACTGTTTACTTAAATCCAATTATAATGAAAAGTACAGGCGTTATTACTAATTATGTTCTAACTGATCAGAGAAAACTCTTCCCTTGTGCCTGATGGTTTGAGTATCTTCTTCCACAGCTACAGAGGCAGAACAATAACCTATCACTATAGCTGAGATTCACACCTCTATCAAAGCACCTGAACTGACCTCTACAGGGACACAGCTACCCTTTACATGAAATTCCAGCTATTTTAGGAAAGGAAGTCTGTTTTGCACTTCACGTGTTTGCATATTCAGAGCCAGGGTTATTATCCCCACAGGTCTTGAAGAAAAAAGCATTCTTATCAGGTGGAGATTGCTACAAAATGAGAAGCTCAGGCAACACCTGTCAGACTCCTAAATACTCTAAAAGGAGATGCTCAGTGGGATTCCTTCACAGCTTATTTCTGTGACAGAGCATGGAAAACCCACAAAAGGCTCAGCTAGTGTGGTTTCACAGATGTTTTTCTATGCATATTTTATTGGAAATGATTTCCCAAAATTACTTCTCTTAATTGCAATCACTAGATTTAGTGCCCTCATTCATTCACAACTATAAATGACACTTGATATGCCCATGGAAACAGCTACAAAAGGAACAAATGCAGTAACTTTCTAACATGTAACAGGACACTCATCACACATAAGGTCACCAAGCCACATGCAGTCATTTCTCTGCCAAATCACCAGTGCTTGCTCCTGCAGTCACAGGTGAGAATGAGCTGCTCTCAAAGTCCTTCACCACTAGCTACTGAAAAGACGGTAATCTCTGCACTTCCTCTCACCCCAAAACACAAAAAACGTGGCACACGGTTTCTACCAGGCTGCCTCTGTACTGTGATCTAGAAGGATATCTTTGCTATCCTACCTCTCACACAATCCCTGCACAAAACACTAAAAAATTTAGAAGCTCTGTACATCTAATAAATACCAAGGATGGAGAAATCTGTTACAAGCAACTGCACAATTGGGACCAGTTAATGTAATGGACACAGACAGCACTGCTCAGCTCCCTTCCTCTGAATTTTCCATATACAACACCCAGATTCTGCATGCTTTGCCCACATTTTTTTTCACTGACTCAACAGCCCTCTGGAGTAGAAATCACGGGGTAAGAGATCATTTGATTCAGTGAGAAAAAACCATTTTTCCCCTCAAGTTTTCTAATAAAAAAAGATCTTGCTTTTGACTGACTGAAAGAGATGTTTTCCTGTGAAGCATTAAGGTCAGGACAAGAAAAACAGCAGAGAGACTGAGGAAACTGCAGAGACATGTCTTCATTTGACATTATAGAAATTGTTTCCCAGCCTTTAGAAAGGAGGCATGCCTCCTGGGGGAAAGAGGCAGGACCCAGAAAAAAAAAAATCTCTAAAGTTCAGCAACTGTTAAATTACATGATCATTTTGAAAAGGAAATATGCCAGTGGGGTGGCAGTTTCAGCAGTAGGAACAGTTACTTCAGTAGGTCTTGGTCTGCATAATCCCCACTCCATTCCAGAAACTGTTTAATATGAATCACAACTGAGCAGTCAGACCAATAAGCCCTACTCAGAGGAAGATGTGTTGACCTGAGCACAAACTCATTTTCTCACATTGTACCTCCCCTGTGATTGGAGCTTCCCAACTTCCAAACAGGCCAAAGTGCAAACGGAGCAAACACACAGCTGTCTGCCCCACCTGCACTGGGACACTTTACCTACAGCAGTTCTCTATTATGGCCACTACTCAACCGTGGCCACTCTTCCACTCCAAGAGTATTTGGGGTTCCAGCTTTCTTCTTGCATACAAAGTCTAAGAGGGATGGTGAAAACTTAATGTATTAGATCTCTCTGCAGTTTTAGAATCAGTCTTCTCAAATATCTTCAGCAAAAATGCCAGAGATTTATTTATGCAAACTGAAAAATGTTCCTAAGAGGCACTTGGAACAGCTTACCTTCTTACAGTGTGGGAGAATCTTATTTTAGATATCCTACCTTTATTTGTTAGGGAATCCTTATCCTCTTTGGTTGTGAACCAGGCTTGACTAACAGCTGACACTTCTTCATTGCCCATTGGGGAGATTTCATCCAGCTGTTCATTCTGAAGAATCTTGAAAAGACAAGTATGGAATCACCCAGTCATATCTTCGGATCTTTCTATCACCTTACATCTAACATGGAAGCATAACTTAAAGGAAAGGAAACCATCACACCTAGTTTATCTTGCTGACTACTCAAGAAGTTCCACTTTTAGATTTGCCATTAAAAGTACATTCATCTTTCTTAAAACACATGAGTAAGATATAGCATCTTAACACACAGATGCTGTGGGAATTAATTAAATAACTGTCTTCATCCTGTTTAAGTTCTAGTGACTAGAAGGAGTCTCACTGGCTTTGGTGGAAAGAGGACTCTTACCAACATCTCCAATACAGAACTTTTAAACATGGTACACCCACAATGAGAACAGAATGCAACTATGAGGACCGTGTGACAAGATAGAGCAGATTTAGGCCTGTTGTAAAGATTAATTTATAATAAAATAGCAGCAGAAATAATAGATAAACTTGTCCTACTTCTATGCTGACTCCCACAGAGCAAATAATTAGCATTGGAGGGTTACACCTACCACTGTTTACTGTATCACTCCTTGGGCAGTTAGATTCAAATCATCACTTTTATAAATAAAATGATTAAACTGCATTTTTACGGAACACTTATAAACAAGATCTGTGCTCAAATACAGCAGTTTCATACTAAAAATAACCTTATTCATTTAATAAGCCTTTTCTGCTCTGTTTCTTTTTCATTTCCATTTACATAACAATGTACATAAAAATTAGGTCAATTGTGAAGTTTTACTGTACCTGAATCTGAGTAACAGTCCCTTCGTTAATCTCATCTTCAGCTACCTCAGTGGTAGCAGTCATGGTCACCTCAAAGCTCTGATCATTTTCTGAAACTTCAGAATGGATAAGTTAGCTATATACCTTACTCTTGTAACAATTTTTTTTATGAATGCTATAGAAGTTTTTTTTTTGTTTGTTTGTTTTTTTACAAATTTCCACCTTTGCTCTGAAAATTTTAAAGGAGCCTTATTTAGTATGATTTTGTTGGCATCGTAAAAGCATCAAGATGATTACAAATTATTCCTCTTCAAAAAAAATTAAATATAGTTTTGAAACCTTCAGTTTTACATGTGACTATAGCCAAGAGCTAATATGAAACATGTAAATAAAAGATGTCTGATTTGGTGCAAGTATCTGCTACTGTATCAGTGCTTTCTTTCTGGTGCTATCTTCAGGATTTTCCATTTGCTAAAGGACTTTCAAATCTTTTGGCTGCATTCTTTTCTCCTAGTTTTCCTACAACTTGGCAATACCTTTAATTTTAAGGGTTTTTGTAAAGCTCCACCAAATAAACAGACACTCGAGGTATCATAAATTGGTGCTTTAACTTGCTACATCTGGTTTTGTCTCTGCTAGGGAAATTGTATTGAACTACCTAATAGTCAGTAAACTTCTTCAGACTCAAATTCAGCATGCAGCCTACTCTGTACGTCTAGATTAAGATTACCATGTTTTGCAACAAACATGACTTTTCTCCATTTTATAAAGCACAGAAATGTTAACTATACTGTCTGACCATTAAAAAAATAATCTTGCAAACTCTTTGAAGGAAAATTGCATTTACTTTGTTGTTCATTCACTTATCCTTGCACTTAATTCAATACACTTGTACCTGCAGTCCTCTAGCTTTAAGGCAGGTTTACTTTGCCAGTACTGTGTAGATACAAGTTGCTGCAAAAACATCCAAGACTAAGAGGTAAAGATGATATTAGTTAACATTTGTAAATAAAACATACAAAACATTCTGGTTTGTATGCAAATAATTTTAATTCTTACTAATAGAAACACTTGCTTCAGGAGCACACAAACTTAAAACAACTTACTTGGAACTGCAACAACAGAAATGCACGGAGTGGAGTCATCAAGGCTTTGATCATCCTCTGATAAGCAAAGCCGCTTGTGGGGAGGCTCAGTGCTGTCTTCAGAGTCTACTTCATCAGTTTCTAACAACAAAACAAAGCAGGTCACTTTCTGTTTACAAAGTAGAGCTCCTGAGAAAAACCTGGCAGACAAAGACCAAAACAGAAGTAGAAGCAAATGGGACAGGTTGGTTCAGAGCTTTAGTGCTGCCCAGGACCTTAGCATAAGTTATAGGCAATAACAGGTCATATATGTTTTCTGTGAGGTTTTATTTGTGAATTCCATCCACAGCCCATTATCCCTCCTAAATTATCTCTCTGCTGCATAAAGAAAACCTTAAGTCTACAGAAATTTGGATATGTGCTCGGTTATAAGAACGCATCTGCACAGAAATAAAACAGAACAGCTATAACCTTGTCAGGCATACGTATGGACTTTTCGGATTTACACCTCCTCTAACACTTTATCCTTATTTAAACTGAAACAGAAAGCATCTTCAGCAGGGTAAACAGAATCAAAACTTGTATGATTTGGAGGTGGGTAAGAGTCAGATCAATAAAAAAATAAGACAAAAACCCTACGTAAAACAATTCCATACCATTTTGAGGGCAATGAAGTATAAGGTTTCCTTCAGTGTCCTGAGTCAGAGTCACGGAGTTCACGGTGTCTATCGTCACTGTGTCAGACTCTTCTTTAACTGTGCTCATACTCAACCCTGAAAGAGCAATACACAGATTAGCTTTCTTCAGACTGCCACTTAGTCCATAATGCTGCCTTCTTTTCCTCAAATAACCCATTTAAACTCAACAGACAATGCCAAATCTCTATCTGTTCTTTCCCATGAACAATTCCAGAGTTAGAGATTTACCTGCCATTGCTTTTTCTGCACACTTATACATGACACAGAGTAATAACAGGTAATTTCAAAGCTGCCTGTCTAGTTAAAAATATGTAATACCTAACTCCCCTATTCAGAAACATTTACAATCTTTTATTATTTAATAATTATTTACAAATAAAATAGGTAGAAAGCTATGACATTGCTTTTTCAGCATTTCTAAATTCTCCACAACTCATGTTATTTGTCTCTCTCGTATTTTTTACATTTCTCATTGAATAATTTTACTATTATGTAACCTTCTACAGCCAGTCAGGAGCAAGGAATATTTCTGGAGTCATTCTATTCATAGCTGGGCTATTTATAGACTGCTAAGCTGCAAAGTTTTCTTCTCCTTCCACACATATAAATAACTTGTGAATACTGGTGGTTTTGCTTTACCAGTGAAACAACACAAGCAACAGAAAAGCTGGGTGTATCACCATTTTAAAAAAAATTACTCAGCTACTAAGTTGCCTAGGGTAAGCAATACAGACTGAAGCAAGCAAACTGGGGCAATACTAAGTGCTTCTGATAATCTCATTTCCACCTTAAAAATACCACGCAGAAACCCACAGTCTGTAAGAATTTCCAGGTAAACTAGTACTGCTACTGATTTTGAAAAAAATAAATAAAAAGTTCTAATCCCTCATATACAAAGAAATGTATTTTTTTCCCCTGGAGAAGCTAAATGAAATGTTTCTGCAAGGGAAATGCTTAACATCTAACATATCCAGAAGTTTTGCAATGATTTCATCAGTTTGGAGCACCTTGGTTTGGTGACTGCCTTTGGCAGAGCTTTATAGAAAGCAACTATCAGCTATTTCTCTTTGAAGTCCTTTCAACCCTTTTTATGGGTTTTCTCACATTTTACCACCAACAAAAATAATTACATTTAACTTCAACGTCACAGACAAATGTTATGAAGAATTTTAACCTCCATTAACTACACAGCTCTTACAAATTGTAATTATATTACAGAGATTCCATGATATCACTATATTCATATATATGTAGAATTTACAACCTGGATTTTAAGTCACCCATGTGATGTTCCTGATACTGTTTCAGCAGGAAAGCTTGATGAAAATTTGGCACATCTTTAAGCTTGTGTAGGGACTGATTCCAGACTGAAGTGCTATTACCCTTCTGAACAGGTGAAACATTTCAGATGTTGCTGATGCCTGAAGTCATAAGGTTCTCAGATTTACTTTCGTGCACCATCAGCAGCAGCTCCTTGCCAAATGCAGGTGTAGGAAGCAATAACCTCCCTGGCATTCATCTGCTTCAATGTTTTAAAGCTTCTGCCCTACCTTCACTAGAAGTGATGCTTGCTGCACGGCCATGGCACTGATTTATAAGAACCAAACGAGGTATCCTTCACTCTAAAAGGTGAAGAAAGAAATCCTAAGTTGTGTTGCTGGTTAAGTAGACCGTAACTTTTCAACCCATTTCTGAGTTGTCCATCGATCCGCTGAATAGTGAAAAAATTAGACAATTTTGGAGGGCAAAAAGAAATCAATTCTCTTTTTCATGTTCATATATATTTTCTGGGTAACTTTTACTCTGGAGAATGCTGTAGTAAAAATTCCCAGCAAAGTTACTTCAAATGCTACAGATTACTCCTTAATTATGTATGTGAACAGATAACACTAACAGGCTTTTTTTTCCCCTATAGTAAGTTGAAGGAATCTATTTTTCTTCTCACCACTACAAAGGCTTTGATTTTTTTAACCACATTAGTCTGCTATCTTTATGTCAATCATGTACTGCAGCTAAAGTTATTTTCACACATCTAGAAGCAGAAGAAACTACAGCACCATCCACAGCAAAAGATTCAGAAGAGCATTCCTTCCTTTTAATTAACACTGCAAGTTGAATACCTAGGTATCAGAGCTGTGCTGTTCTTTCTTCAGTTACTCAGGACTTTTATAACCTTCTGCCAACCTCCCAAGAATAGTTTATCCCAACAGTAGGTGCAAGCTCTCTAAAAATGACTCGCATTGTGTCAGATAGCTGAGATTTAGCACATCTCAAGTTATCTGGCTAAAGGTAATAACCATAACCAAGCTGTGATGAAACAGGGAGAGCCAAATCCTTCACTTGAGTGGAAGAATTCCCATTTACTTCAATGGATCAAACAGAATCACAACTGAAAACTGACTGCAAAGAACGTGAAGAATAAAATCAAAGCCAAATGGGTATTTTGGATGATATTTTTTATTAGTTAAACTGCACAATTACAAAAATTGGTTCTTTCAGGTTGCATTTCCACCAGGACACGATCATTAACCTATGAAGGTATGAATTGGTGACTGAAAGGCGAGGACAAAAACATCGTGGGTCACTGTGGTGACTCCTCCTGTGTGAATACGAAATAGTCTGCAGATCTCCAGACCTGACAAAAATCACAACTTTACAACGGAATGAGCGCGTATGCTGGAGATCCATCCCATGCAACGTACGACGGACCACTCAAAGCTTACAGGGAGTGCAGTGGAGAAAGCACGCTGCTGCTGCAGGCACCAACGCCCTCTGATGCAGGTTTCCTTGATGCTGGTTGCAGGGACACTGTACTCACCCCACGTCCTAATGTTTCACCAGATGACAGCCAAAGTCATGCTAAATATTACCCTAACACCACACAGATCTTTTAGGATGTGCCATACCACTCCCATTTAGCAGAATTTAGAACTTTTCATAACTTCACTTAGCGAATACATGCTTTTGAAAATGCAGTGCTTTCTATTAAAACTAAAAAGCTCACTCGCATTTTAAACTCACGACCCAAGTATTTTTTAATGCCACATTCCAACACGCTCCTTACAGATAAAAATCTGCCACCAATTTTATGTTCTGAAGGAGGGTGTTAGCTTGCAGGGAAGGGAACAGTCTTGGACGCACACACACTCACTGTGTGGATGCATATTATGAAACACAGCGAAGATAGAATAATCACCAATTTCTAAGCTAACAGCTCAGAAATAGATGCAAATTTAATAAGCACTTTTTGCATTTTTAGATTTTTGTGTGTTTACCAAAACCAAAAATTCTTAAGAGCCCATGGTAATTTTAAATGGATTTCAACACAACCAATGAGATGCAAAAATATTTTGCCTACAAGAATCATTTAATATAGAATTCCATTATAAATTTTCCACTCTAGCCATAAAATACAGCTGTTATTTGTTTGGGAAAACACAGAGCAAATTTAGGCAGAAAATAGCAAAGCTGATTTTATTCTGAATTACAAAAAGAGGAATGTTTTAATACAAAACTCCTATAATTCTTAATCATCTTCATCAGACAGATGGGCTGAATTGTTCCGTGGGCTGTAAAAATTAAGCACGTCTAAGAAATCATATTTCCCCCTTACAGACAGAATTCTGTCACTGTGACTAGTTATCAGCTCAATCTTATGCCTAGACTTCTATGGACTATTGTAAATCTTTTAAAGTTTCTCAATGTAATTGTAGTAAAGGTTGTGTTCTCAACACTGGGCAAAAGGAGTATTTCACTGAACTTGTGAAGCAAAAACCAGTCTGGTAAGGGACTACTGAGGTTTTAACAGGAATGCTCACACTGGATGCACTGGGATTTCAATGCATTCATTCACGAGTAATGCAACTGAAGAAGTCATTCCTGGTTTAACAAAACCTGGATGTTTACTGTATCCCATATCGTGGCTTTTCTGATGTCAACACTCCTACACACAGTTGTGAGTTTTTGCTATTTGACTAGTGCCAATGCTCTGATGCAGTATTTCATGAAAAAAATCCCTTTTTTCCCCACACCAAAGTGGTTACACTCAAATCTACAAAGGCATCACAGAGGAACTGACTTCAACAGCTGCAGCAGCACAGGCAAGAAGGGGACCAAAATGGGTAGATATCAAACAGGAGCCGAAGACCTGAGTTTAACATACGCAGATTTATTAAATTGTATCAGCAAGAGACTGCAGTCCTATAAAAACAATCACATTCTACTTATCTGTGGTATTTAGAGAAGCAGACCATCACGAGAAGAAATATATGGTAGACAATGGGACAAGCTGTTCTCATTTACATCGATGCACAGTTGGCAGAACTCCAGGAGATCCAGCCTATCCATTGATATTTACATAAAAAGCACTGAGTACGCTCTAAATGTCACATACATACACACAGCAAAGTTACGGCTGTTGAAAAAAAGAATCAACATTTTTTTTTCCCCTCTTCTCAGTAATAGAAAATGGCTCAGGCACAAGTACATTAACATGGATAAGAATCTTTGTAAGACTGATATGTACTCAAATTTATTTTTTCTTTCATGTTAATCCAGTTTCATTCGTAGCATTAAGCGGTAACATCTTCACCTTTGTAACCAGGCAGAAAATTAGCATCCAAAATATGATTGTTATCCTAATCGTAGAAGGTGTAAGACTGATAAACAAAACCACAACTCTCTTGCTTTTCTGATGGACAGATGAGCACAGAATTAACTCTTGTAAATAATAGAGTATTCAAAACTGTAAGGTACAGCATAGAAACATGGAAAATGTTTGGGAGGTCGCCGTTTCTTCTACATTCACGTTTTACAATTTTGAACATTTAAGACAAAAATAAGCATTTTTAGAGGTGTTACATTTAAGAAGCTTTTATTAACGTTCAGTCTTCTGGATATGTCATATAGAAAAAATTATTAAGTGCCCAGAAAGCAAGCATTAAGTTGTTGCCTTTTCTGCACTGATGGAAACCTGTCTGTAAAGACTGTATCTTCTGCTCTCGTAAAGGGATTTTAACCATGCTGTCAAGAAACCGACTTAAATTTCCTGCCAGAGCAGTGTTGGCAAACGGAAAGGATTTTCTTGATTACTTCAACACATTTCAGAATGGCCAGGTGGGTCTGAACAATGTTAATTCTTTGTGAATGGGGGCGTACAAACACGATCTGTGAGCCAAGGAGTAGAAGTACGATACGCTTCACCATGCCCAAGTGCACAACCAAGAATAAAGAAACCTCAAAAAGGGGAAAAAAAGAAGAAAAAGCAAAAGCTTCTCCCAGGCCAGCTCCTTCGCTGTGGTAAAACGGAGTGTAATTGCAATGTAGTGAAGCTTGGCACTGCTCTTAGGTGAAACCCCTTGTCTTGGGGATTACACACTGCAGAACCAAGTGAAAAATAAAGCCCCGAGGAACCTCAAATCACAACCTTTACTGAATAAATAATAATAATGCAACAAAACAGATGTAAGCCAAAAGTTTTGGATACCACAGTCCCAGAGTGGGGAAATCAAGGGATCTAAACGCATTCACACAGGTAGCCTTTTATTACAGACATCCAAGTAAGGGAGAAAAAGAGTTTAAAATGAAAACAGTAAGAACAAAAATATCAACACCACACAAAAACGGGTCGCCCTCCCCAAGCGAGCCACTTTTGGGTCGCTTTTCCATCTTTCCCTCAATTTCGCACCTCCCCACCGCTCAAATCCCTTCCAGAGAAGGGAAGTGAGGAGAGAACAAGGAGAACGAAGGGTCTGGGAAATGGAAAAGGGGAGAAAAATGGTCGGGGAATGAGCGACCCCGGGGCGGCACCTCAGCGCCCCGCTGCCCCCCGGCCGCCAGCGCCGCCATTTGGTCGCGGGGCGCCGCCGCCATTTTGCCGCCCTCACAGCGAGCGGCGGTGAGGGCCGAGCCCGCAGCCAGCCCGGCCCGGCCCTAACCCAGCCCGGCCCGGTTGCTGCTGAGGAAGGGAGCGGCCATGAGCGCCTCCATCTCCCGGTCCCCTCAGCTCGGCTCGGTTCGGCTCGCTTCAGCCCAGCCCGGCCCCGCCCGGCCGCTGCCGGCCCTGTCAGCCCGCAGGCCCCCGCGCACTTACTTCCTGTTTTGGGTCCGGGCACTTGAGAAACCAGGATGGAGGCTCCGAAGTACCAGGATGGAGGCGCCGAGCGGCGGCGAGGGAGGAGGAGGAGGAGGGAGGCGGAGGAGGAGGAGGCAGCGGTGGGGCGAGGCGCAGGCAGCCCGCCGGAAGGGCCCCGCCGCCCGCCCTGCCGCCGCTTCCGTCAGAGCCGGGCGCCACAAAGCGCACGGTGCGCGGCCGCCCGAGGGGGCAGCGCTAAAAAGCGCACGGAGCCCTTCCTAACCCCGGGCCCGGCTCCTGGCATAGAATCACAGCATCGTTAGGGTTGGAAAAGCCCTCCAAGATCATCTGGTCCGACCAGTGTCATCCACCAAAACGTATCCCCAAGCACCACGTCCAGCCTCTCCTTGAACACCCCCACGGACGGTGACTCCACCACCTCCCTGGGCAACCCGTCCCAGTGCCTGACTGCTCTTTCTGAGCAGAAATGGCTCCTCATTGCCAACCTGAACCTCCCCTGGTGCAACCTGAGGCCGTTCCCTCTGGTCCTATCACTGGTTACCTGTGAGAAGAGGCCGACCCCCAGCTCCCCACATCTTCCTTTCAGGCAGTTTCAGAGAGCAATAAGGTCTGCCCTGAGCCTCCTCTTCTCCACACTGAACACCCCCCAGTTCCCTCAGCCGCTCCTCACAGGACTTGTGCTCCAGGCCCTTCACCAGCTTCATAGCCCTGCTCTGGACACGTTCCAGGGCCTCGATGTCCTTCTGGTACTGAGGGGCCCAAAACAAATTCATGGGGTGACACGGGGGGGGGGGGGGGGGGCTGCTCAGGTTGGCAGTGCATGCTGACAGAAGGAGGCTTCCTGCCCTTCCTCCCTGTCAGAAGCCCCTCTTTCCATTCAAATTTCCTTTGTGGCTCTATCTGTTATTTCCCTCCTGCTTAAGTAACTGATAAATCACGTAGTAACAAAAAAACAATCAAACAAAATCACGCAACACCAAACCAAACCAACCAACCAAACAAAAAAAAAACCACCACAGAACAGAAAAACCAAACCAAACCAAAACCAAAAACAAACCCCCATCTCACTAAACAAACAAACAAACAAAAAAAGCTTTAAGAGCTTTAAAACTGGAAATTAACAGGCATCTGACAATGTGTGGCTTGTGGTATTTGCCACCTCATAAGCCAGGTGCATGCAGGTGGCCTAGTCCTGGTCAAAAAGGCACCTTCTGGCTCTCCTTGGAGCCCAACCTGGTATACCAAAATGTGATGGATATATCCCAGCATTAAAGGTTTGGAAGGTGTCCCCCAGCTTAATTTTTTCCATGAAATCAGCTCATTGCGTTTCTACCACAAAATTATTTTTTGGTTGCTTTGTCTTATAAAGTGGACCTTCAGTGGTGTCCTCCCCAAAACCTTCTCAGAAGCTTTGAAAAGTGCTCTTGTTACTGACAAACGGCTGTTCTGCACACCTATGGGCTGTAGTGATCCCAAAGTGGTTTGTCTTTTTTTTTTTTTTTAAATCATACAATCCATTTTATTTTTCTAATAATACTTTTATAGGAGATCGAGCAATAGTTTTCAATGCCAGAATAAGTATTGCATAAATTTTTCAGTGAAAATGGGCTAGAGATTTTGGTTGCTCAAGAAGAGGCATGGTTTCACCTATGGTGAAGAAACTTGTCAGTGCAACGCTGGGGGGGACCAAAATGATGAAG
Organism: Anas acuta; assembly: GCF_963932015.1. Lineage (NCBI taxonomy): Eukaryota > Metazoa > Chordata > Aves > Anseriformes > Anatidae > Anas > Anas acuta. The sequence continues at coordinate 197,395,960 of NC_088979.1, read as the reverse complement.
AGGCATCACTGGGAAATCCCACCCAGATTTAGCCAAGGTGGGAGCCTTTGAAAATCACAGCTGACATGCTGTTAGGAGAGATGTAGGCAGGATTCAGTTTCCCTAAATGTCTGATGCCCTTTAATACCTGAAAATCTCAAAACCATGAAGATGCCCTCAGGGAACGAGTGAACGTGACCTGGGGACCTGTGTGCTTCTGATCCAGCAATAGGAGGGAAGCCAGGCAGGAGAGAGACCCCATCTAGTCTAGGATATCTCAAAAGGGACTAGATGTCCATGGTTCAGCAACTGCGTCTTCTCCATAAAGTTTCAGGTCTTTCTTCTGTAGAAGGGAACAAAATGAAGCTTGTCTTTTTACTGTCTCTTATTCTACATTAAAACATAGCCATGAAGAAAAGCTGGGAATTTATATCTGTAAAACATAGGTTTGTACTTTGTACATGAAAACAGAGGGGTGAAGACTCAATTTTATTGGGAACATGAGACAGGTTAGGGAGGAGAAGAGACATTGCAGATAATTTTAGGGATATGGTTTAGTGAGTGGTGGTAGGGGGGTGGTTGGACCAGATGATCTCGGAGCTCTTTTCCAACCTTTAGGATTCTATGATTCTATGATATTATGGTGGTGAAAGATGAAGAAGAAATTCATGTCTGGGACAAGGAGAAGGTAGGTGGATTAAGGAGCTGAAAACAGGAGCTTTTTAGCATCTGATTTTTTCAAAGCACACTTAAATTAACTTCGGTGTCTATATACTTTGTTCTCCTGGACATCAAATCTTGGGGATCTCAAATTCCACATATAGGTGTTGACTTCCACGGAAAAAATATTTTAAATGCCCTGTGTCCCTAGGTGCTCCTCAGCAAAAGCAGAGGTGGAATCTGCTTTTCTAGGGTTGCATAGAGCTGTTTGATTCACCAGCCTGTGAGATCCTGCAGATCCCTGATTATTTTTATTTATTTATTTATTTATTTATTTATTTATGTATTGTTTCATACCTTATGATTTCTGCGAGAAATGAAGCAGGGACCCTACAGATGCTTTTCTTTTCTTTTCTTTTTTTTTTCTTTCTTTTTTTTCTTGCTTTAAAAATATCAACATGCCAGTTGGTTGACCTTTACCAAAATGGATAGTAATTTTAATAATCAAAAGGCTGTGTTCAGATTATACAGAAAGCAATGATGTTGACATTTCTTATATCTCAGTCTTCATCACATGAAGAGTTCTAGAAAGACCTCATATGGTACGCAGCAGACACAGAGGACTTTTTCCATACCAGGTTTATTTTTCTCATATGTTATCCCCTGTATAAAATATAAAGTCTTTCTCCTTATTCTCTTTTTATCCTATTTATTGGGATGTACCTTGTAGAAAACAGCATTATAAATGCAAAATCTACACCTGCTTTTATGCAGTGCTGTTCTGGGATGCATCATAGTGAGATATGGTGATGATGAACTGATGCTGTAGGGTCACACAGCAGCACTTTGTAGACTGTGAACAATACAGCCACACTCAGGAACATTTACTTTTTATCGAGTTCAATCCAGACATATGTAGAAAAAGCAATGACTGCAGTTCTCTGGCGTTTAATGAACAGGATGAAGTCTTGTTCCGCAGAGCAAGTGGGATTCATAGATCCTGATTTGTCTTTTGTTAAGGAAAAAAAATATATGCACATATACGCACTTAAGCTGATAAAAGAATAAAACACAGAGTTTACTATGGACCTAACAATTCCTCTTTTAATTAGAGTTTTTTTTTTTTTCCTTTTTTCTTTTACTCATTCATGTTGTTTCTTCCTTAGGGCCTATTTTCCCTAGCCACCAGGTGTCTCCACTGCAGCGTGCTCTGGACCCACCAGTTGCATCCCACAGATGGAACTTTCCTCCCTTGGATGTGATGAAGATAAAGTTCAATTAACATTGCCCTGCAGGTACGGCACACTTGTTCCTCATTAAAGGAAAGGAACCTGTTCCTTTACCTGCATCTTCTCCTTCCCCTGATGTTGCTCTTAATTAAATCTTCCTGGGCAGGGGCTCCACACACTCCCCTGACCGGCTGGTGTTTTGGCACACAGTGGCTCATTTATGGTGGTATCAGAGCCAGCTGGAGCAGATGTGACTGGGCAAGCCATGGCCTCCTCCCACACTGGACACCTGCAGACTGTGGCTGCCCAAACCCTGCCAGCTGTGCCTCCCACCTTTGAAGCAAGAGGGCTTTTCACTCCTTGTGCTGCAAAAAAAGGATGGGTTTTGACTCCTGGAAGTTCACATTGGACATTAAATGATTAAATGCAGGATGAACTATTAATTTCAGTGTCACTGATGGGCATCAGGACTGCCATGCCGTGCTTTGGGATTCACATTCTAACAATGCGTCTTCGTGTCAGTCATAACAAATTTTGCTCCAGGCAAAGTCCAAGTCCACAGAGAAGACCAACACTATCTCCTGCAGATTATCCCCTTTCTGAGCCTTTATATATGCTTTTTTCCTGTTCTTCCCCGAGGAACTGCATCTTGCTGCCGCAGACATGGAGATGTAACCCTCTAGGTCAGAATTTATGAGTGGAGGTAGCACTTGGCACAAGCTGGAGGGAACAAGCCCAGAAGGAAAGACAGCTCTCCTCACTGCACCATCCAGCAGTCTGCCTCCTGTTTGCTTATGAGATTGTTCTTATTTACATAAATTTCTGTCTGTATATATATATATATATAATTACACGTGGGAATAGGGAATATATTCATTGCTTATTTATAGAAAAATATATTTATACAGATAAACAATCTACTATTTCTAAAACACTTGCTCATTTGTGCACTTACAGCTTGGTAGGTGCTAGCTATGGAGGATTGCTCAGGCTCTGAAGAGATGCTGTGAAAGAGAGAGATGCAAAGAAAGAATAACAGAGCACGATGTGAACCTGCGTGGCTTCCCCACACAGACAGAATGTCTCCTAAGAAAAATAATTACCTTGGTGCCTGGCCTAGGAAGAATCCTATAGAAAGCTGTGAGTCATCTGGAGACTGCAGACCTTGTCTGTGGTGGCAATATCAAATGTTTCCTCACTGGAATGGACTGATCTCCCTTGAAGGTCTCTTGTGATGTATTTTGAACACCTGCTGTGTCATTTACCCTCTGTTATAGTCCTGGAAAATATTAAAGAATGTGAAAGTGTTCAGGAGCCTCCATGCACAGTCTGTGGAGCTGGAAAGGAGGGCAGTTTCCTCTCTTTTTATTTCCTGAACCCCTTACCTAAATTAGGGTCACAGTTTGCCTTGGTTGTATGGGCAAGCACCCTTACCACAAGGGTGGTCACTCAGAGGTACCCAGCTCTCCCCATAGACCAGGCCATATCAGTGGTAACCCCTTCTAACCTAACAAGCCTAGAAAAATTTGTGTGAATATTGATGCAGCTCAATGTGAAGACAAAAAAGGAACTGAGGCACAGAGAAAGTGAGAAAAGGGCAAGCTGCCATCAAGGTCTAAGTGGGTCTGGGCTGTCAGAGACATTGGAATCGTGCATCCTGCCTGCTAGTGAGTACAGCAGGAAGGGAACTGCAATCCCATAAAGGGTTTGGTGGCTAGAGGGGGTATCTGTGAGAACAGCGAGGAAGAACCTGTTTCTGTAGGATGGACACATGCACAGCAGAAGAGGAGAAGGAACGAGGCTTCCCAGAATCGCTGGTGGAAGAGGAGGGAGAGAAAAGGATAGAGCAGATGGGAGGAGCAGATGGATCCCAGTTGGGAAGCGACTTGCTGTGTGCCACCGAAATCAGAGGCGCTGGTTGCAGGGGGAGGCAGGGCATGAGGAGAGGGTGGCAAAATTTAGGCTTTGCCGTAGGAGGGACAGACAAAAGTTGACAGGCCCCTTTCTGCACGGTGTCTTACAGAGACTGGCTGTGAGGGCTACGGGGGAGCAGAACTGCAGCTGTGTGGGGACAATGTGTGGGGACGAGAGCTGGTTCCTTGGCCAATGCCACCTGAAAAATTCCTGTGGACAGAGCTGTACGATCACAATCCTGAGCTCTCTGAGGAGCTGCGGGGAGGATATCAATCACCGTGGAGAACCGTGTCCTGGTTTGGAGCTGAAGGCTGATTTCGCTTCCATGTAGGCTCAGCATTTTGGCAGTGTTTGCTAAAAGCTGGGTACCATGAAAGCAATGACAAAGCTCCCATGCATTTGAAGGGGACAAGCTGCTTTTTCTAGACAAAATGTACAATTTGTCATGTAATTCTACTCTCGGCTGGCAGATGGTGCTGTGATATGTCCTGGGCCTGCGAACCAGTTTTTCAGCTCCTGGAATGCAAGCAAACGACATCTACTTTGTATTTTTGTTCTGGTTTGTTCCTAAATTTATTTTACTCACTACCAAATGAATTTCTTTGCCTATTTGTTGTTCTGCTTCCAACTTCGAGTATAGAAGCAGGCCAGCCAGTTTTATTTTTGTCATTTTGGATTATCACAGAGCTGGCAGGCAGAACTCAACTTCAAACCCAAATCTTTCTATTGGTAGGAAAATTATTCATGGCATTATTCCCCCCGATGCAGGATTTTCTTGTGTTTAAAAACCCAGCATTTTGGGCCCAAGCTGATCTTGCAGCCTCCATTTAAGAGTAGTTTGGAGTTTCTGTTGGTGGACATACCAGTTACACAGCCTAAGCAACCTCTCAGGGTCACTTCTGTCCCTGTTTTTGTTTTCTTTTATCTCACTTTTTGATACTGTGGCACATTGGTGATGGTTTGTCTTGCTAAGTACAATGCAATTAAAGGTTTCTCTCAGTGGTTTCTTTCTGGGAAACAACAACAACAATTATAATAAAGCCCTAACCTTTTTCTACTGAAAAAAATATAATGGGGGGAATTAATAAAGGGTGGGATCAGTCTCTTTAATTTCTAAATTTAAAGGTCTTGAAAGTTGCTAAAAAAAGCATACAAAAAGAAACAAGAAACACCATGTTCTTTTAATAAGAAACCTGTCCATTTGGGATGTATTCTGAGGTGATGGCCAGGTGGATGGGTCTCTTAAGGTGTTGGTACCAAACACTCCCTCTGGACGCTTTACAGTCAAGAAGAGACAGAAGCTAACTTCTCCAGAACTCTTCCAGAAATCTCTAGAGGCACTTCTCTTCCTCCTCAGACATTTCAAGAAATGTCTGTATTTGCATCAGAAGGACCAAGGCTTCTGAAGTATAAGCATACCTGGGCCTCGGGTAGTAATTTTTAAACACTTCATAAGTAACACCAAAAACATCAGTCTGACCCTGCGTGACTCCAAGTTCTTCAAACACATTTCTCTTACTGACTGCAACACCAGCTGAAGTCACAAACAATTGAAGAGTCTCGGTGCAAGGCTGTCCCTAGTGCTAGTGCCCAGTTTCAGTGTTGATTTGACGTGCCTATGTTGCTCTCCAGCATGTTCAGAGCAAGGCTTGGACATGCCGAGTGCTGTAGGACAGGCGTCTGTGCCCATAGTCGATGCACTGATATTAGGGATGTTGTGCATGGGTGCGAGGAGTTCATCTCCTGGAAAATTCATTGCAGGGTCAGGTTTGAATCCTGAGCCATAATCAAGCTGTCTTTTCCTACCAGAGATGTGAAAAAAAAAAAAAATAATGGTAGGAATAATCTTCAGAAGCAATCAAAGCAATAAATCAAATTTGGCAATTTACAGGGCAGTGGCCAGGATAACACTATCCATTTCCCAGAGTGTCAGAGTGATGTTTCTGGACGTTGAGCAGGTCTGCATTTCCATGGGATTTAGAAGAAATATATTTCACATTCTAATCTGATTTGCTAGGCTAGAGAAGAAGTGACTAAATGAGCTGATAATACTACCTGGCAGCTGTCAAATGACTTTTTGCTGTCGAGAGAGAAAACGGAAGAACATATGTTCTGAACCCTTGCTACTTAAGTTAGAGGAGGAAAGAAATAGAAGGGGTTTAAGTTGGAAATGAGATCATGCATCACGCCCTTTGGACAGCATGTAATCTGGCTAATGGCATCAAGTAGCTATATAAATAACTTCATTAAAATGAACTTGTTTCAAATGAGCTAAATAAATCAGGCTCATTTGTCGAAGAGCTGGGATGAAATAATCAGGTTAATTTAAAGCTGTGTGCTGGGGGGACGATTCCTGAACTTCTTCTCCTGGTGAAACTGCCACCGGTAGATCCGACAGAGAGAACTAGTGAACTTTGGCAGTTTCTGTGAAACTCAGAAGGATAAATTGAGCTCTTCAAGCTACAGATGGACTTGCTGCTCTGTGTTCCCAACAACCTTTCCCTTTCTGGGTTGATGCAAACCCACTATGCTCCAGTGAAGTCAGCCAAGCTGTGCAAATTTAGACCAACTAAAGATGTGAGTCTTGGGATAGTGAATGAGTGGGAAAATTGTCCCATCTTCTTGTGGGCTATCCATCCATCTGTCTGCACATCCTTTTCTGCAAACCTCAGTTCTGAGCTGCTTGAATTGTCCACTGATAGAGCAGTAACTGCCCATACCATCATCACACATAGGCTTTTTTTTTTTCTCTTTTTCCTACAAGGTGGAGGAAAAGGATGAGGATGTGGATCTCACAAAAAATGAATTTACAATGAGCATTTACAGACAGCTGCCTTTCAAACAGAGGAGTGGGAAATCGATTCTTCACTTTTATACTGCCAACATCAGACTTTGGGGTATGACATGTTGTGCTCTTACGCAACAAACCTGCCCTGAAGCATCTGTAGCTGACAGCTATGGATTTATCGAATGAGAAACTGGACCGTGAATAAAGCTCTCAGCAATAAAAACCCTTTCAGCTTTTTAATACGCCTGGGTCCTGCCCTTTGGTTGTGCTCCTGCAGTGATCCCTCAGCTCAGGTAAAGGGCTGTGCAAATGGCTTGAGGCTACCAGAGGAATTCCTCGTCCCAGGGACTCTGGTTTATCCAGCTTGGTTGCTGATAGCAGCTCCTGGGCTGCTTTAGCCCTGTGAGGGGAAAGAGCTGTATGGATCTGCCCACCGAAGGCTTGGTGGGGATGCCAACCACGCTCCTTGCTTTTATCTCTGCCAGCTAGGTGGCATGGCCTGAGGATTGTCCTCATCACAGGTTGTCCTCTGGTTCCCAGCCCCGTCTGTACCTGCAGAGGGGTACACAGCTGCTTCCCCGTGGAGTGCTCTGGTCCTGTAGGGTTTGCTTTGCTGTTTTAGCTCGGTGATTTATGGTTTTAGCAACTTGGGACCTCACGTGGTCATGACAAAAGTCACCAGCCAGCTCTTGGAGCAGGTGCTGTGCAGAAGCTAAAATGCCTTCCCAGCACTTAGGGCACAGGGTGAGCGTGGCAAAGAGATCCCCCAAGAAAGGGCTGCAGGACTTAGCTCACAACCTTCTCATAAAGGGCCCGAGCTAACAAATCCTACACTTTACCATCTGGATTCTTCCCTTATCTCAGGTTCTCTCTCCCACCTCCAAACCCAAGTTACGGGGCTGCTGTCCCCTCTGCCAGACGTTTCCAAACACAGCGTCTCACCTCGGGCTGACACATCTGCAGCGTTCATGCGAGTCCTGTTGGCACCAAACAGCAGCCAGATGTGTGGGGCTGGAGGTTCGCCCTGCGGTGAGTTTGCTGTGGTGTGGGACGACGTGCTAATCCCTTAGCAAATGTCGGCGTGCTGTCTGCGGTGGAAATGGGATCGTGTCCAAGCAGAAGACTTTGCCTCAAGTATGAAACTGGTTTGTGGTACTACAAGTTTCTTCGTTACAATAATTTTGATAGTGTCAGTTTCTCTCTGTAGGACTGTGACACATTATCCTCCAAAATGAGCCTGCTAGGGATTTGAATGCACCTGAAAGATCTTTTCATTACATCTTTATTTTTTTATTTTTTTTTCCTGCCAGGTGGGTCATACCCTTCCTATTTAAATTACTCTAGAGGTGGATTTCTCCCACCTGGCAGGCCCTCATCAGAATCTGTCCAGTGATTTTAACAGATTTTCAGCCAAAACTGATGGAGTTGGCCAATAGAGCCACTCTTACTAGTGAACGGAGCAGGATTTACACTTCGGATATCATATTAAATCCCTTAACTCCCTTGTAAAAATGTTCCAACGATCTCAAGCGAACCAGAATTAAAATAAAGCACAAACCACTACTCTCACAAACATACGGTTGCTTTCTTTTATTGTAGCAGTGAGTGCTATACTGCAGCCTGGCTCCTGATATAATTTCTCTTCTCATTTGCTCACTTGCTTTTGAGATGAATTTGTTCTCAAATTAATTCTGCACTCTGAAGAAAAATGTTGTGGGTTTAAAGGGAAGAATATATGCTATGGATGGAGTATGGCTTGCCAGCATGAGCATGCTGCCCAAAGGCAAGCCTGTGGCTGCTGGCAGGGCACCTTTCAGTGCAACTCATCATCTAGATGGAGAGGGATGCAGGGAAAGGAGGTGCAGGTGATGGCAGAGGTGATTCGGTGATAGCAAGGGATTTGGAGGGGATATTTCAGCTAGCAGCAAAATCTGCCCCTGTATTTCCAGCTCCTTTCATTAAATCCATTATTTTTTCCTGAAATTTACAAAAAAAACCTTCAAACACTGATGCCAAAGCAAAGCTACCAGCAGACAATGAGTCATTATATCATTAAAAAAGCAGTTTTAGCCATCAGTCTAACGAGCAGTGAAAGGACATCTGGCCTGCCTCTAACAGGTGATTTTGAGTTATCTGAGTAAGAAATTCTTTTTTGTCTCTGCAGCTGGTGAGGCATGTTAGCAGGGATCAGAAAAATCTCTGCTCGAGAAAGAAAGGCATCTCTGCAGCAGGAGTGACAAGAAGAAAAAGGAATAAAAAATAGCATTTTTTCCCTCAAATGAACAGTAAGCCAATTAAAACGTTCTGTCATCAATCAGATAGTTTGGAAAGAAAGCTGAAAGTTGTCAATGTTAAGATTGCAGTCTTGAGATCCACTTCTTTCCTATTCTTACCTCTACCACAACGTGACCATCCATATGAAGGAAACACGTGCACTCAACACCTGCAGGGGCTTCACTTTTTTCGGCACAGTCCTGCTGGGAAATTGAAAATATCAACTCTCAGGATTCACAGCATGTAAATACGTAAATATATTCTGAACTTCAAGCATGACAGGGTGACAGGTTCTGTGAATTTACATGAGGAACATACACTTTGGGAGTCAGTGCCATATTTTTTTTTTTAGGTAATATTTGAGTATTTAGGACCCTCTTCAGACCCATTGAAATTGAGGGAGTATTTTGTAGGATTTAAAGAGGTTGAATTTCAGGTCCTTCCACAATTACGTCAAATCCCTTTCAGACTTTTCTTTGCAGATCACTGAGGAATATCATTCATTATGTCTTGGACAGCTATGGCAAACAGCCCTGTGATCAGGAAGCCTAGCAACTCCTAATGCTTTAAGAAAAAAAAAGTCAGTTCTGGTTACGCATATGAAAACACCTAGAAAAATACCCAAACCGAATGCATGGCTGAAAAGATGTCAGATGTCACATCAGCCTTTTCAGGTATTTTAAAGCACCTCAGCCCTCTTGAGTTGACAGCTTTCAATAATTCAGGTATTGCTGTAGTGTGCATTGGACGTCACATGTAGCTGTGAGGAGTAAAAGGGAAATATGGAAACAAAGCCAAGACATTGTACAGTAAGGACTCAAGGTTTTTATTCAATAAAAGAACAAATAAATATTGCTGATATATGTGCAGAGAAGTGGCTGAAATTGGTGCATTAATTTGTTATTTTGTTTTTTTCTACCTCTTTTGCCTTTTTATGCTGTGCCTTTAATCCCAGAGCTGCCTGCAGCCTGCTGTAGCAGCATCTGTGAACCAGGCCGGTCTGATTTCCAGGTCTGATGCACACCAGGTCTTGCCTTTTTCCCCTGCCTTTCCCTTTGTAATGATGATTCAGCCATAGAAGCCCTTCTAATTGATGTTAGGGAGGATCCAGCCTGTTTTATCCTGCTTTTTCAGGCTGATGGAATTGCCTTGGCTTTAGGACATTGTTCATTTGCAGGAAAAACATCAGACTCCAACATTAAAAATCAGGTTTCAGGTGCGTGTTTCCAAAGTTCTCTCCACTCAGCTCTGAATGTTTCCTAAACTGAGCACTGCCTGTAGCTGAGGTCAAGGCTGAGAGGCAGAAAAGGCCACTTGTGGAGACTTTATCTACATCCAGCCTTCACCCAGACTTGGTAGCATCCAGATCAGGGAATTTGGATGTGACTCCTGTCTAGGTTCATCAGGATAAGTTGTGTGCCCGAGTACTGTGTGAAACTGTGCAGAGTCCCCAGCTCTGTGACCTTCAGGGAGCTTGCCAGCTAAATTCAGTCGTTTCTGTGCAGCTATTCTTTATCCTCACGGTGCGTAATAGCTTCATTATGTGCGTGAAGAGCTGGGAGAGATGTGAAAATAGCACTGAAGAAGTGACAAAAGCATGATGCGCTTTCCCAGAAATTTTCTATAGAACTTCATTACATTGCTTATTCTCAAAAAAATGTCAGAGAGAATTAACTTCTTGGTAAATTAACAGCAACAACAACAAAATGTCTGTTTTGTGCTCTGGCCATGAGGAATAGGTGAGTCCAGATTAACATATTTATCACAAAGAGAAAAAAAATAATGCAAAACCATTTCAAAATGACAGTAACAGCCAGCAGCATATATATGAGAGATGGATTTCCTCAGAACTTTCTCTGGTTTCCATTTTCTCATGGCAAATAATTATTACCTTTCAATTTGAACAGCTTTATGTGAATGCATTATAACCCACGGCTGGATGGAAGAAATCCCCGACTGCTGTTGACATATGGAAAGAGGTGAGGTATAGGGGTAGGGTCACTCATCCTGGTCAAGAATAAGCACTACTCAAATTTTAATTCACCCTTTTCTGAAAATGAGGCTTTTCTCAAAATAAAATGAAATAAAATGTGATAAAGCCATTATTGGTGACATTCTTGGGGGGGATTTGATCACACACTAAAGAAGTTTTGAAACAAAAATTTCTGGTTTTCTTTTCAGTAAAATATTCATAGGCATAAGAAATACCATTAAAAATATTGTTATCAATACTCAAAGTTGTTCTCTGATAAGGAAAATTCTGAGTTTAAAATAGATTTGTCTCTTGAGCATCCCCTGTAACACAGCTGTTCTCATGGTGTGACATGTCCCAGTTCAGGCTCCTGTACAGACATTCACGGTTTCACGACAGGGTTTTATAGCACAGTTCAGTTCCACCTAAAGGCAAATTTTAAACTCTGGTCCAAGCACAGTTATAGGCTAATGTATTTTACCACCTCTTTATCTCTCCCCTATTGTGAGTTTGGCAAGTTTTCCACTTCTGAGGTAAGAATGACATTATCTATTGTCCCAAAATGCTGTGAAGTTTGATTAACATTGATGCAATAGCCCCAGAATACCTCACTGGCAAACATCTGTATTAATTTGTTTCTTGAATTTGAATTCTTTCTTTAATGTTGCCTTCTAGCATGGCTACTTAGACAGCCATTACCAGTTTCATATCATTTTCCAGGCGGACGGGCACATGGATTATTGTGTGTTTGACAATTTGTCCATCACAGTTTGGGAAATACAAACCTTATCAGAGCAGGGAAAGCTGGATTTGCAGCTCCAGCTGTGCTTGCCTCGGGGTTTCAGAAGCAGCAGTTCCCAGTGGCACAGACAGAGCAGAAATAGCTGCAGGAGGAGGTGTGCTCAAGGCTTGATCCCGACCCAGACCTCTGCCTACCTCCTGAGAGCCCCAGACCCCCTGACTGCTAGCTCCTGGCATAATTCTCAGTTTCTCCCAAGAGATATTTTCAATTTTTTCTAAGCAATTAAATAATCTGGTCAGCCAGAGATTTCTCTGCCTTGGAAGCAGCCCATTTCAAGGTGGTTTAGACACAAGGATACACCCCCCAGCCCAAACGAACCCATTTATACAAGGATGTTGGCTAGTCTGAGGGTTTTTTTCCTCCACCTTTGCACAAACGAGCTTGCTGCGTGGTGCAAAAAGCAGGCTGACAGCAGGCTCCAAATATCACATGATGGAAATAAATATTTCCGGGCTGTCAGTGTTCAGGATGCTACGCTGGCAAACAAAGAAATAAATAATGGGATTGGATAACTGCTGAATGATTGGTAACTGGAGACTGGTAACTGCTGTATGTCCTCCCCAAACATCATTGCTGGGGTACCAGTGCAAGTTCTATTTATTTGCAGGGGCTCAGCACGTGTTAGTGATTAAGGATTAAATATTATTTCTTATTTACAGCTGTTTGCATGGATCCAAAGTATCACAGCCAAGACCAGAACCCCCTCGTGTGGCCCAGAGCACAAAGAATGAATAAAAAGATACTTTTTGCACCCAAGTTTATAATCTGTTTATCAAAGAAAGGACAACAGGTGGATGTGAACAAATAGACTGGGGAATGATACAAAACAGGGAACTTGATCAGTGTAATCAATAGTGATTTGGGTCTATTTGGTGCCTTTTCATGGCCAGCTTGTTTGCAGGCACCACTCCTGCATGGGTGAGGATCTGAGGATTTTTATTTTATTTATTTATTTATTTATTTTGGACCAAACTTTTTGTTTTATTTGTTGTTTTGAACCAAACCAGGTTGTTAAAAAGTAAGATCTGACCTTTGATCTCGCTCTGTTAGCATCCACGGTTCCAGCCTGTTGTTTATGAGCACTGCCTGAAATCCATCGTTGCTGAGCCAGCTGCTGTTTGCTTTGGCTCTTGTTTGCCCTTTTTCTGTTACACCTGCAGTGGCGGTTTTATAGCCTTCCCTTTCCCCCTGTGGCTGGAGAGTCAGGCAGGGAGAAAAACTCTCTCATATAATGTAGATGTAGGCAGACATCCACCATAACATGCAATGGGCTGAAAGCAACCCTTCACACAGAATCACAGAATCACAGAATTTCTAGGTTGGAAGAGACCTCAAGATCATCGAGTCCAACCTCTAACCTAACACTAACAGTCCCCACTAAACCATATCCCTAAGTTCTACATCTAAACGTCTTTTAAAGACTTCCAGGGATGGTGACTCCACCACCTCCCTGGGCAGCCCGTTCCAGTGCCTAACAACCCTTTCAGTAAAGAAGTTCTTCCTAACATCTAACCTAAAACTCCCCTGGCGCAACTTAAGCCCATTCCCCCTCGTCCTGTCACCAGGCACGTGGGAGAACAGGCCAACCCCCACCTCACTACAGCCTCCTTTAATGTACTTATAAAGAGCGATAAGGTCGCCCCTGAGCCTCCTCTTCTCCAGGCTGAACAAGCCCAGCTCCCTCAGCCGGTCCTCGTAGGACTTGCTCTCCAGGCCCCTCACCAGCTTTGTCGCCCTTCTCTGGACCCACTCAAGCACCTCGATGTCCTTCTTGTAGCGAGGGGCCCAAAACTGAACACAGTACTCGAGGTGCGGCCTCACCAGAGCCTTGTTAGCAGGTTTCTTGTTCAAGCCATTCTGAAGGAGCAAATGGTGCTCTGAGCATCATCTTCTGCTCCATGGCAGTCTATGAATAAGACCCGGAGACCCCACATTCCAGTTGGGAGCAGTATCATTGTGCATCCATGCCTACTTTCAGCAGAGGTGCCACAAAATCAGATTTTAGTTAGAAGAGAAGGGTCCACTGTTGCCTGTAACTCCCCTCATGCATGACACAAACCCTCCCCTTCCACCCAGCAATTTCTGGGGAATTCTGTTTCAGCTGTAGCACACCTTTTGGAATAACATCCGGCTGTGATTTCAGGATTTCTGGTAACACACAATCCACACAACCCTCCACGTGCTGTTCCATGACTCACCTTTCCTGTCACCTTTCCGTGCCTTATCTTATTTTTAGTGTGAGATAATTTAGCACCAGCTCCAGCTGGATGCCTTTTTTTTTACTTTTACTTTTTTTTTTTTTTTTTCCTTTTCTTTTCAGGGTGGAAGAACCACAGTGAGTCCAAAATATTTATGTTACACGGGGTGTTAAGGAAACACCTTTTAACTTTCTTTGAATAAATGGGGGAAATGGGGCATCTTTTTTCTCTTGCTGCAAGATGCACTCTTCAGACTAATTTAAATTAATTACATGTCTATCTTTTTTTCTTTTTTTTCCATTTGGAGATATGATAGGGGTCTTCGGTGCCTGCATTTTCTTTCCACCATTTCACAGCCTCAGTAAATGTCTGCCTGTGGCTGAGCCGACAGCCTCACACTGCAAATATTCTGTGGAAATTCAGAAACCATCACACGTACGTTTATTACAGCTGTGAAGAATGGGAAATTGGGGGCACCCAGCACTGCAGCTCCCGTGCCTTGAACAAAATGGTTATCATCTTGATTAAGGAATTAATCTCCTAAAGAACCTCCAAAGCGTGCATTTCCTAGACTGTATCAAGTCAGTACTTCTCTCAAGTGAACACGTAGTTAATATCTACATAGCTTGATGCACTAATGTAGCCTTTCACAAATGCATTAAATAGTCAAGAAAAAAGAAGTGAGAAACAAGCAGATATAAAGCTTCTCTATTGCTTTGTGTCACATATCCAGCAGGGCATGTCTATTTACTAAGTCTTTTCTCGTGAAGGCAGAGCAAGGATGGTGCTGCAAGCCACCTTCATGGTAATTCATCACCTTCCCTCAACTTCTACATTTTCAGGCATTAAAAAATGCTCTCCTAACCAGCAATAGCTCTGAATGTTGATGAGATTTAGGGAAATGACACCCACTTCTCACCGATACTTGCTCTGGTAGCTGGTGTTGTGCCTCAGGCTGCTGACCATTGAGGCACAGACAACGTGGGGACAGAACAGTTCAGCTGGAAGGGCCCTTCAGAGATATCTCATCCAACTGCCTGACCACCTCAGGGCTAACCAAAAGTTAAAGCGTATCATTGAGGGCATTGTCCAAATGCTTCTTGACCACTGATGGGCACAGGGCATCAACCGCCTTGCTAGGAAGCCTGTCACAGTGTGTGACCACCATCCTCACAGCTGGAGCTGCTCTCCAACCTTTTGTTTCCCAGTCTGTGCCAGTGTCCAGCGTTACTCCACCCCAGGTGCAGACCCTGGCACTGACCTTTGTTAACTCCATGCCATTGCTGATTGCCCAGTGCTCCAAACCATCTAAATCCCTCTGCAAGGCCTCTTGTCCCTCCAGGGGGTCAACACCACCTCCCAGTTTAGTGCCATCAGCAAACTTGTAAAGGATGCACTCTAATCCTGCATCCAGGAGAGGCTATATATATATATTGCTGGGATTGTCAGCCTATTGCTAGGAGACAAAATAGTTTGATTCTCCAGCAAACCGTGAAGTGAGTGCTCACTTATAGTCCAGGTGTTTATGACCCATTTAGAGCATTAGCAATTTAGGAAGAAAGAAGGAGGGGGGAGGGAAAAATGGGGGGAGAAAAAAGCAGGTTTGTGTTCAGATCTGACCTCTGAGTAGGATGCATCTGGATCCTGCAAGAGCCCCGACATACCTGAAGGAACAATATTGGATAAGTGGGAGAAAACTCACTCTCTTCTT